>NC_090408.1:42461550-43065925 GCF_036365525.1 Heterodontus francisci | reverse complement strand
ATGACACAAAACTAGGTGGGAATGTGTGTTGTGAGGAAGATGCAAAGCGGCTTCAAAGGGATTTGGACAGACTTAGTGAGTGGGCAAGAACGTGGCAGGTGGAATAAAATGTACACAAATGTGAGGTTATCCACTTTGGTAGGACGAACAGATGTGCAGAGTATTTCTTAAACGGCAAGAGATTAGAAAGTGTAGATGTACAAAGGGACTTTGGTGTCCTTGTCAATAAGTCACTGAAAGCTAACATGCAGGTGCAGCAAGCAATTAGGAAGGCTAATATAATGTTAGCTTTAATCGCAAGAGGATTTGAGTTCAGGAGTAGTGAAGTCTTGCTTCAATTGTATAGAATCTTGGTTAGATCGCACCTGAAGTACTGTGCAGTTTTGGTCCCCTTACCTTAGGAAGGATATTATTGCCATAGAGGGAGTGCAACGAAGGTTCACCAGACTTGTTCCCGGGATGGCAGGACTGTCCTATGAAGAGAGATTGGGGAAACTGGGCCTGTATTCTCTGGAGTTTCGAAGAATGAGAGGTGATCTCATTGAAACCTACAAAATATTAAAGGGATAGATGGGGTAGATGCAGATATGATGCTCCCTCTGTTTGGGGAGTCTAGACCCAGGGGACACAATTTCAAAATAAGGGGGAAGCACTTAGGACAGAGGTGAGGAGAAATTTCTTTACTCAGAGGATTGCGAATCTTTGGAATTCTCTACCCCAGAGGGCTGTGGAAGCTCAGTCATTGAGTATGTTTAAAGCAGAGATTGACAGATTTCTAAATACACAAATGACATAAGGAGATATGAGGATAGTGTGGGGAAAAAAGCATTGAAGTGGATGATTAGCCATGATCGTATTGAATGGCAGAGCAGGCTTGATGGGCTGAATGGCCTACTCCTGCTCCTGTGTTCCTATATTCCCCAGAGCAGCAAAGCACAACAGGAGAGAGGAGCCTTTAAAAACAGCACGGGAAACACTGGCAGCAACAGAGCAGTAAAGCACAACAGGAGAGAGGAGCCTTTAAAAACAGCACGGGAAACACTGGCAGCAACAGAGCAGTAAAGCACAGGAGAAGAGAAGAGCAGCAGTGAGAGGTGGAAACATATTGCAAAGTGATGTCACAGGTGTCGTCAGGTGAGTATACTGGTAAGCTTTGAATTTTTATTTTAATATAATTTTATTTAAATTAATCAACTTTAATGCAAGACTAGATCAATTAATTCACATACAACTAAGGCCAATTTGATAATTTACATTTGGTGTTCAATTAATTAATCAAATCTAGGGGATAAAGTTGAAATTAAATTGCAGGGTATAGTAATGCTAAAGGGTTCTGAATTTTTCAATAAATTAAAATCTAAGGTCTTTAGATAAGAGTTTAGTAACACATTTCAGTTAACTTCTCTATAAAATAAAGTGACATCAACACAAGAGACACAGCTAATTGGTGAGTAGCTGTGAGTTATTTAGTTATTCAAGTCATAAGTTTAATAGTCTAAAAAATAGAGGCATGGCAAGGCAACTTGATCCTGTGGAATGCACATCCTGTTCCATGGCAACTCACGAACGCTTCTTGTGTCCTGGATAACCACATGTGCAGGAAGTGTCATCAGCTGCAGCAGCTTGAGCTCCAGGTTTCGGAACTGGAGCAGCAGCTGGCATCACGGCAGAGCATCTGTGAGGTTGAGAATTTTGTGAATAGCATGTTTATAGATGTGGTCACCCACAACTTAAGGGTGTGCATGAAAGAGTGACCGCCAGGCAGTCAGCAATGATCTGGCAGTAGTGCGAGAGTTCCCTGAATGCATCTCACTCTCCAACCAGTATTTCATTCTGAATACTGATGACAGTGATGGCTCCTCTGGGGTATGCAGCTAGAGATGAATCCATGGTAGAGACCTGCTTTAGGTTGGGAAAAAGAACCCGACTGAACTACAGTGGGCCCAGGCCCGACCCGACCCGAACCTGCTACTACTCGGCCCGACCTGACCATCCCTTTACTTACCTTCCGACAGGGAAGCTCCACTGAGCTGCGGCGCATGCATGATGACATCATAGTGACGTCATCGCGCACTGCGCCAACACAGTTTCGTCCCAACTCAGGTAAGTTTATTTTTAATTTTTAATACTTACCAGCAGAGCACTTACCGTGTGTCCGGCCCGACCCGAACCCGACACGTCGTCGGGTCCCATCGGGTTCGGGTCAGGTACCAGGCCTCTAATCCATGGCACCACAGATGGCACAGCTGTACAGGGTGACAGGAGGAAGATTGGAAAAGCAGTTGTCTTCGAGGAACAGACAAGAGTTTCTGCGGCCGCAGACGTGAATCACTGATGGTATATTGCCTCCCGGGTGCCAGAATCAAGGATGTCACTGAGCGGATGCAGAGCACTTTGACGAGGGAGGGTGAACATCCAGTGGTTGTGGTCCATATAGTTATCAGACATAGGTAGAAAGAGGAATGAGGTCCTGCAGGTAGAGTTTAGGAGGCTAAGAAAGAAGCTAGAAAGCAGGACCTCCAAGGTAGAAATCTCCGGATTACTCCCAATACCACGCACATTTGAGTATAGAAATAGGAGGATAGAGCAGATGAATGTGTGGCTGGAGAGATGATGCAGGAGAGAGGGTTTTGGATTCCTGGGACATTGGGACCAAATCTGCAGGAGATGGGCCCTGTACACATCAGTTAGAACAAATGTCCTTGCAGGGTGAATTGCTAGTTCTATTAGGAAGGGTTTAAACTAACTTGGCAAAGGTGTGGGAACCAGGACATAATATTAGAGAGGAAAACCAAGGTGCACAGAGAATTGGGAGAGACAGATGGCACTAGAGTAGGAAATAGTAAGGTAATAGGTGGGATCAGAGTCAGAGGGAATGTAATAAGGTCTAAATTAGGTTTACTGAGCTTGTATGTGAATGCACAGAATGTACTAAATAAGGTTGGTGAGCTGCAGGCGCAACTAGCCACGTGAAAATATATTATGGCGATGATGGAGACCTGCCTCAAAAAAGGACAGGACTGGGTACTAAATATTCCTGGATACACGGTGTTCAGGAAAGATAAGGAAGAAAAGATTGATTAAGGAGAACATTCCAGTGCTGGAGAGAGAGGATGTCCTAGAGGGGTCAAGGATAGAATCTATTTGGTTAGAGCTAAGAAACAATAGAGGTCCTATTACATTGCTGGGTCTATTCTATAGGCCACCAACTGGTGCAAAAAATTTAGAGATACAGATTTTCAAGGAAATTACAGAGAGGTGCAGAATTATAGAGTAGTTATAATGAGGGACTTTAATTATCCGAATATAGACTCGGATAGTAATAATGTAAATGGCAGAGAGGGGCAAGAGCTTCTACAATATGTTCAAGAGAATTTTCTATATCAGAATGTTTCCAGTCCAGCAAGGAAGGAGGCATTGCTGGATCTGGTTGTGGGGAATGAGATGGGTCATGTGGATCAGGTGTCAGTCGGGGAACATTTAGAGGACAGTGATCATAAGGTTTAGGTTAGCTATGAAAAATGACAAGGAACAAGGAATCCAGAGTAAAAATAATTAATTGGGGGGAGCCAACTTCAATGGGGTGAATCTTGCAGCAGAGAAGGAGGCTGTTCAACCCATCATAACTGTACTGGCTCTGAGCTATACAATTAGACAACTCCTCTGCTGTTTCCCCAAAGCCCTGCAAATGTTTTCCCTTCAAGTGTTTATCCAATTTCATTTTGTAAGTTACTATTAAATCTTCTTTCAACAACTCTTTCAGGCAGTGCATTCCAGATCATCATAACTCGCCGTGTTTAAAAAAAAAAAAATCTCATTTTCTCCTCCGCACCAAGATTTTTTGACAATTACCTTAAACTATATTTTCTTCCTCTTTGCTTCACACTTGGTGCAAAGCTGCACCTTGAACCTTGACCCGTCATCTGGCTTTTCCAAGTTAAGGATGCCTCAGGATTTTTATTTCAGTGAGGGGTTGCTCCAGTGGCCGGTCGTGGATTTGAGCTGATGATTCCCCAAAGGCAACGTCCTCAATCCAGTCTGTGAGGAGGTGATGACTCCTGAGGGTGAGGCAACAATAACGATCAGACCTCCATTTGCCCTGGTGTGACTTGGCCAACACTGGCATCGGATCTGAGGCTTCAGCTCGACTTGCGTTTATTGCTGCTAATTTGGATAACTTATCAGTTTGATCTCTTGATCTATCCATTATTGATCAGAATCCCTGCTGATTGGACAGACCGAGCAGGAGGAGAAACCAGTTGAGAGGGTAAAAGTACCAAGCAAAATGCAGAATTATGTTTGTTTGGGAGTTAGCTTTTTTGAATTTTGTTGATATTCAGAAATAGTGGCTCTATCATTATTTATGTGAATGTACTTTCTTGGGAATCCAATTGAGAAAATGCAGCTCAGGTACAGGAAAGGTCAGTTAGTGCTGCTGGAGAGAGATGGGAGTGTGATTGCATTATCTCATAACTCACTGAACTGAACTGAGTTTTATGTTCTGACATAAACCAATTAAGGAGCTATTGATCTCTCTACCAATCCCTATCTATCTCTCTCTCTCTATTATATATATCCACATCTCTCTATCTCAGTTTCTGTATCTATGCATGTCTCTCTCATATTCTCTCTCACTCTATATTTCTCTCAATCTCCACCTATAACAAATGCTCTTAAAACTTTTATATGAACAGAGGTTCAAAAAAAAAGGTACCTTTTGTTTTCAGACAGCACAGAGTAAATAATCGTCTTTTTCCAGTTGGACATAAAGCAATGTCTGGGCGTAGTCAGGCAGGACGGACTGCATTACCATTGAGCAATCTTTGTGTGTGTGAGGCACCCGGGAAAAGCTTTGTAAACCCTAGAGATGAGGATAAGTCCCAAAGAGCAGGTGCTGCTGTCCTTTGTGGGATGATAACTCCCATTAAGTTCTCTCTAAAGTTTTGCTTTTTTGTTTTCTTGCAACATTTTAGGACAAACCTGGAGGCTCTGCAGAAGAAGTTAGAGGAGCTCGAGTTGGATGAACAACAGCGCAAACGGTTGGAGGCGTTTCTGACCCAGAAACAGAAGGTCGGAGAGCTAAAAGATGACGACTTTGAGAAGATATCGGAACTGGGCGCGGGAAATGGAGGCGTGGTTTTCAAAGTCTCACACAAACCATCCGGTCTCATTATGGCTCGAAAGGTAACACAAATTTTCTTCCTTTTCTAACCCCTTCTCACCTGAAGGTCTTATCTGAGGTTTGGTTTTCCCCCTTGTTCAAACATGAGGATTAACAGTGAGTGTCAGCACGCACAGACAAATATTTACACACATGCTCGCTTTCCTCCTTATGCACACACAGACACAGAATTAGACAGAGTGCCATCTCCATTTGGATCATGTTTCTAAGAAAATAAGAACTAAGAGTAGGAGTAGGCAATTCAGCCCCTTGAGCCTGCTCCGCCATTCAATACGATCGTAGCTGATCTCATCTCGGCCTCAACTCCACTTTTTAAGTATCCTTTCAGTGTAAGTGGGCGGTAAAAAATCATATACTGTTCATAAATCTTAAAATGCTCTGTGATTACATCATGGTGAACCTGAATAGTTTTAGAATTGTGGACTCTTACACAGAAGGAGGAAATTCAGCTTGTCATGTCTGTGCCAGCTCTTTGAAAGAGCTGTCTAATTTATTCCCACAGCCTTCCCTCCCCATAATCCTGTAAATTCATCCTCTTCAAGTACATGTCCAGTTGCCCTTTGAAAGTTCCCATAGAATCTTATTCCATCATCCTTCCAGGTATTGCATTCCAGATCTTAAGAAGCTTCTGTGAAAAATTTCTTCTCATTTTCCCTCTAGTTCTTTTGCTAATTATTTTAAATCTCTGACCTCTGGTTACCAATCCACTTGCCAGAGAAAACAGTTTCTCCTTATCTACTCCATCAAAGCCTCCAATAATTTTAAATACCTCTATTAAACCTCCCTGCTCTAAGCGGAACAATCCCAACTACTCCAGTGAAATCCCTCATCCCTGGCGTCATCCTGGTGAACCTCCTCGATACCTTCTCTAAGGCCTTGACATCCTTCCCAAAGTGCTGCCCAGAACTGAAACAATATTCCAGCTGAAGCCTAACCAGTGTTCTATAAAGGTTTAGCATGACTTCCTTGTTTTTGTATTCAATGCCTCTGTAAATTATTGATCAAATTTGTGACCAAACATTTGACTAAAGTATTGATTCTGTTACCAATGTGGCATCTAATGTGAGAGGGCCATGGTATTGCTGTGAAGATTATGTTACTGGAGTAGGAATCCAGAAAACCAAGAGTTCAAATCCTTCCACAGCAGTTTGAAAATCTTAATTCAGTTTAAAAAACCTAGAAACATAAAGCTGGTGTCAATATAACTGAAATGTTTCTCGGAAGTAGAATTGAAAAGCAGAGAAGTTATGTTAAATTTATTTAAACTTTCGTTAGACCACACTTGGATTACGGCATGCAGTTCTGGTCTCTGTATCAAGGGTATAGAGGCACTGAAGAAGGTGGAATAAAGATTTACAAGGATGTTGCCAGAACTGAGAGGCTATAACTGTCTCGAGCCAGAGCCTGTGTGGAACAGTAGTGAGGAAGGTGTAGAGGCATGACAAGATGCCGATTATCAGGAAAGATTTAACAGGCTCAGTCTCTTTTCTCTAGAAAAAGAGAAGACAGGGATGACCTAATAGAGGTCCATAAAATGATGAAGGGGTTTAATAGAGTGGATGTTTCCACATGAAAGAATCAAAAGCCATGGGTCATTAATATAAGATAGTCACTAATAAATCCAATAGGGAATTCGGAAGAGACTTTACCCAGAGAGTGGTGAGAACGTGGAACTTGCTGGTTGAGGCCAGGAGTGTAGATGCATTTAAGGCCAAGCTGGAGAGTCACATGAGGGAGAAAGGAATAGAAGGATATCTTGATAGGTTGAGTTGAGGGGTGGGAGGAGGCTTGTGTGGAGCATAAACATCAGATTGGACCAGTTGGTCCTGTTTCTGTGCTGTAAATTCTGTGTAATTATGGAAGGATGGAAAAATAGACTGAATTTTTCCGTATCTTTTTCTCGTAGCTGATTCACCTGGAGATAAAGCCAGCCATTCGGAATCAGATCATCCGAGAGCTTCAGGTTCTACATGAATGCAACTCTCCCTATATTGTGGGATTCTATGGAGCTTTCTACAGCGATGGAGAGATAAGCATCTGCATGGAGCACATGGTACGGAAGCTAAGAGCATTTGCTACTTAAAAAAAAAAATGAGGTGGGAACAGAAAACGGCCGATTTTCAAGTCCAGTTGTGGGAGCCGCCAAGTTCATTTCCATCTCCCTTCAGTGAGATGGCCTTGTCTCTACTCCTTGAATCACTGTGTGTTCTAGCAGTTGCTATCCTTAATTCTTGGCTCCTGGTTCTGCTCAAAGACCTTGTGCACATTTGCCCCTTTAACAGATACAACAGGTCTTCGATGTTTTCATAAAATCTTTCAGCACAGAAAGGCCATGTAGTCCTGTGCATGCCTGTGAAGCTCTCTGAAAGCTATCCACTTAGTCCTACACCCTGCTCTTTCCCCATAGCCCTGAAAAATTTTCCCCTTCTAGTATTTATCCAATTCCCTTTTGAAATTTACAGATGACTCTGCTGACACCGTCCTTTCAGGCAGCACATTCCAGATCACAACAACTTGCTGCATGAAAACATTTTTTTCCTCATTTTGCCTCCGGTCCTTTTGTCAATTACCTTAAATCTGTGTCATCTGGTTACTGACCCACCTGCCAGTCGAAGCAGTTTCTCCTTATCGACTCTATCAAAACCCCTCATAATTTTAAACAATTCTGTTACATCTCCCCTGAACCTTCTCTGCTGTAAGGAGAACAATCCCAGCTTCTCCAGTCTCTCCATGTAACTGAAGTCTTTTATCCCTGGTACTTCCTTTGGACTTGCTTTTCTATTAACAACCGTTCCTCTGAATTGCTATTTAGGCAAAAGCCATAAATTTTGTAAGCAGGCGATGATTGCAAAGTTTATGATGATGAATTGTGTCTTTAATAATGATGAAATGTAGTGCGTTTACTGTGATATGTTGTTCTTCCTATCCTTTGTGGTACGTGACTCTCTGAATCTACTGCTCTTGCTGCAGGGAGGCAGCAGCAGGTGTGGGAACTTCCTGAGGGGTTTCTTACAGATCTAGTCAGAGAATGGGTGGTAGAGGCGGGTTGCCTCACATCCTTTAAAAAGTACCTGGATGAGCACTTGGCATGTCATAACATTCAAGGCTATGGGTTAAGTGCTGGCAAATGGGATTAGGTAGACAGGTCAGGTTTCTTTAATGCATCGGTGCAGACTCGATGGGCCGAAGGGCCTCTTCTGCACTGTATTATTCTGTGATTCTGTGAATCCTTCCCTAAGGGTTCTCTGAAACCTGTCACCAGGGCCAGCTGTTGCAATCCATGGATTGGGGGAGGGAGGGGAGTATTGGCATTTAAAAAAAAATTAAGATGGAAAAATGAAGGTCTTATCTGCACATCCTGGGAACTAGATTCAATAATGGAAAGAGACCAATCACAAGCTAAAGATGATTCTCAATCATGTGTTATTGACCATGCTCCATTCTGACAGATAATTAATATTTTGTTCACAGGGGTGTGCCTGTCACACAGTAAGATGATCGGGGTCCAGTGCTGTTTAGTTTAATCTGAGTAATTCTAACTTTTAATTTACTGTTAGGATGGTGGATCATTGGATCAAGTGCTCAAAAAAGCTGGAAGAATTACAGAGCAAGTCCTGGGCAAAGTGAGCATAGCTGTAAGTACGACTCAAATCAGTACAGGAGCATGATGGTCCAGTAACAGAGTAGCGTCGTCAACTGTGGTTGGACAATATTCTCGAGTTTTTGGCACATGACCACCTTCAATTGTCCCGTTACCACGTTCCCTCGATTGGTTGCTCGGCATATCAATCATTCAATAATGGCAGCTACAATGCCCACAATCCCCTACGCTGTATGAAATGGTTTATCATCTAGTGGCTTTCTGGAGCGCACTTTGTATCCTGGGTACATTACAACCTGCTGTTTGTTATGAAAAGCTAAAGTCACTATTTATATCACTGAGTGGATTTCCTGTGGCATCGCTCACAGTTAGACGGATGATATGTTATTTTATAATGGCAGGAGTGCTATACTATGTAATACACAGTGTTCTGCTGATAAAATGGGTGGATGTGTGTTTCACTGACCTACACATGCTGAAGTCATTCGTACATAACTTCCTGTCAATCAAGGAAGTTTACAGATTGGCAGGTGCCTTAAATTTCTGACTCCAGGTCAAAAGAAACCAGCTTGATATAACTTCCTGTCGCTTTGTTTTGTGTATACTTTTGCCACTTTCAAATGTGATGTCTATGTGCTGGGCACATACTGGCATTTAAGATGTCCGTTGTGACTCAGTGGGAAGCAAACTCGCCTCTGAGTCAGAAGGTTGTTGCTTCAAGTCCCATTCCAGGACTGAGGCACATAATGTAGGCTGGCTCTTCCAGTGCAATACTGAGGGAGTGCTGCACTGTTAGAGGTGCTGCCTTTTGGATGAGATGTTAAATCGAGGCCCCATCTTCGCTCTCAGGTGGTAGAAGATCCCATGGCACTATTGTAAAGAACAGCGAGGGAGTTCTCCCCAGTGTCCTGGACAACACTCATCCCTCAATCAACATCACAAAAACTGATGATCTAGTCATTATCACATTGCTGTTTGTGGGATCTTGCTGTGTGCAAATTGGCTGCTGTGTTTCCTTCATTACAACAATGACTACAATTCAAAAGTATTTCATTGGCTGTAAAGCGCTTTGGGACTTCCTGAGGTTGTGAAAGGGGCTATAGAAATGCAAATGCTTCTTTATTTTTTCCTTATGACACAGGTCAAGGTGAGTTGGGGGATTTACAGTGGGGGTGTTATCACCAGAGAGTGTAATGTGTTAGCAGGAGGCAAATCTGACACAGGAAGTGTGTGTTATAGCAAAACTGCTATTACATCACTGGTCAGTTTCCTGTAGCCATTGCACACGTGGAGCTAAGACCAGGTCTAGATCCCGGGTGAAGTGGAGTTAATGGGTAAGGATAATTGGACCAGGGCGTGCAGACATAATGCAGTTCCAAAGTCGTGCATTCTGTCGTAATTTTTATATTTCTGTTATAAATTCCTCTATCCCCTTTATCCTATGTAAACTTGTCATGCTGTAATTACACCCTGTTGCCAGTGGTGGCACTCCATTATAAATAGGAACATCTATCTCTCTCTAACTATGTAACGTCCTTGTTGTCTGAGAGTTGCTAATCATGGCTTTCCCAGGATATCACAATGGGGCAAGGCAAGGAGGCAGGCCTCAAGAACTACCTCAGCCGGTACAGGCATTGAACCCACGCTGTTGGCGTTATTCTGCACCACATTCCAGCCATCTAGCCAACTGAACTCACTGCCCCCTCTAAATAGGGATAAAGAAGTTTAAAATGGAAAAACCTGACAGCTGGTGGTGTAAGATTGTTAGTATATTTTGTATATAAACAGATAAACTTAGTCCTAGTAAGTCCTTTTTAAAAATACTTTACAATCTTCGCAGGTTAACAAGGGACTGGCATACCTGCGAGAGAAACACAAGATCATGCACAGAGGTATAGTAATGACCAGTCTATTGAATGCTGTTTGTATGTGGGGTATCTTTCACTGAAATTGACCTAACCCCCAGAGCTCTATGGTATAAGTTAAAGGGGCCTAACATCTAACTCTGACTAGAATCAGTCCCACACCGAATACTCTGCAGCATGTTTGCCTAACTAAAGTAGCATCGGCAGCACTTGTCTGTGTGACTGCCTCTATCCCACACAATCAACAGCAGCAGTGATTCACGTCATCATCTCACTGAGTCAGTTCAGCGCACTTGTGTCGTGCACAAAATAATAATCACATAAACAAACATACAAACTAGGAGTAGGCCACTCGGCCCCTCGAGCCTACTCCGCCGTTCAATAAGATCATGGCTGATCTGATTTTAACCTCAACTCCATATTCCCGCCTACCTTCAGTAACCTTTTGCCCCTTTGCTTATCAAAAATCTATCTACCTCTGCCTTAAAAATATTTAAAACCTCTGCTTCCACTGCCTTCTGAGGAAGAGAGTTCCAAAGATTCACGACCCTCAGAGAAAAGGTTTCTCCTCATCTCTGTCTTAAATGGGCGACCCCTTATTTTTAAACCGTGAACCTTAGTTCTAGATTCTCCCACAAGGGGAAACATCCTTTCCACATCCACCCTGTCAAGACCACTCAGGATCTTATATGTTTCAATCAAGTCGCCTCTTACTCTTCTAAACTCCAGAGGATACAAGCCCAGCCCGACCAACTTTTGCTCGTAAGACAACCCGCCCATCCCAGGTATTCGTCAAGTAAACCTTCTCTGAACTGCTTCCAACGCATTTACATCCTTCCTTAATTAAGGAGACCAATACTGTAAACAGTACTCCAGATGTGGTCTCACCAATGCCCTGTATAACTGAAGAATAACCTCCCTACTTTTGTATTCAATTCCCCTCGCAATAAACGATAACATTCTATTAGCTTTCCTAATTACTTGTTGAACTTGCATACTAATCTTTTACAATTCATGCACTAGGGCACCCGGATTCCTCTCCATCTCAGAGCTCTGCAATTTCTCACCACTCGTTACATCTTGCCAACCAGAAAATGACCCATTTATGCCTATACTCTGTTTCCTATTAGCTAGCCAATCTTCTATCCATGCCAATATGTTACCCCCTACACCATGAGCTTTTATTTTCCACAATAACCTTTGATGTGGCACCTTATCAAATGCCTTCTGGAAATCTAAGTATAATACAGCCACCGGTTTCTCTTTATCCACAGCAAAGAATTCCAATAAATTGGTTAAATGTGATTTCCCTTTCACAAAACCGTGTTGACTCTGCCCGATTAATTTGAATTTTTCTAAGTGCCCTGCTATAACGTCTTTAATAATAGCTTCTAACATTTTCCCTAAGACAGATGTTAAGCTAACTGGCCTGTAGTTTCTTGCTTTCTGTCTCCCTCCCTTTTTGCATAAAGGAGTTACACTGGCTAGTTTCCAATCTAATGGAACATTCCCTGAATCTAAGGAATTTTGGAAAATTAAAACCAAAGTATCAACTATCTCACTCGCCACTTCTTTTAAGACCCTAGGATGAAATCCATCAGGACCCGGGGACTTGTCAACCCACAAGTCCAACAATTTGCTCAGTACCATTTCCCTGGTGATTGTAATTTTCTTGATTTCCCTCCCTCCCTTCCATTTCCTGATTTATAGCTAATACTGGGAAGTTGCTTATATCCTCTATAGTGAAGACTGATGCAAAATACCTGTTCAATTCATCTGCCATCTCTTTATTTTCCCTTATTAATTCCCCAGACTCACTTTCTATAGGACCAACGCTCACTTTGTTAACTCTTTTCTTTTTAAAATATCTATAGAAACTCTTATTATCTGTTTTTATATTTCTAGCTAGCTTTCTCTCGTACTCTTATCAGTCTTTTAGTCATACTTTGCTGTTTTTTATATTCTGTCCTATCTTCTGGCCTGCCACCCATCTTTGTGCAATTATATGCTTTTTCTTTAAGTTTGATACTAACTCTAACTTGTTTAGTTAACCACGGATGGTGGGTCCCCCCCCTTGGAATTTTTCTTTCTTGTTGGAATGTATCTATTCTATGTATTCTGAAATATCCCCTTAAATGTCTGCAAACTGCATCCCTATTGAGTGATTCCTTAACCTAATTTGCCAGTTCACTTTAGCTAGCTCTGCTTTCATTGCCTCATAATTACCCTTATTTAAGTTTAAAATACTACTCTTAGACCCACTCTTGTCTCCCTTAAACTGAAAGTAAAATTCAATCATATTATGATTGCTGCTACCTAGGGGCGTCTTCACTATGAGGTCATCAGTTAATCCTATCTCGTTTCACAATACCAGGTCTAGTATAGCCTGCTCTCTGGCTCCAGAATGTGCTGTTCTAAGAAACTATCCCAAAAACATTCTCATCTAGGCTACCTTTGCCCATCTGATTTTTCTAGTCTATATGTAGATTAAAATCCCCCATGATTATCGCCGTACCTTTCAGACAAGCTCCCATTATTTCTTCCTATATACTCTGTCCTACCATGTGGTTACTTTTAGGGGGCCTGTATAACACTCCCATGAGTGGCTTTTTGCCTTTATTATTTCTCATCTCTACCCAAACTGCTTCTACATCCTGGTTTCCTGAGCTTAGGTCATACTACTACAAGATCGACCGTTGACATGCTGTTCTCCCTTCGTCAGATACAGGAGAAATGCCACGAACAACAGATGTCCCTCTACATTGCTTTCATTGATCTCACCAAAGCCTTTGACCTCGTCAGCAGACGTGGTCTCTTCAGACTGCTAGAAAAGATTGGATGTCCACCAAAGCTACTAAGTATCATCACCTCATTCCATGACAATATGAAAGGCACAATTCAACATGGTGGCTCCTCATCAGACCCCTTTCCTATCCTGAGTGGCGTGAAACAGGGCTGTGTTCTCGCACCCACACTTTTTGGGATTTTCTTCTCCCTACTGCTTTCACATGCGTTCAAGTCCTTGGAAGAAGGAATTTTCCTCCACACAAGATCAGGGGGCAGGTTGTTCAACCTTACCCGTCTAAGAGCGAAGTCCAAAGTACGGAAAGTCCTCATCAGGGAACTCCTCTTTGCTGACGATGCTGCTTTAACATCTCACACTGAAGAGTGTCTGCAGAGACTCATCGACAGGTTTGCGGCTGCCTGCAATGAATTTGGCCTAACCATCAGCCTCAATAAAACGAACATCATGGGGCAGGACGTCAGAAATGTACCATCCATCAATATTGGCGACCACGCTCTGGAAGTGGTTCAAGAGTTCACCTACCTAGGCTCAACTATCACCAGTAACCTGTTTCTAGATGCAGAAATCAACAAGCGCATGGGAAAGGCTTCCACTGCTATGTCCAGACTGGCCAAGAGAGTGTGGGAAAATGGTGCACTGACACGGAACACAAAAGTCCGAGTGTATCAAGTCTGTGTCCTCAGTACCTTGCTCTATGGCAGCGAGGCCTGGACAACGTATGTCAGCCAAGAGCGACGTCTCAATTCATTCCATCTTCGCTGCCTCCGGAGAATACTTGGCATCAGGTGGCAAGACTGTATCTCCAACACAGAAGTCCTCGAGGCGGCCAACATCCCCAGCTTATACACACTACTGAGTCAGCGGCGCTTGAGATGGCTTGGCCATGTGAGCCGCATGGAAGATGGCAGGATTCCCAAAGACACATTGTACAGCGAGCTCGCCACTGGTATCAGACCCATTGGCCGTCCATGTCTCCGCTTTAAAGACGTCTGCAAACGCGACATGAAATCCTGTGACATTGATCACAAGTCGTGGGAGTCAGTTGCCAGCGTTTGCCAGAGCTGGCGGGCAGCCATAAAGGTGGGGCTAAAGTGTGGCGAGTCGAAGAGACTTAGCAGTTGGCAGGAAAAAAGACAGAGGCGCAAGGGAAGAGCCAACTGTGTAACAGCCCCGACAATCAAATTTTTCTGCAGCACCTGTGGAAGAGCCTGTCACTCTAGAATTGGCCTTTATAGCCACTCCAGGCGCTGCTCCACACACCACTGACCACCTGCAGGCGCGTATCCATTGTTTCTCGAGATAAAGAGGCCAAAGAAAGACTCTGTCCTACCATGTGGTTACTTTTAGGGGGCCTGTATAACACTCCCATGAGTGTCTTTTTGCCTTTATTATTTCTCATCTCTACCCAAACTGCTTCTACATCCTGGTTTCCTGAGCTTAGGTCATATTACTACAACAGAGTTGCCATGCCTACAATCCAGTTTCTGGGCATAAATACACAACAACAACTTGCACTTATATAGAACCTTTAATGTAGTAAAACGTCCCAAGGTGTTTCACAGGAACGTTGTTAAACAAGGTTTGACACTGAGCCACATAAGGATATGTTACGACAGGTAACCAAAATCTTGGTGAAAGAGATAGGTTTTAAGGAGTGTTTTAAAGGAGGAGAGAGAGGTGGAGAGGTTTAGGAAGGGAATTCCAGAGCTTAGGGCCCAGGCAGCTGAAGGCACGGCTGCCGATGGTGGAGAGATGGAAATCCTTTGAGACGCACCTTAAAACCTACTATTTTGACCAAACGTTTGGTCACCTGCCCTAATTTCCCCTTCTCTGGCATGGTGTCATTTTTTTTGGTCTGATTACACTCCTGTGAAGCACCTTAGGACATTTTACTACTTAAAGGCACTATATAAATGTAACTTTTTGTTGCTAAACCAATCAATGCCTTTTCACTTTTAGGTCTTTTGGGAGCAAATACCAAATTTTTAAAAAAATGACCGATCAGCCAATCCACAGAAGAAGATTGCTGTTGTCTTGGGGCCAGATTTCTGATAAAATTAATTCACTTTAATCTTACCATTAGCTTTTTCTTTGAATTTCTCTATAACTCTCTCTAACCCAAACAAGCTGCTCACTATTAATGAATGTCGGAATGACCCCCCAGTTAGATTCTCTGCTTCTCTGTGCTGGGACTGTGTTGCAACTGTTTTACCTGCAATAAATTATAATGGAATGATGACTGATGGGATGAATCTGGATAATGCACTGGATTAAAGAGTAGTGTCTGTTTAAGTTATACAGCAAGGGGCGGAGTTATCCGTTTATATGGTGTTCAGATTAAACTGTTTTACCAAGAAGAAATCACTTTAAACCTGTTCCTCTGATTCCTTTCTTGAGTCACATGGATCTGAAAGCACACAGCAAGCTGCAGGCAGAATTTTAAAAATAAAATGCTCTCCAATTATTTCCCCCCTTTCCCAAAGGTATTATATCTCTTGCTCCTTCTTAGAAACCTCATTGAGGCCATTATCCATGTGCAAGCCTTGACAGCAAGGCTGTTCAACTCTGTATGGCATCCTAGTCTTCACACAATGTTCATACCTGCACACATCCAGCTCCGAGTCAGCAGGCTGATTTTTGTTCCCTAATTAAGCAGTCAGTATTCATTCAAATGCAAATTACATCATGGAGTGTTACATCACAGAAGGAGGCCATTCAGCCCTTTGTGCCTCTGCTGGTTCTTCAAAAGAGCTATCAATGAGTCCCACTCCTTCCCCATACCTCTGCAAATATTTCCTTTGCGGGTTTATATCCAAATTTACCCACAATGTTCCCGTATCCTCTCAATCACTTCTCCTTCATCAACTTATCCAAGCTATTCTTCAATTTTGACACAGTTTCTGCCTCTAACACTATTAATTCTGTATCTTTATGTAACATCATTTGCTTCTTAATTTTTACACATGTTACAATTCATAAACATTATTTTTTGTTTGTATCCAACAGTGCTGCTTTTCCCAAGTCACTTGTCAAAACAGAAGCTAAAAATGCATCATTTCTTGTAGTTCTAGAACCTTCTAAATCATGTTTCTTTTCCAGACGTTAAACCTTCAAACATCTTGGTAAATTCCCGTGGTGAAATCAAACTTTGTGATTTTGGGGTCAGTGGACAGCTGATTGACTCTATGGCGAACTCATTCGTTGGGACAAGGTCTTATATGTCAGTAAGTTCCGTTAGGCTATTCTGATCTTAACCACACTGTCGATGTTACGTGCTTCTGGTAGCAATCTCCAGGAAAAATATGAACTTAAAAGCTAAACACGGGAATCTGAAGCAAAAAACAAAAAATGCTGGAACACTCAGTGGGGGACGAGGGATTTCAGATGTTGTGGGAAATGGAGACATTTGCAGGGGTGTCTTTCTTGGGTTTGAATTTGGGGACTTACTGGGACTGAGCTCTACTCTGTAGCCCTGAAGTTGTAAGATTCTGTTCCAAGTCTGGCTCCACAGAAGTCACTGCGCCTGATTCAAGGAGTGGACAGTTTTCCAGCCATTGGTTTTAATGATTTGGAAAATGAGGAGCAGACAGACCGTGTGTGTTCAGCGACTCGGGGATCTGTGCTCACAGTTTCGGGGCTTATATCTGCCTGGATACTGAGGCTGGGCACCCAAAGTGACAAAATGTTCGGTTCCTCAAAACTGACAATTCTCACCTCAAGAAGCAAGAAATTCACAAAAACACTTCGAATATAAACTGACCAAATAGATCTGTTTTCAATCTAATGCAAAAATACCCTTAACTTGACATTAATAAATGTTAATTTGGCAGTTTCACTCAGTCCCTCTGAGTATCATACAATGAAACAGCACAGAAAGAGGCCATTCAGCCCATTGTGCCTGTGCTAGCTCTTTGAAAGAGCTATCCAATTAGTCCCATTTCCTTGCTTTGTTCCCATAGCCCTGTAATTTTTCCTTTTCAAGTATTCATCCAATTCACTCTCAAACGTTACTTTTGAAGCAGCTTCCACCGCCCTTTCAGGCAGGGACCTGAAAAACTGCTCAACCCAATATTGAGTTGTTTGTTTCTCAGACATGCTTTGGGCACAGGACATTGGCCCTTGTTGCATCTCTTTTATGTCTGTAACGGGAGCACAACAAAGTCAGATTTCTATCCTGCCACCCCACTCCCGGGTGTAATGGATGAACATTTTGCAGGGCTAATGGGAATGAGCAGGAGTGTGGGACTCATTGGATAGCTCTGTCAAAGAGCCCGCATGAGCACGATGGGCCGAATGCTGTAGGCAGGAGGGCGTTTCACAGAAGAACTAACCTCATTGCCTCTACTCTCTTTTTCAGCCTGAAAGACTCCAGGGGACGCACTATTCCGTTCAATCTGATATCTGGAGTATGGGCCTCTCTCTGGTGGAGATGGCAATCGGCAGGTATCCAATTCCTCCGCCTGATGCTAAGGAACTCGAACAAATCTTTGGTTGTCGCATGGGAGAAGACTCAACATCCTCGGAGCCAAATCCTCAATCTTCTGCACATCCAGGGAGCTGTGAGTTTAGATTCTGTACTGATTTCCTCATCATTCACAAAGATCCCAGAATCTCTGGGGTAGGAGAAGACAGGAATAGTGAAGTTGTATCACTGGATGGGAGAATACTGGGACATTGGGCCGGTATTGCTGGGTAGGGAAATACTGGGACGTTGGGCTTATAAGATTGGTGTAGGGGAATACTGGGATAGTGAGAATGTATCGCTGGGGTTGTAAGGCAGTTGTTCAATAAAGGGATTGGACAATCCAGATTTCCACTGCTCCTCAGGATGCCTTTAAATTGATCTTTTTCCTTTGCAGCTTTCGGTGTGGATTGTCGACCCCCAATGGCAATATTTGAACTGTTGGATTACATTGTGAATGAGGTCAGTTCCACGCCTGTTCTCACGCTTTCAGTTACCCAGGTTGTGCAACATTCTCAATAACTTGACTTTGTTTTTCCCACTGATTCTCACTCGGGTATGGCAGGCAATCTGGCAGATGACTGGTGATATTACACAGTATTTACAGCATAGAAACAGGCCATTCGGCCCAACTGCTCTGTGCTAGTGTTCATCCTCCGCACGAGCCTCCTCCCACCCTACTTCATCTAAGATAGAATGACAGGATTTAAAACTTACAGCAGATTGTTAAATTATAAAACAGATCACTGCCCCTTTAACAGGGCTTTAAAGGGAAAGTATCAGGCAGCCTGGGTTCCCCATACTCTGTGGGTGCTGCCTTGATTTTTCTTTTTAAGTGTAAATCTTTATCTCAGAATAGTATTTAGCTGTTGGTCGAATTATAGCACATCATCCACCAGCAGAGAGAGCTTCTGATAATTCACTCACTGGCAGCGAAAGGTAAATCAAGAGTCAAATAAAAAGGGGAAAAACGTCCCAGAAAATGTTGGAAATGCTGAACAGGGGAGTCAGCCCCTATAGTTTTGTTCGAATTAAGACTGAGTTTGACAAAGGATCGTGCATCAAAGCTTCACAACATTTCTCTTAATCAAAAGCAAAATACTGCAGATGCTGGAAATCTGAAATCAAGACAGAAAGTGCTGGAAATACTCTGCTGTTCAGGCAGCACCTGTGGAAAGAGAAACAGAGTTAACGTTTCAGGTCTTAGATCAGTTTTGATGAAAGGTCACGGACCTGTAACATTAACTCTCTCTTTCTGTCCCGCAGATGCTGCCTGACCTGCTGAGTGTTTCCAGCATTTTCTGGGAATTAAGGGTCTGCTTGTTATTTCCGTCCCCTTTATCTCTTAAAGACACTGATGAGGATCCAGTGTTGTGCAAATTCACTCTCTGACCATTATTGATCCGTGATTGAATCTCTCTACTCAGGTTTCCGTCCCTGTCATAGTACCAAACAGCTCCATCAAAGTCACAAATGACATCCTATCTGACTATGACAAAGGTAAACTTTCCCTCCTCGTCCTTCTCAACCTGTCTGCAGCCTTTGACGTGGTTGACTGCACCATCCTCCTCCAACACCTCTCTACCTACGTCCGGCTGGGTGGGACTGCTCTCACCTGGTTCCATTCTTAAGCATCTAATCAGAGCCAGAGTATCACTTGCAATGGCGTCTCTTCCTGCTCCCGCACCGTTACCTCTGGTGTCTCCCAAGGATCTATCCTTGGCTCCCTATTTCTATTCTACATGTTGTCCCTCGATGATATCATCCAAAAGTACAGCGTTAGTTTTCACATGTACACTGACACTCTACCTCTCCACCACTTCTCTCAACTCCTCCACTGTTGATAAATGATCAGACTGCTTATCCAGCATCCAGTACTGGATGAGCAGAAATTTCCTCCAATTAAATATTGGGAAGACTGAAGCCATTGTTTTTGGTCCCCACTCCAAACTCCTTTCCCTAGCTACTGACTCCTTCCCTCTCCCTGGCAACAGTCTGAGATTAAGCCAGTCAGTTTGCAACCGTGGTGTCACTTTTGACCCCGAGATGAGCTTCCAACCTCATATTCGTGCCATCACTATGACCGCCTTTTTCCACCTGCACAACATCGCCCAACTACGCCCCCATCTTGGCTCAACTGCTGCTGAAACCCTCATTCATGCCTTTGTTACCCCTAGACTTGATTATTCCAATGCACTCCTGGTTGGTCTCCCACATTCTACTCTCTGTAAACTTGAGATCATCCAGAACTCTGCTGACGGTGTCTTAGCCCGAGCCAAGTCCTGTTCCCCTGTCACCCATGTGCTCACTGACCTACATTAGCTCCCACTCAAACAAAGTGTTGATTTTAATATTCTCATCCTTGTTTTCAAATCTCTCCACGGCCTCGCCCCTCCCTATCTCTGTAATCTCCTCCAGCCCCACAACCCTCTGAGATATCAGCGCTCAGCTAATTCTGGCCTCTTGAGCATCCCTGATTTTAATTGCTCCACCATTGGTGGTTGCGCCTTCAGGTGTCTAGGCCTCAAGCTTCAGAATACCCTCCCTGCACCTCTCCCCTCTCCACCTCGCTTTCCTCCTTTAAGACACTCCTTAAAAACTACCTCTTTGACCAAGCTTTTGGTCACCTGATCTAATATCTCCTTTTGTGGCTCAGTGGCATACCTTGTTTTATAATGTTTTTAAAGCGCTTTGGGGCGTTTAATTACATTAAAGGCACTATATAAATATAAGTTGTTAATGATGATGACCCTGACTGTAAGTGTTGGCTTGTAGTGGAAACATATGAACTGATGAAAAAAGACCAAGGTCCATCTAGTTTGCACCATAAACAATAATGGGGTTATTGCCTGATCAAGCTCTATCAATTAAAGAAAGATCTTGCATTTCCATAGTGCCTTTTACTAAGATGGAGACAAGATTTCCTCTGGTTCCTGTGTTCACATAAAGGATAATGGAAATCTGAAACTCTCTTCCCCCAAAAGGCTGTGGATGCTGGGGATCCTTTCAAGACTTAAGGGCGATAGATTTTTGTTGGGTAAGGGATATTGAGCCACGGGCGGTAAATGGAGTGAAGATACAGATCATCCATGATCTCATTGAATAGTAGAACAGGCTCAAAGGGCTGAATGGCCCCTGTTCCCATGTTTCCTGTCTGTGTTGTATTTACAATTGTATGTTTGTTACACATTTTCTTCCCTGTGTATATACACAGATCTCCCATCGCATTTCTCATTGTGATTGGGCAGATACACTAACATGTGACAGGCAGTAAAATGTCACTTACAGGAAATAAATGTAATAGGCAAGATTTTAATATTATGAATATTATAAAAATATTAACTACAGCGAAGTTTTAAGGCTGTAACATGATCTCCAGTGTCGGGAATACCACAAATTGTCCATTCACTGTCTTACATCCTTTGACTCTGTTTCAGCTTCCCAGCTGCTTTTATTATCTCCAATAATGCTGTTTCTCTCTTTCTCTATTTGTTTGTGAAGGTATTTATCTGTTAATTCTCTTTGCAGCCACCGCCTAAATTGCCAACTGGAGTATTCAGTGAAGAATTCCAGGACTTTGTGAATAAATGGTGAGTCAGTTATTGATAATGAAAGGCACAAGTCTCTGAGTGCAGTGCACTGGAGGAGCCCACAGCACGGGATGGGGGTGGGCACTTCCCGATCTCGGGTATGTTCCTCTGGGCTGGCGCCAGGCTTCCCTCACAGAGGACTGGAGATTCAGAGGGAGAATCATCCGTCTGAAGCTGTCCGACTCTCTGTGTAGTTCGTGGGGATCTGTGGGCAGGCTCATCATGTCCTCATATCCCCTTCCGCCAAAAAACTCTTTTACTGTGTCAAAGTTAATTAATTGATGGTGAAGGAGAGACCTGCATTTATATAGCACCTTATCACATCCCAGAAACAGCACAAAGATTGATATGCAATGAATGACTTTGTTGTATTTACTTTCTCCTACATTTAAACTACCACATTTTTTTTCCCTAGTCTCCAGGTAAGCCCTTCGGTGACCAGTTCCGGTCACAGAATTGTGACACAATTGTACATGTTGATGGACCATAGATTTTGATGCCACGTGTGTCATGGCATGTTACCACTTGTATCATCAGACATGCACATCTTGACATGTACACCTGGCTTTTAGCAGGGTAACTGAGGAGAGTGCTGATCTGATGGTGAAGTGGGAGACCCACAATGAAGTGGGTTTGCAAGGCCATCAATACGGGCAGTGCAAGAGGTGCCAACCCTGAGAGGTGCAAGTCAGTGGTTGTTAGCACTCTGATGCAGGTTTAAGATCGTTTCCTTGTAGTGAGTTCTCAATTTCAGCCATGCTCTTCAAGGCCAAGCACTTTCCTATTAGAGGGAAGGAGAAAAGAGGGAGGGAGTCTCACCCAAGGTGTCTTGGGCACTCCCAAGAGCTAGTTTACAGAACCACACTGGCCTGGATTAAATTGTTTGTCTGGTCTTCAAAGCTATGGTATAAGGTGTAACACAGGGAGATTTTAGAGAGAGAAAAGCTTCTTTCAATTCTAATTCAGTAAAATTATAGTGTCAGGCAGCTTTAATATGTCACCAATAAATCCAGTCGGGAATTCAGGAGAAACTTCTTTACCCAGAGAGTGGTTACAATGTGAAACTTAGTACCCCAAGGAGTAGTTGAGGTGACCAGCATGGATGTATTGAAGAGGAAGCTAGATGAAACACAAGTGGGAGAAAGGAAAAGAAAGATATGCTGATAAAGTGAGATGAAGTGGGAGTAGGTTCATGTGAAGCATAAACACCAGCATAGACCAAATAGGGGCCAAATGTAAATTAAAATGCTGAAACTGCAGTGGCTGGCAAACCCTCCCAACAGATCATTGGTCTGTTCCTGTAAATTACCACGTTCCAGAAGCACAGCCCTGTGGTTAGGTTTTAAATGCAGACTGAGGGAATAGGAAAATAGAACAGGCAAAGTCAGAAGCAATCTCCTCTCAGTAGATAGCAACTCCTCCCTCTAGTGGTTAGACACAGAATTACAAACATATTACACAGTACAAGAAAGGTCTAAAAGACTTGCATTTATATAGCACCTTTCACAACCTCAGGACATCGCAAAGTGCTTTACAGCTAATTAAGTAATTCTTAAGTGTAGTCAGCTTTGTAATATAGGGAATGCAACAGCCAAGTTGAGCACAGTAAACTCCCACAAATAACAATACAATAATGACCAGATAATCTGTTTTTGTGATGTTGATTGAGGGATAAATATTGACCAGGACATCGGGGAAACTCCCCTGCTCGTCTTTGAAATAATGCCATGGGGTCTTTTACATCCAACTGACCGGGCATATAGGGCCTCAGTTTAACGTCTCATTCAGAAGACGGCAGTGCAACAAAGCACTAGAGCGTCAGCCTGGATTTTGTGCTCAAGTCTCTGGAGTGGAGCTTGAACCCGTGACCTTGTGACTCAATGCTACACATTGAGCGAATGATTCGCACTGCCACTTTACCGCCCGTGCGGGCAAGGTGAATATTTAACCCCTTGCCTTTAGTAAGATCAAGATTGTGTCCTGTCTTCATCAGGATGGGTGTTTAAGATGATATCTATTCCCCTCCCCACAATCAACATGGTGCTTCATAATTACTTTGACTAAGCTGTGTCTTGATTTAATTAAAAGGCATTAGTTGTTTTTACTTTAAAGAAATACTTCCATTACAGAACTAGAGTAAAGCTGTGTCCTTGACCTGGTTTCTCTCCCTGAGAGCTTGGAGGGTGCTGGGAATGGCATGGATAGAACCCATGATGCTAATATCTGCTCTCCTCAAAGATTTTTTTTTAAAAACACCATTACTTAACAGTTGAAAGTATCCTTTTTTTTTAAAGCTTGATAAAGAATCCTGCAGAGAGAGCAGACTTGAAGCAGCTTATGGTGAGTGAGCCACTCAGTGCTATTAATAGTTTTTGGATCAAATTACAAGTAATATAATACCACTGAGTTATTGTTGTAGCTAAATTACTTTTTAAAATACATATACATGGTAGTTCCCTCGAGGGCCATGAGTAACGGAACTTTATAAATCAGAAGGGTCTCTGATTTAATCCCTTGTCTGTGCTGCGTTCGTTGGCCCTCAAACAGGGCAATGTTAAGGGTGTTGTAGTTGGACTGTACCTCTAGATTTGGAAATGGACGATTGGAGATGGGGAAGTAGGGGGAAGAGAAAGTTCTTTAAAATGAACAACTACAAGGTTTTCAATCCTGAACCTAATCCAGAGACCTTGCTGATGGTGTGAAGTCAGGATTGGGCTTGGATGTGATGTCCCCAAGGTCAATTAACTTGCTGGTTGGTTATAGACTTGCAAAATGTGATAATGCCAAAAGTATTACAGTGATGGGTTTTGATAGGAGAAACTTTCCATGGGCAGGGGGGTTGGTAACTAGATGACAGATTTTAAGGTAATTGGCTCTCCCACAGTGCTTTTGGGTAGGGAGCTCCAGGATTTTGACCCAGCGACGATGAAGAAAAGGCTAAGGCGGGCTGGTGTGTGAATTGGAAGTGGTGATCTCATTTGAGCCAATGTCCTTTGTCTTCACAAATCTTTCATATTTTGTGGCAGGCTCATGCTTTCATCAAGCGATCGGAGGCAGAAGAGGTGGATTTCGCAGGCTGGCTGTGCACGACTATTGGCCTGAAGCAGCCGAGCACCCCAACACACACTCCCGCTGTGTAGTCACCTATGCTGCTAAACCTCTGTTCTTTGTGCAGCAAACTGATGGATGTTTCTGCTAACATTACCTCATCAATATCCCTCTGTCCACAAATAATTCTAAAGATATATATTTAAATAGAAATGTATTTTCATTTTTAAAGGAAGGATGTCTGCTAAAAGTAATTGCCAAGATTTAACTGCCCCTATTAATGACTAGAACTTGTCAATAGGAATCAGTGTTGAGGTTTGAGTGGGGCTTGGTTTAGGAAATGGTAGGAGCTGAGGGTAATGGGGCAAGGTATTCTTTATACAGTAGGAAATCATTCTACTGCCCAATTTAGTGGATAATTGTGGAGACATCCCACTATCTTCAGGGTCTTCACCCATTATTTTAAAGAGAGAATAGACATCCTACTCTCCTTTATGTGGCAATGATACCCGTTGAATACCCGGTACTTATGTATACACTGCACTGTTAAGTGGGGAAATTGGAATAAATCACAGTCTCCCTAATTTATTTCCACTGCATCCCTCATAACAGCAGAGGTGGGAAAAAGTTCATCTGTTCACCCCAATCTGCTATAGCCAGGAGATAGATGTACAGGAGGAGCTTGGGTCAATTTCCACCAAGCATTTGCCCCTGAGCAGTCAGAGATTGGGAATTTGGGTGTTGCAACCACAGCAGGGGGAAGATAGGCCCAGTTCATCCAAAACCCATGGGGGAAATTCTGTACCTTTTATCTTGCATTTAAGTAATGCCAGTGAACCTTCATTTTACTGTTATGAAATTAAGGGAAGATAGTAAAGGAGGATTAAAATAGCTGTGGGTGCCTTTTACAAAAAGTTAAAATGTAATTTATAATTTAGTAAACATGAGTTGAATGAGATTTGTTTAATTCAAAACGAAGCCTTTGTGTTGTGTCCAGTTAGCGCACAGTGAGGAGTTTCTACAAAATTTAAGCCCAGGTATCCGCACAATTCAGACAAAATTGAATGAAATAGCACTAAAATATTATGGAATTTTAAACGTGAGTTACTTTACACCTGACTATGTGATCTTTTATGTAGGTTCAAAAGTCCAAAGCAGTCAGTCACTGCCCAGGGCTGGGAATATTGTGTTTCCGCTAATTTAAACCCCCTCTTCAATGGTGCAATCCCATTGCAACAAAATTCTTCAGTGCACGTGCACCAGGAGTAACCAGTAGCCTGACCCAGGTTTGTTTTGCCTGCTGCTACTGCAATTACAGTACAGCTGGACAAACCTGAGAGACTTCAACTGACAGGTCACAGGTCTTGTACATTACCAAGAGCAGATCAAGGCAAAAGACAAAACACTGCAGATGCTGGAGATCTAAAATATAAAGTGCTGGAAATACTCAGCAATTCAGCAAGCATCTGTGGAGAGAGAGAGAAAGTTACCATTTCAGGTTTGTGACCCTTTGTCACAGTGGAAAAAGATGTTACATGTTAAGCAAGTACAAAGGCCCAGAAAGGGGGAGAGGGAGAAAGAACAAAGGAAAGGCCTGTAATGGAGTGGAAAGGAGAAATTAAATGACAAAAGGGGATGATGGAGCAAGACAAAAAGGGGGGTGATAATAGGACAAGTAAAGGAACAAAAGTCTAGAGCAGGGTTGACCAACCTTTTCCGGCTGAGGGCCGGCCACATTACGATTTTTTCTCAGCCCCAGGGGCCGGTGAGCAAGTTTCGAAAGATAAAGTCATTAAAAATTTATCTTACTATAAAAACAAATGTGCATTTTTGTGAAGAAGCTTTAAATAAGACTATTTTATTGACTTACTTTCTTGTCACTATATTGAAAACTGATTGTGACATACCTATCATTGTTTTTGCTTGCATAAGTAGTCAATCTCTGACCGCACACTTGATGTAGTGATGCAGAATATTCTGGATAGATATCTATCTGTAATGGGGAGACCTTGATTTTTCTCCCCCCTCCCCTCAGAGTTATGAAACAGTGCAAGCTAGAAATGCATCCAATTATTCTTGATCTCCACTGGGAAGGGTACAAGCAGGAAAGCCAATTGCAGTTGTGTAACTTTTTTGATTGAAGGACCCTTTTTCAAATGGATTAGTAATAATGGACCCTCCCAACTGATCTAAATTATACATGTATTATTAAAGTGCTGCATATAATAGTGTTTTAGTGATGCTTTTAAGAAAGTGGGTACTTGGATATCAGGGAGATGGGTATGCCTGCTTCTCACTGCAGTCCATCGATCCTTGGTGTGATGTTTACTTCACTCCACTCTTAGCTAGCACCAAGTCCACCTCATTACTTTCACTTTATTTTGCAGACCCCAATTACCCTCCTTCCTTGTGGTTTTTGAGCTCTGCCTGGGCTTCTCATGGTGCAGCCCACCCACACTATGCTGGTGAAGCTGCATCATGATTTAAAGTACCCTTCCCCCACCTTATTGAATAAGAAACTGTTAAGCAAAGGCCCAACTTTGAAAGAAAACTAATCTCTTTTGTACTTAAGATCTTTTTGGAAATCCTGAAAAACCAAACTGGAAAACAGCCAGGGACAAGAGATGTGCAGTACTATAAATCAGACAATCTTTCTTTAGACCAAATGCAACCTGTAAGAAAATACTGTTGACTGCTAGAATTGTGCATAACGTGTAAAAGTGTGTAATTCAAAACCCCATTCAACCTGTGTTCCTGCTAAAGTTTTCACCATTAATCAGATGTTGCAATAAATGATTGTAATGTGATCTTAACCAGTGTCCCCATGTAATTTTCATTTTGCTGCTTTACAAATCAATGAGGGGAACTATTATGCTCAAGTCTTTGCGGCATCATTGGACACCAGGCATCTTTACAGGTCATTAAACCTCTTAAATGCACAAAGGACAAATCCATCATTGTGCTCCAGGCTCGATTAGGTAGAATATGGTGAAAGTAAACAGCCAGAAACACAATTGGACAACTGATTCAGGAAGAAACACCAGGGTGTATGTAGGATGCGACATGCAGCTGATACTGATCACTTGGCTGCAGTGGTCCTACAACTAGCACTTGTCTATTTCCATGTAGCTTTTTTAAAAAATTGGCACCACAGTACATTTTTGGGGTCATGATCCAATCTTTTGAACTCCACAATGGGATAATATATAGTTTAACTTGGTAATCTAGGTCAAAGATGCAAGGTATTTGAATTGATAAGTGGAAACCTAAAACAAGATGAAACCACACATCTGAATAGGAAAGGCTGCATAAGCACTTGTATACATTTTAAATAGATTTTATTTAGACTGAATCCATACGGCAATGTGAGCAAATCTGTAAAACAGGAGCTTCATATTTATGCCACTGCCTTTTGCTTCTTCTCCAGCTTGGCTTTGCGCTAAAAGGGGGAAAACAAAATCAAAAGTCACTGCATTTGAAATCCCCACCAACCCAAATCACAAAGCATTCCTGCATTACTTGTAATGACTGATAAAGACATCAGTCACAGCCACCGGTTAAAGCAACAAACATGAAGATACAAGTGTATAAAATGTTCCTAGCTCTCCAACCTGTTCAGCAAACAGCAGCTGCTCCAAGTTAAGGGAACCCATAACTACCAATATTTTATTCAACCTTCAACAAAATGTATTGTCAGAAAGAGATAATCATTCCGGGGCTCAGACATGAATTTACTGAATAGATGAGGAGCCAGAAAAGGGCCATTGTATCTTTTAAAGAAATTCATACATGGGATGTAGGTGTTGCTGGCTGGGATAGCATTCATTGCCCTTAAGATAGTGGTGAGCTGCCTTCTTGAACCACTGCTGTCCGTGAGGGGTGGCTACATGCACAGTGCTGTTAGGAAGAGGTAAGAGGATTTTGACTGAGCAACAGTGAAGGAACAGCATATAGTTCCAAATAGGATGGCATGTGACTTAGAGGGGAACTTGCAGGTAGTGGTGTTCCCATGCATCTGCTGCTCTTCCAGTGGGTAGAGGTTGCAGGTTTGGAAGATGCAGTGCATCTTGTAGATGGTACACACTGCTGCCACTGTGAATCAGTGGTGGAAGGAGTGAACGTTTGTAGATGGGGTGCCAATCAAGCAGGCTGCGTTGTTCTGAATGGTGTCGAGCTTATTCAGTGTTGTTGGAGCTGCACCCATCCAGACAGGTGGACAGTATTCTATCACACTCCTGACTTGTGCCTTGTAGATGGTGGACCGGAGGCAAGTTACTCACTGCAGGATTCCAAGCCTCTGACCTGCTCTTGTAGCCACAGTATTTATATGGCTACTCCAGTTCAGTTTCAGGTCAATGGTAGCCCCTAGGATGCTGACAGTGGGGGATTCAGCAATCATAATGCCATTGAATGTCATGAGATGGTTAGATTCTCTTATTTGAGATAGTCATTGCTTGGCACTTTGTGACATGAATGTTACTTGCCACTTATCAGCCCAAGATTGGATACTGTCCAGGTCTTACTGCATCTGGACACGGACTGTGTCAGTATCTGAGGAGTGGTGAATGGTGCCAAATATTGTGCGAACAGCAAACTTCCCCTTATGATTGATGAAGCAGCTAAAGATGGTTGGGCCTAGGACACTACCCTGAGGAACTCCTGCAGTGATGTCCTGGACCTGAGATGATTGACCAACAACCATCTTCATTTGCACTAGATATGAACCCCACCAGTGGAGAGATTCTCCTCACCCCACCCCACCAATTTCCCACTGACTCCAGTTTTGCGAGGCCTCCTTGCTGTCATACTCGGTCAAATGTTGCTTTGATGTCGAGGGCAGTCACTCAGAGTTCAGCTCTACAGCTTTGGTTCAAACATGGCCAGAAATGAAGTCAGGAGCAGAGTGCCCTGGCCGATCCCAAACTGTGCATCAGTGAGCAGGTTTTTGCTGAGCAAGTGCTGCTTGATAGGACTGTCAATGACACCTTCCATCACTTTACCGATGATTGAGAGTAGACTGATAGGACTTGGAAATATTAGATTTGGTCCCTACATCCAAATCATTGATGTATATTAACAATGGGCGGCACAGTGGTCAGCACCGCAGCCTCACAGCTCCAAGGACCCGGGTTCGATTCTGGGTACTGCCTGTGCGGAGTTTGCAAGTTCTCCCTGTGTCTGCGTGGGTTTCCTCCGGGTGCTCCGGTTTCCTCCCACATGCCAAAGACTTGCAGGTTGATGGGGCAATTTATAATGGCCAATTAACCTTAGCATAGGTAGGTGGTAGGGAAATATATAGGGACAGGTGGGGATGTGATAGGAATATGGGATTAGTATAAATGGGTGGTTGATGGTCGGCACAGACTCGATGGGCCGAAGGGCCTGTTTCGGTGCTGTATCTCTAAACTGGGGTCCAAGTACTCACTGATCCTTGCAGTATCCCACTAGTCACAGCCTGCCAATGCAAGAATGGCCTGTTTATTTCTACTTTCTGCCTGTTAACTAATCCTTAATTCAAGCCTCCTATCCCATGTGCTTTAATTCTGCTAACCAACCTCCTGTGGGGGACTTTATCAAAGGCCTTCTGAAAATCCAAGTATACTACATCCACCAACTCCCCTTTATCAATTCTGTTAGTAACATACTCAAAAAATTCCCAAAAGGTTCATGATTTCCCATTCATAAATCCATGTTGACTATGCCCAAACAGATTGTCCATTTATCATATACTTTAGAATAGATTGTAGCATTTTCCCTACTGATGGAAGGCTAACAGGTCTGTAGTTCCCCGTTTTCTCTCTGCTTCCCTTCTTAAATAGTGGGGTGAGATTTGCTACCTTCCAATCTGCAGGAAGAATTCCAGAATCTATAGCTTTTTGGATGATCATCAATGCATGCACCATCTTCACAGCTACCTCTTTCAACACTCTGGGATGTACAATATCAGGTCGGGGGGAATTATCAACCTTCAGTCCCATTAATTTTTCCAATACAATCTTCTTACCAATACTAATTTCCTTCAATCCCTCATTCTCCCTAGACCCTTTAATTCTGGGAGATTTCTTGTATCTTGCTCAGTGAAGACAGATACAAAGTAATCATTTAGCTTCTCTGGCATTTTTCTATTGCCCTGACTGCCTATAATGGACCCACTTTTGTCTTAGAGTCATTCTTCGTCAAATGTTTCATTTTTACGTGCCTATCGAAGCTTTTACAGTCCATTTTTATGTTTTTTGCTAGTTTTTTATTTTCTATTCTCCCTTTATCGGTTTCTTGGTCCCGCTTTGCAGTATTCTAAAATTCTCCCAACCCTCAAGTTTACTACTATATCTGACAACTTTATAGGTCTTTTGTTTTACTCTTATGCAATCTTAACTTCCTTTGTTAGCCACGGTCGACTGCCTTTTCATTTTGGGGTTTTTGTGCCTTGAAGGAATGTATAGTTGCTGTAAACTATGTAATAATTCTTTATAGACCATTCATTGTCTATGTACTCATACCTTTTAATGTATTTTCTCAATCCACCTCAGCCAATTTCCCCCTCAAATTTGAACAACGGAAATTATGAATTTAACACCCTGGTTTCAGATTGAACTACCTCACTTTCAAACAGAATTTTACATATATTTTGGTTATTCATCCCTAAAGGTCCTTTTTCAAGATTAATTAACCTTTTCTCATTACATAACTAGATCTAAAATAGCCTATTCTCTCGTCATTTCCTCAACATACTGCTCTGGAAAACCATCCATAACACTCCAGAAACTCGTCCTCCACAGCATTAGTGCTCATTAGGTTTACCCAGTTTATATGAAGATTGACATCACCCATGATCACAGAATTACCCATGCTACATGCTTCTCTAATCTTCCAATCCTCCCTTACTAATGTACTGATCCCATCTGTATTATCAGTGCAACACCATCTCCTGTACATTCCACTTGGCTGAGCTTACCTGCTATACTGTAACTTTAAAAACTATATTACAATTAGAATTAGTAGAATAAATTACCAGTTACTCACTGGCTTCTTCCCCATATTGAAGTAATAGCCAACTACTGGAGGCTGAAAAAAGGTAGGAGCCCCTCCTTCACTGAACTCCCACTTTATACTCTGCAGACAAAGCAACACTGAGGAAGCCCTGTTTTTATACTTTCTGAAAAACTGATTCAAGCTTCCGAAGTTTAAGCCAGCTAAGTAACTAGCTGCAGCTGCTCCCAGAGAACTTGCATACCCCTGTTTTAAGGCTTCGATCAGAATCCTACAGTGAAAATTTTAATAATGCCCAACATTTTTAATGTAATCACTGCCCTCTACAGAATCCAAAATAGTATAATAGGCTATCAAGGGTCATAAATATGCCCAGACATCTATTATGTCTGAGCACAAAAGCAAGACCAATTAAAAAGATCCCTTTTATACAACTTTTAGTCATTACTCTCCAAGATGGTACTGGCCATGCATGGTGTGTACATAGTCACACTTACATTCTTTTCTTGCAGAAGGATTGCATGGCGTCGTGCTGTCTTGGCATATGGATTCAATTTGGTCATGATCCTCAAGTTCTTCAGTGGATTCTTCTTGAGTACCCTGCGGTGAACCTTTTTGCTGTGAAAAACAGTAAAACACATCAGCTAACATCTGCAGATGTTACCGACAGTAAAGTTACATTCACCACACACACAGGGATCATAAACCAGAGGTACAGGAACAGGTCCTATGCTGAAATATGGAACATCGAACCTAGTTTACGTTTGTTTCATTCTGTAAGAGTACAGGAATTAGTACGCCAGCAGTTCAAAGCGTGCCTTATCTCAGCTGTGCTCTAGTGGAAAAGCTGCACAATCAAGAAATTCCAGATCCCACAGGTAAGAGACACACCCCATGGTGCTCGTCTGCCTCTGGGTTGGAGATAGGTGGATGATGCCAGGTTAGTATGAACTTGCTGTTAAATTATCTGTATGAAGGAATGTTTTAAATGATTCTCTCGCCTAAGCCACCCCTACCAATTATCCCAACTTCAGCCTCATGTTAGCCAAGACATCAGAACTTCCACAAATATCACATGGTATCAAAAACACGGACCATGAAGTGGCATCTCATCAGTGTGTCTGAAAACTGAAGAACTATAAATCCAACTCTGTTACACAAGTTGTGCTTCCACTTGCATTAATTCCTGATGGATGGATGGAATTCAACCAGAATTGCAGGGCAACAAACTTCAGCTTGTAGAAACTGACCAGGCAAAACATTTCAACTTACTTTGGTGGACGAAGAGCCTTCTGGATTTCTTGACTCTTCATGATGCGACTCAGATCGGTGTTTGTCATCTTGTGAATAGGAAGGCTAGATTATAAAACAAACAGTTGTAGTAAGAAGACTGGCACAACAGATTAAAACTGAAACCAATGGCAGAATTATTGCAGTAAGGTCAGACCATGAGAATGAAGTCCAGGGTAATGTATGTTGAGCAGCACTGCTGGCTTTAAATAGAACGCAAAGCAACTTACACACAGCATCCTCATTAGTTATCTAGGTTGTCCCAAAATAATTCATTATTTTTGAAGTGCTATCTATTTAGACAATACTGTACACAGTATTGGGCGGCACAGCGGTTAGCGCTGCAGCCTCACAGCTCCAGGGACCCGGGTTCAATTCTGGGTACTGTCTGCGTGGGTTTTTGCCGGGTGCTCCGGTTTCCTCCCACCGCCAAAGACTTGCAGGTGATAGGTAAATTGGCTGTTATAAATTGCCCCTAGTGTAGGTAGGTGGTAGGGCATATGGGATTACTGTGGGGTTACTATAGATGGGTGGTTGTTGGTTGGCACAGACTCGGTGGGCCGAAGGGCCTGTTTCAGTGTTGTATCTCTAAATAAAAAAATAAAATAAAAAAGACTTATGAGATAATCAATCTGTTCACTTCTCGAACTATAGTTTGAATTTTCTGCCCCATATCGAGCTATCACTAATCTAGTTCAATGGTTGGCCAAAGCAGTCTTTACCAACATCTACCGTATAACCACTGAAACAGCCAATCTGTGCTAATTTCAAACTCCTGCTTCAGTCAGACATCAGAACTTCCACTAATATCATGAACAGTCAAAAACACGGACCATGAAGTGGAATCTCATCATTGTCACAAGAATCAGCAAATCTACTGTCTCAATGGGGATAAAATGTGATGTCAGCAGGACAGGTGTGCTGCCACTGGCCTCCACCCTCCTGGGGGAGAGATAAAAGATCCACTAGGTGGAAATTAGACATGATAGGATCAGGCTACGATGCCCATACATTTATAACTACCATGTTGGTGAAGACAGAGTACCTTCAGATGATGGGAAAAAACTGAGAAGGAAGAAAGTGCATAAACATCAATTTAGAAGAGGAGCTTCACTGCTCCCAATGTTCATTTTAATATCAGATAGAGGCTTACTTGTATCCAATCTTCAATTTAGAAGGTTTGCGCCAAGTTCCATACAGGTCATCCAGCTTACGGAAGGCACTCTCAGTCCAGATGCAGAATCGCCCTACATGGCCACCAGGAGCAAGTCTCAGGACATTCAATTTGTTGACATTGAGAAGAGTTATGCCTGCAATGGACAATGCAAAGAAGCATTAGATTCTCCAGAGTAGACTCCTACCTTCAGCTTAAGCCAGGTCTTAACAGTGCAATAAACTTTTACAAAAAAAGCACCACTGCTATCGGGGCTGTGCACAGATATTCCTACCAGGATGAACTGAGCAACAGAAGGAAAAAAAAAACGATTATTTCACGTGCTGCTTTAAATGACAAAGGCTTGCAAAAGGATCTGTACCTTGATATGCATTACTCCATCCCCGATTACTGAAGTCAGAACTTCCACTAATATCACACGTTTTCAAAAACACGGACCATGAAGTGGAATCTCATCATTCTATCCAGCTCGGAGGAGACAGTAACTGCCCTCTATTCAACTGACATTTGTCTTACTGATTGGTACTCTTGCTCCTCTTCACTGAAGTGAATTTAACAAATTACCAATTTATAGTAAACCAACAGTTAATCATCAATAGACACAAGGATGCCAAAAGTGTAAATAGTGCGAATATAAAAAAGTCCGAAACATTGTTAACTGCACTCCTGCCCATTAAAGCACATACTACACTTCATACCTTCTCCAGAAATGAGATTACCTGGGATGTTCCTGAAAGCTCTTACAACACCATTGTCTTCATTGTAGATAACGCATGGGCCTTTGCGCCGGATGCGACGACGGTTCCTCATTTTCCCTTTACCAGCACGCATACGTTGGGAAGCATAAACCTGCAGGGAAAAAAATAAATCCACTCTTGACCAAATCCAAACACTAATTGAATATTTTTCTAAAAATTCACACAAGATCAGAACTTCAAAAATCGTCAGTGATCAGAAACACGGACCAGAAGTGAAATCTCATCCTCTCTGTGCGTCACTCAAATAAACAAGGAAAGAGTTGCTTGCCTTTTTAATATCATTCCAGGCCTTCAGTTTCTTTAGCATCAGAACAGCCTCCTTTGTCTTTTTGTAGCTCTCAATCTTGTCTTCAACTACAAGTGGGAGCTCTGGGATTTCCTCAATGCGATGACCTGCAGAGTGGAGTGGTTACAAAATCAGTTTCAAGAAAATCTGGTCGATAGATCTCTTCTAAAGCATATAACCAAATCCCTCAATTCAGTTGCAGAGACAACTCCCAGAAGTAAAAACCCAAATTAGAACTGGACAAAGCAAAAAGATTTCCCACCTGACCCTCAGAGACTGGTGTCTTCCATTCAATGAGCCTCAAATTATTGGAACCAAGAACATGATATACAATTGGGTTAAAATTAGATATTGTACACAACAGGTTCTTAGGACATGGAATCTCCTACCAGAAACAGTGGTGAAAACAGAACTCTTATTTTAACAAAGGGAAATGGATTAATTATTTAAAAAAGGAAAATTTCACTCGGCAAAGGGAGAGCTGCTGAGAGCCAGCATAGTCACAATGGACTAACTGGCTGTCTACTGTCTTTTCTATGATGCATGGTGGTACAAGGATTTAAAATTAAACAGCCAGTCTTGGCTGGCCTTGGATGAGAAAAGCTTAAATTCCCAGTCACTCAAGTTTGACGATCTCCAATACGTTCAGGAGCTGCTCAGATCGAAATGTTCGTCATATATCTGCACCAGCGTAATAACAGAAGGCAACTGTCACTGTGCACAGCATAAGACGCAAATTACACCATCATAGCAAGCCACTGTCACGTTTCAAAGCAATAGTGAAGCATATTTTAAAATATACCCAAAGGATCTGACTGTAAAATCCAAATGATTTAAGACCTACAGTAAATTTCCATTAGCAACATTTAGTAACCTCTGCACTCCCAATTTCAGCCAACCACATTAAACATCTTCTGCCATCAATGCCACATAAATTCATACATATATACACTAAAGATTGCTCAAAATGATTCACCTTGATGGCAGAGCAAACAAAACTCCTGCAGTGACTGCTCTTGCACAGATAATTTGCACTTTATAACTCACTGAAATTGCCATGGATACAAATCACTGCACTAAACTATTTAACTACTTTATAACATCTGCTCTAATTATTTTAGAAAGATTCTTCTATTGCATTTACCACGTCATTGCATTCACAGCAGAAAGCAATTTACTGCAGCCAACATATATGAAGCCATGACAGAAAGCCAGTGAGAAAATCACTCTTTAGTCTCCTGTGCACAACGAACCAAAATGGCCTTGTTTTGAGCATTAAGAAGTTTGAGAACCTTGCTTTTATTCAATGTGACTGAAGCATTTTAGCCTTCACATATTCTTACCTTTTGACAGGACCAGAGCAGGGAGGGCTGATGCAGCCAGAGAAGAGCAGATGGCATAACGCTTCTGGGTCACATTCACCCTGCGGTGCCAACGTCGCCAAGTCTTTGTGGGAGCGAACATGCGGCCACCACGGCACATCTGAGATATGGGTTAAGGTGTGTAACTTTTCCAAAAGACAACTGTTGGCATCCAGTTTTGCTCAGACTTCAGCATTCGTCATTCCTCTGTAGCAGCTTAATGACAGTAGGCAACCATCACTGCACACAGCGTAAGACGCAAATTACACCATCACAGCAATAAGGAACGTTAGGCCAACAGCTCAAATAGGCTCTACGTGACAAATAGCTGCTTAATAATGGGGAGAACAGAAAATAGGGCTGTGGGTACTAGACTTTGAGATATTTAACCTTACACATTATCTAGGATACGTTGCCAAAAGCACCCTGGCCAGAGCGATGGGTACCACCACCCCGTACACGGGGAATACGAGCCACAGCCCTTCCAGTACCCCATGACTCAGCACTGGTTTGGTGACCTGAAAAATAAACATTTGTATCAATACAAATAATGGAACCAACTTGCATAAATTTGTTATTTTCTCCCAAAGCTACAAAGCCAGTGAGTGATCATAATGCAACAAGTGAATTTCAGTTTAGTATACAGGAGCCATGAACTTTTAATATTCAGTAAGCTATAAACCAAAATCACTGACCATTACAGTAACGAGCATAGAATCATATACACAGAATGTACAGTATGAAAATAGGTCATTTGGCCCACAGTAGTCCAGGTACAATCATTTGTTATATTTAGGAAAGGCTAAGCAGGCTGAGGCTAAACTTTTTGAAGAGGTGACTAAATCATAGACAGTGGAGTGTCTGGATAAAATACAAAATGCTGGAAATACTCAGCAGATCTGGAAATCTAGGCCCCAAGCTCTGGAACATTCTCCCTAAACTCTTCCACCTTGCTTTCCTCGTTTAAAGGCGCTCCTTAACTTTGACTCTGACTGAGCTTTTGGACATCTGACATCCCCTTTTGTGGCTTGGTGTCATTTTATTTTCAAACTGATTCTTGACAACGCAGCCAGCCACTGACGACATCAGACTGCGGCAAGCTGCACACATGCACAAATGGGCTCCTGCTCTCAGTGTGTGCGGTGTTCTGCATTGCCAGGACTGGTTGGCACATGTGCAGATGACATCATCGCATAATGCGGCGGAGAGCGCGGAATGGGGGAAGTGCCATCTGTAGTCCTGGCAGTTGCCAGAACGTCACAAACTAACATTTTAGTGGAACAGGCTGCACAGCGCATGTGCCAGTGCAGCGCCTCCTAGTGGTTGCGTTGTCAGCAAGCGCAGCCTTTTATTTTATGCTCCTGTGAAGCGCCTTGGGATGTTTTATATTAAAGGTGGTTTATAAACATAAGCTGAGAGGGGAACAGTTAACATTTCAGGGGTGATTTGATTGAAGTTTTCAAGATAACTAAGGGGAACAGTTAGGGTAGGTAGAAATAAACTATGGAGTCTAGGACTACTGTACAAATATGCAAAAAATTCAACAAACCCATAACGTGCCCAGACCAGGATTTTCTTACTCAGACCGAAATGCTGGTCACTTAGCTGTCAAAAAGTTAGCACAGAAGGTACCAGTCGCTGAGCAGTGTAGGAATCAAGTCAATAGTATCACAGCAACTGTCAACTCAGTAGTGAAACTCCACACCAGTATGACCACTGAATAAGTCACCTTTTCAAAAACTTCACATTTTGCACATTCATTCTTTTATAACTTATGTTATTTCCTTCAAACTTGAATCATAGAATTGTTACAGTGCAGGAGGCCAAAATACATCGAAAGTGAGCTAATACCTCAACTCAGGTATTAACCCAATAATCATTTCACCTCATGCAACAGATTACTTTATCTTCAAATGTTAACTGTTTTAAAGTAGCTAAACTGATTCCCTGCAACGGATTCCACTTAGTATAAACATAAACTAAGAACAGAATTTGCTGAATGTACCCAGCAGGTTTGGCAGCGTCTGAAGAGAGAAACAACCTTAACTTTTCAGGTCGATGACCTATCAGAACTCTCAAACATGGCTCCTCTTTTCAGCGATGCTGCCGTACCAGAGTACTTCCAGCTTATTTCAGGGTTCCAGCATTCACAGTATTTCCCTATTGTATTAGTATAAACATACTTTCAAATAGCTTTTACGCAAACTAACATTCATTAAGATCTAGATGGACCTAAATGCTGTAACCTGCAAGGCTACAGACCAGGTGCCAGAAGGTGGGATTAGATTGGACAGCTCGTTTTTCCCATCCAGTATATGATGGGCTGAATGGTCTCTTTTTGCACCATAACGTTTCTATGGTTCGGAGTCCAAAAGCACTGGTTTATCATCGACAGGCTCAGGTCGTGAAAGACCTACCCTTGTTCCTCCGATGTAGCAATGTCAATCAATCTTAAACATGCACCAAATAATTTTGAGATTGCATGGGCCAAATCAAAGGAAAACGGTCATGGGGTTAGTTTTACCTCAAGCGTCATTTAAAAACCATTATACATCACCTGCATCCGCACTCACAGCATACGGCTGTCTGTTATTTTTGCGTAGATTTGTGTGAACAAAATTCACAATATCTGGGCGGATAGGAGCCTTGAAAACAGCAGGCATAACAACATTTTTGCCAGACACCTCTCCCTTGTCGCTGTACACCGTTATTAATGGCCGAGCACAAGCCTGAAAGATAATTTTTTAATAAGTCATTAAGATTGAACCTTGCAGAAGTAGTCTGGTTCTCAGTTCACTAGTACAATTTACTTCCTAGGTTCCCTGGCACTTTCTAGTGGTGATGTTGGTCTCTCTGGCTGGGGTACTTTCTGCAGTATAGGACTCAGCTGTGGTGCTCAGTAAGACATCGGAGCATCTAATGCACTGTATAAGCTCAGTTCTGCCAATATTCAGTATCACATTACGTTGGCACCAAACTTTAAAATGAAAGAGTTTATGCAAGCCCTTTCAAGACCCAAACAGACTGATTCTAATATCACATGTAATACAGCAAGGTTATTCTTTCTCAGAGATCAGTGTACAGGTAGCAAATCAATGCGCTGAATACTTCATTGCTCTTAGCTGGGGCTTTAAAATCTTTACAATTTTCAATGATCCATTAAACATAGAGATTCAACATTATTTCAACGGATACAATCCGAAATATCAAGTTACTTAACAGCCATTTCTCTTAGCCGGAAAAAACAGAGGCACATTGACCTGTCTCAACTAGACCTCGCAGAGAACTCAAAACTATTGGTCAGTTGGAAATGCTTCCCTTTTACCAAAAATACAAATCACAGAAGAATGTGAAATAACCTCAACACTTAAAATCCAAATTAAGAAAATTCATAATGGAAAATTGATTTAAATTTTTGAAAATAAGCTTTTATAAACAGTATTACATTGCTTTAAATGAAGTATCTCGTCACCAAATATTGCTTCGGACCATTTATTCCCTGTTATTTAACCAACTTTAATTAGGTTACAGGAGACAACGTGTCTCCCCCTCCCCCCCAGCTATAAAATGGCGGCCCGGCACAACCCAGCCTCGGGATTTGCTTTCTTTCAAGAAAACTTTCACTTCTTTTTTCAAATTTAGCGTTTCAGAAGCTACTGAAGCAACCCGCTTTCTTTTGGCCGTTAAAGCAGCGGGCCAGCCCGGCCTTTCAGTGTTCCAGCCCCGGGTTTCTTACACACCATCTCAGCTGCTGCTCCCCGCGTTCACAATGGCGGCGGCCGGAAAAGGAAGAACCTATCACTGCCGCGCCCTTATATATCGGCCGCCGCCACCCTCCCGACGGCAAACAAACATCGCCAGCCAGGGAGCTGCAACAGAGATGCTTCAAGACCGATCCTACTGACCAATAATATTTTTTAAATGACAAGAATACACTCGTTTCCTTCACAAAAACACTAAAATATTGCTGGCACTATTTTCTTTTAATGCCGGTACTACTTTATAGCCCGGTGATAGGTCACGTTGCCGGGCTGATGAGGTAAAATATTAATTATTTTTACAAATTTATTTCACACTATAATATTTCCTTTGAAAACGTATTGATAAATATTAATTAAAATAATATTTAAAAATTGAACATATTTTCAGCGGAAGTGACGTAGTCATCATAGAAATGCGCGCGCTGGGCGGTTGTTGTTTGAATATTTTGGTAATTTAAAAGTATATATATTTGCTGTCAATTAAGATATATACATATATCTCCATATATAATGGACTCAGTTGGTCTCCAGTCGGTCCGAGGATTTCACGCCTTCCTGCTTCAGTAAGTGTGCATTGAGTTGTTGATGGAGCTAATGTCTTCCAACTGGGTGTTGAGTGAAGTTGAGTTGGAGTCTCCTCAGCTCCTGTGGGTAATGGGGGGAAGAGAGAGAGAAATAGAAAGGTGCAATGATCAGTTTCTGATGTATAAAACATTGGGTTGAAAACGGTGGGATGTGTCTCCGTTTCACTTGCTGATTAAGAGCAATTTGAGGTAATGGATCAAGAACCTTGCTCAAAAAACATCATACCATGTAGATTTAACCTATCCTAATTCCTTATGTCGAAAATTTTCTGTGCTAACACCTGTGAAGCTCATGGACTTTTACAACATTGAATGTTAGGGTAAACATTAGTGTAAGGATCTCTTTTTTTTTTAAAAACAGTTTTTTTACTGTTAACAATATTTGGGAGCCTTGGCTTTATAAACAGAGAAATGGAGTACTAAAGCAAAGAAGTTATGCTAAAACTTTATAACACTGATTAGACCTAATTATCTCCAGTTAGACCTGATTTTGTCCAATTGTGGGCACTATGCATTTGGAAGAATGTCAAGGCCCTGGAGAGGCTGCAGAGGAAATTTACTAGAATAGTACCAGGTATGAGTGATTAACTTATGTGGAGAGACTAGAGAAAATGGGATTATTCTCCTTACAGCATAGAAGGGTTTTATCTTCTTGGCATTTCTTCGTGGACAAAGATTTTGGGAAAGTTGTACTCATTGGTTGCAGGCCCATTGGTGGCTAGTCAGGCCTATCCGTGACAGGCAGATTCTCCCACAGCAGAAGGTGTAGTCACTGCTGGGGGCAAATGGATCTATCCTTATCCTCCTTTTCTCTTTCATGCTGGTTCTTTGCTCAGTCTCAAAGGTGTATGTAGCACTCTTGATGTAGCATCTCCACCCATCACAATCTATGGCCTGCACTTCCCACTGGCGATGGTCAATATGGTATACAGAGAGTGATTTCTTCAGGGAGTCTTTGAAATATTTGCGTGGGCCCCCTCTGTTCCTTTGTGGTCAGCTCTCCATACAATACTATCTTGGACAGGCGACTGTTGTCCATCCAAGCAACGTGACCCGCCCAACGCAGTTGGCTTTGAAGGAGGATGGCGTCGATACCAGTGATGTTGGCTGTTTCCAGGACTTCAATGTTTCTGATGCGGTCCTGCCAGCGGATCTTGAGGATGCTGTGGAGGCAGCGCCGGTGGATGTGCTATAGAAGGCGTACATGACTCGGTGCCATTCAGAAAGCTGGTGAGGATTACGTCTTTGTACACTTTGAGTTTGGTCTGTGCTCTGAGGCTATGGTTGACCCACGCTTGTTTGTAGAGTCTGCCGAATGTACTGTTTGCTGTTGAAAGCCCATTGTCCATTTCCTTGTCTATGGTGGCATTGTGAGATGACGCTCCCCAAATAAGTAAATTGCTTGATGGCATTCGGCTTGGTTCCCTCGATGACCATGCTTGGTGGTCTATATTCTTCTTAGGTTGCAGGCTGATGTAGGACTTCAGTTTTCTCAAACTGATTTTTAGTCCAAAGAGTTGTGCCACCTTGGAAAAACATGTTGCTTTACGTTGCAGGTACTGTATAGAAGGGTAAGGGGAGATTTAATAGCGGTGTTTTATTAGAGTAGGAAAGGATAAACTGTTTCCACTGACTGGCAGGTTTGTAACCATGGGGCATAGATTTAACATAATTGGTAAAAAAAAACTAGGGGAAGATGCAAAATACTTTTTACGTGGCGGTAGGTTCCGGACTGTTATGTGGCCTCGAAGGAACATTGTATTGGATGGTAATGGAAGGTTATTTTAACGAGATGATGAATTGGTTTCTGAAATAAAAGAAAATGCTGCTCAGAAATCCATAATACATTAGAACTCTTGTGTCTTGTGTGCATATCTTATCTATAAAACCCTGCTTCTCGTTGCCACATTTTTCATGCTCTTGTATCACGTTTTCTATAAATTCTTATGTTTATAATGTAAACTTGTCACAGTGTAATTACATACTTGGCCAATGGTGGCACTGTAGCACCTCAGATTTGCATCTCTCCACTACTCAGCCTGTTCAGGTGAGGAGCTCCTGACCTCCACTGAACTTTATTTCTCTGCTTCCCAAATTATTCTATGTTTTGACATGTAATGATAGATAATAACTTAAAGTGCTATATTTAGATTTTTTTTAAAAAACAAATCCAGTTATGCTCTTTCCTTGAACCCTGCTTCACCCAAAGACTACATTTGATCATGATTTGCTGTATGCAATGGTGCAGGAGATTCATGCTTTAAAGTACATTGGCTAAAGTGCAACTTTTTTCCCAGTTGTATATTGATACCGTAATAGCTTAAATTAGCCCAGTGACAACACTTAGTGCATTATAAACATGGAGGTTTAGCAGATGATGCAAAGAAATAAAATTCAGGGTACAGGCAGTGAATGCATTTGACTGACCCAAATCTGAGAGAAGATTGTTCAGCAGCTGCACCATGAGATTAAAGTAGTGCCTGTAATCCTGTGGAAAATCTTTACTGTGGAGTTTTTAATGTTGTTTTATTGCTGGTGCTTTTGCTAGCATGGATTAGTGTTGATTAACCTGTCTAATCTGTGATAGTAGATGTCAACATTAAAACATTGCAGGAAAGTGGAATCTGTTGAAGTAGTGCAATAAACAAAGCAGCCAGGATACTGGATAAATTATCAAATCATCTGAGTTTAAATCTGCATGCTGAGGCTGTACAGTGCCCTGACTGGGCTGCATTTGACACACTATATAGCCTTGGTCACCACAAGATAACAGGACTGTTTCGATGCAGTGGAGAGCAAAGAGAATGATCCCCAATGTCTTGAGAGTGGGATTTTGAGGAATGCCTCCATAAACTAGGGATCTTCTGCCTCAAAAGACATGTCTCAGATTGGGTAAAAAATTTAATGATCCAGATAAATTAAATGCAAAACAATATCTTCAGCCAAACTAAGGAAACTGGACAAGAGCGTGTGGCTTTAAGATTGTGATGAGTTGTTGAGGCTAGCACACTGAACTCAGTTAAGAAACAACTCCTTCATCCCAGCATTTGTTTTGATCTTGTGAAATATAGACGAGTACGAAAGTTTATTTTGGAGGCTTTTTCTTTCCTACATTATCAGGTACCATTTCTTCTAAGAGTGAGTGTGGCTCCAGGCCCTGCTTAGAGTTCTCTGAAACCAACTGGTAGCACATTCCCTTGAAGGGTTAAACTCAAAATGTAATCTATCCTTCTCACTTGGGTTTAACTCTTCTTCAAACACGCTGCATATTTGCTGAATTTTCTGTTTTTATGTCGGGTTAGTCTCCTGTATCCAATTGATTTGTGACATTCCTGACCAATTGGGAATGTCTGACAATGCTCTCAAATGGCACAAGCTGCCTGACAATACTCTGACCCAAACATTCACCATTGGACCTGAGTGCTGAAGAATATATTTTTCTTTAAAACACATCTGAGTTCTGACGAAACTTCCCCAAAATCTTAACTCCTTGTTTCTCTTTTCAAATGCTGATGAACCTACCATGTATTTTCAGCATTTTATTTTACTTTTAGATTTCTAGCTTTTTATTAATAAGTTATCTTAACATTCATTCCTATTTATAGTGCAGATTATTTTATTTATACCTGACCTGAATTTGAAGTTACATAATGGTGTACAGAGACACTTGTCTCAACATTGAGAGTTACCTCTTTGAGTTCTGTATTCTAGAAGTGCATATTTATTACTTTCATTCTAGAACAAAGAAAACTTCTTGAATAGGCAGTCTGAACAAGAAAGAAAGACCTGCATGTATAAACATTGCCACAATCTGATTTTGTATTTCAATACATTTATTTTCTTTCCAGAATCTGTGACCAGGAAAAGAAAGGAATGTTAAAGGAGCCCATGCTGTTTGAGGTAATCTGCTTGAACAGCTGAGTATTTTATGTTCTCCAATGCCTCTGCCATTATCCAGTTCAGTAGTATTGTGTTTGCCTGGTTCCACTTTCACAACCAGAGCATCTCCAGCAATGGCCTCAATTCCCATCCCTGTATGGCCACCTTAAGGATCCATTCTCAACCTTTTCCTGTTCCTCATCTACATACTACCATTTGCTGATTCCATCTGTAGAAATGGAGTCCACTTCAACAATGCTGATGATACCCAGTTCTATCTTCACTGCCTCTCTAAACCCCTCTGAGCTATCAAATTGTTTGTCTAACATCATGCCTTGGATAAGCCTATGGAGATGTACTTTAGGACGATGTCCACTGAAAATTATTTTTTTATTAATCTAACCAATACTTCCACTTAAAATGTGGTTGTTTGTAACTCCTGAGTTGGGTAAGCAGGCAGAAGCTCATGTTCTTGAACTTGATCGATAGACTGGGGACCAGTATGTTCAGCAGTGGATCAGTGCAGTGCAACTGCTTGAGTAATAGATGCATTCCAGTAACAACACATGCTTGTTGTACAGTGCTATTGCACAACTGAAACTTCTGGGGAGGTTTTTTTCAAAGCTACCTATAGTAAAATTTATACAAAGTACAAGTAGTGCAGCAGTGTGACATATTTACACTTTGATCTGTTCAATCACAGTTAAAGGAATAGATTTTTTTTTTATAAAGCCGCCTTCTCTTGAGGTCTCTTTTTGTATTATTCCCCTCCAAGATACCAACAGGTTCTACTGCCATTCACAAGTTTGTACACATAATCACTGCCTGCAGTGACCATTCCTCTTGACTTTTTTCATCTTTCCCTAGCCCATTATGTAGGGAAGTGCCTTGAACAATGTAGTTAAAATTGAGGTCCCATTGTGCCTATGCCCCACTTGTTTTTGCAGCTCTGTGGTACATCAAATTAGAGCACCAGTGAGCTATGCTATTGGATTATCCCCTTATCAATACTGTGCTTTCAACTGTTTGTGAGGTAGATTAGATTGATTTTTGTTTGAGATTTTCAGCTTTCTTCTGGGTTATCTTGTAGGATGATGTCCAAGTATACATTGTAAGTGAAGTGAACAGGAGTCCCTTGCAAGCTTTCTGGAAGGAGAATACGCCCATCTTTATAGCAGAGAGAGCAGTAAGTATGTACAGTTAAGTAATAAGTAATTCGTAATTTACTGAGGTATATGTATAGGAGGCTCGGGTTTGTAAGTGTGCCAATAGTGGGCTTCCAGTGGCATACTTTGAGGCAGGTTATCATCTCATTAAGATTGGAGTAAGGATGAGTTTGATGGGGAGGCTTTTCTTGGTGACTGTGCCATTTAGCTTCGCATTACACCAGAAAGTTAAGAGGAATTGTCGCAAGGAGCTGCATTCTTCTCAATTGCCACATAACAGAAGGCATCTTCATCATAACTGTCTCGCACTAATCCTTTGTTTCTGTGTTCTTTTATTTGTTGCATTTTTCTGGCTATTTAGGGTAACATTTTCAATTCCAACCCTCCATCCTCATCACTGTTCTGATGGAGGCTGCTGCTTTGTTGGAATTTGTAGATGATTTCTGCCAATGGGAGAAATTGAAGCATTGGAGATTGTGTCATATGGTTCACTAATTTCCTTTGGAAAGGAAATCAGCTGTCCTTGCCTGGTCTGGCCTACATGTGACTCCAGATCACAGCAATGTGGTTGACTTTTAAGTACCCTCTGAAATGGCCCAGCAAGTCACTCAATTGTATCAAACCGCTAGAGAAAAGTCTGAAAGGAATTAAATTGGCTGGACCGTGCTGCATCGACCTAGGCACCGGAAATGACAATGGCACATCTAGCTTTGTCGACCCTGCAAAGTCCTGCTTACTAATATCTTGGAGCTGTCCCACAGACTAGTCAAACAACAGCCTGACATGGTCATACTCATGGAATCATACAAAGTCCCAGACACTGCCAGCACCATCCCTGGATATGTCTTGGCCCACTGGCTGGACAGACCCACCAGAGCTGTCAGTACAGTGGTGTATAGTCGGGAGGGAGTTGCCCTGGGAATCCTCAACATTGACTCTGGACCCCATGGAGTCTCATGGCATCTGGTCAAACATGGGCATGGAAACCTCCTGCTGATTACCACCTACTGCTGCCACCCACCCCCCACCCCCAGCTGATGAATCAGTACTCCTCCATGTTGAACACCACTTGGAAGAAGCACTGAGGGTGGCAAGGGTGCTGAATGTACTCTGAATAGGGGACTTCAATGTCCATCACCAAGAGTGGCTCAGTAGCACCACTACTGACCAAGCTTGCGGAGTCCTAAAGGACATGCCTGCTAAACTGGGTCTGCGGCAAGTGGTGAGGGAACCAACAAGAGGGGAAAAATCTGCTTGACTTCATCCTCGCCAATCTACTTGTCGCAGATCCATCTGTCCATAACAGTATTGGTAGGAGTGACCACTGCACTGCCTTGTGGAGACTAAGTCCCGTCTTCACATTGAGGATACCCTCCATTGTGTTGTGTGGCACTACCACCGTGCTAAATGGGATAGATTTTGAACAGATCTAGCAACTCAAAACTGGGAATCCATGAGGTGCTGTGGGCCATCAGCAGGAGCAGCAACCGCAATCTGTAACCTCATGGCCCAGTATTTCCGCCACTCGACCATTACCATCAAGCTGGGGGATCAACGCTGGTTCAATGAAGAGTGCAGGAGAGCATGCCAGGAACAGCACCAGGCGTACCTAAAAACGAGGTGTCAATCTGGTGAAGCTATAACGCAGGACTACGTGCATGCCAAATAGCAGAATCAGCATGCGATAGACCGAGCTAAGCGATCCCACAACCAACAGATCAAATCAAAGCTCTGCAGACCTGCCACATCCAGTTGTGAATTGTGATGGACAATTAAATAACTAACAGGAGGAGGAGGAGGCTCCACAAATATCCCCATCCTCAATGATAGGGGAGTCCAGCACATCAGTGCAAAAGATAAGGCTGACGCATTTGCAACCATCTTCAGCCAGAAGTGAGGTGCCTAGCATCACAGATGCCAGTTTTCAGCCAATTCGATTCACTCCATGTGAAGGCACTGGATACTGCAAAGGCTATGGGCCCTGACAACATTCCATTAATAGTACTGAAGACGTGCTCCAGAACTAGCCGCACCCCGAGTCAAGCTGTTCCAGTACAGCTACAATACTGGCATCTACCTGACAATGTGGAAAATTGCCCAGGTATGTCCTGTACACAAAAAGCAGGACAAATCCAACAAGGCCAATTAACACCTCATCAGTCTACTCTCGATTCATCAGTAAAGTGATGGAAGGTGTCATCGACAGTACTATCAAGTGGCACATACTTAGCAATAACTTGCTCGCTGATGATCAGTTTGAGTTCCACCAGGGCCAGACAGCTCCTGACCTTATTACAACCTTTGTCCAAACATGGACGAAAGAGCTGAACTCCAGAGGTGAGGTGAGAGTGACTGACCTTGACATTAAGGCAGCATTTGACCAAGTCATCAAGGAGCCCTAGCAAAACTGGAGTCGATGGGAATCGGGGGGGAAACTCCACTGGTTGGAGTCGTACCTAGTACAAAAGAAGATGATTGTGGTTGTTGGAGGTCAATCATTTCAGTCCCAGGACATAACTGCAGGAGTTCCTCAGGATAGTGTCCTAGGCCCAACCATCTTCAGCTGTTCCATCAATGACCTTCCCTCAACAGAAGGTCAGAAGTGGGAATGTTTGCTGATGATTGCACAATGTTCAGCACAAGACGCAACTCCTCAGATACTGAAGGAGTTTGTGTCCATGTGCAGCAAGACCTGGACAATATTCAAGCTTGGGCTGATAAGTGGCAAGTAACATTCACACCACACAAGTGCCAAGCAATGACTATCTCCAACAAGAGAGAATCTAACCATTTCCTCTTGACATTCAATGGCATTACCATCGCTTATACCCCCACGATTAACATCCTGGGAGTGACCATTGACCAGAAATTGAACTGGACCAGCCATATAAGTACTGTGGCTACAAGAGCGGGTCAGAGGCTGGGAATTCTGCAGCGAGTAACTCCTCTCCTGACTCCCCAAAGCCTGTCAACCATCTACAAGGCACAAGTCAGGAGTGTGATGGAATACTCTCCACTTGCCTGGATGGGTGCAGCTCCAACAACACTCATGAAACTCGACACCATCCAGGACAAAGCATCCCGCTTCATTGGCACCCCATCCACCACCTTCAACATTCATTGCCTTCACCACCGATGCACAGTGGCAGCAGTGTGTACCATCTACAAGTTGCACTGCAGCAACTCGCCAACGGTCCTTCAACAGCACCTTCAAACCTGTGACCTCTACCACCTAGAAGGACAAGGGCAGCAGATACATGGGAACGCCACCACCTGCAAGTTCCCCTCCAAGCCACACACCATCCTGACTTGGAACTATATCACCGTTCCTTCACTGTTGCTGGGTCAAAATCCAGGAACTCCCTAACAGCACTGGGTGTACCTACCCCATATGGACTGCAGCAGTTCAAGAAAGCGGCTCCCCACCATCTTCTCAAGGGCAACTAGGGATGGGCAATAAATGCTGGCCTTTCCAGCGATGCCCACATCCCATGTAAGAATAAAAAAAAATGACAGCTGCTGATTGCCCATGGGGAGAAAACAGAATAAAGGAAAAGAGATGGGAATAACCACCCACAATGTGCAGTTACAAACATTTTTTAAAAGGGGAGGTCGGGAACATATTAAAGAAAAGGTGACAAAACAAAGAGGGGAGAGACAATTTCCTGCTTTCATGCTGAGCTTTCTACTATTTAAAAAAAAAAATGCACAGTACATTATTAATTTACCAGATGCAGTGTGCGATTCGGATCAGAAGAACTCCAGTTTGATGAGTTGGCAGAATCTTAAGCGAGGCAATACTGGAGTTTGTCTGGAACCTGTAGGGAGAATTAAAATTGCCTGGGTTTCATGCTGCTGATCGCTGCCTGTTTACAGTTGCTGAAATTGCTCATGTGTGAACAGCTGGTGAGGAGAGGACCGGGCTGGGCTGGGCTTTGATGCCTTTCCACAGTTGAATACTCCATTGATTACCACTGTTTAGCATCACACCTGAAGAATGAGATTGGGAATTTTTGTTGGAGTTCTGAGTCTTTATGTGAAGCATGGCTTTAAACAGCAGTGCTCTTCTTGATGAGCGTTACAGCCATGCTGCCTGTGTATTCTTTTCAATTGCTTGGCCTGACTGCAGTTTTCCCTTCACTTGCAGTCATTTAAAGTGGATGAGGAGCACCTGGCAGACTCCTGTACTCATGAAACCAGCGATCTAACACCTAGCAAGTTAGAAGAAAATGTGGGGCCTTTGCCCCTCTCTATCATGAAGGCAAGGTAATAGGCAAAGTAATGGCCAATCGTCGATATATTACATATGTTGATTTAAAAGAACTGAATTCTTGGTCATTTTGCTTCACACGTCTTGTAGAAATGCTGTTCATCTCTCAGATTCTCTACCCATGTAAAGTGCACTTTAAGATTTTTCAGGTTCCTTGTAAAGGGTCTCTGAGTTATATTTGGGTATTCACTTTTTGCAGGAATGCTTTCTAGTAACTTAAACTTGAGAACTTTATGTTGAGGGAAAAATCACATGACTACTGTAAGAGAAGCGGTGATTCCTTAGGAATTTTTGATTCTTTTGAATGTGGGGCTTAACTTACAACTGAACGGTGAGAAGAGCCATACCAAAGGCAGATTACATTACATGTCACTGATAGTAGTTGGTGACAACCACATTGAGGGATTAATAGCAGTAACATATCTGCAAGTTTTATTGAGTGTTATCCGCTGGGATGACCATCTCAAGTGAGCAATTTTAATGCAGTTCTCCGGTGTGAGCCAATCTGTAGTGCAATATTAGTCATAATTCCACCTTGAATTGGTAGTGTGGCAAGGCATAATGTTGGGACAAAGAGGAGGAATCTTTACTCTGCACCTGACTTGGGAGATCGCCACACGGTTAATTGTTGCCAGAACTGGAAAAGCTTTTCATTTTCAGTTATGGTGATTTTTTTTTTTTGGACTTGGGCAAGAATTCACCTGAATTGTTTCTAAGTCATGTACGTAGTGCTCACATCTATTATGCTTTTATCTTCTCTAATGTTTATCCATTTTTCTCCTCTTTGCAGACAGTTGGTTTCCTGGTACACCTTGGCCCATAATCCACATATGTCCCAGGTGGTCAACTGCAACACACCTAGTGCCTTTCCTCTGTTGTGGGTGAGATGTGATGGCTCTGACCCTGAAGGCACTGTTTGGTTGGGAGCTGAACCCGTGAAAACTGAGAAGGAGGTTACATCAATAGTTTTCCATATAGTCACGTGCACCGGTAAGAAGTCAAAATAATCTGGTCAGATGGAGCAGAGAAGTGGCAAATGGAATTCAACTTGGAGAAGTGTGAGGTGATGCATTTGGGGAGGTCAAACAAGGCAAAGGAATATACGATTAATGGGATAATACTGAGAAGTGTAGAGGAAGTGAGGGACCTTGGAGTGAATGTCCACAGATCCCTGAAGGTAGCAGGACCGGTCGATAAGGTGGTTAAAAAGGCATATGGAATCCTTTCCTTTTATTAGCTGAGGTATAGAAGATAAGAGCAGGGAGGTCATGCTGGAACTGTATAACTCATTGGTTAGGCCACAACTGGAGTACTGTGTGCAGTTCTGGTCACCTCATTACAGAAAGGATGTAATTACACTAGAGAGGGTACAGAGGAGATTTACGAGGATGTTGCCAGGATTGGAAAAATACAGCTATGAGGAAAGATTGGATAGGCGGGGGTTGTTCTCCTTGGAACAGAGAAGGCTGAGGGGAGATCTGATTGAAATGTACAAAATTTGGAGGGGCCTGGATAGAATGGAGGTGAAGGGTCAATTCACCTTAGCAGAGAGGTCAATGACTAGGGGGGCATAGATTTAAAGTGATTGGTAGAAAAATTAGAGGGGAAATGAGGAAAAACCTTTTCACCCAGAGGGTGATGGGGGTCTGGAACTCACTGACTGAAAGGGTAGTTGAGGCAGAAACCCTCAACTCATTCAAAAGGAATCTGGATATGCACCTCTAGAGTTCTGTAATCTGCAAGGCTACGGACCAAATGCTGGAAAGTGGGATTGGAATAGGTGGATTGTTTTTCGGCCAGCACAGACACAATGGGCTAAGTGGCCTCTTTCTGCGCCTTAAACTTTCTATGATTCTAGTAACTTTTTAAAAGAATTGCGTTGCACTTTGGCTCTGTCATCACTACTGGGAGGGTGTAATTGCAGCCTGACAAATTTACATAGATATTTTCCATTTTAAATGTGGACATTGGAATTTATAATCTAAAAATAAGGAGAGAATATGTTATGTCTTTAAAATGAGACTATACTATAGCTGTGCACCCTGGTCTTGTTAACCCTCGCCTTCTAACTCAGCTCCACCCAAAGATTACACTTGGTCTCTGTTCCCCTTGTGCAATGCCATGAGCCATCAACTATATATTTTATATTTCTAAATAATTATTGAACTCTAGTAGAACAAATCGATGAACTATAATACTCCATGTTCACTGTTGTAAAGATTCCACGTATGCTTGTTTTTTCTTTTTTGTTTGTCAACAGTAGTTGGGATCTGAATAATATCCAATGATTTACAGTTCTGGTGACTTTCTAAGTTTTTAACATTCATGGACAGAGCATGCATGAGCTTTGCGTCTTGAACACTATTTTCAAAATGTTATTTCTCATTCTTTTAGGACCGATTGTCGACAAGAGCTCTTTCACAAGCATAGAAAGATTGAAAAGTGCCCATAAGGATAGACATCCTTGTTCTGCTGTAGGTATTCCCACTCTCTTCTTCCCCACCCCTCCCCCACCAGTTATAAGTAGCTTTGGTAAATCTGCAACTTTATAAAGTAAAAAAGCTTATATTTATATAAGCACCTTTAACGTAATGAAATGACCTAAAGTGCTTCACAGGAGTGTTATAAAGCTAAATTAGACACTGAGCCACATGAGGAGATATTGGGTCAGATGGCCAGAAGCTTGGCCCAAAAGGTTAGTTTTAAGGGACATCTTAAAGGAAGGAAGAAAGAAAGGTAGAGAGGTGGAGTGGTTTAGGGAGGGAATTCCAGAGCATGGCTGCCAGTGGTGGAGTGATTTAAAATCGAGGATTCTCAAGAGGCCAGAATTAGAGGAGCACAGATATCTTGGAGGGTTGTGGGGTTGGAGGAGATTACAGAAATAGGGAGGAGTGAGGCCATGGAGGGATTTGAAATCAAGGATGAGAATTTTAAAATCGAGGTGTTGCTTGACCTGGGATCACTGTAGGTCAGCAAGCATAGGGGTAATAGGTGAATGGGGCTTGGTGCGAGTAAGGACCTGGACAGCAGAGTTTTGGATAATCTCAAGTTTCTAGGGGGCAGAATGTGGGAAGGCCAACCAAAAGTGCCTTGGAATAGTTAAGAGTAGCAGTAACAAAGTTTCAGCAACAGATGAGCTGAGGCAGGGGCAAAGTCAGGCATTGCTATAGTGGTGAAAGAAGGTGGTCTTGGTGATGCTGCAGAAGTGTTGGTGTGAATATCTGGTTGGAAGCTCATCTCAAAAGCAGAAAATATTGGAAATATGCGGTAGTCTGTCTGTACCTGAAAAGAGATGGCCAAGATATGGGTACAGAACCTTTGTAACATGCTTCACAGTTCTAACAAAGGTTATGTACATGAAATGTTCACTTGGATTTTCTCTTCTCAGGTGCTCAGATCTACCATTTTCTACTTTTATTTTAAATAGCTTTTAAAATTCTCATCCATGTTTTCAAATCCCTCCATGGCCTCGCTCCTCCCTATCTCCTGTAATCTCCTCCAGCCCCACAATCCTCCCAGATAGCTGCACTCATCTAATTCTCACTGTGAGTTGGAAGGTTCAAGAGACTTGAGTGCATGAAATAGGCTGACAACCCAGTGCAATACTGAGAGATCACAGCACTGTCTGAGGTGCTGTCTTTCAGATGAGACGTTAAACCGAGGCCCTGTCTACCTTCGCAGGTGAACGTAAAAGAGCAGAGGAGATTTCCCCCCCCCCCCCCCCCCCCAACGTTCTGGGGCCAATATTTTATCCCTCAACTGACATCACTAAAACAAAAGATTTGGTCATTTTCACATTGCTGTTTGTGGGAGCTTGCTGTGCATAAATTGGCTGCTGTGTTTCCTTTTTTACAACAGTGACTACACTTCAAAGTACTTAATTGGCAATAAAACACTTTGGGATGTCCTTAGAGTGTGAAAGATGCTATATAAATGCAAGTTCTTCCTTTTTCATGGTATACAAACATTTCAGGGTCACTGGGTAAATTAAGTAGACCAAAACGTTCATTTGATCTTAATCTGTGATAAGTTGATGTATCTGGGTCACTTAGTAAAAGCACGGTTAGCTTTAGTGCTGGGTTAGGGAGGCAGAAAATCAGCTAAGATTCCTGCTTCTGATTGCTATGCTGTGTTCACTGCTGGAAATTATACTTGTGTGAATGGTGGATAAGGACAGAATTGGGTTTTACTGTGGTGGTCCTATTTGTGGCAGCGAGGAAAAAACTGGTAGGGAATTTGTACTGAATTTGAAAATAAAACATTGGTAAAAATTGATTAAAACCCTTAATTAACTAATTAATAATTAGAGTAACTAAACCAGAGGGAGGAGATTACTGTATTTAGATAGCATTTAACATTTATAGTAGGAATCTAGCACTAGGGGCCATATAGTTAATTATAACAATTTAGTAAGGATTTAATAAGTATTTATTTTATATTAATTAATTAATTAATTAGTGCTAGAAATGACAGTTAGAGGGTGAAGTGCTTCACCTGTGAGATGTGGGAAGTCCGTGACGCTTCCAGCGTTCCGGACGACTACATCTGCAGGAAGTGTACCCAGTTGCAGCTCCTCACAGACCGTATGGATTGGTTGGAGCGGCAACTGGATGCACTTAGGAGCATGCAAGTGGCAGAAAGTGTCAGACAGGAGTTTTAGAGAAGTGGTTGCACCCAAGGTGCAGGCAGATAGATGGGTGACCGCTAGAAGGGGCAGGCAGTCAGTGCAGGAATCCCCTGTGGCTATCCCCCTCTCTAACAAGTATACCGTTTTGGATACTGTTGGGGGGGATGGCCTATCAGGGGAAAGCAGCAGCAGCCAGAGCAGTGGCACCACGGCTGGCACTGTTGTTCAGCAGGGAGGGACAAAGCGCAGAAGAGCAATAGTTATAGGGGACTCTATAGTTAGGGGCACAGATAGGCGCTTCTGTGGACGTGAAAGAGACTCCAGGATGGTATGTTGCCTCCCTGGTGCCAGGGTCAAGGATGTCTCTGAACGGACAGGGGGCATTCTGAAGGGGGAGGGTGAACAGCCAGAGGTTGTGGTACACATCGGTACTAACGACATAGGCAGGAAGAGTGATGAGGTCCTGCAGAGGGAGTTAGGTAGAAAGTTTTAAAAAACAGGACCTCTAGGGTTGTAATCTCAAGATTACTCCCTGTGCCACGTGCCAGTGAGGCTATAAATAGGAAGATAGTGCAGCTAAACACGTGGCTGAACAGCTGGTGTAGAAGGGAGGGTTTCAGATATCTGGACCATTGGGATCTCTTCAGGGACAGATGGGACCTGTACAAGAAGGACGGGTTGTATCTAAACTGGAGGGGCACAAATATCCTGGCTGCGAGGTTTGCTAGTGTCACTCGGGAGGGTTTAAACTAGTGTGGTAGGGGGGTGGGAACCAGAGCAGTAGGACAGCAAGTGAAATAAATGAAGGGGAACTAGTAAATAAGGCCAGTAAGACTAAGAGGAAGAGCAGGCAGGGAGATGTTGCAGAGAACAGTGGGACTGGTGGTCTGAAGTGCATTTATTTCAATGCAAGAAGTATAACAGGTAAGGCAGATGAACTTCGAGCTTGGATTAGTACTTGGAACTATGATGTTATTACAGAGACTTGGTTGAGGGAAGGACAGGATTGGCAGCTAAATGTTCCAGGATTTAGAAGCTTCAGGCGGGATAGAGGGGGATGTAAAAGGGGTGGGGGAGTTGCATTACTGGTTAAGGAGAATATCACAGCTGTATTGCGGGAGGACACCTTGGAGGGGTCATGCAGCGAGGCAATATGGGTGGAGCTCAGGAATAGGAAGGGTGCAGTCACGATGTTGGGGGTTTACTACAGGCCTCCCAACAGCCAGCGGGAGGTAGAGGAGCAGATATGTAGACAGATTTTGGAAAGATGTAAAGGTAACAGGGTTGTGGTGGTGGGTGATTTTAACTTCCCCTATATTGACTGGGACTCTCAGTGCTAGGGGCTTGGATGGGGCAGAATCTGTGAGGAGCATCCAGGAGGGCTTCTTGAAACAATACGTAGATAGTCCAACTAGGGATGGGGCCGTACTGGACCTGGTATTGGGGAATGAGCCCGGCCAGGTGGTCGAAGTTTCAGTAGGGGAGCATTTCGGGAACAGTGACCATAATTCCATCAGTTTTAAGGTACTTGTGGATAAGAGTAGTCCTCGGGTGAAGGTGTTGAATTGGGGGAAGGCTAATTATAACAATATTAGGCAGGAACTGAAGAATTTAGATTGGGGGCGGCTGTAAATCAACATCTGACATGTGGGAGTCTTTCAAACGTCAGTTGATTGTAATCCAGGACCAGCATGTTCCTGTGAGGAAGAAGGATAAGTTTGGCAAGTTTCGGGAACCTTGGATAACGCGGGATATTGTGAGCCTCGTCAAAAAGAAAAAGGAAGCGTTCATAAGGGCTGGAAGGCTAGGAACAGACGAATCCCTTGAGGAATATAAAGACATTAGGAAGGAACTTAAGCAAGGAGTCAGGAGGGCTAAAAGGGGTTATGAGAAGTCATTGGCAAACAGGATTAAGGAAAATTCCAAGGCTTTTTATACGGTATATAAAGAGCAAGAGGGTAACCAGGGAAAGGGTTGGCCCACTCAAGGACAGAGAAGGGAATCTGTGTGTGGAGCCAGAGGAAATGGGCGAGGTACTAAATGAGTACTTTGCATCAGTATTCACCAAGGAGAAGGACTTGGTGGATGATGAGCCTAGGGAACGGAGTGTAGATAGTCTCCATCATCTCATTATCAAAAAGGAGGAGGTGTTGGATGTCTTGCAAAGCATTAAGGTAGATAAGTCCCCAGGGCCTGATGGGATCTACCCTAGAATACTGAGGGAGGCAAGGGAAGAAATTGCTGGGGCCTTGACCAAAATCTTTGCATCCTCATTGGCTACAGGTGAGGTCCCAGAGGACTGGAGAATAGCCAATGTTGTGCCTTTGTTTAAGAAGGGTAGCAAGGATAATCCAGGAAATTATAGGCCGGTGAGCTTTACGTCAGTGGTAGGGAAATTATTGGAGAGGATTCTTCGGGACAGGATTTACTCCCATTTGGAAACAAATGGACTTATTAGCGAGAGACAGCATGGTTTTGTGAAGGAGAGGTCGTGTCTCACTAATTTGATTGAGTATTTTGAGGAAGTGACAAAGATGATTGATGGAGGAAGGGCAGTGGATGTTATCTATATGGACTTCAGTAAAGCCTTTGACAAGGTCACTCATGGCAGACTGGTACAAAAGGTGAAGTCACACGGGATCAGAGGTGAGCTGGCAAGATGGATACAGAACTGGCTCGGTCATAGAAGACAGAGGGTAGCAGTGGAAGGGTGCTTTTCTGAATGGAGGGCTGTGACTAGTGGTATTTTGCAGGGATCTGTGCTGGGACCTTTGTTTGTAGTATATATAAATGATTTGGAGGAAAATGTAGCTGGTCTGATTAGTAAGTTTGCGGATGACACAAAGGTTGGTGGAGTTGCGGACAGTGATGAGGATTGTCAGAGGATACAGCAGGATATAGATTGGTTGGAGACTTGGGCGGAGAAATGGCAGATGGAGTTTAATTCGGACAAATGTGAGGTAATGCATTTTGGAAGGTCTAATGCAGGTGGGAAGTATACAGTAAATGGCAGAACCCTTGGGAGTATTAACAGGCAGAGAGATCTGGGCGTACAGGTCCACAGGTCACTGAAAGTGGCAACGCAGGTGGATAAGGTAGTCAAGAAGGCATACGGCATGCTTGCCTTCATCGGTCGGGGCATAGAGTATAAAAATAGGCAAGTCATGTTGCAGCTGTACAGAACTTTAGTTAGGCCACACTTAGAATATTGCGTGCAATTCTGGTCGCCACACTACCAGAAGGACGTGGAGGCTTTGGAGAGGGTACAGAGGAGGTTTACCAGGATGTTGCCTGGTCTGGAGGGCATTAGCTATGAGGAGAGGTTGGATAAACTCGGACTGTTTTCACTGGAACGACGCAGGTGGAGGGATGACATGATAGAGGTTTACAAAGTTAAGAGCGGCATGGACAGAGTGGATAGTCAGAAGCTTTTTCCCAAAGTGGAAGAGCCAGTTACTAGGGGGACATCGGTTTAAGGTGCGAGGGGCAAAGTTTAGAGGGGATGTGCGAGGCAAGTTTTTTACACAGAGGGTGGTGAGTGCCCGGAACTTGTTGCCGGGGGAGGTGGTGGAAGCAGGTACCATAGAGACGTTTAAGAGGCATCTTGACAAATACATGAATAGGATGGGAATAGAGGGATACGGACCCCGGAAGTACAGAAGGTTTTAGTTTAGGCAGGCATCAAGATCGGCGCAGGCTTGGAGGGCCGAATGGCCTGTTCCTGTGCTGTACTGTTCTTTTGTTCTTTGTTCTACTTGACACGTTTCAGCGTGACAGCACAGTGGACTGGAGCTGTTGGTGTCTTCCTCACTCATAACAATTCATCTCTTTGAGTTTCCAGGCATTAGTGTGTTTTCAGCAAGAATGATTTTTGCAGTAAGCCAAATTTTGAAGGGACAAACCATTGCAGAGATGGTTATAAAAGTACATGGAGACTTCACTAAGATCTGAAGTGTGATTGAAACTCCCTATGTGTCTGTGTGTCTACAGTTCCAAACACTGATGGTATCTGACCACAGATGTAGGTCAAAAGGGGAGAGGACAAATGCATAGACATAGAGCTTGAGCCATTCTGGGTCAATGTGTAGGTCATAGTGGCTAGTAAGAATCAATAGTGGAAGCCTTCCTGCTCTCTTGGTGAGGGTATAATACATGATGTGGGAGACCTCAAAGAGGGCACAGGGAACAATATTTTAATTTGGGGGTAAGTATTGGGATACAGCTCTACTGATTTCTAAAGTATAATGGCTTATTACCTTGATTCAGGTAACAACGAAGGGCTATGCACAGTATGATCTGTTTGGTGCTACTTTATTGGAGAATACAATTATGGAGTCCCAGAGTAACATTATGGTGGATTTCACTTGGAATAATGTGGAGAAAATCTTAGAAATTCCACCACATACATCAGTTGCTACACTGGTAAGGAAAACAAACTTTTGATTTTAGCTTCTCTTACTGCACATAGCAATATAGAAACTAGGGCAGCTATCTTATGCACAATGACAACGAAAAGAATGTGTTCTTGCTTTTTTGGGGGAGTTTTGTCTGCTTTTTTTTTAATGTTTTCAGATGCCACGTGATTGCTTGCCCAAGGACAGGCAGCTGACAGTCCCAAGTGTCTACTATTGTAGCAGAAAATTCTGTTTAGCCATTGGGAGACTGTTGTTCGTGATGATGAGCTCCAATTTTCTCTGCCTACTTCTGCACAGCAGTGGTGTATTAGTGTGGAAGATCTGCACTATGCTGCTAAACTTGTTCTCAGCTGTGTCACAAGGGTGTTGGGTAAAGGCTAGTGTTTCTGTGCTGGGGAGGGAGAGTCACACCTGGCCTCCCCTCTTAAATTCTTAGAGAATCAATTGCACAATAGCATTGTCAGATATTTGGAAACCAGTTTCCTGTCTGATGAAAAGAGGTGGGAGGGTTTTTTTTTAAGAAATGCATGTTTCTGTAAAGGAGTCTTTGTAGGTGGCTTTGCGGATGTTCCCATTTTACCCAATGTATTGCCAAATCTCAGTATAGTTTAGATGTTCAGTTGCTGTTATCCCCATGTCTGTTTTCTTCTGTACCCTGTAAGTCCCAGAAATTAAAATTTGCATACACTTTTAAAAAAAAAACCCATAATATCTTGCCACTCGTGAAATGACAGTTATTTTACAGCAGTGTAAAAGAAATGTGTAGATTTCAGGTATGAGTGTTCAATATAAATACAAGTCTCCATTAATATGACAATGTTTGGGGTATGGCCCCAAAATTCGGAGAGGAGAGGGGCATTTTGGCTCAACGGAGCTTACCCTCGTGTAAAGGCCTGCTCGGGTCTGCAAATGAGACCCGACCCAGCCTCAGAGTCCTTCCATTTTTTTTCCCAACCCCACCCAACCATCAGTTAACTTGCCTTCCATTCTTCATTTTGTTCCTTACCTGCACAAGCTTAAAATAACTAACAAAACCGCCTTTAAAGTCCAAAAAGTAAATTAATATTGGAGTCACTTACCTGAGGTAGTGATAGAGCGTGTTCTATCCAGCCCGCCCCAACCCAAGCCCGAATGCCGGACCCAGAAGTGCGACCCGACCCAAACCTGACACGTCTTTGGGTCGAGTAGCAGGCCTTTACCCCAATGCCATCCAGCTGATTTCTGAAGAACCCCAATATTTTTGCTTCTACAAGCTACCTCCTACTTTGCATACCAGTTTGTATTTTGATATACTTTGTAATTTAATATTTTTCTCTACTATTGATACAATTTTAATATTTTATACAAGAATGAGAACTTTTGAAATAATTAGTGATTTCACTTCTGTACTTTCTTGGAAATGGCTGGACAATGATATGTGAATCTGGGCTGTATTCTGCAGTCTAGGAATAGGATTAAATACTTGGCATGTACTGGTGCAGGATTAGCCTCTGAATCCCCAGGAGTAGATTAGACAGAATTGGTCTATTTTACATACTGCTATTTATTTATTTTTTTCCCCCCTTGTATTTGTGGTTGTTTAGAATATCAAAGTGGAACCTGGAGACATGAGAAGTCCGGTTATTCAAATATACAGGGAGCTAGAATTTCTCCTTGTAAGTATTTATTTCAAATAACTATTGCATTCATAAAGTTCTTTCACAAGTTGATTTTTAAATACATTTGTATAGATGTGGTCCAACAGATTGCAGCCTGAATATAGTTATTGTTTTAAGCAAACATTTTTTTTTTTTAGAGATACAGCACTGAAACAGGCCCTTCGGCCCACCGAGTCTGTGCTGCCCAACAACCACCCATTTATATTAATCCTACCATCTACCTACACTAGGGGCAATTTACAACAGCCAATTTACCTATCACCTGCAAGTCTTTGGCTGTGGGAGGAAACCGGAGCACCCGGCAAAAACCCACGCAGACACAGAGAGAACTTACAAACTCTGCACAGGCAGTACCCAGAATCGAACCTGGGTCCCTGGAGCTGTGAGGCTGCAGTGCTAACCACTACGCCACTGTGCCGAAGGTTTGCTTGGTGTGATAACGTATAACAAAATCATAAACTCTCTCTTTATGATGAGGCATAGAATGCACATTGCACACTGAGGAAATATTCCCCCATGATGGTAAATGTGAGAGCTGGGATGACTTTGGCCACAAAACATTTTCTCCTCTTGTACTATACAAATAGCTTTGATTAAAACTGTTGACTGGTCCAAAGTCTTGAACCTCCTATTTGTTTGATTTGATGTATAAAATTTAAAGCATTGCTACCTTAGTTTGTATTGGTGGTAAAATTGGAACTCTAGCAATCACCAAGTTCACTTTCTCTTTTTTTTTAAGTTTGTAGTTTAGTTGTATCTGTTCAATTCAAACACAACATCTCTCCTGCCTCCCTGTCCAGCTGTTTTCTGAAATATGGGGGTGCAGCTTAGCTGAATGAAGTACATCAATACATACTTACGTCTGACCCTATCTCCTGAGCAGCACAAGGACAGTGCCAGATACTATAGCACAAAAGCAAAGTACTGCAGGTGCTGGAAATCTGAAACAAAAACAGAAAACACTGGAAATACTCAACAGGTCAGGCAGCATCTGTGGAAAGAAAAGCAGAGTTAACGTTTTAGGTCGTCGACCTTTCATCAGAACTGTGCCGGATGCTTTAGGTTGACTTAAATGATAATTGATGGTGCCTTTGCTCTGAATACTGAAAGAAATAAGACAGTTAAAAGTTGCTGCAGATGATTTAAAAGGAAAAATCAGTCAAAATTTAATACCTAATTTCAAAAGAGAAAGTCTGCCTATGTATTCAAGTAGGTAAGACTTGTGCTAGATCCTAGTTTCTTTTGGCATATATTAGAATTAGAACATTACAGCGCAGTACAGGCCTTTCGGCCCTCGATGTTGCGCCGACCTGTGAAACCATCTGACCTACACTATTGCATTTTCATCCATATGTCTATCCAATGACCACTTAAATGCCCTTAAAGTTGGCGAGTCTACTACTGTTGCAGGCAGGGCGTTCCACGCCCCTACTACTCTCTGAGTAAAGAAACTACCTCTCACATCTGTCCTATATCTATCACCCCTCAACTTAAAGCTATGTCCCCTCGTGTTTGCCATCACCATCCGAGGAAAAAGACTCTCACTATCCACCCTATCTAACCCTCTGATTATCTTGTATGTCTCTATTAAGTCACCTCTCCTCCTCCTTCTCTCCAACGAAAACAACCTCAAGTCCCTCAGCCTTTCCTCGTAAGACCTTCCCTCCATACCAGGCAACATCCTAGTAAATCTCCTCTGCACCCTTTCCAAAGCTTCCACATCCTTCCTATAATGCGGTGACCAGAACTGCACGCAATACTCCAGGTGCGGTCTCACCAGAGTTTTGTACAGCTGCAGCATGACCTCGTGGCTCCGAAACTCGATCCCCCTACTAATAAAAGCTAACACACCATATGCCTTCTTAACAGCCCTATTAACCTGGGTAGCAACCTTCAGGGATTTATGTACCTGGACACCAAGATCTCTCTGTTCATCTACACTACCAAGAATCTTCCCATTAGCCCAGTACTCTGCATTCCTGTTACTCCTTCCAAAGTGAATCACCTCACACTTTTCCGCATTAAACTCCATTTGCCATCTCTCAGCCCAGCTCTGCAGCCTATCTATGTCCCTCTGTACCCTACAACATCCTTTGGCACTATCCACAACTCCACCGACCTTGGTGTCATCCGCAAATTTACTAACCCACCCTTCTACACCCTCTTCCAGGTCATTTATAAAAATGACAAACATCAGTGGCCCCAAAACAGATCCTTGCGGTACACCACTAGTAACTAAACTCCAGGATGAACATTTGCCATCAACCACCACCCTCTGTCTTCTTTCAGCTAGCCAATTTCTGATCCAAAGCTCTAAATCACCTTCAACCCCATACTTCCGTATTTTCTGCAATAGCCTACCGTGGGGAACCTTATCAAACGCCTTACTGAAATCCATATACACCACATCCACTGCTTTACCCTCATCCACCTGTTTGGTCACCTTCTCGAAAAACTCAATAAGGTTTGTGAGGCACGACCTACCCGTCACAAAACCGTGCTGACTATCGCTAATGAACTTATTCTTTTCAAGATGATTATAAATCCTGTCTCTTATAACCTTTTCCAACATTTTACCCACAACCGAAGTAAGGCTCACAGGTCTATAATTACCAGGGCTGTCTCTGCTCTCCTTCTTGAACAAGGGGACAACATTTGCTATCCTCTAGTCTTCCGGCACTATTCCTGTCGACAATGACGACATAAAGATCAAGGACAAAGGCTCTGCAATCTCCTCCCTAGCTTCCCAGAGAATCCTATAGCACGACACATCTGTGTGTAATATACACAAGAGAGAGGGAGTCACTATGATTTTTGAATCTCATGCATAATCAGTTTAACTCTCACTTCCTGATCTCTGCTGCTATCCACCTTCCTAATTCCCCTTCCTGTTTAAATGCCTTTAATGTTTGCTGTTCCAGGGACTTGCTGATTAATAGCCTTGTTTGCTGTGGTAATGAGCCCATACAAACCAGAAACTCCCTGTTTTGCTTTCCAATCTGTGCTGGCCTATTTGATCTGAGCCTGGGTATCAGGTGTGGTGCAACAATTGGACTTGTCGCTCCAACTACAGAGAGAAAAGCAGACATTGTTCCTGCTTCTGATCTCTATCAAATGGCTCCTGTGAGGAAAGTCTGTACATGTGGGGTGAAGACAGGATTGGACCAGCTGTAATGACCTTGCCCTACCATCTTTCCCTGCCCGAGCCCATAATTGGTTGGCTGTCCCTGCCTTGGTGCCCACGGAGAATGTCACTTGAACAAGGTCAACGCAGCTATAGCCCAACAAGAGTAAACCAGTTAAGAATAAGAGGGGGGGGGGAAAAAAAGAAAGACTGTCATTTATATAGCGCCTTTCGTGACCACCGATATCTATCTCAAAGTGCTTTACAGCCAATGAACTACTTTTAAAGTGTAGTCACTGTTGCAATGCGGGAAGCATGGCAGCCAAGTTGCACAGAGCAAGCTCCCACAAACAGTAATATGATAACAACCAGATGATCTGTTTTTTGAGGGATAAATATTGACCCGTGCACCAAGCATAAGTCCCCTGCTCTTCTTCCAATGAGTACCATGGGATCTTTTAAGGGACAACAGGGCCTCCGTTTAACGTCTCATCCGAAAAATGGCAACTCTGTGCAGCACTCTCTCTTAGTACTGCACTGGAGTCTGTCTAGATTTTTGTGTTCAAGTCCTGGAGTGTGACTTGAAGGCTGAACCTGCTGAGTCCGATGCAAGAGTGCTACCAACTGAGCCACAGCTGGCAGTACGGGGAGAAACTTTAGGGATAAACAGGTGAGAAGAGTTTGGGGAAAAAATAATCTACACAAGATGGGTTTCAAACATATTAAATACAAGTTCTTAAGGATGTTAAGCATATGTTGTGGTTCGAATACCATTACCTGGTTTCTGCTGTGTTGTGTGATAGGTTTTAGCTCAAGGTTTGAAAACAGGCGAAACAGAGTGGCCAGAAATTCTAGAAGAAAAATCTGCAGTTGCTGTTGTGCAGGAGTTAATTGAAGGTACACACTTTCACATTTGAACATCTCCTGTAAAATTTAGACGATATAGCATACTTTGGGCTGGATACTTGAGTATAATTGAACACAATTTGTCAGTATAACAGCCAATTATCTGTGAGCTCAGTTTACGCTTCAGGTAGTAATTATGTCTACAATATATACTGCTGGCAAGGCTATTTTTTCCTAAATATTGTGCTTGAAGTGGTGTGCTAAAATCTTCCAAACACTTCAATGCCAACCAGAGGCAAAGCTTCCTTTTCTCTAGTGCTCATCAAAGTGAGGGGTGTTGATGCTGGGGAATGAAACATTTTTCCACTTTTTTTACAATGACTGAGGTTGAGGTTTCATTCCCATCTGCACTGACTGGATTTTGAACCAGGTTTTATAGAGGGGAAAATACAACATGGCCCCTTTTTGTGTTGAGCTAAAAGTTCAGAGATGGGATGGAAAGCCCCACAGATTTATTCATGTTAGAAATTGTCTCCTATTTCTCATTTGATACCAGGTCCAATATATCTGTAATTTTATTGGTGCAAAATAATTGGCCAAATCGTACTGAAAATTGTGGAGATGTGAACATGGTTTAATATGAGAACACCACATTTTGGGGACTTTACTGCTGTGAATAGACTTTTACGTTGTACTATTTGTCCTAGTACAGAATCTTATTTTGTTTTCACATCTGATACAGACCTAAAGAACCAGCTCAATGTCTCTCAACATCAGCAGCTAAAGAGCAAGGAGGCTGAGGTAAGATCTTGAGCGGAAACCTGATGGTTTAGTTTAGTTTAGAGATACAGCACTGAAACAGGCCCTTCGGCCCACCGAGTCTGTGCCGACCATCAACCACCCATTTACACTAATCCTACACTAATTCCATATTCCTACCACATCCCCACCTGTCCCTATATTTCCCTACCACCTACCTACACTAGGGGCAATTTATAATGGCCAATTTACCTATAAACCTGCAAGTCTTTGGCTGTGGGAGGAAACCGGAGCACCTGGAGGAAATCCACGCAGACACAGAGAGAACTTGCAAACTCCACACAGGCAGTACCCAGAATTGAACCCGGGTCACTGGAGCTGTGAGGCTGCGGTGCTAACCACTGCGCCACTGTGCCGCCCATGGTGGGAAAAGATGTGGAAAATGTAACCTTACTTTTATTCTGTTAAAGGAGGGTGCTCTATAGGTAAGCACTTGAATGTGTGATATAAATGTATCTTTCATCTACAACATCTTGTTGAAATTGAATTCAGTGTACCTCACTGCAGAGCCCTGTCAGCTCTCCTTTTGTTCAGTCACGACATGACACAAATGACCTCTAGTAACATCAACTAAACCAGTTCTCTTGAGATGTGTGTACTTTGGTTTGTTTTCCCAAAGCAGTTGCGTCTATTTCCAGTTGGTGCTGGTCTACAAAGTTTTAGCTACATCACGTGAAGTTGCACTAAAGTAAGGGAGTTAGGCTTACAAAGGAACAATGAGAAGCAAATTAGTGTTCGAGTCCAAGATAGTCTATAGTCAGGTATGTTTTGCAGTTTGTGAGAGAATGGTAAATCTATCTTGGGTTTTCTTCATAGTACTCTGTTACAAGTTAGTAAATGTAAACAGGCCAAGTAAGATATTGTTTAATTCATGTATTTAAGTCCTATAGATTTAAAAATGAATTTGGAGAGAGTGCTGTGCTTGAGCATGCAAAAAAAATCTTACAATAACTATTGGGAAGTTAAAGTTGTCACACTGCTACTCCTGTGGGTGCCAGTCAATCAAGTATGTGATTTTATGCAGGTTTTGAAACTTTGCTTCTTCAGAACAGTGACATCTGAAGATTGAAAAACAGACATTTGCAGAGCTATGGGGCAGGAGCAGGGAAGTGGGACTAACTGGACAGCTCTTTCAAAGAACAGATACAATGGCCGGATGGCCTCCTTCTGTGCTATTATGATTCTATGTAACAGTGGTGTTCTACCTTGTAATAAGGTAGTAGCACACACAATTTCATTTTTGGTGGGTTAGTGTACTATAAAGTCATACTTAAGGATTTCTAAGATGCTAGTACTGGATTTTGGACCAAAGCTTTGTTTTTATTCAATTTCTTTTTTTTTATATCAGAAATTAAAAAGTGATGTAGCTGCTGTTGAATCAACTATTCATGCGTCATTTGCTCCTGAACGTGGAGATCTTGATTTTGCAGAGCAGCTTTGGACCAGAATGAGGAGAAGTATGTATGCCTGTGGATCAGATTATCTCTGTAAGCAAGCAAAGTAACACTCAGATTTTTGAGCATTGCTATTCAATGTCAGAATTGGACAACTACAGATCCAGTCTCTTGTAGTGCTCTTACCGAGAAAAAGGACTATGAATATAAGTTAGAGACTATAGAAGAGTTTTCCAACTTGGGCGACACCAAAGAATACCACCCAGAGCAATGAATAAAAACTGGATTTAAAAGTTCAAAAGGATTCCTGATTCAGTAGAGAGCTCATGACTTCGTGAAAGGCAAAAATTATTGAAGCTTTTTCATGGTTATGAATAAAGATTTAGCTGAGAGATTGAGTTAGATGGCCAAGCAACTTTTTCTTATTATAAAAACAGAAAATGCTGGAAGTACTCAGCAGATCACGCAACATCTGTGGAAAGAGAAAGAGAGGGTAGGTAATAATTACCAGGACAGCTTTAAGAGTTCAATCATTTAATAGGGAGAGCTATGGTAATGGGACTAGATATCCATGTTTGTTTCTTTTCTTCTCCTCCTCTCAGTAGCCTAAAAATCATTTCTTTATAGTTGAGCAAAACATACTCTTGTCTATTCATTTCTTTCCTTTTATTTTAGCTGTTTCTTCATACCAAGATGTGGTAGATTGCTTGACACTAGTTATCCAACACTTAAAACGCAAGGACATTCAACCATGGGTATGTAGCAAACTTGTTATTTTAATATTTAATTAAATGGTGCTACCTGCAAAGTACTTGTACCAATGGCACCTGGCATTATAAAGGAGCATTAGTGGGTCCTGTTAGCTCCTGTTAAAACATAAGAACTAGGAGCAGGAGTAGGCAATTCAGCCCCTTGAGCCTGCTCCGGCATTCAGTCCGATCATGGCTGATCTCATCTTGGCCTCAACTCTACTTTCCTGCCCGTTCTCCATAACCCTTCAACCCATTACTAATTAAAAATCTGTCTGTCTCTTCCTTAAATTTACTCAATGTCCTGGCATCCACTGCACTCTGGGGTAGTGAATTCCACAGACTCGTGACCCTTTGAGAGAAGTAATTTCTCCTCATCTCTGTTTTAAATCTGCTACCCCTTATCCTAAAACTATGACCTCTTGTTCTAGATTGCCCCACAAAAGGAAACATCTTCTCTACGTCTACTTTGTCGATCCCCTTATTCATCTTATATACCTCAATTAGATCTCCTTTCATTCTTCTAAACTCTAGCGAGTAAAGGCTTAAACTGCTCAATCTCTCTTCATAAGACAAACCCCTCATCTCTGGAACCTCCTCTGAACTGCCTCCAATGCAACTACATCCCTCCTCAAATAAGGGGACCAAAACTGTACGCAATACTCCAGGTGCGGTCTCACTAATGCCTTGTACAGTTGCAGCAACACTTCCCTACTTTTATACTCTATTCCTTTAGCAATAAATGCCAAAATTCAATTTTGCTGCACCTGCATACTAGTTTTCTGCGATTCATGCACGAGGACACCCAGATCCCTCTGCACTGAAGCACTCTGAAGTTTCTCTCCATTTAGATAATCTGCCTTTCTATTCTTCTGACCAAAATGGATAACCTCACACTTAGCCCCATTAAACTTCATCTGCCAAATTTTGGCCCATTCACCTACCCTATCCATATCCATTTGGAGATTCCTTATTTCTTTATTGCAACTTGCTATCCCACCTATTTTAGTGTCATCTGCAAATTTGGCTATAAGTACCTTCTATCCCTGCATCCAAGTCATTAATATAGATTGTAAATAGTTATGATCCGAGGACCGAACCCTGTGGCACCCCACTAGTTGCATCTTGCCAACCAGAAAAAGTCCCATTTATCCCGACTCTCTGTTTTCTGTTGGTTAGCCAATCCTTTATCCAAGCTAATAAATTGCCCCTAACCCCATGTGATCTTACCTTGTGTATTAACCTTTTGTGCGGCACCTTATCAAATGCCTTCTGGAAGTCCAGGTATACTACATCTACAGGATCCCCATTATCCACTTTGCTTGTTACAGTTTCAAAGAACTCTAGCAAATTAGTCAAACATGATTTACCTTTCATAAAACCGTGCTGACTCTGATGGATTGCCTTTTGACTTTCTAAATGTTCTGTTATTACTTCCTTAATAATGGATTCTAACAATTTCCCAACGACTGATGTTGAACTAACTGGTCTATAGTTTCCTACTTTCTGCCTCCCTCCCTTTTTGAATAAGGGCGTTATATTAGCTTTTTTCCAATCCACTGGAACCTTTCCTGCATCCAGGGAATTTTGGAATATTATAACCAATGGATCCACTATCTCCACTGCCACTTCCTTTAAACCCTAGATAAACACCATCAGGCCCTGGGGACTTGTCTGCCTTCAGTCCCAATAGTTTGCTCTGTACTTTTTCCCTAGCAATTATTGTTCTAAGTTCTTCCCTTTCTATAACCTCTGCATTACCTGTTACTATTGGGATGGTACTAGTGTCCTCCACCATGAAAATTGAGGCAAAATAGTGATTTAGTGTCTCTGCCATTTCTGTGTTCCCCTCAATTAACTTCCCAGTCTTATCCTGCAAAGAACCAACATTCACTTTAGCTACTCTCTTCCTTTTTATATACTTATAGAAGCTTTTGCTATCCGTTTTTATATTTTTTGTGCTAGTTTCCTTTCATAATTTGCCTTTGCTGTTTTTATTACATTTTTGGTAAGCCTTTGTTGATCTTTAAAAGTTTCCCAATCTTCCAGCCTGCCACTGGCCTTAGCAGTATGGTATGCCTTAGTTTTTGTCTATGTTATCCTTAACTTCCTTGCTTAGCCATGGATGTTTTTCCCCCTCTTAGAATCTTTCTTCCTCTCTGGAATATATTTTAGTTGGGAGGAATTGAATATTTCCTTAAACATCTGCCACTGCTCATCAACTGTCTTACCTTTTAGTCTTCCTGCCCGTCCATTAGGGCCAAATCTGTCCTCATGCCTATGTAATTACCTTTGTTTAACTCCAGTGGGACTCCAGTTTCTCGCCCTCAAACTGAATTTGAAATTGTTGCATGCTATGATCACTCTTCCCTAGAGGATCCTTAACTATGAGATCATTTATTAATCCCACCTCATTACACAATACCAAATCTGATATCTATGTGCTTCCATTTGGTGACATTCAGTAGAATAGATCCCATTTCCTATGTATGCTGATGACATCCCATTTATCCTTTGTGTCTCTTCTCTTGATTCCCACTGTTGCTTAATTCTCTAACTGCCCCTCTGGCATTAATCCTTGGATAAGTCAGACTTTCTTCCAGCTTATTGTAGGCAAAACACTTGCATGCCTATGCCCCTAACTCCACCATCATCTTAGGCTAAGTTTGATGCTGAGCTCCATTCTTTCCCCATATTAATTCCACCCTTGCACCTACTACCTTTGCAATATCACACATCTCAGCCCCTTTACTGACTATTGCTGAGACTCTAATCCACACCTTTTGATGTTTAGTTTCTCTAATACCCTCCTAGTTTGTCTTCCTGCTTCCACAAACTACAAATATTGATAGTTACTTACTTTGTATCCTTACCTCCTCAAAGTCCTGTACTTCAATTAGTTATGGTCCCTCTTAGGCTTAACATTGTAAGTTGCTGTAGTTATGTACATGTTCTAGAAACTTGCCTATCGGTTGGGAAGTATTCCTTGTTCTGCTTTTGCAAGAATATAGGATTTGTGAAATTAAAATGTTACTGGAACATTTGAAGAACCTCTGATCACTTTTCAGATCCATCGAGGAAGTAACAGTTCTCTCAGTAAGCTGATTCAGCAGTCTTACCATGGCACTATGCCCACTGTCTCTGTCAATGGACTTACTGCTATCCGAATGCTATTGGAGATAGGAGTGGATAAATTGCGGAGGGATTACATAAACTATTTTATAGGTAGATCTTCTTTCACTACATGGCTAATGTTTGATGTGGTATTATTTGATTTTTAAAATGCTCCATTTCGTTGTAAATTTCTGTACATTCCACAAGTGCCATATACTGACAGCGTTTGGTTCACAGCCACAATTTCCAGATTGTACCATGCTTCTAGAGAGACCTTCTAATAAAATACTTTGAGCTTCTCCATGTGGAGAGAGGGGAGGAGGACCAGAGGGTGAGGTGCAGTAAGCTGCTCTTGGGTACCTACCCAGTAGGCAGTTCAAATGCGGGATTAACAGAGTCCTGGTAGAGGTTCTGTCATTTCTTTCATTTATCACAGATCAATGCGTGATCTTTGGGTAGCGTAAAAGACTAACAGAAAATTAAATGAGTTTGAAATGAAGCTGGGGAAATGGAGCAAGTTGTTTAAGTAAAATTACACTGCATTATGATAGCAGATATGTTTTAATCCATCATTTGCTGCTGAGTCGCTGATCTCCACTGCAGACTGATAAGTAGAAATCAGGCACCCCCTGGCTGACACTAGCACTGGTCCTCCAAGGCTTTGGAGTAATGAATCAACTAAACTAAAATAAGAACAGAAAATACTGGAATTACTCAGCAGGTCTGGCAGCATCTGGGGAGAGAGAAACATAGTTAATGTTTCAGGTCTGAGACCTTTATATCAGAACTGGAAAAAGTTAGAAATGTAATAAGTTTTGAGCAAGTGAAAGGAGGGGAGATGGGGAAAAAACAAAAGGAAAGATCTGAAATAGGTTGGAGGGCAGGAGAGATTAAATGACAAAAGGTTTCATGGTACAAAGCCAAAGGGAGTAGTAATGGGACAAGTAAAAAGAAACCTCCTCTAGAGGAGGTGTGAATGGCAAGATCCTGAGTAACTGACATCCGAATACAAAAGAGGAATGAGGGAGAAATAGAAGAGAAAAAAATACAGCAAAGAAAACAACATAAAATGGGAGCAGAGGTTATGATCTAAAGTTGTTGAACTCAAATGTTGAGTCTAGAAGACTGTAAAATGCCCAGTCAAAAGATGAATATTGGTCAGTTCTGGTCACCACACTTTTTAGGAAGAAGGTGAAGGCCCTTGAGAGGGTGCAGAGGCGATTTACCAAAATGGTTCCAGGGATGGGGAATTTTAGTTATAAGGTTAGGTTGGAAAAGCTGGGGTCGTTCTCCCTGAGCAAACAAGATTGAGGGGAGATTTGATAGAGGTGTAGAAGATTATGACAAGCTTGGATAAGTTAGACAAGGAAAAAGTGTCCCCATTAACTGATGGTACAAGGACTTAGGGACACAGATTGAAGGTTTTGGGCAAGAGATGCAGGAGGCATGTGAGGAAGAACTTTTTCACGCAGTACTTGGAACTTGCTGCCCAGGAGGGTGGTGGAAGCAGAGACTATCAATAATTTCAAAATAAAATTTGATGGTTACTTGAAGAAAATAAACTTGCAGGGCTACGGGGATTGAGCGAGGGACTGGATTGCTCCACGGAGAGCCAGCATGGACCCGATAGGCCGAATGGCCTCATTCTATGCTGTAAATTACTGACTTTAAGTTTTTCGAGCTTGCGTTGAGCTTCATCGTAACACTGCAGCAGGCCAAGGACTGAAAAGTCAGAGTAGAGGAAGTTGGAAAATTAAAATGACAGGCGACTGGAAGCTCAGGGCCACACTTGCGGACTGAACGGAGGTGTTTCGCAAAGTGATTACCCACTCTGTATTTGGTCTCCCCAATGTTGAGGAAACCAGCTTGTGAGCAGCAATTAGAGCATATTGAAAGAAGTACAAGTAAATTGCTGCGTCATCTGGAAGGAGTGTTTGGTACCTTGGATGGTGAGGAGAAAGGAGGTAAAAGTGCAGGTTTTGCATCTCCTGCACTTGCGTGGAAAGGTGCTGTAGGAAAAGTGTGTAAACTACATGTGTCATGAGGCTTGGAGTGATAGAGAGGCTTATAGTGCCCCCGTCCCACCTCGTAGAATATTGTAAATAAGTGAGTTTAATCCCATATAACAAAGTGAAAGTCATTATTGAAAAAATATTTTCTTCTAGGTCAAGAACTCACCACTTTGAATTACTTGGTAAGAACAATGAATGGATTTTATAAATCACAAAAAAAATTGAAATTTAGTTTCCTATCTAATAATTAGTTTTTCATGACCTGTTGCTGTTTGCTCTGCAGGATTACTTTGTGAATTACACTGTAAATCTAGAAGAGCAGATCCTCCGTCTCCATAAACTCCACCACATGCTCGAGCTGGTGGTGAGTTGTAGTGCCTTCCTTAACTTGAGCCATGAGAACATCTTTACACTGACACAGTGAGTACTTTATCTAATTCAGATATTCCAGTACAAATGATCGTCTTGAGAGTTACAATACAGAAAGGCACTTTCTTTGTCTGTAGTGTTGCCTTGTCCTGCCTTGATGCTTTTTTTATATGAACACCATGCCCTTTAATTGGTATACTGAGCTGTGTACTTTTCCCCCTGCCTGGTTTATCAGTGTGCTGAAACCAACATCATCACAGTCCCTTAGTCTAACTTCTTCCCAGAACCTCAAGACTGTTAAACTCATCTCCCTGTTTTATTTTTTCTTACAATTTACAAGCTTTTTAAAGCAAAGCTTGATGTCATCTAGTTACTATTGCCTGATATTTGTCTCATTCTCCCTTTTTTATTCCTTTTTGATCTTGCTGCTGTCTTGCACTATGGCCATGACTCTTCATTTCTCACTTCCAAAAAAGAAGCACCTGGACACAACTATCCATGTAATACTTCACTCCATCAATCTAGCTTTCAGTTCATATTGAGCTTTTTTATATTAATTCATAGAGACCAATTTTAATATTTGACTCCAAAACAAATCTAGATTAAGGAAGAAACCAAAAAAGGTTTTTCCTTCATTGAAATTCTGCATATTTTGGCAGTTTAACGCAAGAGTGTGCAAAATGGAAATAAAACAAATGTGTCTAGTATAATGGGTGCTTTTCATATACAAAACATATATTAAGATCAGAATAGTGATTGGAGGGATGTTAAAATCATTTTGAGTTGTGAAGAAGGGAAGTTTTAAAGTTTATATAGAAAATTGGTACATCCGTGTGGATGATTTTTGTGCAGTACGCATAATAAAATGATATTTCAAACTACAAGGGAAAACTTAACTGGCTTAACTTAAGCTCCTATGATTAAATTCTCGTTTGAAATCCCTTTGAAACAGATGAAGGTACAAGGCTAGAGAGAGAGAGAGTAGGGCAGTGACATTAGTTTTGGATTACTGTAGCAAAGAGCTAGCCAAGACATGATGGGATGAATGGCCTCCTGTGCTCTAAGTTTCTGTGGGGTAAGTATTTTATTTCTAGCACGCTGTAAGATTAGTGGTGTTGACTTTGGTTGTGAGGATAGAAATTGACTGTCTGTATATTCCATGTTCTTCACATTGAAGATTTAGTGATTGTGAAATTATTATTGTAGGTTTCTCTACAAGAGCAGGTCAGAAGCTAGGAATCCTGCAGTGAGTAACTCACCTCCTGACTCCCCAAAGCCTGTCCACCATCTACAAGGCACAAGCCAGGAGTGTGATGGAATACTCTCCACTGGCCTGGATGGGTGCAGCTCCAACAACACTCAAGAAGCTCGACACCATCCAGGACAAAGCAGCCCGCTTGATTGGCACCCCGTCCACAAACATTCACTTCCTTCACCACCGACGCACAGTGGCAGCAGTGTGTGCCATCTACAAGATGCACTGCAGCAATGCACCATGGCTCCTTCGACAGCACCTTCCAAACCCATGACCTCTACCACCTAGAAGGACAAGAGCAGCAGTTGCATGGGAACACCACAACTAGCAAGTTCCCCTTCAAGCCACACACCATCCTGACTTGGAACTATATCGCCGTTCCTTCACTGTCATTGGGTCAAATTCCTGGAACTGCCTTCCTAACAGCACTGTGGGTGTACCTACCCCTCATGGACCGCAGCGGTTCAAGAAGGCAGCTCACCACCACCTTCTCGAGCAATTAGGGATGGGCAATAAGTGTTGGCCTTGTCAACGACTCCCATATCCCATGACCGAATTTAAAAAAAAAATTGGTTGCCATCTCATTGGTTGTAAAAAAAAAAAAAAATTGTACTGAATCCCTGATCTTTCTTGTGACAGGTCCTGTTCACGATACTACAAGGACAATCCACTGGATGAGCAGCATGTTTTTCAGTTGCCAATCAGACCCACAGCCATCAATGCTTTCTATGAGAAGTAAGGTTCATAACTAAAAATGTTTGTGTTTACACAAAAGCAATTGTACATTTTCTGGTTAAAAATACTTGAGAAAAGGGTTAGTACACAGCACAGTTTATAATAGTAAATGGTGTGTTGATGTATATTTGATTAATTGTTATTTTTGGAAGGGGAGTGGGCAGAATCATCATCTTTACACTGCCATAGGAGGAATAGTGATTTGTATTTGGCACTACAACAACTTCCATTGCTATAGTGTCTCAATTGTGGGAAAACATTTAACTGTGATGAAGGGAAAAAAACACTGGATGGTAATAAGCCATGATAAAGGGAAAACCTTGAAGCGAGGGTGAAGGGAGCAAAGACATGGTTGGGGAGAATGGTAATAAGCTTCTTGAAGGAAGGTGCCAAAGTCAAGGGAGCTAGACAGCAAGTTTCAGGGTACAGGAGCATAATGATAGAGCAGACTAGACCTGATAGTAGGGGGACACTGGACTGTTATGGATCAGACCAGACTGGGTGGTGAATTACAGCAGTGGAACAGGACAAGCAAGGAGAGGATAGCATCAGCTGATCCTGTGATCCAAGTGTGGGAAGCATGAGCTAGCTAAAGAGGGAAGGAGTAAGCAGCCAACCAATTAATGCATGGGAGTCTATAACATGGGAGTTTGATTTATTTTCAGCTAGCTCCCAAATCCATGGTTGGCTTCAATTTTTGTTATGCCTATGGATGTCTTAATTTTTTTTTATGTCTTGTGTCCATTGGGCAACTGTGCTGCCAGTATACTCAAATCCTGTGATGTTTGAATGCTTTAAGATTCCAGACATGATTCTGCCTGACCCAAAGTGCTGTAACCATGCACGACCCACTCATTAGTTGTGGCCAGTGGATATGACCCTTGCTGCAAAAGTTGGGCACCCATGGATTGGAGTATGGGATGTGGGAATGATCAGTAATAACACTGGCAGCTCTTCTAATATTTGGAAGTGATTTCCTGATGACACCCTGTCTTCTTGCGTTCTAGTGAGCACCCCATCATGTGGAGAATGGAGATTATTAGTGGCCACGGGCAGAGAGAATTAAAGACCGTGTGGCAGCTCAACACCAGGCCACCAGTGGATCATGTGATATTTAATACCCCAGGTATTTTCTTTTATGCAGTCACATTCCCAGAGATATTTACATTTCCTGGCACTGACATCAATCTGGTGCACCTTTTTTAAATTAGAATTTGTTTTGTAAACAGTGTCTTTGGTGTTCAAATTGGCTGATCTTCCATTTGATGGTCCTTTTGGGCCATAGTGAAAACTATGAAAATCTTATGAGCTTCTCTGATAGGAATAGGAGTAGGCTATTCAGCCCATCATGGCATTGATTTAGATCATGGCTGATCTGTATCCTAACTCTATTTACCTGCCTAGGGTTTGTAATCCTTAATACCCTTACTTAACAAAAATCTATCAATCTCTGTTTCTATACTGTAACAAGATGAGCATGGCAGTGAATTTCCTATAACATAGTTAAGTGTGAGCAGAGACAGCCTGCTGGCTGCATCATCTCCTAGGGAGCCATTGGCCTTTTTTATTAACCCTGTGTAACTGAATGGGTTTCACATGAGTTAAAATCTCATCCATACAGTCTACAAAGGTCCCAGATTAAATTTATGGTCCGCTCATTTAGCTGTTAGGAGAGTGATGGGGCTACTGTGATTACTCTGAATCTCCCAGATCTGTCTGTATGTAACCTTTTCAAATCTCTTTTCTCCTGTTTAATTTAGTTTAGAGATACAGCACTGAAACAGGCCCTTCGGCCCACCGAGTCTGTGCTGACCATCAACCACCCATTTATACTAATCCTACATTAATTCCATATTCCTACCACATCCCCATCTGTCCCTATATTTCCCTACCACCTACCTATACTAGGGGCAATTGCTAATGACCAATTTACCGATCAACCTGCAAGTCTTTGGCATGTGGGAGGAAACCGGAGCACCCGGAGGAAACCCACGCAGACACAGGGAGAACTTGCAAACTCCACACAGGCAGTACCCAGAATTGAACCCGGGTCACTGGAGCTGTGAGGCTGCGGTGCTAACCACTGCGCCGCCCCTGTATATGAGATACTTACTGCTTTATAGAAATGTGGACATTTAATTGACAATCATTCTCCCTCTGCCTCTCTTTTCCCCCCACCCCTGTCTCTGTCTCTCTCTCTCTCTACATAGATTGTTTAGTTTAGGATACTTGCTATTAAGGCCTATGTGTTTGTCAAAGCTTAGATTAAACCAACAGTGTGTTGCTTCTCCCTGGAAACAATAAATGGTGCTGTAAATTCAGAACATTTCACCGTGCTCATCTGAATGTTTGTTTGTTTTTGATCTATATCTGTACTGTTGTATTATATAGTTAGGGATTGATTTTATTGAAGCACTTTATTTTGAAATGTGCATGGTTGTTTAATCCTTATGATCCATGGAAACCTGACCAGTTGAGGTTATTCCCAAAAATAGGATTTAGTGCATGCAATGTGGAGAAAAAGAGTGTCACAATCACTGATACTATTACTCCCTTGATTTTTTAAAAAAGATCTGCCAATTGATGATGCAACTTTGAATAGTGATTACGAGGAGGCGTTTTATTACAACACAATGATCAGCTGCAGTCAGGCACATTTCATATAAATCTTCGGGAGAAAAGGTAAATCTAACCAGTGTGTAAATTTAATATTTTTTTCACTCTCCTGAATGCAGAGTGACATCCCAATTTTTTGGCATATGGGAAGTCAACCAGCCCATCACAAGTACTGAACACAGACCAGGTATTAGTCACTCTAAAACCTTCTCATGTACCTTGTAGTGACCATTAACAGAATGCTGAACCTGCTCATGTTTTCATTCTCCATCCCACATATATGGCTTGCCTAGCATTTTTCCTTGGTGAAACTGAAATGAGCTGTCATGGTGCTCTCTCTCCTCCTTGCCACGACCCTCCCCTTAGTCTGCCAAAAAAAGCACTGAATCTGTGTGGTGTTTCCCCACTAAAGTACTGAGCCTGTCAAATTCCATGCAACTCCATACAATAACCTCACTTTCACCCATTTCAGAAATCCAGTGTATGAATCAAATTAGTTGACACAATTCAGTAAATAATCTTAAATCAACTGCAAATTTATTATTTTTTTTAAATACTTCCTGTATTACTAAAATTAGTATCTAAATTCCATTTCATAAAAATGAATAATTGACACACCATGAGTTAAATTTAAATATTGAGTGACAAATCTTTTGTATGATCTTTTATTTCTGTCTGGGTTTATTATTTTGTGTAGTGTTATTGTTGGGAATGTGGAATTGGACGAATTAAAACTATTGGTTAAAGTGACATTTATGTTCCCATAGCCTAAAAATCCCAGCTTTCACAGCCCATTATATTTGAACCAGGCCAGACTAAATGTCCCCGAAATCTGACTAACAACTGTATGTTTATTAGTAACATAGCAATAGATGAACTAATAAAACTTTCTCAGGTATAAATATCATCTTTATATTCAATGAATGTATGGTATATGTAATAAGCAAATTTGTAACAGCTGTTTATAATTCACCATTAAGAATCACCTGTTCCTCTTGAGAACTGGCCCAGTTTGATCTAAATGTTGGCCCAATAATTATATAGCTTCTACATTTGTACCTGGACCAAGCTGTTATAGATTTTAGAATAATGCATTGATGGACTGGCTGATTTCTTCAGTTCACATCTTTCCATCATCACACGGACCGAGCATGTTACTGTTCCTATTGTCACTATGTATCTTTTTATTTTAAAAATTTGATTAATCATTTCTAATGATGAAAAATGGTTTGTCTGCAAAAACTTGTTCTATTAGGAGACACATGATTTATTTGTAATTTATTATCCTGTATCCATAGTGAAACCTTGTTAATATAGACCTGGGTCAGGCACTGTGCCTATTCAGGAAGGAAGTATTAGAAGTGGAATCATTTTATCCTGTTGAGTTCCTTTTTTATCTCAGCCATGGAATTCTAATCAGAGGTTTGTGTTTATAATGCAGTTGTGCTGTCCTGGTAACGGGTCATCTCATTCATTAGCAATAAAACCATCAGGTCTGTGGAGGTGACAGCAGAGAAGTACCAACTCATTCTTTTGAAGGCTATGTCATATTTTAACAAACTTGCTGAAATAGCTAGTTGTCTATTTTTGTTGCACATCGAGCATTGTATTGTCGCAACAGGAGTGCGGGTTTTTCACTGCCTCCGAAGTAGGAACATCAGTAAAACAGCACTCAGCAGTATACAAAGAGTACACACAGTTGGAACGACAATCTCAGTCACCATCTCCATATGATTGACAAGAGGATCTAAAAATGGAGGGGAAAGGAAAAATATTACACTGCAAAACTTGTATTCAGTTGTTTCCGAGAAATGCTTTGGTTCTCACTAAACCAAATAAATAGGCATATTTAACATGTTAGAAAATATCCTGCTGTGTACCTGGTTTAATTTATTTTGAAAAAATGCTGGGTTGCATCTTTTGTTTACCATAAATTAGTCTGAGAATATTGGCACCAAATTCTGCTGTTCCTCTGATTTTTAAAGGAAAACGCTCATTACCGAAGTATTAAATTCCTTCTGAAGCACATAAACCATAGAGAGCGAGAGAGAGAGACTTTCCTGGGATGTAATTGAGGCATTAATCTGATCCAGGGCATTCAAATGTCATCAAAAAATAGAAATTAAATTGCAGTTTTGAATCACTCCTATTTGTGACTATTTTTCTGTTTAATGCATTCAAATTTTTTTGTGTTCAGTTCAACTTGTCCCTCAAGAGGGCCTCAAGACACTGAGCTAATTACTACTTTTGTATCAAAGCCCTATTCTATAAAATCTTCATTGCTGCTGTTATGAAAATGCCTCTGTGTTTCATTAAATATATTTTTTGAGGATTCATTTTTGAAAGATAGACTTTGAAAAACAGTCCCTGGAAATGTTTTTTAAAAGTGGCACTGAGAGGTCTTGTGAGGAAAACAAGCCTTTCCGGGAAACAACCTGACCTCCAGCTCAATAAACAACAGAGAAGTTTGGATACCCGGAGAAGTTATTTATAAAGAAGTGACCGGTCAAGATTGATGGAGGTCAAACAGTTGACCTCCTATTGTGGGTTTTGCTTTTGAATTGTTTTGTGTCGGGGTTGAACTGTGTAAATCGAGGAGAACTTCCCAAGGGGAGAAGAAAACTTTCCAAGAAGAGAAAAGAAGACCACAACCCAGCTCAGCTTTCCAGCACACCTCTAAAAGACCCTGAGAAGTCCACTGTGTCAGTTCATCTTGTTCCCTGTCTTTGAAGAAAAGCCTGAAATTAATTCTCAAGCCGCCTGAAAAGAACTGTTCTAAAAGCTCCCAGTGACTCGTCTACATGTACTCTGAGGCCCGACTGTATGCCAGTTTTGGAAATCAACATATCTGCTGTTTCTTCAAGAATGAGCAAGTATTCAGCCCAAGTGTTTTATTTTGTCTGTAATAGAGCTCTTAAAAACAAAACTCCCTTTATTTTTCCAGTTATCCACTGTGTATGTGTGAGGGGCTAAGGTAAAAAGGGTACTTTAATATTTCAATCTCTGCTTATGCTTAACTTCATTACTGGTTAAGACTTGTTTTATAATAAATTGATGATTTTGTTTATTTAAAAAAAAAACCTGGTTGGTGTGTTTTTATTCTGGGATAAAAATAGAATCTATGATTGAGCATATTAGTAATTGGGGAAAAAATTTAAATATATGTTGTGAACCCATGAAGATGTGGAACTAAAACAGTGCACTCCTCCCGCCTCAGTTGTAACACTACGCTCAATTCTATGCCTGTGGTCTGTGTCAAAGGTCTTTGAGTCCATCATGTGAACTTATTGGCAACAGCTCTGGGCCTGAGTCCCCTACCCCCACTGTTCTTCTTTTGGTTATTTTCTAATTCTGCTTCTCTCTCCAATCCCACCTCCTCCTTCCCTAGCACTCTGTCCTACTCAATATTACTCGCCAGTCTGCTTTTATTCCTGCTGCCATGCCAGGCTGAAATCCCTCTGGACCCAGCTCATGTGCTCCCTCTACTCCTTACTTGGTAATCTCTGCCATGCCTATTGCAGCATTTGTCACTGGCTATGCAGAGCAGCAAACTCAACTGTCTCATCCTCTTCCCAGCAACCATCCTGGACACCTTGCTCCATGGACATTCGCCTCTCCACCTTCCTCTCCATCCATCTTGGCTCTCGTTGTCCCTCTCGCGACTCCATCAGTAGATCATCAACTATTGCTCTGTATCACACTCTAGCATGTTTACTCACTTTGTACATCTATCTATTGAAATTCCTGGCCAGAAAGAAATCTGGCGTACAGGGTGACAGCTGCACCCCATCAATAAAGCTTCCCTGTCTGGCTGTATATTTTCATATACTGCACCCACCCACTGCTGGTGAAATCTTTGTTCATGCTTTGGTTGACCAGCCTTTCTGGCTGGTCTCTCTTCTTTCTCCCTCTCAAGTTGGTGTTTATACTTAGTGTAAGACAGGAAATAGACAACTATACTGCTTGACTTATTCTCATATATTCTGGATCCCTGATCCCCAATACATTGAATTTCAACTCTTTGTCCTCATCTTAAAATCCCTCCCAAGGTCTCACCTCCAGCCCACCTTTGAAATCTCCTCTAACCTTAAGCTTCCTGTACCCTTCAGTTCTCTGACTGTAACCTTCCGTGCAATGTTCCCCCACCCCTGCCCCATGATTAGTGGTAAAACTTTAAGCTACCTTAACTGTATTTAGAACAAAGAACAGTACAGCACAGGAACAGGCTATTCGGCCCTCCAAGCCTGCGCCGATCTTGATGCTTGCCTAAACTAAAACCTTCTGCACTTCCGGGGACCGTATCCCTCTATTCCCATCCTATTTGTCAGGAATTTTCTCCCTCAATCCCCTCCATCTCTGTACCTCTTTCTTTTTAAAGCCTTCTTAGAAAATTTCTCTTCAGCTGAAGCTTTGTCACCTATCCTAACTTGCCTACATGGCTTGGTTCTACATAAATGCTACATAGGTTGTTGTAGCCTGAGTTGTTGTGGGTGCATGGATCACAGAGAGGGGTGAAAGCCAGTCATAGTTCATTGCTCAATGAAGATCAGTGAATTCGACAGCAGCCCATTCTGGTGGCCTGGGAACATGCATAATAGAGGTCATTTCGCCCTCCTTTATCGGGGGAAATCATCACAATGTCTCTAGAGAAATCTAAATGTAAGTTATTTGTATTTCATAATCAAATAATTATTCCAGTAGAAGTGCAATGTTATTTGGTTTGGGAAACTATTGCAAACAGTAAAGCCTTGGAAACCTAACTTTTTGAATGAATTGCTCAGTGAGTCATTCTAGAGGTGTTGAGAGTTTTTAGCTACAAGGGGGCAAAGTATTACAACCTAATTAATTATCCATAACCAAGAAGGCTAATGTTTCACTTGGATGGTTCTTTCAAGGCTTGAACTCAGCACTGAGGTGACACAAAACCCCTAATACCTAAACTTCATCGTGCACTGGCCAAACCGTTGGCATGTCTGCCTGCTTCTCAATTGTTCGGTCTGTTCTTCTAGCTGAAAAGGGCAAACAAAGAAGAACCCATTAGCCTATGATTGCCACCACCTCCTTCTACCTCGCCCCGCACTTTTGTAAGTGTAATGGTGAATTTTAAAAGAACTTTAATGAGAAAAGTATTTTTAAACTGGTATAAAAGCAAAATACTGCGGATGCTGAAAATCTGAAATAAAAACAAGAAATGCTGGAACCACTCAGCAGGTCTGGCAGCATCTGTGGAAAGAGAAGCAGAGTTAATGTTTCGGGTCAGTGACCCGAGTTCCGAAGAAGGGTCACTGACTCGAAACGTTAACTCTGCTTCTCTTTCCACAGATGCTGCCAGACCTGCTGAGTGGTTCCAGCATTTCTTGTTTTTATTTTTAAACTGGTGTTGTCTTAACATGGGAACAGAACTTTTAACAAGATGGGATTATATGCATGTTCCTTTTTTGCCCTAGTTAAGGGAGAAAGGTGTGGTATTGCTACATATTGATATCCTTTTCTGTGTAATTAACAGTACTGTCTGTTTCTTCAGTAATTTTTAGCATAATCCTTTTTGGAGTATAGACAGTAAACAAAACATCAATTCCCCACCTGCCCACCCCTGACCTTGTGTTATCAGCAGTCTTAAATCGAGAAAATGAAACACACCAGTCTGATTTCTTCTGATATGCTATTGGCTGTATTGCCTGTCTTTAACCACTCCCAGGCAACAGCATTGTTATACAGCAGCACTTTCCTCAATTTGCTCTCTATATAACTAACTTTCATCTTTGTATGAAGTGAGTGTTTTGAAAACAACAGTATTGCACTGTTGCCCAAGAAAGGGAGAAGTGTCAAGATTATGTACTTAATTTAATGTTGCATTAAAATGTGACATCAAACATAGAAGTGGCAAATTTTGTCTCCATTCTGTGCTAGTTGCCAGTTTAAAGCCCTATTTGCCCTTTTCAAGTAAGAACAGAAACAGACGATCTGTCAAATAGGGAACACATGCCTTCTCTCGGGGTAACCTAGCCAAAATGTATTTTTATTCATCAATAGTACCCAAAGGAAGACCATCTAGTCTCTTTCACTGGCAGCTTTTTTTTTTGTGAATACAATCTATTCCCCACTGTAAATGTCATGTATTTCGCACTGATCAGCATGAGTGTTTAAGTGCCATCCATCCTTGTTTTTACTCTGGGTGCTGCTTAATGAGACCTGTACGCCTGTTATGAGAGAATTGTTGAAGCAGGACTTTGAAGTTGCTTAGCTTTAATTTCTTTTCCAAACATAAAATGCTTCCAGCACTGTTTTAAATTACTCAATTCAAATAAATGGATAATTTGAATTTTTTTTCTAAAGCAAAAATGATTTTGAATTAACTAGACTACTCTTGTGAAAAAGATACAATTAAGGATAGCTCCTTATGAGATGCCTACTCAGTTACATCATTTTAATAAATTAAACCATGTTGAAATACCTCCATAACTGTGCTCTATTCTAATGACACTTTTTTCTCCGTTCTGTACAAGAATAGTTTTGTACTCTTTGTCCTTCCACTGTACTCCTTGTTTCCTTCTCCTCCTGTACTGAAAGTACTGATTCATGTTGCAGTATGGGTCCATGGACACGGGCTATCCCATCCAAGTGGAAATAATTGAACAAGCACGTGAAGAAAAAGCATTAATGCCATTGAGGATGCTAACCCAAATGCTACACACAGTGGATTTCTCTGTAATGTGTCTGTACATGGTCCAGAATGCAGGCTAGAAGAGCCTGCAAGCAAACTTGCAAAGTAGTAATTTTTATTAGGTTAATAAAAGCAAAATACTGCAGATGCTGGAAATCTGAAATAAAAACAAGAAATGCTGGAAATATTCAGCAGGTCGGGCAGCATCTGTGGAGAGAAAAGCAGAGTTAACGTTTCGGGTCACTGACCTGACAGATGCTGCTAGACCTGCTGAGTATTTCCAGCATTTCTAATTTTTATTAGGTTATTGTTACTTTTATGGGATCAAACTTAAAGTGTTTCCCATACTACTTTTGATAAATAGACTCTCACTGTTGAACAGCGGCTGTGATTGAGAGGGATAGAAATATCAATAGCATTGCTTGATTCTTTTTCCCCCCCCCCCCCCCCCCCCCCTGGGGAGGTTGTGCAAGGAACTTTGATCCTTTGTGGGATACAGTGTTGATCAATGAAGAGCTCATGGTGGAATTACTGTCCATGGGCTGTGGCCACAGTGGGACTGATGGACTGAAAGGTCATTTCTCACGCCAAACTCTGTGTTCCTAAATGCAATGGAATGACTGCATTTGCCTACCTGCAGCAAACAATGCGTTGGTGGTGGAACAAGTCTCTGCAGCCTTGCGCTTCCAACTCTCAATCTAGCAGAAGAGGAAAGTAAAAAGATTCTATAAGTCTTTAGTAAGGGTCAGCTTTCTGTGGTTATGGGAGAGGGCAGCTAAACATCACACCAGAGCTTGACTGATTCCTGGAACTCAGACTGACTGAGCTGATGCATCTTGTTAAACAGTGCTGTGTATTTGTGCAACATCAGTACATTCTTTACTTTTTTTGCCAGAAGTTATCTACTCTGTATGCTACAGCAAAAACTGGGACAGTTACCAGGCGTAAAGCAGCAATTATTTAATTATTCTGTAGGATTATCATCAGGAGTAAAATGCATTTTGTAATGTTTTCATTTAATAGCTGCATTTTATTTTATTCTTTCTCCTCCCCCAATTTGTGTTCAAAATGAAGTATGTTAATGCTGCAAAATGGACAGAACCCATTGGTACTCTTATTAGCCCCAGTGTTATTGAACAAACCTGGGTCAGTTTACGAAGATGGGAAAGTACAAGACCATCTGGCTGGACTCAAAAACTATTACCCTGTCAGTGGCCCACTGCCTCACAAACTCTGCCTTCAATTTTCCACATTATTCTCTTCTGCCTCTTTTTCATACGCTCATCAATTTCTGCATAAAACATTTAAATCTAAGCTTCCTTCTTCTTAGTTTGTAGCCTGTTTATGATTCTAGAACTTAATATCAGATAGCTATCATCTCTCGCCTGGACTGCCAGAATAAGTTTTATTGTGTTTGATAAAAATCAGTGGTACTCACTTCTCTCTGGTTGGGAAATCCATTTGAGCTGATCATCTTCCTATAGTATTGAACTGAGGCCTTGGGATACCTCCTCTTATTCTTGCTTTTAAAATCGATGTAGTATAGCCCAAATCTTTCTGAATATCCTTCATCCCATTCAAACTTATCCAGCAGTGACCAGGATGTGTATCCCTTGACTTTAACACCATCCTTAATAGCTGAAAAAAGTTTCAAAATCACAGGTTTCTTTTAAAACAAAGCTGCCAAACTGAAATAACAGGAAATGCTGGAAATTCACAGCAGGTCGGTTCATGTACTGGCTGCAGACCCTCTGTCAGAGCAAAAGGTCCACAGCCAAAACATTAACCTGGCTGCTCTGCATTTCCAGCGCTTCCTGTCTTTATTTCAAAATTGTCCTGCTAGGACAACTGCCCCTCCCCCCACTTTCCCCTGCAAAAAAAAAAGCCCAACAGAACTGATCAAGCTTCCTCTCAACTAAGTAACAAATAAAACAACCTATTAAATGAGTCATTGAAACTTTAATGACGAGAAAGGTTTGCACTCCCTCTCCCCTACTTTTGTCATTTTCTTTCCTTCCTTGGCCTTCCCTCCCTCTTGTTCTTTTCTCTCCCCAAACCCACCAAAAGGCTCATTTCCCACCCATGCTACTTTAACTCATGTTGCAGGGTTGAGTATTGCTCAATTAGTGAATAATATGGAGCATGTGTTGCTTGTCACCACCTCTTTGCGGTAGTGATTTGTTAAGGGATTGCTCTCCCACCACCATTATATGATTACTGGTTTGATAGCTGTGCTTGTTTTATGTTTGTGTACTGTCTGAGCAATTTTATGCTACAAAACACTTCAAACAGCCAAAATTATGAGAACAAAAATGGAGGTAATATCTAAATGTGAGGTTTTTCTCTGTAATTAACCTGCTAATGAAAAGGCAGGAATGACTCTTTTCTAAGGACAGTTTTTATGGGGTGGGGTTGGGGCAGGATGGTGGGGGGCATTTTCCTGTCTTTTAAAAGGAATTTTGTCTTCTATTTCTTCAATAGTCTTCCATTTATAAGATACTTGTCAAATTTTTTCTGTCTTCTCGTTTTTGTTACCTCCCCTGTGGGAAATAAACTATCTACTGTTTCATTAAATAATATGTAGCCCTTACTGTGGAAAATTTCATATTTTGATGTAAAGAGAGCCACCTTTAAGAATCTCGTTAATGTAATTATTCATATACTGCATTCGCCAGTTGTCACAGAGCTCAGTGCACTGCCGTTTTTCAGATACTCCATTTTCTGTCACATAGATCCTTGGGTTTCCATAGCGACTCTAGGGGAAAAAAAACAAGAAAAGCATTGCAACCAATCAAATTTCAGCCCCTCACAAACTAAAATAATAACGTACAGTGCTTATATGTAGTAAGTTGTGATAGAGCAAGAAACAAATAGTGACTTGGAACCTTCCACATCTAGCCATCCCATCACTGAAGTGCAAGGGGCACAGACTTGGCCATATCTGCTCCACAATTGGCTTAATTGTCTGTAACCAGATCTGATTGGACCATATCATTCTCCTTTGCCAAATAATTCTGGAATGCAAAGGTAACCTGCAGCTTCTTTTCACTGCAGACTGTCTCCTTAATCCCATCTCCTGCCTAACAAGTTGAAGGAGCTTATAGATCTCTTTGTCACCAAGACGGAGACTATCCATTCTGTTGTCTCGTTCTCTCTCTCTCTCTCTCTCTCTCTCTTTTTCAAGGCATAAGACTTGTACTGCATTTTCTTTCTGTAAAATCTACAAGACCATACCAGTGTATGTGCCATGTGTACTGTTTACACTCTGCTCTATGGCTATAATCCACTGTAGAAAACTTTTCTCTCCAAAGGATTAGAACAATTTTTTTGAAGCCTATTCCTTTCCCCCAACATGAGTGAGTTGCACATGTCTTCATTCATGTCACTTAGTTTCACACTGCATCCCCACCGGATAAACCAGGCTAAAGTTGGCAAAGATACTAAGTTTTTTTTTAAACCCAGACATGTTGTACAACAGAACATGTCCGGAATTGGTGATTTATGGAGAATAAACCAATCGTGCTGGCAGTGATCTACCATACGGTGCCTAATAATTACAATTGGTAATGGTTGATAATTTATTTTCCATAAATCGCTTGTGTCTGGGAAATAATCTTGGTGTGTACAAGTTGGCTGCTGCATTTGCATACATGACTGCAAAGTAGTTCATTGTATGCTGAGTACTCAGAGATGTTAATAAGAGAATGTGATGAGTTATATATAAGTGCAAGTATTCCCATATTTATAAAGCAATTTTGTGATATGGACCTTTCTGATTCTTTTTCAGGTTCACTTGCAGCAGGACCATACACCTGTGCACTTCAGCACCTTGCATCCAAGACATTAACAAAAATAAGTGTCTTACTTTTCCCTAGAATATTCTAGTTCTTCCTGTCATCTTGCTGTTTTAGCTGTAGGCTTTTAAAATTGTTGTCTATTCTGTTTTATTCTTAATAAAGATATTTTTGTTTGTTTCTTTTGTTATCTGAGTGTGATGTGCTTTGTAGTATCTATCACTCAAAGCCACAGTTGTATCTCTGCTCCTGAACTTTGTAGTGACTCCTAGTCTGTAGAGTAGTGAAAGAACATCCACTGCCACTGCACCCAGATATTAGCAACGTGTCTGTGGTTAAAAATTTTGAGGTCTGTGACTGGCAATTTCAGGAATGAGAAATTTCCCATTGACTTCTTTCCAGACGAGTCCGATTTAAAATAAATAAATAAAATTTACAGCCGGCAGTTTCAGTTTCACGGGGAACAGGGCTTGTGAACTCAGGCCAAGTTCGGGTTTTTCCGGCGGGCTTCAATCTTTTTTTGTTTAAAAGCCTGCAGAAAACCCCAAACTTGTCCTGAGTTGGGAAGCCACTCCCAGCACCTGTCAGTGTGAAACTAAGGCTGTGATTTTTTTTTTAAAACTGACCAATCACAAAGCTGCTCTGGGAAGAGTTCCCATTTTCTGCAACTGTCAGAGAGAGAGAGTGTGGCAGTGGGAGAGAGGGATGGACACAGAGGCAAGGAGAGAGATGGACATGGACAGGGGAGAGAAAGAAATCAAGATGACACCTGACAGTTTGGACATCTATCCGGATTCTGTGTATTGCTACATTAAGTGCGTGGGCAGACATTGACTACTGTGCAAGCAAAAACAATGCCAGGTAGTCACTAAATAGGGAGAAATGTGGTTTAAATCGGTCTGTGTTTTGATGGGATTAGGTTGCCTATACACTTTACATACAAATTAATTCCCCTATGTCCGTGGCTGAGTCAACAGTTTTGTCAAATGTCGGCAGTGCAGCATGTTGGTGCCTATCCCTGAGTGTACCGTGGCTACTGTGTGTACTATCTACAATACGCTCTGCAGCAAATCACCAAGGCTTCTTCAGCAGCACCTCCCAATCCCATAACCTGCACCACCTAGAAGGAGGTAGGAACAAATGGATGGAAACCCCATCACCTCCAAGTCACACACTATCTTGACTTGGATATATTTCGCCATTCATCGGCAGTGGATCAAAATCCTGAAACTCCCTACCTTCACCACATGAATTACCACAGTTCAAGAGAGCAGCTCACCACCACCTTCTCGAGGGCAACTTGGGATGGGCAACAAATGCCAGCTGAGCCAGTGATGCCCATATCCTGAGAATTAATAATTTTTAAAAATCTGTATGTCTGCATAAGATATTTGCACCCAGAGTTCCAGAACATGGAGATCTTGATTTACTGTGACAAGAAAAAAAAAACAAAGCTGCAGTATCAACAAGTTATCCCCCATTCGCAAATAGTCGCACAGCACATCCTTGCGGCTCAGCCAAGGTTTGGAAGTAATTGTAAATAGAATTGCGGGATGGCCCAGCCATTTACCCCACCGGCTCACCAGTCCATGACATTCTCATTGCTCCACTTCCTCAGGTCTGTCTCGTTTGTGATTCCAAAGTCAGTTAACTTGATTGATAGGCGAACTGACTAGGTTTTGGGGATTTGTACCTATACTTTAGATAGAGGTAATGGTGGGGTAAACCAGAATGCTGGAAATCTGAATTAAAAACAGAAAAGAATTAATGTTTTAAGTAGAGACTCTTGGTCAGACCACTCTACCTAAAACATTAACCTGTAAGAAACTCCTATGCATAACCAGCATTTTCTGTTTGTTTTTTAAACTGTTAGTACATTAAAGCTTAGGGTTAGCTACAGCATTTAAGTCTTTGTTTTTTATATATACATAATCTAAGATAAAGTCTGTTTTAGCCTTTCAGATTCACCCATGCAGAATAACCAGGAAAAGAAATATTAAAAAGTTGCCTTTGTTTTTTTGCCTCTGTGCTCAGGTGAAGGCTGTACTAATTCGGACTGCAGTTTACACTTACAGTTTCTCACATATTTGAGTTCCCAACTTTAACTGAGACTCTTCTTCTGATGGAGGAAAGATCAGAGGGCTAATGAACCACAGAGCTCTATATCTTGCAGAAGAGGCTGAAGAGTGAGGTTAGCAGGTGGGTATCACGCAACAAGTCAAAGTTAAATAATTGTAATTGGTGAATACACACGCTGGTGAAAGCTAAATTTTATTCACACACAAAACAATTTAGACATATGAACAGTACAGTTAATTTAGAAGCCAGGACAATGCTGAATGGACAGTGGTTTATGGAGGGATAGAGAAAATATAGTTAGTTTATAAAGAAAGAACAAACTTGCATTTATGCACATGACAGCTAATCAAGTACTTCTGAAGTAGAGTTGCTATCATAATGCAGGAAACACAGCAGTCAATATGTGCATCACAAGGCCCCATAAACAGCAATGTGATAATAAACAAAGCAATGTTGATTGAGGGATAAATACTGGCAGGACCAACGTCCCCTCTAATTTTTTTCTTGTGTGCAGTCTATTCATTTAAGTGTGCAGGACCTTTAAAACTTTATGTACAGCTGTGCATGCATGGTAACTTAAAGGAGTCAACCTGTACCCGACTCGTGGGAATTTCTGGGTTGCTGCACGGCCATGCAGCTTAGAGGAAACATTGGCCAGGACACTGATTTAAGGTGTCTAGCAAAAGAACCAATGGCAGCAAGAGGAAAAGATGTATTATGCAGCGAATGGTTAGGATATGGATGCACTACCTATAAATGTGGTGGAGGCAGATTCAATTGTGGCTTTCAAAAAGGAATTGGGTAAGCACCTGAAGTGAAAATATTTGCAGTGTTACCGGAAAGGTGGTGGTGGGGGGGGAGGGGAGTGGGATCAACTGAGTTACTCTTGCTGGCACAGACGTGACTCCTTCTGTGCTGTAAACATTTTATGATTCTGTGACACTGGGCAGAACTCCCCTGTTTTTCTTTAAATATTGCCATGGGATCTTTTATATCCATCTGAGAAAGCAGTCAGAGCCTCAGTTTAACATCTTGACTGAAAGGCAGCACCTCTGACAATGTAGCACTGAGGTTGATTATATACTCAAGTATTTGAAGTGGAACTTGACCTGCAACCTTGTGACTCAGACAAGAGTGCCACTCATTGAGCTACAGGTGAATATTTTGATGCTTGAGATGAACATTGCAAAACATTTTCAAGTTTGACTTCTACTTAATATTACTCAGTTGGTAGTACTCTCACCTCTCACTCAGAAGGTTGTGGGTTCAAGTCCCACTCCAGAGATGTGAGCACAAAATTTAGGCTGGCACTCCCGTGCAGTACTGAGGTAGTGCCACACGGTTGGAGGTCCTGTCTTTTGGACCGAAGCCTTGTTGCTCTCTCAGATGGACATAAAAAAATCCCATGGCACTATTTTGAAGAAGAACAGGGAAGTTATCCATGGTGTCCTGGCCAATATTTTTCCTCAACCAACATAACTTTAAAAATAAATCTGGTTATTATTACATTGTTTTTGTGGGAGCTTTCTGGGCATAAATTGGCTGTTGCATTTCCTACATTACAACACTTCAAAAAATACTTCATTGGCTGTAAAACGCTTTGGGATGGCTTAAGGTTGTGAAAGGCACTTTATGAATGAAAGTCTTTTTTTATAACTGCAAAGGAAGCAACATAATAATCTATGTATCTCTGAGTTGTAGAAAATACCTTGATATAATTCAGAATCCTCCTGAAGCCCCAAGGTACAGAGTACAGCCACTCAGAACCTGGGTCTGGCCACCAAGGGTCAACAAGTTCTGCCAAGTCCCGGTCTGTGTGATAACTTGGTCCCTTGCTGTAATGGTAGCTCCTGTGAGTGATGTAACGGGTTGTGAAATGACCCAGCCCGAAGAAGTCAGATGTGCCTTTGATGAAGTGTTTCTCCTGCGGAGTGAAGGCAGGCAGCCGGGAGCCACCCAGACCTTCCTGTGAGCTCTTTCTCCCTGTTAATGTAGAAAACAGCAAGGTAGATCAAATTCAGGTACAAAGATTACACATATTGAATACATGTGCTCTTATACAAAGCCATGATCTCAGCTGTCCAAGATCTTGAGCTAGTCCAATTTTGTTCTGGATTGCCTCAGGTTGTGGTATGAAATGCATTGTGTCCTCATAAAAATATAGTCTTACCTAGCTCAGATTCAATCAAAATCTCCTACACCTGCACTAACATAATCTGAATGTGTAGGAACAGTTTGGATAGAAATTGCAGGAAGCAATCCTGACAGTAAAATGGAAGTTTGAAAGTTTGTACAAGATATATTGCTCCCTCAATGTGACTTCCTCACTAAAAATACACAAAAGCTACACCCATGGAAAGCAGATAAATGCAAGGCCTTCTTATTTGTTTGCAATTCTACACCATGCTAGGATTCCACATTAGAATACTTTATCCTTCCCCTACTCTGAGGCAAATTTTTTTTTGTGTATTTGAAATCATTGCACTGATGTATACAGCAGCCGTTAACAGAAGGCTTTGGGGATACAATTCCTTCAAGTTGCCACCCATTATACATGCTTATTATTGCCCACACGTTGAGTCACATAACTCAGCCGTGATGCCATGCAGAGGCAAACTGAAGCCGCATAGGCTCTTCCAAAACACTGAGGAAGTCCCTGGGATCACATCGCCCGTGTGCTCTGTGACATACACAAAAGTGCAGAGGGATTTAAACGAATACCGCAAAATAATCCCCTTTTCACATTTTGCTATCAGAAAACCAAATGTATTCTGTAACATGTTTGTCTAATGGTACTTTAGACCCCTAAATAATCTACCAGAAAGCCAGAATTATAGACCCCAGTAATAAAAAGAGAAAATGCTGGAAATACTAAGCAGGTCAGTCAGCATCTGTGAAGAGAGAAACAGAGTTAACATTTCTGAGAACTGATTCTGCAGAAAGGTCATCGACCCGAAATGTTAACTCTGTTCCTCTCTCCACAGATGCTGCCTGACTTGCTGAGTATTTCCAACATTTTCAGTTTTTATTTCAGATTTCCAACATCTGCAAAACTTTGCTTTTGTTATAGATCCCAGTATCTGAATAGATATGTTTAATCTGTGCTTTTGGCTCTCATCATGCTAAGTTAACTTGTTATGCAGTCTCGTATGTGTGCTAACAATATTCCCTTCCATTATTTACACTTACCAATGCAGTCTTTCATAACTTGAGGGTAGTCCCCATTGAAAATAGGGTTGGCAAACCAGCCTAGATAAAACTGGATGTATCGCTCAGCAGCCTCAATATCCTTTTGGCTTGTAATGTCGACTGGCTCTCCCCATTCACTTGTGATAGAAATACCCACCAGTCCTTTCATAGTAAAAGAATGTTTTATAAGTTATATGTATCACACAAATGACCTTGCAATTACAATATGAAAGTATTTGCTGTAATTTTTTTAATATGTGTGAATGATACAACTCTGCAATGCAGCAAGTTACTTCATAGAATCATAGACCACAGAAGGAGGCCATTTGGCCCATCATACCTCTGCTGGCTCTTTGAAAGAGCTTTCCAATCAGTCCCACTCCCCTGCTCTATCCCCATAGCCTGGCAAATGTTTCCTTTTCGATTATATATCTGATTCCCTTTTGAAAGTTACAATTAATTCTGCTTCCATCACCCTTTCAGGCAGTGCATTCCAGATCATAATTCGCGACATTAAAAAAATTCTCATCTTCTGTTCTTTTGGCAACTGCCTTAAAGCTGTGTCCTCTAGTTACTGACCCTCCTGCCATTGGAAACAGTTTCTCCCTATTTATTCTACCTAAACTCTTCATAATTTTGATCACCTCTATTAAATCTCCTCTTAACTTTCTCTGCTGTGGGGAGGACAATGCCACCTTGTCCAGTCTTTCCGCATAACTGAAATCCCTCATTCCTGCTCTAACTGAAGTAAGACAAGATATGCTAGAGCTGAATGACCATCCAAGACCCTCCCAATCCATGGCTTTATATTTCTACAGAACACAATGTGTTAATTTGTAATTATACACAACCTGCCTCTACCTGTATACTGTGATAGTTCCATGGAATTTGTTACATCCATCGATGGCTCGAATTTCAAATACCACTTGAAGCCAGTGAAACGTTTCACCCTATAAACTCTGCTAATCTTTATAGCAGAAACACTTGTCAAGCTATACATATATATTACTCCAATCAACTCCTGTGATATATGTTTGCATTTTATTTGATTCTGTTCAATCTTAACTCTGAGAACTCTGGTTAATTAAAGAAAGTCAGCATGGATTTCTTAAGGGCAAATGGTGTTCAACTAACTTGCTGGAGTTTTTTGATGAGGTGACTGAGAGGGTTGATAAGGGTAATGCTTTTGATATGGTGGACTTCCAAAAGGCATTTGATAAAGTGCTGCATAACAGACTTGTGAGCAAAGTTACAGTTCATGGAATAAAAGGGAGTATCAACATGGATACGAAATTGGCTGTGTAACAGAAAACAGAGAGCAGCAGTTAATGGATGTTTTTCGAACTGGAGGAACGTTTGTAGTGGAGTTCCCCAGGGGTTGGTGTTAGGACCCTTGCTCTTCCTGATATATATTAATGACCTAGACCTTGTTGTACAGGACACAATTTCAAAATTTGTGGATGATATGAAACTTGGAAGTATTGCGAATTGTGAGGAGCATAGTGTAGAACCTCAAAAGGACATAGACAAGTTGGTGGAATGGGAGGACAAGTGGCAGATGAAATTTAATGCAGAGAAGTGTGAAGTGATTCATTTTGGTAGGAAGAATGCGGAGAGACAATATAAAATAAAAGGTACAATTCTAAAGGGGGTCCAGGAGCAGAGGGTCCTGGGTGTATATGTGCATAAATCATTGAAGGTGGCAGGACAGGTTGAGAGAGCCGTTAATAGAGCATACAGCATCCTAGGCTTTGTTACTAGGGGCATTGAGTACAAAAGTGAGGAAGTTATGTTAAACTTGTATAGAACACTGATTTGGCCTCAACTGGAGTATTAAGTCCAATTCTGGGTGCCACACTTTAGGAAGGATGTATTAGAGAAAGTGCAGAATAGATTCACGAGGATGGTTCCAGGGATGAGGAACTTCAGTTACATAGATTGGAGAAGTTAGGACTTTTCCTTGAAGAGAAAGTTGAGAGGAGATTGATAGGGTATTCAAAATCATGAGGGGTCTGGACAGAGTAGGAAAATCTGATCCTATTGGTGAAAGGATCAAGAACAAGAGGACCCAGATTTAAGGTAATTGGCAAAGGAAGCAATGGCGACATGAGGAAAAACTTTTTCACGCAGCGAGTGGTTAGGACCTGGAATGCACTGCCTGAGAGTGCGGTGGAGGCAGGTTCAATTGAGGCATTCAAGAGGGAATTGGATTGTTACATGAAAAGGAAGAATGTGCAAGGCTACGAGGAGAAGACGGGGGAGTGGCACTAGGTAAATTGCTCCTTCAGAGAGCCAGTGTAGACACGGCAGGCCGAATGGACTCCTTCCGTGATGTAAAAATTCTCTGCTTCTGTGATACCTTTTTGGCGACTCCGCCAGAGTCTGTCATACGTGTGCCAAGCCCTTGCATGTGCCTGTGAAACAGAAGTCAACACATTTACTGTTAATGAGATTATGGTTTGTTTGCATTTTCCTCCCGCACAGTCTTTTTAAAATTTCTCAGCTGTCACCCCCACCTTAATGAGCCCTACATTGTCAGGTTGGCAAGCTACAACTAGTGGAGTACCACAGGGATTAGTGCTGGGCCCACATCTATTTGCAATCTATATTAATGACTTGGATGGAGGGACCAAGTGTGTTGTAGCCAAATTTGAGGACGATACAAAAATAGGAAAGCAAGTTGTGAGGAGGACACAGAGTATCTGCAAGGAGATATAAATAGGGTAAGTGAGTTGGCAGAAATTTGCCAAATGGAGTATTAAGTGGGAAAATGTGAGGTTGTCCACTTTGGCAGGAAGAATAGAAAAACAGAATATTATTTACATGGAGAGAGACTGCAGAATGTCGTGGTACAGAGGGACCTGGGTGTCCTTGTACATGAATCACAAAAAGTTAGCATGCAGGTACAGCAAGTAATTATGAAGACAAATGGAATCGTGGGTGGTGGAGTATAAAAATACGGAAGTCTTGTTATAATTGTACAGGGCATTGGTGAGACTGCACATAGTGTACTGTGTACAGTTTTGGTTTCCTTACTTAAGAAGGGATATACTTGCATTGGAAGCAGTTCAGAGAAGGTTCACTAGGCTGATTCCTGGGATGAAGGAGTTGTCTTATGAGGAAAGGTTGAGCAGGCTGGGCCTATACTCATTGGAGTTCAGAAGAATGAGTGGTGATCTTATTGAAACATATAAGGTTCTAAGGGGGCTTGACAGGGTAGATGTCGAGAGAATGTTTCCCCTTGTGGGGGAATCTAGAACTTGGGGTCAGTTTCAAAATAAGGGGTCTCCCTTTTAGGACAGAGATGAGGAGGAATTTCTTCTTTCAGAGGGTTGTTAATCTTTGGAATTCTCTTCACCAGAGAGCAGTGGAGGCTGGGTCATTGAATATATTCAAGGCTGAGTTAGACACATTTTTGATGTACAGGGGAGTTGAGTGTTATGGGGTGGGGGGGGGGGTTGGTGGCAGGCAGGAAAATGGAGTTAAGGCCACAATCAGGTCAGCCATGGTCTTATTGAATGGCAAAGCAGGCTCGAGGGGCCAAATGCTCCTATTTCTTATGTTATGTTCGTAAATGTACATCATAAAAGTCTACATCTAACCTTGGCTCAGTGGTAACACTTAAAATTCTGAGTTAGAGCACTGTGGGTTCAAGCCACACTCCAGGAACTTGAGCACATAATCTTGACTGACATTTCAGCGCAATACTGAGGGAGTGCTACACTGTAAGATGTCCTGGTTTCTTGTGTAAAAGATCCCATGAAGAAAAGCGCGGTTTTCTCCTCATGCCCTGGCCAACATTTAACCCTTGACCATGACCAAAAACAGATTAGCTTGTCATGTCTGTTGTGCCTAAATTGGCTGGAGCATTTGCCTGCATAACAATAGTGAGTGTAATTCATTAGCTGTGAGGCACTTTAGGACATGCTGAGAACATGAAAGGCACTGTACACCAGCAAGTTCTTTCTTATTTCAATGAGTTATGTAGTCTATGATATAGGGAAAAGGGAGGGTACTTACCTTAATGATATTATGTGCTGCCCTGTAAGCTCCTATTCCTTTCAGCTTTAACCCTGGTGCATGCTCTCCCACCTCATATCCCTCCACAGCTGTGGACTACAATGAAAAGTACAATACTTTATTATCAAATGGAGTCAATTCACAAATAACAGCACTATGGTAACTGTCATATAAAACCCCTTCTGAGTTGGGATCCTGCTTATGTTCTACGTTGGAGCTGCAGGGTGTCCTAGCATGCAGGCTAGTGCCAGGACTATTCCTACACACAAAGACTTCCCAACCTCACTTTTGTCGGTCAGTTGGAGGAAAGGGCAAGTGGACATCAGGTGAAGAAAGGCATTCTCTACAGCTATCAGCTAAGGCTAGTTGGCGCATATCTCTTATCAGGAATATCATAAGCAGGATAATTGCTCTGCCTTAAACTGGAGATAGCAAATGGTAGTGGTGGGAGTAACCAAAGAGAAAGTGGAAATTATGTATTAAATACAGTTTCTTTAGATGCTAGACATTGGTCCCACTTATATGGAAGCAGAACAAGCATTGACCTCATGTCTCCTGATCTACTGGTGTACTGTCTCCCAAGCTGCACTGTGACAGGCAACTTTCTGACTGCCCTAGTCCAGCCATGACAATGAAACAATGAGTTGGTCAGTTTGTTTGCAACAATGGGAGTCAGAATCCTCTCTGATGATAAGTGGCACATCTATTCCAGAGTTCCTGCCAACATTCAGGACCAGGCAGGGTATATGTGCCAAAAATATAGGTTACATCACAGATAATGAATAGAATGTCCAAGACTGCTTAACTGTATATCACAGAGCCTCACACTTCTCAGATTAAACTTGTGCTCATGTTCCTGTTCATGTACAGGAATCTCAGTCGGCCAGTATCAGCAGTTCTTGGTGCTCTGATTTAAGATTTATCCACCATTGAAACAACACTGCCGAGAACAACCCTTTCTAAATTTGCCAGCCCGACAAAACTCACACCAGATAAAACAGTGAATAATAAAGAAACAACAGCCCATAGACTTCAGTTAGAACACTTCAATATAGAGTATGAACTGTAATTATTGAGTTAAGATTTTCTATTTCAGCCATTTAGAAAACAATTCATTCAGGAATAAATTTTCGACTTTTCAATCGTATTTTCATGCAATTCCTTATTATGTACACCTTCAATTACCGTGTTACACAAAACAGATAAACCACAAACAGTGCTAGATCAGGTTTAACTGAAGAAATAATTTTAAAAAGCAATTAAAAAAAAAAAGTTTCGGCCTCAAGCCATCACAATTAATTAATCTTTAATTTGAAACTATTTCCAATACTCTTTAAATATTATACTTGTAAGTAACAATTTAGAGAAAACATTGTAGTCTTTAACTTTTTGTGGGACGTTGCTGTTTGGAAAATGGCTGCCATGTTTGTCTACATAACAAGAGCATGTCACTCCCTTCAGTTCATGTACATGAAGCACTTTGAGATATTTCTGAGAGATGTGATAAGGCACTCGATAAAAGGAAGCCCTTTCACCATTCTACTGGGAATACTGTAGGGCATGTTGACAATAGTGTTGCCAAGCTGCCACTCTGGTTCCAAGTTTCAGAGATCTGAGCCTTTGACCTTTGGTTGAAATTCAACCTAGTAAGACCCTGATAAGAAAGGGTTAAGCAAATAAGAACCGTTCTTTACAGGGGAAGCTCAGAGCCAACTTACTGACATATTTACCTCAGGTCATTTTTAAAAAAATTTTCACGGAATGTGGGCAATCTTGGTGAAAGCTTTAATGGCACAGATAAACTGTATTTAAAATTTTTTTTTAAAAAGCACTAACAGGAAAGTGAAGGCGCGGGAGTACTGGCTGCTGCTCTGAAGATTGCGGCCCAAATGTTAGATCGCAGGTAAGTTCATTAACTTTGCCTAGCTTGCAGTGTAATTCACAAAGCAAACACTGTCTATGTTTCTATGTTAAGCTGTGCCTAGCTAGAATGGTGATACTGAAATGATGCTTTCAGTTCTCGGTAGCCTTGGAAAGATCAGAATTAACAGCTTCTTGTAAATGACATGGGGTATGCGGGATAAATCAGTGAAAAAATTATATCTCACACTAGGGCCTTAGACATGGATGTAATGACAAAATAAAGGGGTAAGCTTCCTACCAGGACTTTAGTTTTAAGTTTACCTTTTTTAATGAATAAGTCAAAGCAAGAAGTAGAGTATAAGTGGGAAGAACTTTGTGAAGGAGGCATCCGTACATAGTAGTGTTAGATATGTTCATAGTTCAACTCAGAGAGTAGTCCCAAAGTATGAATGACCATTTTAAAGAAATATGACAGTATAACACATCAGCTGAAATTAGAAGGAAGAAAATGGCACTGCAAGAGACAAACTTAATCCCATGAATGAATTTTTAAAAATCTATCTGTACTTTGCTATAAAAACTGAAAACTTGGTATCTTTGGAAACCTGAGAATTGATGCCTTCTGTACTTGAGGTGGGTTATGTAGTACTAAATTGGTCATCCCAATAATATTTTAGATATAAATGTAAATCTCAATCCATTATTCATACATATAGGAGATAGATGAATTAAAATCTCATTTAAAACTGCAATTGTTAATGTTCAGTTAACCACAACACACTGCAACATAAAACATACCCAAGGATTATTGAAAGTAATCCAGTGTTTTACCCGGTCACCAAACTTCTCAAAACACAAGTTGGCATAATCATTGAAGAAGTTAATCAGACTGCTGTTCTGCCAGCCTCCATATCTATCTTGAAGTGCCTAAAATATCAATGATGATAGACTTTAGTCAGTTCTAGGAAGATAAGCATTCAATTAAAAAAGGCCATTTGACCCATCACGACTGCTCCTTCCAACAAACTATGTAGAGCTTATCAACCTCTTCCAGGCTTGCATAACCCCAGATAAAACTTCCAACAAAAGAAACCTCCTGGTCACCAAAAGTAAACATGATCAGTTGGCTGATACAGGGCCCTGTGAAACTGGGCTGTACCACCTGGGAAGGTCACAGCTTCAGTCTTCAGTGTAAGCTTAGACTGTGACAGGGTAAGGGTGCTATTGTTGGCTTCAGTGCTCAAGCTTGGAGAGGATAAATTAAGGTCAAGGTTCCCAATCCTGATTGCTGTCCAGTGAATCTTTCTGGAAGGTGCGAGTGTGTGGTTTTCTAGTGAGGATACAATTGGGATCAACTGTAATCTCCATTGAGGGGCTTCAGCGAGGGCAATGCTGGAGGAGATCAGCCTTAGAGGGTGTAGGGCAGGAAAAGCTGGGGGTCAGCACTGACTGAGCTATGGATTTGTAACATTACAATGTCCGGAAGGTTTGCAATCATCAGGGGACACAGTGATTAACCTACTTCACAGAATACAGCAGATTTAGATATGGCTGTCTTCTCAATAGAAAAACATGATCCTATGGAAGAGTTGAATAGACTCTTGGTGCATACATGAAAGATGGCCACATGGGGGAGACAACAGAGGATGGCCTGTGCTCATGGAGCTGAACCCTTTTATGTGTCTACTTGTTAAAGAGAGGAAGAGAAAATTGGAACAAAACCCATAAAAACACATAATTTGAAAGTATTGTTGATGTTTAATGTTCAGGGAAAACATAGCTCTGGGATTTTTTATTCCTTTTCAGGGTGTGGCATCGCTGGCAATTCTGACATTTATTACCCATCCCTAGCTGCCCTTGAGAAGGTGATGGTGCACTGTCTCCTTGAACCTCTGCGGTCCCCATGACTCACACAGATGTTAGCATGTTTCAAATGGTATTCAAACATTTTCCACAGACCTGTGGAAGATCCCCATGGTACAGGGTCACTATGGGCTGGATCTTGCTCTCCAAGAGGGTGTTTATCAGGTCATTATAATGCATGATTCCTTTGTCATTGACATGTTCAGCTGCATAATTTGGAGAGATGAGAAACAGATCAGCTACGACTTAAAAATTAAACAAGTTATTTGACAACAGTAAAAATTTTCTCCACTACCCTTTCTTGTTATATCCCCCTTCCAATCTTCCTGTGCTGCATACATCTTTTTGTTAGTGGCAACCTCCTCCCACACTGAATAAAGGCTGCTTTATCATCATTAATTTTGCTGGACTCCTGTGCGAGGGCAATGCTACAGGAGATCAGCCTTAGAGGTGGTGGGGGCAGCAAAAGCTGGTGGTCAGCGCTCAGCTGCAGATTTGTACCTTTACAGTAAGGCAGTATCTCATAGTCAGGAAGACTTGCAATCATCTGGGGACTCAGTGATTGACCTACTTCCCAGAGTACAATAGATTTGGGCAAGACCAGAGGATCACAACTTAACCTGAGTGCTACAGTAACACTGCCGTATGTTCTCAATAGAAAGATAGGAACCTATAGAAGAGGAAGCCAGGCCCTCATACCTTAAAGCTGGTCTGTCACACTTGATTGGGCAAGCACCTTGCCTCTGCTCATTGTTCCCTTACAGTCTGACTGAGGCTGACAGCTCACTGCATGGAGAATGTTCAAGGGGGATTCCAAACCCCAATGTGCCAAAAAGATATGCCAACAGGACTATTTCCATTTTTCTTTACTACAAAATAAAAATGCATTATATCCATGTACTTCCTCCACTTTTGGCCAGCACACCCTCATTCCTGGCTGACATCCCCTCCAGCTTCTACCATCTCTGTGTCAATTTGTGGGTCCCGAAGTGCAACTCAGGATTAAACTCAAATTGGTTTTCTCTCCCTGCCAGCAGTGAGGCAGGCTGCTTACTCATTCAACTGAACTAATATAAGGAAGTTGGCATTAGGAAAGGACTTGATCTGAGCACCGGTTGAGGCTGTGACTCCCAACCTGTGACCCTTCCTATTAGCAAAAACGCTGCATGATCACAAAATGAGAAATGTTACCTTTTATTCCAGTGGGCATGATCCGAGGCCAGGAGATAGAAAAACGATAATGATTGACTTTCAACTCCTTCAGGAGGCCAATGTCCTCCTGCAAGAGAACAAAGAGTTAACCAGGCTTTGCATACATCAGGAGGATTGACTCGAGCAGCTTCCTCATCAGAGGAAACATCAAAACGAAACCCGACTATGCTGCAAACATGTGGCAAGCGGAGAGAAAAGGAGTGGTTAACATTTCAGATAGCATCCCTCCTCAGAGCTCAAAAGAAACAGGGCTCTAATTTGGAGCAAGGATGTGGAGATTGTGGCATAGCCAAATAAGACAATTTGTTTCCTCTAGGCATTAGATTTAAATTTAGGCAAAAAGATTTGATGGTCTATGTGGTGTATACTAATTGTCACCACAATAAATGTGATGGGTGTGTTTACTGGGTATAGTATAATGGAAATGGCACTAGCCTCACAATCAAGAAGTTATGAGTTCAAATCCTATTCTGGTAAGTTGTGAAACTGAATTTAACAAGTCAGGTAATTTGTGGGATGAACAATGAAAGCTGTTGGGCTGTTGCAAAAAACCCAACTAGTTGACTAATATTCATCAGGGAAGAGAATAAGTCACCTCTTTCCAGTCTGGCCTATGGGTGACTCCAGTCCATCCTCCTTAGGGCAACTAGGGATAGCAACAAGTGTAGCCTTGCCAGTGACGCCCACATCCCAAAAACAGAAAACAACAGAATTCAGTGGTCTATATCTGTTTCAGGCAGCCTTAGTTCAGCTCCTAGATGGATAAGAGTCATGGCACAAAACTGCCTGTAATTTGGCATTAATTGAACAATTTTGCATCACAAGGCTGTGGAGAATGGAATTATTACACTGGGGGACACTGTATATAGCTGCAATTTACACATACTGTTGGGGCAGAATAGAGAAAGTTGCTTTATTGCACCTCTATCCAGTGTTGGCGACTAGTGCAATATTGACCATCTCTCCTGCAAAAAATGGCAACATTGTTTTAAAAAAAGTGAATCCAATTATTTGAGTCTTACAGGTTGTGTTTGACCTTTATTTCATGTGTCAGCCTTGGCTCATGCCTCTGAGTCAGAAGGTTGTGGGTCCAAGGCTGACTCAAAACTTGAGCACAAAACCCTAAGCTGACATTCCAATGCAGTACTGTGACAGTTAGACTGAGGCCCAGTCTGCTCTCCAAGAAGGATGTAAAGGATCCCATGACCACTATTTGGTGAAGAGCAGGGGAGTTGTCCTGACCAACATTTATCCTTCAACCAACATGAAAGAAGACTATAATAATGTATCTCATTGCTGTTTATGAGACCTTGCCATGTGTACATTGGCTGCCCTGTTTCCCACATTATTACACTTCAACTTCATTGGCTGTAAAGCATTTTGAGATTTTGCAAAAGGCACTATATAAATGCAAGTTCTTTATTTATGTGTTCTTACCTTGAATTTATAATAGCTTTCACAGGATGAATCTCCTGTTTCATTCAGGTGCACTTTTCCTTTAATACGGGTGAAAACATCCCAGATACTGAGTCCTTTCCCATCTTGATCCCAAGCCCCTTCTGTCTGGTAGGCAGAACTCCCCACACCCCAGGTAAAACCTGAAATCGATTCAATAGTTAATTTCTGTGTTTCACAACAGCTTGTTGATACATTGGATAATATTCAGCTAAATACCAAATTGTTCCAGGAAAAGCTGTCAGACAACCGAAAAGTTCCAATACAGAAAGTTTAAAGAGTGTACGGCACGATTTTAAGCTCCAAATACAACTTCTAAGTAATTTCAAGAATTATTTCTGTAAATTGTTTGCAGCCAATTCAATCAAGGAAGCAGATGGAATAGAAACAAAGTACTTGTTATCATAGATGGAGAACATTCAGTGCCTGTATCACTGCTTACCACCCCACCCTCTCCTATGCTACCTCCTCTCCTGCTCTACCCCCTTATACTGGTCTACAAGCCTCTATCCTGCTCTACCCAACTGTCCTTCTCTAGCCCTCTCCTGCTCTGCACCCCATTCCTTGCTCTATTCCTTGTACTTGCTAATATTTTCTTACTAAGGTGGTTAACTAAGATTTCCTCTTAAATGTGACTGACTCAGCTTCTATGCTTAGCTGCAACAGCAGATTCTAGATTCCAACTGACAGTTCTGGTCACCGTAGTACCAAAACGATACTGCAATTATTAAAAGGATACAGAACAGAGTAAATAACGATGGAGGGGTTGGATTATGGGGAGCGATTATGCAATTGGGCATTTTCTCACTGGAAAAGAAATGGTTGGAAGGTGATATGATTGCTGTTCTTAGTATTTTAAAGAGACTGGATAATGTAAACCATGACAGGCTGTTTCACCTTGTCTAGAAAAGTAGAACCAGAGGATACAACCTGTGTTTAAAGGGGGATAAATTCAAAACAAATCTGAGGAAACATTATTTCCATGGATACATGGAATAAAAGGGACGATAGCAACATGGATACGAAATTGGCTGAGTGACAGGAAACAAAGAGTAGTGGTTAATGGACATTTTTCAGGCTGGAGGAAGGTTTATAGTGGAGTTCCCCAGGGATCAGTGTTGGGACCCTTACTTTTCCTGATGTATATTAATGACCTAGACCTTGGTGTACAGGGCACAATTTCAAAGTTTGCAGATGATACGAAACTTGGTAGCATTGTGAACTATGAGGAGGATAGTGTAGAACTTCAAAAGGACATAGACAAGTTGGTGGAATGGGCAGAGAGGTGGCACTGCAGGAAGTTCAATGCAGAGAAATGTGAAGTGATTCATTTTGGTAGGAAGAACATGGAGAGACAATATAGAATAAAGGGTACAATTCTAAAGGGGGTGCAGGAGCAGAGGGACATGGGTGTATTTGTGCATAAGTCATTGAAGGTGGCAGGACATGTTGAGAGAGCGGTTAATAAAGCATACAGTATTCTGGGCTTTATTAATAGGAGCATAGAGTAGAAGAGCAAGGAGGTTATGCTGAACTTGTATAAGACACTAGTACTCAGCTGGAGTATTGCATCCAATTTTGGGTGCCACACTTGAGACAAGACGTGAGGGCATTGGAGAGAGTACAGAAAAGATTCACGAGAATGGTTCCAGGGATGAGGAATTTCAGTTATGAAGATAGATTGGAGAAGTTAGGACTGTTTTCCTTGGAGAAGAGAAGGCTGAGAGGTGATTTGATAGAGGTATCCAAAATCATGAGGGGTCTGGACAGAGTAGATAGAGAGAAACTGTTCCCACTCGTGAAAGGATCGAGAACAAGAGGGCACAGATTTAATGTAATTGGCAAAAGAAGCAATGGCGACAGGAGGAAAAACGTTTTCATGCAGCAAGCACATGGACTGCAGCGGTTCAAGAAGGCAGCTCACCACCACCTTCTCAAGGGCAATTAGGGATGGGCAATAAAGTGGCATGAGGAAAACCTTTTTTACGCAGCGAGTGGTTAAGGTGTGGTATGTGCTGCCTGAGAACGTGGTGGAGGCAGGTTCAATTGAAGCATTCAAAAGGGAATTAGACCATTATATGAAAAGGAAGAATGTGCAGGGTTATGGGAGAAGGAAGGAGAATGGAACTGAAGGAGTTACTCTTTCAGAGAGCCGGTGTGGACACGATGGGCTGAATGGCCTCCTTCTGTGCCGTAACGATTCTGTGATTTAGCAAGTGAGTGGCCAATCTATGGAACAGGTTCTCGAGGGAGATGGTGAAAGCAGATAGTACTGATTCATTCAAAGGCAAATTAGATAGATTTCTTTCAGAAAATAAAATGTTGGGATCCAGTGTATAAGTAATTTGAATCATGAGTGGTAAGTGGAGTGTGCTTGAGAGGAAGAGGTGTCTTTGGAGCTGTGGATCCCAAAGCTCTCCAGCACGGGGGGATTTCCTCGCATCATGTCTGTCTCTATTGTAGACTAATGGATAGAGATTGATTGCTGTGATTAGTCAAGAACTCCATTATCGTTGTATCATGTGGCTTCCAGGATGGTCGAAGGTGAACTAGAAGGACTTGTTATTTAATTGTCTAGTAATCCTATATTCCTAATCTTCTTTGGCCTCCTTATCTCGAGAGACAATGGATAAGCGCCTGGAGGTGGTCAGTGGTTTGTGAAGCAGCGCCTGGAGTGGCTATAAAGGCCAATTCTAGAGTGACAGGCTCTGCTGCAGAGAAATTTGTTTGTCGGGGCTGTTACACAGTTGGCTCTCCCCTTGCGCCTCTGTCTTTTTTCCTGCCAACTACTAAGTCTCTTCGACTCACCTAAGTATTCCTGATACTTCTTAAGAATCTAACAAGTGTATGAAGTGAGTTTAGAGAAACAAAATTTTGAAAACTTGTTTCATTAAAAAGTTTCTTTTTTCTGTGCCTCAGTTTGTGCAACTCTGAACATAACAGTTTAGGTTGTTTACTGCAGGATCAATGAGTCCTTCAATACCTGAAAATCACAACACAATATAATGTACAAAATCCAGCTCCCGCAGTGCAGGTGTTGGTGATCAGTTTTAAAATTCCAATTTCTTTAGAATTAGAACATTACATTACAGCGCTGTACAGGCTCTTCGGCCCTCGATGTTGCGCCGACCTGTGAAACCATCTGACCTACACTATTCCATTTTCATCCATGTGTCTATCCAATGACCACTTAAATGCCCTCAAAGTTGGCGAGTCTACTACTGCTGCAGGCAGGGCGTTCCACGCCCCTACTACTCTCTGAGTAAATTTAGAACATTACAGCGCAGTACAGGCCCTTCGGCCCTCGATGTTGCGCCGCCCTGTGAAACCATCTGACCTACACTATTCCATTTTCATCCATGTGTCTATCCAATGTCCACTTAAATGCCCTTAAAGTTGGCGAATCTACTACTGCTGCAGGCAGGGCGTTCCACGCCCTTACTACTCTCTGAGTAAAGAAACTACCTCTCACATCTGTCCGATATCTATCACCCCTCAACTTGAAGCTATGTCCCCTCGTGTTTGCCATCACCATCCGAGGAAAAAGACGCTCACTATCCGCCCTATCTAACCCTCTGATTATCTTATATGTCTCTATTAAGTCACCTCTCCTCCTCCTTCTCTCCAACGAAAACAACCTCAAGTCCCTCAGCCTTTCCTCGTAAGACCTTCCCTCCATACCAGGCAACATCCTAGTAAATCTCCTCTGCACCCTTTCCATAGCTTCCACATCCTTCCTATAATGCGGTGACCAGAACTGCACGCAATACTCCAGGTGCGGTCTCACCAGAGTTTTGTACAGCTGCAGCATGACCTCGTGGCTCCGAAACTCGACCCCCCTACTAATAAAAGCTAACACACCATATGCCTTCTTAACAGCCCTATTAACCTGGTGAGCAACCTTCAGGGATTTATGCACCTGGACACCAAGATCTCTCTGTTCATCTACAGTACCAAGAATCCTCCCATTAGCCCAGTACTCTGCATTCCTGTTGCTCCTTCCAAAGTGAATCACCTCACACTTTTCCGCATTAAACTCCATTTGCCATCTCTCAGCCCAGCTCTGCAGCCTATCTATGTCTCTCTGTACCCGACAACATCCTTCGGCACTATCCACAACTCCACCGACCTTAGTGTCATCTGCAAATTTACTAACCCACCCTTCTACACCCTCTTCCAGGTCATTTATAAAAATGACAAACAGCAGTGGCCCCAAAACAGATCCTTGCGGTACACCACTAGTAACTAAACTCCAGGATGAACATTTGCCATCAACCACCACCCTCTGTCTTCTTTCAGCTAGCCAATTTCTGATCCAAAGCTCTAAATCACCTTCAACCCCATACTTGCGTATTTTCTGCAATAGCCTACCGTGGGGAACCTTATCAAACGCCTTACTGAAATCCATATACACCACATCCACTGCTTTACCCTCATCCACCTGTTTGGTCACCTTCTCGAAAAACTCAATAAGGTTTGTGAGGCACGACCTACCCGTCACAAAACCGTGCTGACTATCTCTAATGTACTTATTCTTTTCAAGATGATTATAAATCCTGTCTCTTATAACCTTTTCCAACATTTTACCCACAACCGAAGTAAGGCTCACAGGTCTATAATTACCAGGGCTGTCTCTACTCCCCTTCTTGAACAAGGGGACAACATTTGCAATCCTCCAGTCTTCCGGCACTATTCCTGTCGACAATGACGACATAAAGATCAAGGACAAAGGCTCTGCAATCTCCTCCCTAGCTTCCCAGAGAATCCTAGGATAAATCCCATCTGGCCCAGGGGACTTATCTATTTTCACACTTTCCAAAATTGCTAACACCTCCTCCTTGTGAACCTCAATCCCATCTAGCCTCGTAGCCTGAATCTCAGTATTCTCAACAACATTTTCTTTCTCTACTGTAAATACTGACGCAAAATATTCATTTAACGCTTCCCCTATCTCCTCTGATTCCACACACAAATTCCCACTACTATCCTTGATTGGCCCTAATCTAACTCTAGTCATTCTTTTATTCCTGATATACCTATAGAAAGCCTTAGGGTTTTCCCTGATCCGATCCACCAATGACTTCTCGTGTCCTCTCCTTGCTCTTCTTAGCTCTCCCTTTAGATCCTTCCTGGCTAGCTTGTAGCTCTCAAGCGCCCTAACTGAGCCTTCACGTCTCATCCTAACATAAGCCTTCTTCTTCCTCTTGACAAACGCTTCAACTTCTTTAGTAAACCACGGCTCCCTCGCACGACAACTTCCTCCCTGCCTCACAGGTACATACTTATCAAGGACACGCAGTAGCTGCTCCTTGAACAAGCTCCACATTTCGATTGTTCCCATCCCCTGCAGTTTCCTTCCCCATCCTACGCATCCTAAATCTTGCCTAATCGCATCATAATTTCCTTTCCCCCAGTTATAATTCTTGCCCTGCGGTATATACCTGTCCCTGCCCATCGCTAAGGTAAACCTAACCGAATTGTGATCACTATCACCAAAGTGCTCACCTACATCTAAATCTAACACCTGGCCGGGTTCATTTCCCAGTACCAAATCCAATGTGGCATCGCCCCTGATTGGCCTGTCTACATACTGTGTCAGAAAACCCTCCTGCACACACTGGACAAAAACTGACCCATCTAAAGTACTCGAACTATAGTATTTCCAGTCGATATTTGGAAAGTTAAAGTCCCCCATAACAACTACCCTGTTACTCTCACCCCTGTCGAGAATCATCTTCGCTATCCTTTCCTCTACATCTCTGGAACTATTCGGAGGTCTATAAAAGACTCCCAACAGGGTAACCTCACCTCTCCTGTTTCTAACCTCAGCCCATACTACCTCAGTAGCCGAGTCCTCAAACGTCCTTTCTGTCGCTGTAATACTCTCCTTGATTAACAATGCCACACCCCCCCCCTCTTTTACCATCTTCTCTGTTCTTACTGAAACATCTAAATCCCGGAATCTGCAACATCCATTCCTGCCCCTGCTCTACCCATGTCTCCGAAATGGCCACTACATCGAGATCCCAGGTACCAACCCATGCTGCAAGCTCACCCACCTTATTCCGGATGCTCCTGGCGTTGAAATAGACACACTTTAAACCAGGTTCTTGCTTGCCAGTGCCCTCTTGCGTCCTTGTAACCATATCCCTGACCTCACTACTCTCAACTACCTCTGACATCTGTCCTATATCTATCACCCCTCAACTTAAAGCTATGTCTCCTCGTGTTTGCCATCACCATCCGAGGAAAAAGACTCTCACTATCCACCCTATCTAACCCTCTGATTATCTTTCATGTCTCTCTTAAGTCACCTCTCCTCCTCCTTCTCTCCAACGAAAACAACCTCAAGTCCCTCAGCCTTTCCTCGTAAGACCTTCCCTCCATACCAGGCAACATCCTAGTAAATCTCCTCTGCACCCTTTCCAAAGCTTCCACATCCTTCCTATAATGCGGTGACCAGAACTGCACGCAATACTCCAGGTGCGGTCTCACCAGAGTTTTGTACAGCTGCAGCATGACCTCGTGGCTCGTTAGATACACAATAAGTATCAAAAAGCTCAGTTTATTCTGAAAATATTTAAAACCAGAAGAGTAGGGTTCACTTGTAAAATAGTTGTGCTTAAAGTCATCACAAAATGCTAGGTCAGTGACAGGAGCTGGACTTTCTGGGAAAAGGGACATATATACACGAAACACACGCCTTAGTGACAGGGCACCTTACACTGGGCATCTTAAAAGTGTTTTTAACACTTGGTACAACAGTAAATAAATACACAACATGCATCCCACATTTCCTTGAGTCCTTAAAAAAAACCCTTACCAGGAGGGAAAGTCCCGTAATAGAAGGATCCACCATGTTCTTTTGTCCAGTCGAATTCCTGAGACAAGTGCAGAGGCAGCAACAGCAGAAAGGACCGGGACACAATGTGTAGAACTGGAGGCTGCATCGTCCTTCAGTTAGGGTCGAACTAGCACTCTCCCACCTGCACGAAGCCAACAGCCTTTTGCCACAAAGAGGACAGGAGGATCATACAAGTAGATAGGAATGCAGGCAAAAACCACTTAGATTGGATGTGCTGGGGTTCTTTTCTCTAGAAAAGTGAAGGTTGAGGGGTGTCCTAATAGAGGTCTTTGAAATTATGAAAAGGTTTGATAAGGTAGTTGTCGTGATGTTTCCACTTGTGGGGGAGACCAGAATTAGGGGCACTAAATATAAGATAGTAACTACTAAATCCAATAGGGAATTCAGGAATATCTTCTTTACCCAGAGGGTGGTGAGAATGCGGAACTTGCTATCACATGGAATGGTTGAGGTGAATAACATAGATATATTTAAGGGGAATCTGGATAAACACATGAGGAAGAAAGGAGTAGGAGTATGTTGATGGGATTTGACAAAGGGTTGGGTGTGGGGGGAAGGAGTCTTCACTGGAGCATAAACACTGGCAGGGGTCAGTTGGCCCAAATGGCCTGTTTCTGTGCTGTAAATTTGATGTAAATAGTACCAGGCGCTAGTTATCAACCATCACAATTTTCAACAGAGGCAACAGAGTAGCAAAAATGTATATTTCTGTGTCTCTGTATATAAATAGTTAAATTGTCTCGTGTTATATTAAAAGGCACTTTCCCCATCCAAGTAATAAAATGAGATATCAAATAAATTAATTTCTAGGATTTGGCCTCATCCTGTCTCATCCATCCAGAAAGCCAGGATAGTCCCCTCATTACAATATCCAACTGTTTCTTAACTGATTCAGGCTCTTTGCTCTATTTTTTGTTGTGTGCAGAATTTCCAGGTGAACATTTACACCAATTAGAAGTGTCACTTAAATGCCAGGTTTATTTATTTTATTTAGAGATACAGCACTGAAACAGGCCCTTCGGCCCACCGAGTCTGTACCGACCAACAACCACCCATTTATACTAATCCTACATTAATTCCATATTCCCTACTACATCCCCACCATTCTCCTACCACCTACCTACACTAGGGGCAATTTACAATGGCCAATTTACCTATCAACCTGCAAGTCTTTGGCTGTGGGAGGAAACCGGAGCACCCAGCGGAAACCCACGCGGTCACAGGGAGATGATTAGATTAATGACGTTTAGATGATTCCAGATTGTAATATGGTACAAAAAGCATTTTTGACATTTCTCCACACAAAAAAATCATGTTAAATTAAAGTTCAAACAACACTTTTTAATTTGACAGAAAACATAGGATATTAAATGATGAAATATTGATCTACCCTGATATTAAATGTAGAAATTCACAACACAAAATGTTCCCTACTTCATAAATCTGACTACTTTATGTTTTTAAGTTCCCGTACATTTCAAACTTTTATCAGGTCGCATCTCTGCTGCATTATCACAGAATTGTTACAGTATGGAAGGAGGCCATTCGGCCCGTCGTGTCTGAGCTGGCAGTCCAGAAGGAGCAATTTACCTAGTGCCTTTTCCCCCTAGCCCTGCACATGTTTCCTTTTCAGATAACAATCCAATTCCCTCTTGAATATCTCGATCGAACCTGCCTCCACCCCACTCAAGCAGTGTTTATCTATCAAAGCAGATGTTTAAAAGATTGTTTATTACAGTTGTAAATAAACCTCCTCTATCCCAGCCTCTTCAGTTTCCTAGTAAAATATACAATATTGAATTTCTATGATTATTTATGTCAAATGCACAACCAAAATTAATCAGATTTGGCAAATGAATATTTGAGGACAATTCATCTCCGGAATGATCGACCTGCACCAGACTTTATCTTACCTGTTGACCCTTCTTCATTTATCTAGAATGGGGAGAGGACACGAACTACAAGCAACGTACTCTGTTCAGAGAATAAACCAACCAAATCCAAAATACCTCGCAGCTCAAAATCTAGCAACACTTTGGAGAACAATCCAGCACATCATTCATTGCCTCCGAACAGAGAGAAAACTCCCATTGGAACTCAACCATGCGTTACTAAATTTAGCTTATCCATACAGATCTCTTTGTACAGAGTGAGTTTCCCGACGTAAGCAAACTTTTTTTGCTGTATTTAAACCAGCAACTCATCTATTTTTTTGATGATGTTAACTTACAATGCGAAGGGACGAGCACTCCAGTATTTGATTGGAATAGTTCTAAACGTAAGCAAATACCTGGCGAAGATGTGCAATGAGCTTCAGAAATACAATAGCAATGTGGGGAACAGACTGCAAACTGTTGCCTATGGCAATCACTGAGATCCAAAATAATTTTAGTCGCATTTGACTTTAGCCTAAATGGGATTTATATATTTCAACAACTTGAAAACGAATTCAGGTTTTTTCCACTCTTCCGTAAAGTGTTTTTCCGTTTTATCCAAAAAAAACCCTTCTCGCAACAAACCTGGACTCCCGATTCTAAACTTGCAATGAATTCTTGCTGTCTCACCACCTGCTTAGCAATAACCTGTTCAGTGACACTCAGTTTAAGTTCCCCCAAGGCCACTCAGCTCCTGACCTCATTACAACCTTGGTCCAAACATGGACAAAAGAGCTCAACTCAAGAGGTGAGGTGAGAGTGACTGCCCTTGACATCAAGGCAGCATTTGACCGAGTATGGCAGAAAAGAGCCCTAGCAAAACTGAGGTCAATAGGAATCGGGGAAAAACTCTATGGTTGGAGTCATACTAGCACAAAGGAAAATGGTTATGGTTGTTGGAGGTCAATCATCTCAGTCCTAGGACATTACTGCAGGAGTTCCTTGGGGTAGTGTCCTAGGCCCAACCATCTTCAGCTGCTTCATCAATGACCTTCCCTCCACCATAAGGTCAGAAGTGGGGGTGTTCACTGATGATTGCACAATGTTCAGAACCATTCGTGACTCCTCAGATACTGAAGCAGTCTGTGTAGAAATGCAGCAAGACCTGGACAACATCCAGGCTTGGACTGATGAGTATCAAGTAAGATTTGCGCCACACAAGTGCCAGGCAATGACCATCTCCAATAACAGAGAATCTAACCATTTCCTCTTGATGTTCAATAGCATTACCATTGCTGAATCCCCCACTATCAACATCCTGGGGGTCACCATTGACCAGAAATTGAACTGGACCAGTCACATAAATGCTGTGGCTACAAGAGCAAATCAGAGGCTGGAAATTCTGCAGCGAGTAACTCACTTCCTGACTCCCCAATGTCAGTCCACCATCTACAAGGCACAGGTCAGGAGTGTGATGGAATACTTTCCACTTACCTGGATGGGTGCAGCTCCAACAACACCCAAGAGGCTTGACACCATCCAGGACAAAGTAGCCCGTTTGATTGGCACCCCAAATACCATCTTCAACATTTCAGTCCCTCCACCACTGATGCACAGTTTCAGCAGTGTGTACCATCTACAAGATGCACTGCAGCAACACACCAAAGCTCCTTATACAGCACCTTCCAAACCCATGACCTTTACCACCTGGAAGGACAAGGCAGCAGACAAATGGGAACACCACCACTTGCAAGTTCCCCTCCAAGCCACACACTATCCTGACTTAGAACTATATTGTTGTTCTTCCACTGTCGCTGGGTCAAAATCCTGGAACTCCCTTCCTAATAGCACTGGGTGTACCTACACCCCAAGGACCTGCAGTCCACCACCTTCTCAAAGACAATTAGGCATGAGCAATAAATGCTGGCTTGGTCAGCGATACCCACATCCCATGAACAAATTTTTTAAAAAGCTTCGTCAAACAGTGTGGCAGGTTAAGAAGGTGCTTCACCACCACCTTGACGGCTACTAAGGATGGGCAATAAATACCAGCCTTGCCAGTGATAGGAACATCGGGGCAGGGGTAGACCATTCAGCCCATCGAGCCTACCCCACCATTCAATAAGATCATAGTTGATCATCCACTTCAATGCCTTTTCCCCACAATATCCACATATCTCTTTATGTAATTTGTATTTAGAAATCTGTCAGTCTCTGCTTTGACCAGACTCAATGACAGAGCTTCTGGGGTAGAGAATTCCAAAGATTCACAATCCTCTGAGTAAAGAAATTTCTCCTCATCTCTGTCCTCAGTGGCTTCCCCCTTATTTTGAAATTGTGTCCCCTGGTTCTAGACTCCCCAACCAGGGGAAACATTTTACCTGCAAGACCTCACTCAACCTGTACTCAAATCCTCTTGCAATAAAGGCTAACATACCATTAGCCTTCTTATTTGCTTGCTGCACCTGCATGTTAGCTTTCAGTGTCTTATTGACAAGGACACCCAGGTCCCTTTGTATATTTACACTTGCTAATCTCTTCTTCTTTTCTTTCTTTTGGGCCTCCTTATCTCGAGAGACAATGGATACGCGCCTGGAGGTGGTCAGTGGTTTGTGAAGCAGCGCCTGGAGTGGCTATAAAGGCCAATTCTGGAGTGACAGGCTCTTCCACAGGTGCTGCAGAGAAATTTGTTTGTTGGGGCTGTTGCACAGTTGGCTCTCCCCTTGCGCCTCTGTCTTTTTTCCTGCCAACTACTAAGTCTCTTCGACTCGCCACAATTTAGCCCTGTCTTTATGGCTACCCGCCAGCTCTGGCGAATGCTGGCAACTGACTCCCACGACTTGTGATCAATGTCACACGATTTCATGTCGCGTTTGCAGACGTCTTTATAACGGAGACATGGACGGCCGGTGGGTCTGATACCAGTGGCGAGCTCGCTGTACAATGTGTCTTTGGGGATCCTGCCATCTTCCATGCGGCTCACATGGCCAATCTCTTACCATTTAAGAAATACTCTGCACATCTGTTCCTCCTACCAAAGTAGATAACTCCACATTTTTCCACATTATATTCCATTTGCCATATTCTTGCCCACTCACTAAGTTTGTCCAAGTCCCCTTGAAGCTGCTTTGCATCTTCCTCACACATACATTCCTACCTAGTTTTGTGTCATCCGCGAAATTGGAAATATTACATTTGGTCCCCACATCCAAATCGTTGATTTATATTGTGAACAGCTGGGGCCCAAGCACTGATCCCTGCAGTACCCCACTAGTCACAGCCTACCATCGTGAGAATGACCCGTTTATTCCTACTCTCTTCTTTCTGCCTGTTAACCAATCCTTAATTCACACCAGTATATTACCTTTTATCCTTTTATGTGCTTTAATTTTGCTAACCAACCTCCTGTGGGGGATTTTATCAAAGGCCTCTTGAAAATCCAAGTATACCATGTTCACCAACTCCCCTTTATCAATTTTTTACTAACATCCTCAAAAAATTCCAACAGGTTCATCAAAAGTGATTTCCCATTCATAAATCCATGTTGACTATGCCCAATCAGATCATTATTATCCAAGTCTCCATTTATCACATCCTTTAGAATAGATTCTAGCATTTTCCCAACAACTGATGTAAAGCTAACAGGTCTAAAGGCCTGCTCGGGTATGCAATTGAAACCTGACCCAAGCCCGACAGAACCACATCCAACCCGACCCGGCCCGAGTCCTTTGATTTTTTTTCCCGCGCCCGACCCGACCCGACCCAACCCAACCCAACCCGACTACCCGAATGAAGTTGATTATATCAAAGAGGTTGTGCTCTTCTTGGATGGAATCGCTCACTGCAGACTAGTGCGGAGTCTGGATGCACGTTTCCTGCCTTTACGTCCTGGCTGTTCAAATTTTTAAGCTTTTCCCTCCCTGACCCAAAGGCAGCACTGTGTCCGACCCGGCCTGACCCGACCCAAGCCCAAATGCCGGACCCGGAAGAGAGACCCGACCCGACCCGAACCCGACACATGTTGTCGTGTCTGGTTGGGTTCGGGTCGGGTAGCTATGCTCTAAACAGGTCTGTAATTCCCTGTTTTCTCTTTCCTTCCCTTCTTGAATAGTGGGGTGACATTTGCTACCTTCCAATCTGCAGGAACCATTTCAGAATCTATAGAATTTTGGATGATGATCACCAATGCATCCACTATCTCCATAGCTACCTCTTTCAACACTTTGGGATGTAGAATATCAGGTTCTAGGGACTTATCAACCTTCAGCCCCATTATTTCTCCAATACAACCATCTTAATAATATTAGTTTCCTTCAATTCCTCATTCTCCCTAATCCCTTGGATCTCTAATTCTGGGAGATTTCTTGTATCTTCCTCAGTGAAGACAGACACAAAGTAATCATTTAGCTTCTCTGCCATTTCTCTATTCACCATTAGAAATTCTCCTAACTCTCTTGTAATGGACCCACATTTGTCTTAGCTAAACGTTTCGTTTTTACGTACCTATAGAAGCTTTTACAGTCCGTTTTTATGTTTCTTGCTAGCTTACATTCATATTCTATTTATTTTTATTCATTCCTGGGATGTGGGCGTCGCTGGCTAGGCCAGCATTTATTGCCCATCCCTAATTGCCCTTGAGAAGGTGGTGGTGAGCTGCCTTCTTGAACCACTGTAGTCCATGTGAGGTAGGTATACCCAGAGTGCTGTTAGGAAGGGAGTTCCAGGATTTTGACCCAGCGACAGTGAAGGAACAGCGATATAGTTCCAAGTCAGGATGGTGTGTGGCTTGGAGGGGAACTTACAGGTGGTGGTGTTCCCATGCATCTGCTGCCCTTGTCCTTCTAGGTGGTAGAGGTTGCAGGTTTGGAAGGTGCTGTCTAAGAAGCCTTGGTGAGTTGCTGCAGTGCATCTTGTAGATGGGACACACTGCTGCCACTGTGCGTCGTTGGTGGAGGGAGTTTCAGTTTCTTCATCCTCCTTTGCTGTATTCTAAAATCCTCAAGTTTACTTCTATTTCTGGCAACTTTATAGGCCTTTTCTTTTAATCTTATACAATCCTTAACTTGCTTTGTTATCCACAGTTGGCTGCCTTTACTTTTGGAGTTTTTGTGCCTTGAAGGAATGTATAGTTGCTGTAAACTATGTAATATTTCTTTAAAGATGATCCATTGCCTATGTGCTGTCATACCTTTTAATGTATTTTCCCAATCCACCTCAGTCAATTTGCCCCTCATACCTTCATAATTTCCTTTGTTTAAATTTAACATGCTGGCTTCAGATTGAACTACCTCACTTTCAAACATAATGTAAAATTCTATCATATTATGGTCACTCATCCCTAAAAGTTTTTTTACAAGATTATTAATAAGCCCTTTCTCATTATATAATACTAGATCTAAAATAGCCTGTTCTCTAGTCTGTTCCTCAACATCCTGTTCTAGAAAACCATTCCTAACACACTGCAGAAACTTGTCCTCCACAGCATTAGTGCTCATTATGTTTACCCAGTCTATATGCAGATTAAATTCACCCATGATTACTGTATTATGCATGCTAAATGCTTCTCTAATCTCCTGATGAATACCATGCCCCACACTACCACTACTGTTTGGTGGCCCATAAACAACTCCTAGCAATGTTTGCTGCCCCTTGCTGTTTCTTAGCTCCACCCAAACAAATTCCACATTTTGTTCTTCCGATCCAAGATCCTCCCTTACTAATGTATTGATCCCATCCCTTATTATCAACACAACACCACCTCCTTTTCCTTTTTGCCTGTCCTTCCTAAATGTTGAATATCCTTGAATATTCAGTTTCCAGTCTTGGTCACCCTGTAGCCATGTTTCCATAATGGCAATTCGATCATACCCATTTACCTCTATTTGGGCTGTATGCATTCAGGTAGAGTGCCCTTAACCGTGTCTTCTTGACATTATTCTGCATTCTGAGCTTAGTTGATACTTGTTCCGCCTGCTTTCTAATGTCACTTGCTACTTTTCTACATCCTGTTACCAGCTTTACTTCCTTCCAATTTGAGCTACCCCTCTGGTTCCCACCCCCCGACAAGCCAGTTTAAACCCTCCCCAACAGCACAAGCAAATCTCCCTGCGAGGATATAAGTTTCGATCCTGCTAAGGTGTAGCCCGTCCATCTTTTACATGTCCCACCTGCCCCATAACCCGTCCCAATACCTCAGAAATCTGATTCCTCCCTCCTACACCAATTCTCCAGCCACGTGTTCAATCGATCAATCCTTCTATTCCTTTGCTCACTTGCACGTGGCACTGGGAGTAATCCTGAGATTACTGCTCTTGAGGTCCTGCTTTTTAATTTCCTTCCTAACTCCCTGAAATCTGCTTTCAGGACATCATCCCTCTTCCTACCAATGTGGACCATGGCTTATGGCTGTTCACCCTCCCCCAGAAGGATGTCCCGCAGACGCTCCGTGACATCCTTGACCCTGGCACCAGAGAGGCAACACACCATCCTGGAGTCACGTTTACTGCCACAGAAATGCCTGTCTGATCCCCTGACTATCGAATCCCCTATCCTGAGAACGATTTTTTTTAAAAAGTGGACCTCCTTTAGACAAGATTGGACTCGGGCTGTATTGCCCTCTACAGTAGAATAGCCTCACAATAATCGTCTGGAGAGGATGAGATGGGAGGAAAAAACTGTTGAAAGAAAACACTCCTGTGGAGAAATCCTGACCGAATAAAAATCACATTTCTATTAATATATCACAAGGTCATTCTAACAGAGCTCCTTGGACTATACAGCCCATACTGTGGGATGAGTACTATCAAAACAGATTAAGAAAGAGCTTGCGTTTATACAGCACCTTCCATCCTAAAGCTCTTTACAACCAGTAAAGTATATTTTATCTGTAATCACTGTTGTAACATGGCCAACGTGGCAGCCAATTTGCACACTGCAAGCTCCCACAAACAGCATCGGGTTGAATAACCAGTTGATCTGTTTTAGTGATGTTGTTTGAAAGATAAATATTAGCCAGGTCATTGAGACAACTCCTCTGCTCTTCTTTGACCTTTTACTTTCACCGCAGAGGGCAGACAGGAACCAAAGTATAATATTTTACTTGAAAAATGGCATTTCTGATTGTGCTGCACTCCCTCAGGCCTGCACTGAAGCATTAGACTGGATTATGTGTTCATGAATCTAGAATGCCTTTCTGCTTCCAAGGTGAGAGTACTATCTACTGAGCCACTAACCTTCCACCCAAAGTTTCCTCTCTGCAGGAGTAATTTGATTTTTAGACTATTCTTTGCAGCCTTGTAACATTTTGGACTGGATGGTTGCTATGGAGCCAAACAACCAGTGTCAGCACTACTTTTTATTTATTACTCCTATTGCTGTTTTTATCAGACTCAACTAATTCTAACACCTGTTGCAGTGTGGGTAATAAATGTTTTATTTTCCTTTGTCTTTACAGATGGGTAAGATACGAAGGTGAAAATTAGTGGTCACTAGTACCTCTGGGATGTGTACGACAAACGAGAATACAGCAACTATGATAAGTGGCTTGGAACATCAGATCACATCTCCTCTAAGAGCAGTGAGAGGTTAAAAAATTTGATTTGATGTTAAGGTTGCATGATGCAGTAAATTACCGACTATAGACAGGGCCATTACTCAGTAAAAATCCTCAAAGCAAAGGAGAACATAGAAAGACAGAAAATTTACAGCACAGGAGGAGGCCATCCATTGTAATCAAAAACATAAAATCACTTCATCAATGGTACATCACAAGAGTTAAGAGATGCAGGTCCATGACCAGAGTATCTCACTCCATGTGTCCTTGAGCTTTGCTGTGCAGTGGGTAGAGGTGCCAATTGGAGATTAATTACCTCATACGGAGCCAGGGAGGGAAGGCGAACATTTTGTTTATTTGAAATGCAACAAACAGAAGGTGTTCAACTGCCAAGAATTAGGATGTGTTGTAGGAAGTATTACAGCACTAAATCACTTAGCCTGTCAATGTTTAGCCCAAGGGCTGCACTGGTAGATCCAAGAAGCAGGCTGTCTACTGTTAAATTGGGGAGCAACAAAAAGCATGGCAGAAAAAAGTCTAATTTGTTTTTAAAAAATTATATATTTTGAAAAATTTAAATATCTCAGCTAAAAAACTGTAATCATTGACACAATCAAACTTTATCAAATAAATATCTTTGTGCCTTGAACCCAATCAGGAATGGTTTCCACCTAAAATTTGTTTATATGAAAATGCCAGCTTTTCTGGAAGGAAGGTGGAACTCTAAGAGGATATTCCAAACCTCATTTCACGCTTCAGCATCAATTGCTTTGCCTCTGCCAGGGTTCTTGGAGGAGTGTAAGTACAGTCTGGGTCAAGTGTAAGTGCAGTCTGGGCTATGTTGGCTGCATAACAGCAACTGTATTTGAGAAATAACTCATTGGCCAATGTTTAAGTGTGATGAAGTACTTTGCAATTAATAGATCACTGCAGTTGAAATTTTATTCACACCATTTACACCGGTATATAGCGAAGATTCCAAACTGTTTCCCATCCTTCTGGGAGGTGTGACTGATGCTGGAATTCAGCTGGTGCCAGCATCCCTTTGGTAACTCACTCACTCATCACACACAAGCCCCCATATTGTCACTGGGCTATCCAACCCCACAGCTTCCTGATCATATCCTGCACAAATACCCAAAAATATGCTATCCAGCAGGGGTCGCTGGATGACTATCAGGAGCAGAAACCCCGGCTGTTTCGCCACCTTTCCCCCTCCCCCATGCTGGGTAGGGGATTTGTGGCCATTTTCAGAACCTGATCAGCCATCTCAGTACAGAAAGAGTCAAAACACAGAGGTCCTTGGCCTGTATGGACAGTGGACCTACCTACAAGGCACTAAGAACAATATGATGGATAGAATATTTCTTCATTCCTCCCCCCCCTTCCTGCAACAAATACTAACTGTTCAGGGATCGGAGTGTTTCAGTGAACGTATTGCCGCTTGCATTATCCACCCTTTAAACATCGTATGACAAGAGCAGGAAGCACAGCTTTAAATAAGCATGATAGGTAGGAAAGCAACTTGCGAAGAGGACATAAGGAGACTACAAAGGGATATAGATAGTTAAGTGAGTGGGCAAAGATCTGGCAAATGAAGTATAATGTAGGAAAATGTTAAATTGTCCATTTTGGCAGGAATAAAAAAGAATCAAATTATCTAAATGGTGAGATTGCAGAGCTCCGAGGTGCAGAGGGATCTGGGTGCCCTGGAGCATGAATCGCAAAAGATTAGTATGCAGGTTCAGCAAGTAATTGGGAAAACTAAGAATGTTATTGTTTATCGCGAGGGGACTTGAATACAAAAGTAGGGAGGTTATGCTTCAGTTATACAGGGCATTAGCGAGACCCTCAGAGAAAAAAATTCTCATCTGTTTTAAATGGGCAACCCCTTATTTTTAAAGTGACCCCTAGTTCTAGATCCTCCCACAAGGGGAAACGTCTTTTCCACATCCACCCTGTCAAGACCCCTCAAGATCTTATGTTTCAATCAAATCGCCCTTTTACTCATCTAAATTCCAATCTTTCCTCGTAAGACAGCCCACCCATTCCAGGTATTAGTCGAGTAAACCTTCTCTGGACTGTCTCCAATGCATTTACATCCTTCCTTAAATAAGGAGACCAGTACTGTACACAGTACTCCAGATGTGGTCTCACCAATGCCCAAATTACCAGGGCCTATACTTTTTTTTTTGGAGAAGAAAGACTTCAGTAATTATATGGAGTGGGGAGCAACTGCTGCTACTGTGGGCTCCATTCAACATGTGTGTTTCCACCGAGTTAAGAAGTGAGTTTTCACAATTGTCAATAGTAAATAAAAAGTCTTAAGAGTTCACAATATTTTATTATTGGCTATCCTTGTAGCAGTGCAATTGATTAGCTGCAGTTTTTCACAAAGCCCTAAGCATTTATTAATTTAACATTACTTCAAATAGTCAGAAAAAATGCAACCAGTCTGTGTCCTGAAACAACTTAACCAGTCAGTAAGTAAATACTAACACTCGCCTCCCAAATTCTGTGTTCCCTGCTCCCCACCAATGCTTTGGGTGGAGAGCATGCAAACTGTTTATCAACATTCACCAATCTTGAGCATGCCCACCAGAAGGGTGGAGAGAACATCCTGTTGACTTTGCTCTGAGTTTTCTCAGGAGGGAAAGATCACAACATCTAGCTGGCTCTTAAACAAGTCCAGTATCTTGGCATTACCACCCTTCAGGCTCATTTCTGCTTGCTGTATTCCCCCGTTAGCTCAGTGAATACTGTAGCTCACCACCAGCTCTTGCCCCATCAGCCAGAATGCTGCATGTTGGCGTTAACTATTGGGTGCACATAAAACAAACCAAAAACACAGATGTCTTATTTTCACTGTGAAAAAGGGTGTTCACTGGCCAGGTTAAGGTATTACAGGGTACATACTTGTCAATTCAATTCTTGTAAGGTTTACACAGTTTTACGGTGTTTTTAAAAAAAAAGATAATTAACTTCTACATTCACAGTTTTAATATCAGACAAAAGTTTAACAATTCCTTTGAAGCCGTTTGAGGCAGTACCTTGAGGACTTGACTATAATAACCTAAAAACGCATTCATGGGTTTACTGGTAGATCACTGTCTGCTGCATTTGTATAAACTTTTGTTATTTTAATATGGTAGTTAACCCATCTAAATATATTAAAAATCTTACATCTGCACACAGTCAACCTTTTCCATTATCGTGTCCACATTTATAACTGAAATTATAATTATTAAATTTGCCACTGAAATTACACTCACCTGCTAATGGAGGTCCTGTAGCATCACCACTGGCAGGAGGGTGTAATGACATGGTAACAAGTTTACATAGGAATTTATAACAAATATAAAAACAGAATTTATATCCTTAAAATGGGGACTGAATTATCTCTGCACCCCCAGTGCAATTATGCTCCACCATCCAAACCTGCTTCACCTAAAGATAACACTTAAGTCTGGACTCCCAATGTGTATCGCCACAGGAGATCCACTCTTTCAAAATAAACCAGTTAAGGGTTGCACGTAAAGGAGTATTATGCAAATACATTAGCCAGTGTGTTATCAGAGGAACTTAAACCCTTCAGATGGTTTAAGATATAGAAGGAATCATCACTTTTCTTGCCAGTATTTTAGGACCTAGTTATTTTGATTTATGGTTGCATACTCAATTTTAGAAATGGAATTCAAATTCACAGCTTCATACCTTATGTAACAGAGTCAATGCTTGATTCAGTTTGGATTAGCTCACAGAGTCATGGTGCATTTGTTCAAGATTGAATGGCACTCCTTATTAATGACTTTCACAGGCCACTGAAAACCTACTCGACCCGACACAGTACCACACCTATTAAAAAGGCACCTAAGTATATTTCAGCCAATGAAAATGGTGTTTTTTTTTGTTAAAGTGTAGGTACAATATAAACAACAGTCCGTCTGCCTCTCTGGAGCTGTGGAATAGGCCACGATGCTGGGAATCCAGGAGTTAAAGAATTACATTATAAAAATGTAGGGAATGACTAGAATTACAAGGGTCATTGTACAAAGCCACACTCCTGCTCTGCTGGCCCAGAGCACTGACTGGGGGTTTGAGGGTGATTCTTAATAACTGATGTGCTCTCCCTCCAGTTGAGGCTCCACGAGTTCACAAAATGAACCTGTAGATATATCTCAATCTCTTCCAATACTCAACAAAACATATCCATGCAAAGAGGCATAAATCCAGCCAGACCCAGGTCAACCTCATCCTCAGTATCAAACATACCTTCCTTCTTCATCACATTTAGGAGTGGAACATTATTTCAAAGGCATGTTGCTCAAGGCCAACAATATTTAATTTCTTGGGAGTTTTTACTTGGGGTTTATGCGTCAGTAAACAATGCTGCAGTATTGGTTTCCTACCATTAGAGATCCTCAGTGAGGCACCCAAACAGTAAAGATCCCTAGGTAGCTGAGAATTGATACTGCAGTATTTGAATTTACTCCACAGATCCAGCTGACTTTTATACGTCTATTGTTCTGATATCCTAATACTAATGCTCCAAAAAACATTCAGAATTGTAGAATTTCGCACCCTCTTTTATTCCTTGGCCACAATCTCACATTGAGGTTTTATTTTCATAACCCAAGAATTTTTCAGTGTTTTGCTGTGCCAAAAACACACATATCTTCATTCAGCAAGCCCCAACTTTTCTTTTATCCTTCAGTCTTTCTCCATTTCTTTCGGTAAAGGAGGTACAGCAATGAAGACAAACAGTTTGAAGTTTCAAATACTGCTTAATATTTCAGCAGTCAACAGACTGCAGGCTCAGAGATGGCAGGATGGCCAATTTCCACCCCGTGGTGACCATCTAGCTTACTGTACACTTATCGGAAAACCATGCACTCTGACAGATCGATGTTTTCAGAGGCTTCATTCTTTACAAGGACAGTTCAACACTCCATCTTAAAAAAGGAAAAGAGTGCATTCTGTTTGTGCGACTTCTTTGAATTCTTGCCTGAAAATAACGCATTTAGGAGTTGTATTCTTCTTCTTCTTCCTCTTCCTCCTCCTCATCTCCCTGTTTTACATTTCTAACAGACAGCGATGTACTCAACTGAAGCTGGGTTTGATTAATAACACTTGCATCATCTACCTGAATCGAGGACTGTAGAAAGAAATGGTTAGCAACTGAAATCTATTACAATTTTCATTCAGTAATATCAGACTAGTCTAAAACTTTAAAACATCTCAAGTTTAAGTCTCATATACCAAGAGTACTACTTCTCAATTATCATTGTGGCCTAAACTTTTGTACTTTTCCATGGAATTACATGTTTTTCTCACTCCTTCCTTCCTGTACTAGTTGCTGACTTCAAAGTTCATTAAGGAAGTTTGGATTTATTGGTTTCAGAGGATGGATGAGGACCATGCAGTTGATGCTGGCGTATATGGACTTTCAAAAGGCATTTGATATGACAAAAGGCAGTATGTACCATCTACAAGATGCACTGCATCAAGGCTACTCAGGCAGTGCCTTCCAAACCCATGAACTCTTACCACCTAGAAGGACAAGGGCAGCAGATGCATGGGAACACCACCTGCAAGTTACCCTCCAAGCCACACACACTTGGAACTATAATCGCCATTCCTTCACTGTCGTTGGGCCAAAATCCTGGAACTCTCTTCCTAACAGCACTGTTAGGAAGTGTACCTACCCTACATGGACTGCAGCAGTTCAAGTAGGCAGCTCACCACCACCTTCCCAAGGGCAATAGGGATGGACAATAAATGCTGGCCTTGCCAGCGACACCCAGATCCCATGAAACAAATAAAAAAAAAGTACCACATATTAGGCTTGTTGCAAAATTGAAGTCCATGGGGTAGTATCAGCATGAATACAAAATTGGCAAAGGGAGAGAAAACAGAATTGCAGTGAAAAGGTGTTTTGCAGTCTGGAGGGAAGTATACAGCGGAGTTCCCCAGGGTTCAGTACTCTGATCACTGCGGTTTGATATACATTAATAACTTGGGACTTGGGGGTCTAGGGTAGTTTCAAAATTTGCAGATGGCATGAAACGTGGAAATGTAATAAGCAGTGTGGAAGACAGTAACAGACTTTAAGAGGACATAGACATGCTAGTGGAATGGTTGGGGGGCGGGGGGAGGGGGCACATGGCAGATGAAATTCAAAGCAGAAAAGTGTGAGGTGATACATTTTGGTAGGAAGAATGAAGAGAGACAATACATACTAAATAGTATAATTTTAAAAGGAGGAACAAGAGAGAGAGACACACACACCTGGAGGTGTCTGTGCACAAATCTTTGAAGGGGGCAGGACACTTTAATAAAGCATAGAGAATCATGGGCTTTATAAATAGAGGCATAAAATACAAAAGCCAGAAGTTACACAAAACATATATAAAACACTAGTTCAGCCCAGCTGGAGTAGTGTGTCCAATTCTGGGCACCACACTTTAGAAAGGATGCCTGGAAGGAAGGGGTAACTTGACTGAAGTATACAAAATTATGAGGGGCTTAGATAGAGTGGACAGGAAGGACCTGTTTCCCCTAGCGGAGAGGTCAATTACCAGGGGCACAGATTTAAGGTGATTTGTAGAAGGATTAGAGGGGACATGAGGAAAAACTTTTTCACTCAGAGGGTGGTGGGTGTCTGCAATTCACTGCCAGGAATGGTGGTGGAGGCAGAAACCCTCAATTCTTTTAAAAGGTACCTGGACATGCACCTGAAGTGCTGTAACCTGCAAGGCTATGGAGCAGGTGCTGGAAGGTGGAATTAGATTGGGCAGCTAGTTTTTTTTCCAGCTGGCATGGATACAACGGGCTGAATGGCCTCCTTCTGTGCCATAATGTTTCTATGGTTCTATGGTCAAGGGCTTGTAGAGGGTGCAGAGGAGATTTACTAGAGTGGTTCCAGGGATGAGGGTCTTCAGTGGATAGACTGGAGCAGCTGGGATTGTTCTCCTTATAGCAGAGGAGATTTGATAGAGGTGTTTAACATCATGAAGGGTTTAGATAGAGTAAATAAACAAACTGTAGGCTGGATTTTACATCACCCCCGCCGTTAGGGGTTGTGGCAGGGGGCTGGAAAATGTCTCCGGGAGAGGCCCACCACAGGCCTCAACGCAGGGAAGGCCCAGCCCAATATTACCAGCGGCAGCCAGGTCTCATGGCAGCCCACTTGCTGTTCAGCGACGGGAGGCCAATCTAAATATTTAAAATTTATTAAAATAAATGAATTAAATACTTACCCACTCCCGCCATTTGTCCCGCTCTGATATTGTAGCCAGTGGTCGGCAATCATGTGCCTTCGGATCTCCATTCGGAGAACCGATGCGGTACACTGGTGGGGAGGAGGGAGCAGGTAAGTATTTCAGTGCAGGAGAGGGGGAGCGGGGTCAATCTAATCTGATTGGTGGAGGGGATGGTGAGAAGGGTTAAAGATAAAAGTTTGTGAACTTTGTGGGGGGGGGGGGGGGGGGTGGGGGTAGGTCAGGTATACAAGGGAGAAAGAGTGAACGGAATGATGTGTATGTTTATCGGGGGGGGCGGGGGGTTAGGAGAGGGGCTAGAAACACTCATTTAATCTTTAATAAAGTTTAATTGGATTTTTAAATATTTAAATTGTCATCTAGGGCTCCATGCCCTTTAAAAATAGCGCCGACGCTGTTGCCGGGGCCAGAATGCCCGCCTCCTCCATGTCATTGGTGGGGTGGTGGGTGAGTCCACCCCAGCCATCTAAATGAGCCACCGTGTTTAATATCACAGTGGATTTGTGACATGCTCTGCATGTGTGGACCGCCATAGTTCAAGGCCGCTGCCGATAGGTCGAAAACCTGAGGACACCGATTTAAATGATTGGTAAAAGAACCAGAGGGGAGATGAAGAAAAACTCTTTTACACAAGTACACCAGCTCTTCAAAGAGGAATCCAGTTAGTCCCATGCCACTGCTCTTTCCCGATAACCCTACAACTTTTTCTCAGAGAAGAAATAGACCAAGTGAACAAATGATGGATTAGAATGATCCAAGGATAGCAAAGCCAAGATCAGATCGGGAGGCAGAATTAAAATAGTGCACACAAGAACTATCCAATGGGGTTTTCTGTAATTCCTTTTCCTGTGCATTTTTTAAAAATCCAAACATTTACATCTCAGGTCACACTTCTCACCTCTATAGGTTCAGTTGCCTGACCACAGCTGTCACTGTCATCATCATCACCATCTTCCTTAGTCATGATCATCGAGCGCAGGGCCAACTCTTCTACCTAAAGGCACAATACACACACTTATAGAAGGGCACATTCCAATATACTGCCAGCATCAATGTTAATAACTTACAATCCTGCAGCAACTTTAACAAACCAAACATACCAAGGTACTTAAAGGAATAAAATCACACTGAGTTACGGGAAGGAACATAGGAACGGGAGACGACCATTCAACACCTGAATCTAAAACAAACAGATCATGGCTGATCTGTACCTCAATTCCATTCACTCATCTTTTTTGGGGTCATATCCCACTACCACCTTTTCCAGATCCAGATTAATTCAGCCAACTGAGTGGTTAGCCCTGTTTGGGGCAAGGGCTTTAGGGATCTCACAACCCATCCATGGAGGGAGAGCGCATGGGGCATTAGACAAGAGTACTCCACTGGATGTCAACCAGAATTTAGAGTCAGAGCTCCCATCTCCACTCCAAGGTTTGAACCTTCCACTTACTGAGTCAGATGGAATGCTAACCACTAAACCAAAGCTTTGCTCCACTTGATGCCCTTACCTTAAGGGTGGCACAGTGGTTAGCACCGCAGCCTAACAGCTCCAGTGACCCGGGTTCGATTCTGGGTACTGCCTGTGCGGAGTTTGCAAGTTCTCCCTGTGACCTACGTGGGTTTCCTCCCACATGCCAAAGACTTGCGGGTTGACAGGTAAATTGGCCATTGTAAATTGCCCCTAGTGTAGGTAGGTGGTAGGAGAATTGAGCGAAGGTGAGGATGCGAGAGGGAAATGGGATTAATGTAGGATTAGTATAAATGGTGGTCGGCACAGACTCGGTGGGTTGAAGGGCCTGTTTCAGTGCTGTATCTCTCTATGACCTTATAAATCATTCACAGTCTTTCATATGACTCGGAACATCCACAGCCTTTTGGTGGGGTGGGGCATGACATTTTTCCCACTATCTTCTGTGTGAAAAAGAATTTACTGGTTTCACTCTGAAGTGGCCTAACTCTAAAGATTAAAATAATTTTTCTGCATTCCTCCACCAGATAAAATAGTCTTTCTGTATCTAGGTTAGGAGAGATTATCAGAACTAAATTCCTGGCTGTGGTCCAATAGGAGTGACTCAACATTTTGCGAACGTTGGTTGCACTGTCGGATAGGACAGTGCGGAGTGAGAATTTAGCTGGAGCCGTCACAAGAACATCTACTGCTAGTTACTGGCACTGTGACAGGAGATATTTGCAGAGGTATAACAGTTGGGAAATTCAATGTCAGCTTGGCTCAACTTATCATACCAAAGGTGAGAGGTGCTGCACTGTCAGAGGTTCATCTTTATGATGAGAATCCCTCTAGTATTTAAGTTAGATGGCACTCCCACTGTTCTAAACAACATTCCTTTCCTTCTTCAACCAAACATTTGCTGGGTAGAAACTGGCTGCTGGGTTTTCCTAGCATAGCTACAGTGACTACTTCAATGGTCATGCATGGAAGTGCTTTGGACCACCCTGAGAGACATGAAAAGGGGGTATATAACCGCAAGCTCCCAGCAAGTGTATGGCACAAGCATGAAGTAAAGAATATTCCTTTCAAAATAAAAGGGGTAAATAATCATTAATGTCTTACCCTTTTTGAAATGTAGCTTTTATATGCTTACCACACTGGAGGTGAATGTATTTCTCAGACCAATGCATTAGCGCTGTTAGAGTGACTGCAAAACGCTGGAGTAGGCAAACTTAAGTCAACTGAAAAAGTTCGGGGATACTTTTACTGAAATCACAGGAAAGAATAAATAAATGAAACTCAAGTGTTTGATGGGGTGATGGGAGCGGAGTTCTCCTCCACCCTATTTCCCACAAACTGCTCCTGTCACAGGAGAAAACAATGGCAATAATGAAGTAGTGGGAAAAGGGTTCATGAGTTTTACCTTACTGTCAAGCTGGTGACACTTGATACTGGCCCTTGGCGAAAAGGCACTCCATCCAAGGACACAGCAGAGCACAAAGTTAATTCCATAAATAAACAATAAATAAACAAACAATAAATGTCAAATGTTCTTAGCATATAGGTTTACCTTAAGCCGGTTTAATTGATCTTGTAAATTGGTTTTGATTTTCAGTAGAGCTTCCTCTTCTTTCTTCAGCTCCTGCAGCCGACTCAGCATTCTGAGCCCTTCGGAGTTTTAAAGTTCACCTGTAGGAGGACGTGTAATTCACTAAAGGGTAACTGCATCCTTTGAAGAAGGCTATGAGCTTCTCTGGATTGTACATTGCATTCCTTGTAAGAGGAGCAGTCTGTCTAAAGGCCAGGACAGGGAGCAAAAACTGCTTTGGTTAAATACACTGCGAATCAAAAGTAAAAAAAGGAGCATCGGATGAAACAAATAGCTTCCCATCAGGTCAATCAACCTCAAACAGAAAGACAGTTTAGCAGCTTTGAAGAAGTCACATCCACATCGTTAATTAATCATTTGCAATAGTACTACACTGCTCTCGTGTGCCACCTTCTAAACAGAACCCCTGCTCCCTGTCCCCACCCCCCCCCCACCAATCGAGTTTGCACATACCTTACCCATGCAGAAAATGTGAAGAAAGGATCCCCTCTCCTCGAGTTTAGAAGATTAATCGATGATCTAATTGAGATGTTTAATATGATTTAATAGGGGAGATATAGAGAAACTATTTCCACTGGTGGGGTGAATCCAGAACAAGGGAGGGGCACAACCTTAAAATTAGAGCTAGGCTGTTCAAAAATGAAATCAGGAAGCATTTTTCACACAAAAGGGTCTTGGAAATCTGGAACTCTCCAACAAAAAGCTGTGGATGTTGGGGGACAATTGAAAATTTCAAGATGAGGGCAGCACAGTGGCGCAGTGGTTAGCACCGCAGCCTCACAGCTCCAGCGACCCGGGTTCAAATCTGGGTACTGCCTGTGTGGAGTTTGCAAGTTCTCCCTGTGTCTGCGTGGGTTTCCTCCGGGTGCTCCGGTTTCCTCCCACATGCCAAAGACTTGCAGGGTGATAGGTTAATTGGCCATTATAAATTGCCCCTAGTATAGGTAGGTGGGAGGGAAATATAGGAACAGGTGGGGATGTGGTAGGAATATGGAATTAGGGTAGGATTAGTATAAGTGGGTGGTTGATGGTCGGCACAGACTCGGTGGGCCGAAGGGCCTGTTTCAGTGCTGTATCTCTAAAAAAAAAAGATCAAATTATGCACGGATATCAATGAAAATCGAGCAAAGGTGGGTTAACGGGGTTCAGGTATAGATTAGATATAACTGAATGGTGGAACAGGTTCGAGGGGCTGAATGGACTACTTCTGTTGCTATGTATGTATAATCCCTACAAACGCCGTGATCATTGAGTTATGAAATTTTGGCATAGATTAACTTTCTGAATAGCTACATAGAGCTGCACCACCAGAGGTTACATCCATGGCAATGCAAACTCCTTCACTTTAAAATATACTTAGCTTTTAACTAAAAGGTTTTCTTTAACTTGGTACTTGCAAATCATAGAATCATACAGCAGAGAGAGAGGCCATTCGACCCATTGTGCCTGTGCTGGTTATTTGACACAGATATCCAATTAGTCCCACTACTCTGCAATTTTTCCCCTTCAATTATTTATCCAATTCGCTTTTGAAAAGTTACTACTGAATCTGCTTCCACCGCCCTTTCAGGCAGTATATTCTTGATCATAACTTGCTGCATAAAAAAATTCTCATCAGTTCCGCTCTAGTTCTTTTGCCAATCATCTTAAAGCTGTATCTTCTGGTTACCCATCCTCTGCCACTGGAAACATTTTTGCCTGATTTACTCAAATGAAAACCCCTCTGCGAAATCACCTCTTAACCTTCCCTGCTCTAAAGAGAACAATCCCAGCTTCTCCATCCCTGGAACCATTCTCATAAACCATCCCTGCACCCTCTCCAAGGCCTTGACATCTTTCCCAAAGTGTGGAGCCCAGAAATGGACACAATGCTCCAGCCAAGGCCTAACCAGTATTTTATATAGGTTGAGCACAACTTCCTTGCTTTTCTTCTCTATGCCTCTATTTATAAAGCAAAGGATCCCATATGCTTTTTAACAGGAGAAATTATCCATTTATCCACTCAGAATGTGATCCTACACTTGTAACCTTGTAAGGAAGATGAAATAATTTAGTACCTATAACCTGTCAAAAACATTTTTAATAGATATAACTTGCAGAAAAAAGGGAGAAAAATCAACAACCAGAAACGACTACAGGCTTAAAATATGACATCTCCACATTCTCTAACATTTATTAAACACCATGAAGTTCAGAGTGGAAAATTCCAGAAACGCACACCTGGTATATCAACATCTGAGTACGGTTGGAATAAAAACAAATGCTGGAAATACTCAGCAGGTCCAGCAGCATCTGTAGAGAGAGAAGCAGAGTTAACGTTTCAGGTCAGTGACCATCATTGACCTGAAACGTTAACTCTGTTTCTCTCTCCACAGATGCTGCCAGACCTGCTGAGTATTTCCAGCATTTCTTGTTTTTATTTCAGATTTCCAGCATAGAGTCATAGAGAGATACTGCACTGAAACAGGCCCTTCGGCCCACTGAGTCTGTGCCGACCATCAACCACCCATTTATACTAATCCTACATTAATCCCATATTCTCGACCACATCCCCACTATTCTCCTACCACCTACCTACACTAGGGGCAATTTACAATGGCCAATTTACCTATCAACCTGCAAGTCTTTGGCTGTGGGAGGAAACCGGAGCACCCGGCAGAAACCCACGCGGTCACAGGGAGAACTTGCAACCTCCGCACAGGCAGTACCCAGAACCAAACCCGGGTCACTGGAGCTGTGAGGCTGCGGTGCTAACCACTGTTCCGCCCCCTAGAGAGATACAGCACTGAAACAGGCCCTACGGCCCACCGAGTCTGTGCCAGCCATCAACCACCCATTTATACTAATCCTATATTAATCCCATTTTTCCCCTTTCACATCCCCACCTTCCCTCAATTCTCCGACCACCTACCTACACTAGGGGCAATTTATAATGGCCAATTTACCTATCAACCTGCAAGTCTTTGGCTGTGGGAGGAAACCAGAGCACCTGGCAGAAACCCACGCGGTCACAGGGAGAACTTGCAAACTCCGCACAGGCAGAACCAAAGTACCCAGAACCAAACGCAGGTCGTTGGAGCCGTGAGGCTGCAGTGCTAACCACTGCACCACTGTGCCGCCCCATCTGCAGTATTTTGCTTTTATCTGAGTAAGGTTGGACTGCTTATACTTTCAATTTCTGGCACTTGAGTTTTTTTTCCCCTCACTCCACATGACTGATCACATACTACGTCCATAACGGTGGATGTGACCCAGTTAGTTAAGTGATTACCAATAGGAAGTAACAACCAGCACATTACACTGTGATTATGTTCATTTTCTCTCCTGTTCTGAAGGTACTTTACCTTCAGTTATATATTCTCGATCAGTGCTTCATCCCATCACACGAGCCTTGACGCTGACTGTGAACAACAGCTTGCATTTATATCGCACCTTTCACATACTAAAGCATCCCAAGGTGCTTCACGGAAGCATAAATCAGACCAAAATTTGACAATGAGTCACCTAAGGAGATATCAGGATAAGTGACCAACAGGCGATTTAACTCGGTAACAGACAGTACTGCTTCCACCTGATTTCTACATGGTTATACATCAGACAACAGCCAGGAATGGGAACCCTGGCCAATTCTTACCCCTCTCCCCACCACTTCCAGGAGTATGTAAAAAAGAAAAGACTTGCATTTATATAGTGCCTTTCACGACCACATGTCCATCCCAAAGTGCTTTACAGCTAATAAAATACTTCTGAAGTTTAGTCACTGTTGTGATGTAGGAAACAAGACAGGCAATTTGAACAGCACGAGATCCCACAAACAGCAGTGTGATAATGGCCAGATAAACTTTGTGTGATGTTGATTGAGGGATAAATATTGACCAGGACACCGGGGGATAACTCAATAAATACATAATAAACAGGAGGATGCTGAGAGCGGTAGAGGAAGAGAGAGATTTTTGAGTGCATGTCCACAGGTCCCTGAAGGTGGCAGGACAGGTATATAAAGGTGAAGAAAGCATATGGAATTCTTTCCTTTATTGGCTGAGATAAAGAGGGAACTGTATAAAACACAAACAAAAACAAGAAATGCTGGATTCACTCAGCAGGTCTGGCAGCATCTGTGGAAAGAGAAGCAGAGTTAACGTTTCGGGTCAGTGACCCTTCTTCGGAACTCGAACAAGGGTCACTGACCCGAAACGTTAACTCTGCTTCTCTTTCCACAGATGCTGCCAGACCTGCTGAGTGAATCCAGCATTTCTTGTTTTTGTTTCAGATTTCCAGCATCCGCAGTATTTTGCTTTTATTTTAGTGTATAAAACACTGGTTAGGCCACAGCTGGAGTATTGCATACAGTTCGGGTCACCACATTACAGGAAGAGAGTACAGAGATTTACAAGAATGTTGCCAGGACTTGAAAATTGCAGCTATGAGGAAAGATTGGATAGGCTAGGGTTGTTTTCCTTAGAACAGAGGAGGCTGAGAGGTGACTTAATTGAGGTGTACAAAATTGAGGAGCCTAAATAGACAGGAAGGACCTGTTTCCCCTAATGGACAGGTCAATTACCAGGGGGCACAGATATAAGGTGATTGGTAAAAGGATTAGAGCGGACATGAGGAAAAACCTTTTCACCCAGTGGATGGTGGGTGTCTGGAATTCACTGCCCAGAATGGTGGTGGAGGCAGATACCCTCAACTCATTTAAAAAGGTATCCGGACCTGCAATTAAAGTGCTGTAGCCTGCAAGTCTACAGACCAGGTGCTGGAAGGTGGGATTAGATTGGGTGGCTAGCTTTTTTAGCCGTCGCAGACACTATGGGCTGACTGGCCTCTTTCTGTGCCATAACTTTTCTATGGTTCCAACTCCACTCTACTTCGAAATAGTGCCATTGGATCTTTTCTGTTCATTTGCGAGGGAAGACAGGGCCTCAGGTTAACAACTTAGCTGAAAGATGGGCACCTCTGACAGTGCAGCACTTCCTCAGTACTGCATTGGAGTGTCAGCCTAGATTGTTACGCTCAAGTTCTAGAGTGGGACTTGAACCCAGGACCTTGCAACTCAAGAGGCGAGAGTGCTACCAACTAAGCCACAGCAGAGATGAGCTACTGTGCTCCAGTTCAGTGGTTAACTCAGCACTGATAACCTGGGGCTCCATGCTGTTTCTTTAGTGGATTATGTACCTTCATATTCAATGCAGTGAATCTTGTGTCCAAACCAACACAAATTCCCAAAACAATCTTGAACCCTAAACCCCCAACTGTATCCTAAACCAACTCCAACACCCAATCAATCATAGCCCAAACCCAAGCCCTACTCATCAACTCTAACCCCAACCCCAGCCAACTCAACCCCAACCCTAAACCCTGACCCTAATTCCCAGGTTGATTATTGAGTTCCAAAGACATTGACCAATGGGCTGCTGCCAATGCACCTGAATGCTGAAGTCCTGCCACTCTCCCAGTACAACAGGCTCACCCTAAGAAGAACATAAGAAATAGGAGTTGGAGTAGGCCATTTGGCTCAAGCCTGCTTCGCCATTCAATAAGTTCATGGCTGATCTGATCTTAGCCTCAACTCTACTTTCCTGCCATAACCCTCAACTCCCTTGTAGATCAAGAATCTGTCTAACTCAGCTTTGAACATATTCAATGACCCTGTCTCCACTGTTCTCTGGGGAAGAGAATTCCAAAGATTAACAACCCTCTGAGAGAAGCAATTCCTCCTCATCTCAGTCTCATACGGGAGACCCCTTATTTTGAATGTGCACCCTTGTTCAATATTTCCCTTTGAGGGGCAACATTCTCTCAGCATCCACCCAGTCAAGCCCCCTTAAAATCTTATGTTTGAATAAGATCATTTATCATTCTTTTAAACTTCAATGGGTATAGGTCCAACCTGCTCTATCTTTCCTTGTAAGACAAACACCTCATCCCAAGAATCTTCTCTGAAGTGCCTCCAATGCAAATATATCCTTCCTTAATAAGGAGACTGAATCCACCCACCCCCTCCCCCCGAACCCACCCCACTCCTCAAACCGATCTACCAACCCCCCCCCCCACACACCCCTCACAACCCCCCCCCACACACCCCTCACCAACCCCCCCCCACACACACACCCCTCACCAACCCCCCCCCCACCACACACACCCCTCACCAACCCCCCCCCACACACACCCCTCACCAACCCCCCCCCCACACACCCCTCACCAACCCCCCCCCCCACACACACCCCTCACCAACCCCCCCCCACACACACCCTCACCAACCCCCCCCCACACACACCCCTCACCAACCCCCCCCCACACACCCCTCACCAACCCCCCCCCACACACACCCCTCACCAACCCCCCCCCACACACACCCCTCACCAACCCCCCCCCACACACACCCCTCACCAACCCCCCCCCCACACACACCCCTCACCAACCCCCCCCCCACACACACCCCTCACCAACCCCCCCCCACACACCCCTCACCAACCCCCCCCCACACACACCCCTCACCAACCCCCCCCCACACACACCCCTCACCAACCCCCCCCCACACACACCCCTCACCAACCCCCCCCCCACACACACCCCTCACCAACCCCCCCCCCACACACACCCCTCACCAACCCCCCCCACACACACCCCTCACCAACCCCCCCCCCCACACACACCCCTCACCAACCCCCCCCACACACACCCCTCACCAACCCCCCCCCCCACACACACCCCTCACCAACCCCCCCCCCCACACACACCCCTCACCAACCCCCCCCCCCCACACACACCCCTCACCAACCCCCCCCCCACACACCCCCCTCACCAACCCCCCCCCCACACACACACCCCTCACCAACCCCCCCCCCACACACACCCCTCACCAACCCCCCCCACACACACCCCTCACCAACCCCCCCCCCACACACACCCACCAACCCCCCCCCCACACACACCCCTCACCAACCCCCCCCCCACACACACCCCTCACCAACCCCCCCCCCACACACACCCCTCACCAACCCCCCCCCCCCACACACCCCTCACCAACCCCCCCCCCACACACACCCCCTCACCAACCCCCCCCCCCCACACACACCCCTCACCAACCCCCCCCCCCCACACACACCCCTCACCAACCACCCCCCCCCCCACACACACCCCTCACCAACCACCCCCCCCCCCACACACACCCCTCACCAACCACCCCCCCCCCCACACACACCCCTCACCAACCACCCCCCCCCACACACACCCCTCACCAACCACCCCCCCCCACACACACCCCTCACCAACCACCCCCCCCCACACACACCCCTCACCAACCACCCCCCCCACACACACCCCTCACCAACCACCCCCCCCCACACACACCCCTCACCAACCCCCCCCCCACACACCCCTCACCAACCCCCACACCCCTCACCAACCCCCCTCACCAACCCCCACACCCCTCACCAACCCCCCCCCCCACACACACCCCTCACCAACCCCCCCCCCCCACACACACCCCTCACCAACCCCCCCCCCACACACACCCCTCACCAACCCCCCCCCCCCACACACACACCCTCACCAAGCCCTCCCCCACACACACCCCCTCACCAACCCCCCCCACCACTCACCCCTCCCCTCACCAACCCCACTTACCCGCATGCGCTCGGCGCCAACTCCCGATGAACCGGTTTCAGTCTCCTCGAGTCCCACATTCGTCACTTCCGGAAGTGCGCGGTGAAGGCACGGAGGCTTAAAATTTCCCCGCTCGCATCAGACCCGCCCATAGCAACCGGACCCGCCCATAGCAACCGGACCCGCTAACCGGCACAGGAACAAAAAATGCTGGAGCCACTCAGCGGGTCTGGCAGCATCTGTGGAAAGAGAAGCAGAGTTAACGTTTCGGGTCAGTGACCCTTCTTCGGACCCGGACCCGCGCCTCCTGTTTTCGTCATGAATTCCTGGGAAGCGGCTGAGTTTTGGCGGCGACATTCGGTGGCGGCTTGTTCCGTGGCGGTGACAGGTGAGCGGGGTCGGGCTCCCGCGGTGTGGGTGTGGGTGTCCGCCCCGGGCCTTGAGCACCGAGAGCGGGATTCCGACTGGAATCGATTTGCAGATTCTGGAGTTAATTATAACTAATCCAGTTTAACGTTAAAAGCAGACACGGCCAGTAACATAACGCCGGAAATCTTTTTATTAAACATAATGCTTTAATTTGATAAACCTCCTTTGATTCTACTTAATTTAAATTTTATCATTAAAATTTTTTATATTTTTGCCGTTAAGACTTGTTAATTTGATTTATATTGATACTCGAAACCCCTGGTTTAAACTCGTTAAATTTTATCTGTATAAGACCGTGTTTACTTTATAAATTTCTCAACTTTGCAAAAACAAATACCGACAGCGAATCCCATCATTTGTATTGGGATTTTTGACAGAGAATTTCAGGTAAACAACTGCTGAACTTTCTGACAGCAATCCGAGTTGGAGTTCTCCTTTTGGATTTAATTTTAACTTCAGAATTATGAAGCTTGTTCAGTCAGTACCTGCCATTCCACATGATCGTCAAAGGAATAGATAAATAATCTTTGAATTAATTGAGGTAGGAGGTCAGTTTGAATCATTTGATCATGAATTAAACCGGTAGTTGACAAGTGCAAAAACGGCCCATCATTCTGCTCTTTGTTGACCCTAATGGGCTCCTAGCCCCCAAAGCCTGCAGTCTATTGAGGTGATTTGCTATTCGGAGAGTGCTAACGCGATGGGCCGAATGGTCACCTTCTGCGCTGTAATAATTCTGTGATTCTGATTTGCGACCTCATCCTATCCGACCCTTTGTGAATTCCTGCAGCAATATTCGTTCTGGTACCCTTCAGTTTTTTTTTATTCATTCATGGGATGTGGGCATCACTGGCCAGGTCAGCATTTATTGCCCATCCCTAATTGCCCTTGAGAAGGTGGTGGTGAGCTGCCTTCTTGAACCACTGCGGTCCATGTCGGGTAGGTACACCCACAGTGCTGTTAGGAAAGGAGTTCCAGGATTTTGAACCAGCGATAGTGAAGGAACGGCGATATAGTTCCAAGTCAGGATGATATGTGACTTGGATGGGAACTTGCAGGTGGTGGTGTTCCCATGTATTTGCTGCCCTTGTCCTTCGAGGTGGTAGAGGTCGCGGGTTTGGAAGGTGCTGTCTAAGGAGCCTTGGTGCGTTGTTGCAGTGCATCTTGTAGATGGTACACACTGCTGCCACTGTGCGTGGCAGTGAAGGGAGTGAATGTTTGTGGATGGGGTGCCAATCAAGCGGGTTGCTTTGTCTTGGATGGTGTCGAGCTTCTTGAGTATTGTTGGAGCTGTATCCATCCAGGCAAGTGGAGAGTATTCCATCACACTCCTGACTTGTGCCTTGTAGATGGTGGACAGGCTTTGGTGAGTCAGTAGGTGAGTTACTCGCCACAGGATTCCTATCCTCTGACCTGCTCATAGCCACGGTATTTATATGGCTCTACTACTACCATTTGTCTCTTTCCCTTGTCCCTCCTGTTGTCCCATCATTAGTCACAGTCGTCATCTGCCTTGTTTCTACTCTCTGGGGCTTTCTCTAATTCTCCTTTCTCTCCTACCTTTTAAAAGTCTCTCAAAACTCATCTTTTCAACTCAGCAAGCTCATGATCACCTAATCACTTCTCTCCATGGTTCAATGCTCACCTCTATATCTATTGTCTTCTTTCCTCTTCCTCCCTCTTTAGAGCACCATGGGATGTTTTCTATGTTAAAGCAAACTGTAAGTTCCCGTTGTTGCTGTTCCAATGGTGTTGTCCAAGAGCAGTTCCAGTGAATGTTCTTGACTGGATATCTGAGGTTACCTCTTTTCAACAACTTCAGGTGATCTCTATAGTCAAAAAGAAATGTTTCACCAGTGCCCAGTGCATTGGTGTTCGCAGTAGTGATGCTGCTGTCAATAATCTGGAGTAGCCCATGTGCCTGTAGATAGTTGGGTGATTCTTGTTGCAAGTATGACCTCTGCCTAGAAGTGAATGAGAATTCCTAAGAGTGGTAATGATGTAGGATACGTGCAGCAGATCGTGCTGACTATATAAATATTGTATATGGTGGGTTCTCTAGTTACCTGTTAAACCATGGTTATGCAAGCAAATTAAATTAGTTCCAATGTAAGATATTTATAAAACAGATGAGAACTTGGTTGTAAGGTATATGCTTTGAGAAATAATACAGCAAGGCAAAATATTACCTGCCAACTTCAAAAAAAACCTGGTAGAATTTAAAGACCACAAAAGGAAAACAGAGACTGGAGAAGCTGGGATTGTTTTCCCTAAAGCAGAGAATGTTAAGAGTGATTTAATAGAGGTGTTCAAAATCTGCAGGGCTTTGATAATTTCTCCTTATTTGCCCTATTTCCAATGGTGGGAGAGTCGGTAACCAGAAGACACATATTTAAGACAATTGGCCAAAGAGCCAGAGGTGAAATGAGAATTTTTTTATGCAGAGTTGTGATCTGGAATGCACTGTCTGAAAGGGAGGTGGAAGCAGATTCAATAACTTTCAAAAGGGAATTGGATACATACCTGGAAAGGAAAAACTGGCTGGTGTAGAGGGAAAGAACAGGGAATTGGGACTAATTGGATACCTCTTTCAAAGAGTCAGCATGGGCATGATGGGCTGAATGGCCTCCTTCTCTGCTGTATGATTCTATGACTTGGCTTTTCACTGTCGTGTTTATTGCTCGGTTGTAAAACTATAGTGAGGAAGATTAGTACTCCCAAAATAGGGAGCTGAAATGCTTATGGTACTGATTGACTAACTTGGAGTGAGAAATGTTACGGGAGGGTCTCTGTGAAATGAGTTCCGATGGTATCAAACTCGCCCTCCTAATATTGCAGCCACACGGTAACAAATTGCTATAAAATTTGGTGCAAATTGAGTTCTGCTCGGAGGCTGGTGTGGGAGTTAGAGAAAAATGCAATCTTGAGTTAGGATTAAAGACTAAAAGGATCAGACAGCACTTAACACTGATGCTAACTGACAAAAGTGAAAGAAATGAAGCAGTGTTGATGAGCACAAAGATAATTTACTTAATGCTAAATGATCAAAACAGATTCTTCCCTCGGTTCCCTTCTATTCTATCGGTGCCAGTTTGCTGCTCTGTATGGTCGTAATCTGGTGACTTGGTAAGCAAGCTGAAGGTTGGGAGTTGGATGGATGTAACACATTTAGAGTCTTGTAGCATTATGACCTAGATTTGTGTCCAATTCAAGCAAATATGCAGCTTTGTAATGGGAGGGAAGAGAACAATGTTTTATTAGTCACGTGGCTTAATCGATGACCTTTCAATAAATTACTTTATTATGTACTCTTGGTTTGTAGATTAAACAAATATTGGATAATTTTGTTTGCTGGTTCAATTTGCTTACAGCTAATGGGAAGCAGCAGTTGTTCCTGCTAATCTGATTTTAAATGGAATTATGAGAATTTAATTCCCTGTCGTCTTTGAAGTTAACGAGTTTGCTGTAGCCCTTTGTACAAGTGGTCCTGTAACAGTCTTGGCTGCTAGTGCTAGTGACATGACAGAACAGTTTCAGGCTGCAGCCCGTCAGTCCATCTAGCCCCTCTATCCATGGCATTCCTATGGTGCATTTTCAATTACCTTGAATCTCCTTTGTTCAGAACATGTCTTGTTCCTTCTCGAAGCTTGTTAAGGTTTCTTGTTCCACCATATGTCGCTTGTGGGGTGGTTTTGGGAAAGGTGGAGAAACAGTTTCATGTGCACAGCCCCAATATTTGTATTTGTAAAATTACATAGAATGTACAGCAGGCCATTCAGCCCAACTAGTTTGTGATGTTTATACTCCATATGAGTCACCTCCCATTCCACCTACCTCATCTCAGCCTTTCAGCATGTCTTTCTATTCCCTCTTCTCTCGCGTACTCATCTAGATACCTTTCAAAAGCACCTATTCTGTTTGCCTCAACCATTTCCTGTATTACTGTATGGCTGCAAATCCAATTTCAGCGGTGCAGGCATAAACTAGGCTGACATTGAAATGTTACATTGAGGGCCCTGCAACTAACATGCATTTTGAATTAATAGTCTACACACAATAGAAAGCTATTTTTATTGCATTTTGTACGTTACGGAAAGACATTTGATTCATATTAAATTACACCGCTAAGCTTTACAGATTTTATGTTTGCAAGGTTCTTCATTTAGTTTTTTTTTTATTCGTTCATGGGATATGATCATCATTAACCAAGCCATCATTTGTTGCCCATCCCCAATTGCCCTTGAGAAGGTGGTGGTGAGCTGCCTTCTTGAATCATTGCAGTCCATGTGGTATAGGTATACCCAAAGTGCTGTTAGGAAGGAAGTTTCAGGATTTTGACCCAGCGACACTGAAGAAGCAGAGATATAGTTACCAAGTCAGGATGGCGTGTGACATGAAAGGGAACTTGCCAGTGGTGGTGTTCCCCTGCGTCTGCTGCCCTTATTCTTCTTGGTGGTAGAGGTCGTGGGTTTGGAAGGTGCTATCGAAGGAGGCTTGGCAAGTTGCTGCAGTGCATCTTGTATATGGTACACACTGCTGCCACTGTGCGTCAGTGGTGGATGGGGTGCCGATCAAGTGGGTTTCTTTGTCCTGAATAGTGTCTAGCTGCTTGAGTGTTGGAGCTGCACTCATCCAGGCAAATGGAGTGTATTCAATCAGGTTCCTGATTTTGTGCCTTGTAGATGGTGGACAGGCTTTGGGGAGTCAGGAGGTGATTACTCGTCGCAGAATTTCAAGTCTTTGACCTGCTCTTCTTGTCACAGTGCTTATGTGGCTGCTCTAGTTAAGTTTCTGATGAATGGTAACTCCCTAGGATGTTGGTGAGGGATTCAGTGATGGTAATGCCATTGAACGTCAATGAGAGATGGTTAGATATTCTCTTGTTGGAGATGGTCATTGCCCAGCACTTGTGCAGCGCGAATGTTACTTGACACTTATCAGCCCAAGCCTAAATGTTGTGCAGGTCCTGCTACATGTGGGCACGGCCTGCTTCAGTATCTGCAGAGTTGCAAATGGTACTGAACACTGAGCAATCATCAGCGAACATCCCCACTTCTGATGTTATGATGGAGGAAAGGTCATTGATGAAGCAGCTGAAGTTGGTTGGGCCCAGGACACTACCCTGAAGAACTCCTGCAGTGATATTTAATATACAGATCTATAACATCATAACATGACAAGATAAAAAGGGTTGCATAAAGACATTAAAGATCACAAAGCACTGTTTGGAAAAGAAGCAGGGAGTTTTTCTGGTGTATTGGTCAACGTTCTTCGGGCAAACGGCACCAAAAACTCTAAAATAAAAGCAAAATACTGCGGATGCTGGAAATCTGAAACAAAAACAAGAAATGCTGGAATCACTCAGCAGGTCTGGCAGCATCTGTGGAAAGAGAAGCAGAGTTAACGTTTCGGGTCAATGACCCTTCTTCGGAACTGACAAATATTAGAAAAGTCACAGATTATGACTGCAGCTGTAGAGCTGGCATGTAGCAGTCTCACTTTGTGTTGTGCTGTTGGTGGTGTGAATGTGGCCTATGTTCTGAATGAATACTCCCTAGAGGGGAAGCCTTATTCCTCAGTACTCTGTAGTCAGTTTGAAATTTAACTCGAATTGCATTACGCAGCTACCTCAAACTACAAGTTTTAAAGTATTGCAGAAGAAACATTGAAGGTGGACGAGACACTATTGGGTGCATAGAACTACCTTTGCATTCCAGTTAGTTACACATCTTGCCTGAAAGCAAAATGGTAAGCACTGTTTAAAAGTTTACTATCTTAAAGTGAAGTTGACTTTGAATGGTTGAGTGATGTAAAGCAACCAGACATGTAAACATGGAGAGTGTTGTAATTTTAAGACATTTCAGATAACAGTGGACCTCTGGAGTGTTACCAAGGTAATGAGAGTAAAAGCAGACAGAGTTGCAAGGGTGAAGGCCTTGGTTACTGTAGCAATGGATATAATGACATCATTGACAGAACAGTACAATAAATATTAATCAATTAAATTACAAATGCATGTTGTGATTCTGAATCAAAAGCAAAATACTGCAGAAGCTGGAAATTTAAAATCGAAATGATAAAATGTAGGAAACACTCAGTAGGTCAGACAGCAATCTGGAAAGAACAACATAGGGCTAATATTTCAGGTCAAGGAGGTTTCATCAGAACTCATCATCCTGAAATATTTCTCTTTCCACAGATGCTGCCTAGCCTCCTGAGTGTTCCCAGTATATTTTGTTTTTATTTGTAATATTGAATATTGTGTATGATTTTCTTGCTGATTTATCAGTGTTTGTTTTTTCTTTCTCATAACTCTCCTTTCTTGCACCTTCTATGAAGGAAAGATTTTGGCGTTTTAAAAATGTGCTACCTCACCTTCAGATGTCCCCAAGGTGCTTTATAACTAGTTAATTACTTTTGAGGTATAGTTACTGTTATGCAATCGTGACAATCAATCTACAAACATCAAAATTGACATGACCAGACTGTTTTTACTGGTAGCTGAGGGAGGAATGTTGGTCAGAAAACTAGGGAAATTCCCTGCTGATCTTCCAGTTGTGCCACAGGACCTTTTCATTTATGTCAACCTGATAGGACTTCGGAATAATACTTCCTTTGAAAGATGGCACCACCAACAATGCAGTGCCCTCTCAGTACTGAAGTGATTATGAGATTATACAGATTATGAGCTTAAATTCTATAAGTAGGGCTTAAATCCAAAACCTGTGAACCATGCTCCAACATTACTGCCCTACTTGCTCCTCCTCTCCCCTGTGTCCTCACGGCATCATATTCTGTAGCATGGATTTTAACTCCCGGCCATGGGCCGAGACAACAACAACAGTCTAGTTATCCACAGAATGAAGCCTGCCCTCATCTCCTGTCCGCACTCTGTGGGAAGTGCTAACTGGCCAGCGGGTGGAAGTGAGATGTCTTGCAGCAGGAGGCTGCCACCAGTGATCAGAAGAAACTTGCATTTTTGTAGCGCATTTCACAACCTCACTGTGTCCCAAGGTGCTTCACAGTCAATGATGTACTTTTGGTGTTGTCACTGTTGTAATGTAGAAAATGCAGCTGCTAAGTTTGTGCACAGCAAGTTCCTACAAACAACAATGTGATATAACCAAATAATCTGTTTTAGTGATGTTGATTGAGGGATAAATATTGGCCAGTTCATTGGAGAGAACTCCCCTACTCTTCTTTGAATTGGTGCCACGGGATCTTTTATGCACAATCAGAGGGCAGATGGATCCCAGATTAATGTCTCATCTGAAAGACAGCTCCTCTGTCAGTGCAGCATTCCCTCCATACTGCACAGGAGTTTCATCCTGGGTTATGGGCTCAAGTCTCTGGAGTGGGATTTGAAGCCATAACCTTCTGAGTCAGAGGAGAGGGGCAGGAAGGAGGGGTTGGAGGAGACTCGCAGTCAAGCGAGGGGCAGGGAATGTTTCCCTGTCTAAAACACTGATCTTTCTGGGCCATTTCTGGCACGCAGCAGTTTCTCCATGCAGGATTCTGGTTAACATTCCAGTCTGGTCATGCTTACTTCATTGGAGCTCGAGATCCATATATAAGAAGGATCCTGCTGCTTCCCAGCAGATGTCCCTCCCTCTTGCCTCATTCTACACCTCTCAATCACTGGAAACTGCCTGTTTCTTTCCCTATCTTGTCCCATCCCTTCAGAACTTAGACAGCTCTATCAAATTGCCCCTTAGAATAAAATCTCGTGGACATCCCATGTGGTTTTTGGTGTATTGTACTAATCACTAATCTCTCTCTCTGTGCACAGGATGGGTAAGGTCATAGGAATCTCTGTCTACTTAATATACACTGGCTTTTTAATGTGAAAGCCTGAACCGTATATGTTTTTCTGCTAGTGATCTGCTGTTCAACTGAGGCAATGGAATTTAACAATGTACCTTGAGTGTTAAATTTACATTCCTGGTTGTAAGCCTGAGCTTGTTTATCTGCCCCAATTTCTGGCCTGCTTTGCCTGAAAGTCTTTAGGATTCTGTCCTCTCAATCATTGTTGTTTAATCATCTTTGAATTTGCAAAGCTGTTCCTGTTTTTGTCTTAAAACTTGTAATCACCCTTTTGTGTTTTAATTTAATTAAACTTTAATCCTTCCTGGGATTTTATATTCTTTTTGTCACTGTCTACTGCCACCGTGCCCTAATTTTGAGGATGACATCCATTGCTTCCAGTTTTTATGTTTTTAAAACATTTTTTAGTTCCTGTGATGTTTATAAAAACAAGGGCTTGCATTTATATAGCGCTTTTTCATGACCACCAGATGTTTCAAAGCACTTTATAGCCAATGAACTGCTTTTGAAGTGTAGTCACTGTTGTAATGTAGGAAACACAGCAGTCAATTTACATACAGCAAGATCCCACAAACAGTAATATGATGACCCTTGTAGTCTGATTTGTAATGTTAATTGAGGGATAAATATTGACCAGGGGATAACTCCTCTGCTCTTTTTTGAATAGTGTCATGGGATCTTTTACATCCACCCAAGCAGACAGACAGGGCCTCAGTTTAATGGCTCATTCGAAAGTACTGCAGTGAGTGTCAGCCTTGATTTTTGTGCTCAGGCTCTGGAGTGGAACTTGAATCCGGAAGCTTGTGACTCAGAGGCATGAATACTAGCCTGGTATGGCCTATATGTGACTGCTGCAGACTGCAATGTGCTTGATTCTTAATTGCCTTCTGAAAAGCCTTTTGAGAACGGGATTTTCTCTTCTCTCTTGTTTCTCCTCCTTGGACTCCTTGTGACACGATCCATCCCTGGCAGATCAGGGGAAAGCATGGATAAAAGAAGGTGAAGTTACAAAGTCTAAAGCCCTGATTTTAAAGGAGGAGGGGTGTCTGTTTATGCACATGAGTCTGGGGACCTGGCGACACGGCCGATGTTAATGGCCAGGCTTTCTTTTCTTAAAGTTTCCTGGAGTCCTGCTTGAACCCAACCAGATCCACTCCCTGTCTGGAAAGTAGCAGTGGGAATTCGGAGGTCACAGCCTGGGACCCATGGGAACGCTCTCCAGCAGTCAGTGAGGGATGGTCTTGCAGGTAATTGTGGGGGTGGTGGGGGTGGGGAGGGCGGAATGCCTGGGGCAAGGGAGGCCCAAAGTACTCCTGGCCCAAAGGAAACACTTCCTAAGTTGGTGTCCATTTCTGTTATACCTATCTGTGAAACACCTTGAGACTTCTTTAAAAAAAAACACAAAAGCAAGTTCTTTTATTCATTTGGGGATGTGGGCGTCACTGGCCTATGCCAGCATTTATTGCCCATCCCCAATTGCCCTTAAGGTGGTGGTGAGCTGCCTTCTTGAACTGCTGCAGTCCATGTGGGGTAGGTACACCCACAGTGCTGTTAGGAAGGGAGTTCCAGGATTTTGACCCAGTGACAGTGAAGGAATAGCGATATAGTTCCAAGTCAGGATGGTGTGTGACTTAGAGGGGAACTTGCAGGTGGTGATGTTCCCATGCATCTGCTGCCCTTGTTCTTCTAGGTGGTAGAGGTTGCAGGTTTGGAAGGTGCTGTCAAAGGAGCCTTAGTGAGTTGCTGCAGTGCATCTTGCAGATGGTACACACGGCTGCCACTGTGTGTCGGTTGTGGAGGGAGTGAATGTTGAAGGTGGTAGATGGGGTGCCAATCAAGCAGGCTACTTTGTCCTGGATGGTGTTGAACTGCTTGGATGTTGTTGGAACTGCACCCATCCAGGCAAGTGGAGAGCATTCCATCACACTCCTGACTTGTGCCCTGTAGATGGTGGACAGACATTGGGGAGACAGGTGGTTTTGTTTATTTAGAGATACAGCACTGAAACAGGCCCTTCAACCCACCGAGTCTGTGCCGACCAACAACCACCCATTTATACTAACCCTACAGTAATCCCATATTCCCTACCACCTACCTACACTAGGGGCAATTTACAATGGTCAATTTACCGATCACCTGCAAGTCTTTGGCTGTGGGAGGAAACCGGAGCACCCGGCAAAAACTCATGCGGTCACAGGGAGAACCTGCAAACTCCGCACAGGCAGTACCCAGAATTGAACCAGGATCCCTGGAGCTGTGAGGCTGCGGTGCTAACCACTGCGCCGCTCTTGTAGCCACAGCATTTGTGTGGCTGGTTCACAACTCCTCAGATACTGAAGCAGCCCATGTCCAGATGCAGCAAGACCTGGACAACATCCAGGCTTGGGCTGATAAGTGGCAAGTAACATTTGTGTCAGGCAATGACCATCTCAAACAAGAGAGAATCTAACCATTTCCTCCCCTTGACATTCAATGGCATTCCCATCACTAAATCCCCCAGTATCTTGGGCGTCACCATTGACAAGAAACAACTGGAACGGCCATATAAGTACTGGGCATAAACCCCCAGATGTTAGTAAGGAGGACTTTGCAGGGTCGACAGGACTGAGTTTGCCGTTATTGTTTCCGATGCCAGGCAGTCCTTCTGCTTTCCTTCCTTTCCTTAGACTTTGCAGCGGTTTGATACAACTGAGTGGCTTGTTAAGCCATTTCAAAGGGTGGTTAAGAGTCAGCCACATTGGTGTGTGTCTGGAGTGGCCAGACCAGGTAAGGACGGCAGATTTGCTTCCCTCAAGGACATTAGTGAACCAGATGGGCTTTTAGAACAATCAACACTGTTTTCATGGTCACCACTAGACTAGCTTTCTAATTCTAGATTTATTAATTGAATTCAAATTCCACTATCTGCCGTGGTGGGATTTAAACCCATGTTCCCAGAGCATTAGCCTGGGGCTCTGAGTTACTAGTCTAGTGACATTACTACAATGCCACTGCCTCCTGCAGTTGATGAACGTAACCTTATGACACGTGAAACAAGTAATTATACCAAGTTTAGTGTTGGCTATGGGCTTAGGACCTCAGGGACAGTTTTAACCCTGACCGCATGCGTGTGGTAAAATGGCAGTCAGGTGCTTCCTGATGCATTTACGTCTGCTGCCATTTTAACTGCCGGGTGTTCAGGTTCCTTGGGACTGCTCGCCGCAGGCAGGCAAGGGCCTAGAAAATATTTAAAAGTTGGAATCTAATGATGTCATTCTTAACCCAGTGCAAATTTATGTGCCAACAATGGCAGTGATGCTCAGAACCCTGACGTGCCCCCTGCCCCCCACCCCCATTGAAACCAGGAGGACAGCAGGACCATGGTCAGAAGAGGCTTGTGTAAGTTGAAATTTTCTCATCAGTTTAAAGGCTTCTTTGTAGGCAAGAACAATCCTTTGGGTTCCCTTGCTCCAGACTTTCTGACTGCTGTCCCCTCTTCTCAGCCCTTCTTTGACTGCTACCTCCTGCCATTGCGTCAGGGATTAAACACTACTGCACAATGTGGACAGGACTTGAAGATCTAATGAGTATTTTAGTTTGGTTTAGTTTAGAGATACAGCACTGAAACAGGCCCTTTGGCCCACTGAGTCTGTGCTGACCATCAACCACCCATTTATACTAATCCTACACTAATTCCTTTAGTGAATGTAATCACCTCTGTAAGTCTGCCAAAAGATGCTTCACCTCCTGAAGGACGTGGATGAGCTTTCCGGACGTCTATGGTGGGCACTCGGGACCTTATTACCTGCACCTGCTTTCCCCCCCCCCCCCCCCCCTTTTCCCCCCTTCCCTTTCCCTGCTCCACCCTCTCAGCTCACCCCCCAACAACCCCGTCCCAGCCCGCCCCCCCCCCCGCACCATCTTCCTCCCCCACACCCCATTCCCCTGCACCCACCTCACCCCCTTACAGCCCCCTTACCAGCTCCCCCTCGCACCCCCCCTCCCTCCACCCCTCCCCCTCGCATCCCCTCCTCCCACAGGCACCATCCTACACCTGTGTAGGGGCCCTAACAACCCCACTGCCTTGTGGGCGTCTCGGGAGAGACCAAGGCTAAGGGAGTAAACCCTAACAGATAATCCGGAGTGGAACCCCATAGGCGGTCATGTGTCACCTTTGGCATGTTTCCGGCAGTTCCTGCAGCCATACCGGTGCCAAACGTCGTGCTCTGCACTCCTTTGGACCCCACCAGAAAGGCCGAGAGGGGGGTTTTGACGACTGGGCAACTCTCAACCTCCATAAACTTGCCCAGGCATGCGCCATGGAGAGGTCACTCCATAGTTGCCTCACAGCGACTGACACAACACGGAAGGCAGCAGTTACGGGTTATAAGTCCAGATAAATTGGCGTAGAAACTGGGCGCCACGGGTTGCCTTTGTCGGTGGGAGAGGTCATTGCACCTCACTGGACAGCTACTGCCCGCCTCAAACCGGGCAGCCCCCGGTCAATAAGGTTCTGTCCCGCCACAGTCTACCTGCTTCAATGGGTGCTTGGAGCTCAGGGTCATTGCCCGAAAGGTGGACTGATACACTGCACCAAACAACACGAAAAAAGGAAAGAAGGTACCAGCCCTTCGCTTTGCAAGCTGGAACGTCAGAACTATGTGTCCTGGCCTGTCGGAAGACCTTGCACAAATCAACGATTCTCGGAAGACCGCCATCATTAACAACAAGCTCAGTAGACTCAATGTAGACATTGCAGCACTTCAGGAGACACGCCTCCCCGCGAGTGGATCTCTAGCAGAGCAAGACTACACCTTCTTCTGGCAGGGCAGGGATCCTGAAGAACCAAGACAGCATGGAGTGGGCTTCGCCATCAGAAACTCCTTGCTCAGCATGATAGAGCCTCCCTCAAATGGCTCGGAACGCATACTGTCCATCCGACTGCTCACCACCTCTGGTCCAGTACACCTACTCAGCATCTATGCTCCAACACTCTGCTCGCCTCCTGAAGCTAAAGACCAGTTCTACGAGCAACTCCATAACATCATTAGCAGCATCCCCAACACCGAACACCTATTCCTGCTGGGGGACTTTAATGCCGGGGTTGGGGCCGACCATGACTCATGGCCCTCCTGCCTTGGGCGCTATGGCATTGGAAGGATGAATGAGAACGGGCAGAGACTGCTTGAGTTGTGTACCTATCAGAACCTCTGCATCACCAACTCGTTCTTTCACACTAAACCCTGTCACCAGGTTTCATGGAGGCACCCAAGATCGCGTCGTTGGCACCAGCTAGACCTCATTGTCACAAGGCGAGCCGCCTTAAACAGTGTTCAAATCACACGCAGCTTCCACAGTGCAGACTGCGACACCGACCACTCCCTGGTGTGCAGCAAGGTTAGACTCAGACCAAAGAAGTTGCATCATTCCAAGCAGAAGGGCCACCCGCGCATCAACACTAGCAGAATTTCTCACCCACAGCTGTTAAAAGTGAATTTAGAAATTTTTGTAACAGCCCTTCAAAACACTCCCACAGGGGATGCTGAGACCAAGTGGGCCCACATCAGAGACGCCATCTATGAGTCAGCTTTGACCACCTACGGAAAAAGTGCGAAGAGAAATGCAGACTGGTTTCAATCTCATAATGAAGAGCTGGAACCTGTCATAGCCGCTAAGCGCATTGCACTGTTGAACTACAAGAAAGCCCCCAGCGATTTAACATCCGCAGCACTTAAAGCAGCCAGAAGCACTGCACAAAGAGCAGCCAGGCGCTGCGCAAACGACTACTGGCAACACCTATGCAGTCATATTCAGCTGGCCTCAGACATCGGAAACATCAGAGGAATGTATGATGGCGTGAAGAGAGCTCTTGGGCCAACCATCAAGAAGATCGCCACCCTCAAATCTAAATCAGGGGACATAATCACTGACCAACACAAACAAATGGACCGCTGGGTTGAGCACTACCTAGAACTGTACTCCAGGGAGAATGCTGTCACTGAGACTGCCCTCAATGCAGCCCAGCCTCTACCAGTCATGGATGAGCTGGACATACAGCCAACCAAATCAGAACTCAGTGATGCCATTGATTCTCTAGCCAGTGGAAAAGCCCCTGGGAAGGACAGCATTACCCCTGAAATAATCAAGAGTGCCAAGCCTGCTATACTCTCAGCACAACATGAACTGCTTTGCCTGTGCTGGGACGAGGGAGCAGTACCCCAGGACATGCGCGATGCCAATATCATCACCCTCTATAAAAACAAAGGTGACCGTGGTGACTGCAACAACTACCGTGGAATCTCCCTGCTCAGCATAGTGGGGAAAGTCTTTGCTGGAGTCGCTCTGAACAGGCTCCAGAAGCTGGCCGAGCGCGTCTATCCTGAGGCACAGTGTGGCTTTCGTGCAGAGAGATCGACCGTTGACATGCTGTTCTCCCTTCGTCAGATACAGGAGAAATGCCGTGAACAACAGATGCCCCTCTACATTGCTTTCATTGATCTCACCAAACCTTTGACCTCGTCAGCAGACGTGGTCTCTTCAGACTACTAGAAAAGATTGGATGCCCACCAAAGCTACTAAGTATCATCACCTCATTCCATGACAATATGAAAGGCACAATTCAACATGGTGGCTCCTCCTCCGAGCCCTTTCCTATCCTGAGTGGCGTGAAACAGGGCTGTGTTCTCGCACCCACACTTTTTGGGATTTTCTTCTCCCTGCTGCTTTCACATGCGTTCAAGTCCTCTGAAGAAGGAATTTTCCTCCACACCAGATCAGGGGGCAGGTTGTTCAACCTTGCCCGTCTAAGGGCGAAGTCCAAAGTACGGAAAGTCCTCATCAGGGAACTCCTCTTTGACGATGCTGCTTTAACATCTCACGCTGAAGAGTGCCTGCAGAGTCTCATCGACAGGTTTGCGGCTGCCTGCAATGAATTTGGCCTAACCATCAGCCTCAAGAAAACAAACATCATGGGGCAGGATGTCAGAAATGCTCCATCCATCAATATTGGCGACCACGCTCTGGAAGTGGTTCAAGAGTTCACCTACCTAGGCTCAACTATCACCAGTAACCTGTCTCTAGATGCAGAAATCAACAAGCGCATGGGAAAGGCTTCCACTGCTATGTCCAGACTGGCCAAGAGAGTGTGGGAAAATGGCGCACTGACACGGAACACAAAAGTCCGAGTGTATCAGGCCTGTGTCCTCAGTACCTTGCTCTATGGCAGCGAGGCTTGGACAACGTATGTCAGCCAAGAGCGACGTCTCAATTCATTCCATCTTCGCTGCCTCCGGAGAATACTTGGCATCAGGTGGCAGGACCGTATCTCCAACACAGAAGTCTTCGAGGCGGCCAACATCCCCAGCTTGTACACACTACTGAGTCAGCGGCGCTTGAGATGGCTTGGCCATGTGAGCCGCATGGAAGATGGCAAGAACCCCAAAGACACATTGTACAGCGAGCTCGCCACTGGTATCAGACCCACCGGCCGTCCATGTCTCTGCTATAAAGACGTCTGCAAACGCGACATGAAATCCTGTGACATTGATCACAAGTCGTGGGAGTCAGTTGCCAGCGTTCGCCAGAGCTGGTGGGCAGCCATAAAGACGGGGCTAAAATGTGGTGAGTCGAAGAGACTTAGTAGTTGGCAGGAAAAAAGACAGAGGCGCAAGGGGAGAGCCAACTGTGCAACAGCCCCGACAAACAAATTTCTCTGCAGCACCTGTGGAAAAGCCTGTCACTCTAGAATTGGCCTTTATAGCCACTCCAGGCGCTGCTTCACAAACCACTGACCACCTCCAGGCGCGTATCCATTGTCTCTCGAGATAAGGAGGCCCAAAAGAAAAAAGAACACTAATTCCATATTTTTACCACATCCCCACATATTCTGTCTCAGTCTGCACAACAGCAGACGATGGTGGATGGGGTAGGGTGGAAGAGAGGAGCTGCTGATTTGGAAACAGGCACTTTTCACAAAAGCATTGACTGCCACATTGGCCAATATGTATGTACCTTGTGTAGTTGAATGGATACGTGTGCTTGGGCGGCACAGTGGCGCAGTGGTTAGCACCGCAGCCTCACAGCTCCAGGGACCCGGGTTCAATTCTGGGTACTGCCTGTGTGGAGTTTGCAAGTTCTTCTTGTGACCGCGTGGGTTTTTGCCAGGTGCTCCGGTTTCCTCCCACCACCAAAGACTTGCAGGTGATAGTTAAATTGGCCATTGTAAATTGCCCCTAGTGTAGGGAATATGGGATTACTGTAGGGTTAGTATAAATGGGTGGTTGTTGGTCGGCACAGACTCGGTGGGCTGAAGGTCCTGTTTTAGTGCTGTATCTCTAAATAAATAAATTCTTCATTAACAGATTCAGTACACAAGAAAGATTAGTAATTACTGACCTGTTTTGTTAATGATCCTACAGGAATTGGGCTCATTCTTCTACGGCGATGGTTTTCTGGTGGGGTTTGCAAGAGTAAAGTGCGCCTGGATGGAAAAACGGTGATCATCACTGGTGCCAACGTTGGGATTGGAAAAGAGACTGCCCAGGACCTGGCTCATCGAGGTAATCCTATCCTTAACCATAATGCTTTTTTTTGTGTGTGGTTACAAAATGCGTGACAAATAATATTAGACGACCTGAAAGTACATTTCTGGTTTATGGTGAACCAGTCCTAATTCTGTAGAAATTAAGCCACCTGCCCTGTTACTGTATTATTCCTGTAAGAAATGAGAAACACAAACTTGCACTTATATAGCGCCTTTCATTAACTCAGGACATCTCAAAATGTTTCACAACTAACAGTGCTTTTTTTTGAAGTGTAGTCGCTGCTTTGATGTCGGAAGTACATGCTGGGATATTGTTACCATCACAGAGACATGGTTGAGGGAGGGGCACGACTGGCAGCTCAATATCCAGGGTATAGAATCTTCAGGCGTGACAGGGGAGGGGATAAAAGAGGAGGTGGCATTGCACTGTTGATCAAGGAGTGAATTACTGCAGTAATAAAAGCAAAATACTGCAGATGCTGGAAATCTGAAATAAAAACAAGAAATGCTGGAAATACTCAGCAGGTCTGGCAGTATCTGTGGAGAGAGAAGCAGAGTTAGCATTTTGAGTCAGTGACCCTTTTTCGGAGTGAATTACTGCAGTAAGGAGGGATGATATCTTAGAAGGTTCCTCAAATGAGGCCATATGGGTAGAACTTAAAAACAAAAAGGGGGCAATCACTTGGCTGGGAATGTACTATAGGCCTCCAAACAGTCAAGGAGAGATACAGGAGCAGATATGTAGGCAAATCACAGAGGTATAAAAATAATAGGGTAATAATAGTAGTAGGGGATTTCAACTTACCCAATATCGACTGGGATAGTCTTAGTGTAAAAGGCTTAAAGGGGGCAGAATTCTTAAAGTGCATACAGGAGAGCCTTTTGAGCCAGTACGTAGAAAGTCCGACAAGAGAAGGGGCAGTACTGGACCTAATCTAGGGAATGAAGCTGGACATGTGGTAGAAGTGTCAGTGGGGGAGCATTTCTTTTTTATTCATTCATGGGATGTGGGCATCAGTGGCTAGGCCACCATTTATTGCCCATCCCCAATTGCCCTTGAGAAGGTGATGGTGAGCTGCCTTCTTGAGCCGCTACAGTCCATGTGGGGTAGGTACACCCACAGGGCTGTTAGGAAGGGAATTCCAGCATTTTGACCCAGTGACATTGAAGGAATGGCGATATAGTTCCAAGTCAGGATGATGTGTTACTTGGAGGGGAACTTGCAGGTGGTGGTGTTCGCATGCATTTTCTGCCCTTGTCCTTCTAGTTGGTAGAGGTCGCGGGTTTGGAAGGTGCTGTCTGAGGAGCCTTGGTGCGTTGCTGCAGTGCATCTTGTAGATGGTACACACTGCTGCCACTGTGCGTCGGTGGTGGAGGGAGTGAATGTGTGTGGATGGGTGCCAATCAAGCGGGCTGCTTTGTCCTGGATGGTGTCGAGCTTCTTGAGTGTTGTTGGAGCTGCACCCATCCAGGCAAGTGGAGAGTATTCCATCACACTCCTGACTTGTGCCTTGTAGATGGTGGACAGACTTTGGGGAGTCAGGAGATGCGTTACTCGCCGCAGGATTCCCAGCCTCTGATCTGCTGTTGTAGCCACGGTATTTATATGGCTACTCCAGTTCAGTTTCTGGTCAATGGTAGCCCCCAGGATGTTGATAGTGGGGGAATCAGCGATGGTAATGTCATTGAATGTCAAGGGGAGATGGTTAGATTCTCTCTTGTTGGAGATGGTCATTGCCTGGCACTTGTGTGGCGCGATTGTTACTTGCCACTTATCAGCCCAAGCCTGGATATTGTCCAGGTCTTGCTGCATTTCTACACGGACTGCTTCAGTATCTGAGGAGTTGTGAATGGTGCTGAACATTGTGCAGTCATCAGCGAACATCCCCACTTCTGACCTTATGATTGAATGAAGGTCATTGATGAAGCAGCTGAAGATGGTTGGGCCTAGGACACTACCCTGAGGAACTCCTGCAGTGATGTCCTGAAGCTCAGAAGATTGACCTCCAACAACCACAACCATCTTCCTTTGTGCTAGGTATGACTCCAACCAGCGGAGAGTTTCATCCCTGATTCCCATTGACTTCAGTTTTGCTGGGGCTCCTTGATGCCATACTCGGTCAAATGCTGCCTTGATGTCAAGGGCAGTCACTCTCACCTAATCTCTTGAGTTCAGCTCTTTTGACCATGTTTGAACCAAGGCTGTAATGAGGTCAGGAGCTGAGTGTCCCTGGCAGAACCCAAACTGAGTGTCACTGAGCAGGTTATTGCTAAGCAAGTGCAGCTGTCGATGACACCTTCCATCACATTACTGATGATTGAGAGTAGACTGATGGGGACGGTAATTGGCCGTGTTGGATTTGTCCTGCTTTTTGTGTACAGGACAGACCTGGGCAATTTTCCACATTGCCAGGTAGATGCCAGTGGTGTCGCTGTACTGGAACAGCTTGGCTAGGGGCACGGCAAGTTCTGGAGCACAGGTCTTCAGTACTATTGCCGGAATATTGTCAGGGCCCAGAGCCTTTGCAGTATCCAGTGCCTTCAGTCGTTTCTTGATATCACGCGGAGTGAATCGAATTTGCTGAAATCTGGCATCTGTGATGCTAGGGACTTCAGGAGGAGGCTGAGATGGATCATCAACTCGGCACTTCTGGCTGAAGATTGTTGCAAATGCTTCAGCCTTATCCTTCGCGCTGATGTGCTGGGCTCCCCTATCATTGAGGATGGGGATATTTGTGGAGCCACCTCCTCCAGTTAGTTGTTTAATTGTCCACCACCATTCACGACTGGATGTGGCAAGTCTACAAAGCTTAGATCTGATGCATTGGTTATGAGATCGGGGATAGTGACTATAACTCTAAGACTTAAGGGAGTTATGGTAAAGGACAAAGACGGGCCGGAAATAAAGATACTGAATTGGGGGAAGGCCGATTTTTAATATGATAAAACAGGATCTGGCCAAAGTGAACAGGGAGCAGCTATTGTAGGAAAGATTACATCAAACCAGTGGGAGTCATTCAAAAAGGAAATAGTGAGGGTTCAGAGCCAACATGTACCAGTTAAGGAGAAGGGTAGGACCAATAAGTCCAGGAAACCCTGGATGTCAAGGGATATAGAGGATTGGATCAGGAAAAAAAAGGAGGCTTATGGCAGATTCGGAACGCTAAAAACAGCGGAGGTACTAGACGAGTGTAGAAAGTGTAGGGGGGTACTAAAAAAAGTAATTAGGAGAGCGAAGAGGGGACATGAAAAAACACTGGTGGGCAAGATAAAGGAAAATCCCAAGGCGTTTTCTAAGTATATTAAGGGCAAGAGGATAACCAGGCAAAGAGTGGGGCCCATTAGGGACCAAAGTGGCAATCTGTGTGTGGAGCTGGAGGACATAGGTGAGGTTTTAAATGATTACTTTTCATCTGTGTTCACTATGGAGAAGGACGATGTAGGTGTAGAGATCAGGGTTGTGATATACTTGAAAAAATGAGCATTGAAAGCGAGGAAGTATTAGCTGTTTTAGCAGGCTTAAAAGTGGATAAATCCCCAGGCTCAGATGAGATTTATCCCAGGCTGTTCTGTGAGGCAAGGGAGGAGATTGCAGGGGCTCTGACACAAATTTTCAAATCCTCTCTGGACACAGGAGAGGTACCAGAGGACTGGAGGACAGCGAATGTGGTGCCATTTTTCAAGAAGGATAGCAGGGATAAACCAGGTAATTACAGGCTGGTGAGTCTAACATCAGTAGTTGGGAAACTATTGGAAAAATTTCTGGGACAGGATTAATCTCCACTTGGAGAGGCAGGGATTAATCAGGGATAGTCAGCATGGCTTTGTCAGGGGGAGTTCATGTCTAACTAACTTGAGAGAATTTTTTGAGGCAGTGACTAGATGTGTAGATGAGGGTAAAGCAGTTGATGTAGTCTACGTGGACATAAGTAAGGCTTTTGATAAAGAACCGCATGGGAGATTGGTTAAAATGGTAACAGCCCATGGGATCCAGGGCAATTTGGCAAATTGGATCCAAAATAGGCTTTATGGCAGGAGGCAGGGAGTTGTTTTTGCGAGTGGAAGCCTGTGACCTGTGGTGTACAGCAGGGATCGGTGTTGGGGCCCTTGCTGTTTGTAGTGTACATTAATGACTTGGACGTACAGAGGGTCAGAGGGACCTTGGTGTACTTGTCCATAGATCACTGAAGGCAGCAGCACAGGTAGATAAGGTGGTGAGGAAGGCATATGGGATACTTACCTTTATTAGCCAAGGCATAGAATATAAGAGCAGGGAGGTTATGATGGAACTGTATAAAACGCTAGTTAGGCCACAGCTGGAGTACTGTGTACAGTTCTGGTCACCACACTATAGGAAGGATGTGATTGCACTGGAGAGGGTGCAGAGGAGATTCACCAGGATGTTGCCTGTGTTGGAGCATTTCAACTATGAAGAGAGACTGAAAAGGCTAGGGTTGTTTTCCTTAGGGCAAAGAAGGCTGGGGGGGGACATGATTGAGGTATGCAAAATTATGAGGGACATTGATAGGTTAGTTAGGAAGAAACTTTTCCCCTTAGCAGAGGAGACAATAACCAGGGGGCATAGATTTAAGGTAAGGGGCAGGAGGTTTAGAGGGGATTTGAGGAAAAACTTCTTCGCCCAGAGGGTGGTTGGAATATGGAATGCACTGCCTGAAGGGGTGGTAGAGGCAGGAACCCTCACAATATTTAAGAATTATTTAGATGAACACTTGAAATGCCATAGCATACAAGGCTACGGGCCAAGTGCTGGAAAATGGGATTAGAATAGTTAGGTGCTTGATGGCCGGCACGGATACGATGGGCCCAGGGGCCTGTTTCTGTGCTGGATAACTCTATGACTAAGTGACTTTGATCTCTCGTTCTCAATTCTGGTGTCACTTTCCTTGTATTAAATATTTGAAAAAAAGATATTTACAGCACTATGGGGAAAGAGCAGCAGAATTAATTTGATAGCTTTATCAAAGAGCTGGCACAGGCATGATCGGCCAAATGACTTCCATCCGTGTTGTATCATTCTAAGTTCAGATTTAATAGTAAGAATCCTAACCGCCTCACTTTGTGTTGCAGGGGCTCGTGTAATACTAGCTTGCCGGGATTTGGAAAAAGCCAACAAGACAGCAGAAGAGATCAGAAAAGCGAGCGGGAATGGGAATGTCCTGGTGCAGAAGCTGGATTTGGCTTCACTCCAATCTGTGCGTTCATTTGCTAACAAAATTCTGGAAACTGAAACGCGCCTAGACATTCTCATCAACAATGCAGGCAAGTATTGGTTTAAGGAGCAAGTGAAAGAAGAAACATAATTTCATTCATATCAGGCCTTTTTACATCTTTGGTGCATCCAAAGTGCATCTCAGCTAATGAATTACTTTTGAAGCATACTCTTTGGCTGCCATGCTTGCCTACATAATGGCCCGGATTTCATGGTCAGCAACAAAGCGACGGCACTTTCTGCTGATCTTGAAGAAAGCCGCCCACAATGATCTAGCGATCTCTGTGGTGTGGATTTCCCCTTTCCTGACATTAGTTTGAATCTGGCACCAAGTAAAGGGATCTCCAGCCATCTAACCACAGTGGTGTCATAAAGCCAGTCACATTGAAGTATTCTCATAGACAGCAAACCAGGAAGTAAAATGCACTGATTATCCTTCACTTTTTAATTTAAGTTTTACAGAGTGTGAAATAAATGGTTGAGATCTACACATAGGATTAGGGTAGAAGCTGAATATCAAACTATTTAAAAAAATTTTCAATGTATTTTTTATCATAATGGGGAAAGTTGATATTCCAGAAATGTAGCATTGGCTTTTCAAGGATGGAGAAGTTTTTCAGCGGTAATTATGAATTTAGTCCACCATTAGAAACCAGTTATGCCTCCGTCAACATGGTGTAGCTTTTTAAAGTTTTTTTACATTTGAGACTAATAGCATAAAAGGGCACAGACTCTATGGACTGAATTTTACAGACCCACCGGTGGGCCGCAGGTTGCGGGGGGGCCAGAAAATGTCTCTGGGAGATGGCTGCTATGCACCCCCATGCCGTGAGGGCCCGGCCCGATATTGGCGGTGGTGAGGCCTCGTGGCGGCCCCCGCCGCTTGGCGACGGGACTGCCATTAACATATTGAAATAAATGTAAATTAATGAATTGATTGCCTTCTCCCACAGTCTGTCCCGGTGCGATATTTGTTCCGGTGGCTGGCACTCCCGTGCCTTCGGATCCCCGTCCGGGGAACCGAGGCGTAACACTGGCGGGGAGGGGGGACGCAGATATGTTTTTCAGTGCAGTGGGGGAGTGCGGGGTCAAACTAGTATCATTGGTGTAGGGTATGGTGGGAAGGGTTATAGTGTAAAGTTTATGTACTTGGGGTGGGGTGGGGGGGGGAAGGTCAGGTGGACAAGCTAAGTATTTTGGTGGGGGGGTTAAGAGGGAAAGTAATTCTATGGTTACTGAGGGGGAATAGGAGAGTGGCAAAATAAATGTTTTCAATTTTTTTCCTTAAATTTCTCTTTTAAATGTTTAAATTGAAATGCAGGACTCTGAGCCCTTTAAAAATGGCATTAGCACCTGCAGAAAGGCAGCTGATGCCATTGTCGGGGACGTACAGCCTGCCCCCTCCACGTCATCAGGGTGGGCAGTCTACCCCGGCTTTTAAATGAGCCGCTGCGCTTAATATTGCGGCGGCTCTGCGATGTGCCCATTGTTTTCAACGGCTACCAATTTCAGTAGCATGAGTATAAATTCCAACCCTCTGACTCTTCTCATCAGATCAGTGATTTCTAATTGATTGCAGTCTGGGGGACTTCAGCAGTGGAGAGATGGAATCACTAACAACAACTTCTGGGTTTCTACACATAACCTGTGCATGTGCGGATTCCAGAAGTTGCTGTTTGTTTCAGAGAAGTAATGACAGCAAACACTGACAATTTCACTGTCGTTAGTACTGTAAAATCCAGACCAACAATAATTTGTGCACAGCAAGGTCCCACAAAGAGCCGTAAGAAGAATAGCCAGATAATCTGTTTTAGTAATGTTGGCTGAAGTTTAAATATTGGACAGGATGCTGGGGAGAACTCCACTACTCTTCTTCCAATAGTGACATGGGATCTTTCACATTTACCTGAGAGGGCAATGGGGCCTCTGTTTAACATCTTATCTGATAAGTGCAGTACTCGCTTAGTGAGGATTTTGCAGTCTTTCTATACACTTTTATCAAGAAGCCATACATGCATTCTTTAGAATTTGATACTGATATATTTTTTTTTCTTTCCTTCTAGCTTTATTTGAAATAATCCTGCACACATGGGAAAGTACAGTCTAAGACTGTGCATTTTGCTTCACGTTTCGTGCATTCTGGCTAGTGCTCTGAGTACCTTGTTCTCGCATGATTTTTCCATTTGTATCTTCAGGTATCATGAGGTGTCCCAAGTGGAAGACTGAGGATGGTTTTGAGATGCAGTTTGGAGTTAACCATCTGGGTCATTTTCTCCTGACCAACCTCCTGCTGGACCTGCTGAAGAAATCCACGCCCAGTCGGATTGTTACAGTATCCAGTTTAGCCCACATTCGTGGTAGGTTTATTGCCCACTTGCAGTGGCCTAATGCAGAGCTGAGCCCAATAGATTAGGGAAGTTTTAGCTACCCTCTCACCATGCTTAATTAGCTGATCTCGGGGACAGAATAGCAGATGTCTGAAGCTGGGGTTTTGGGGAATGGGGGGAGGGCGAGGTAAGAAGAGAGAAATCAGTTAGGCTCTTCATCAGTATCCAACAGCCCAGATTAAAAGCGGTGGACTGAATCTAGCTCAGCTGTGATGTACCCTTTGTTTGAACAGCCTGCTAGCAATTACTGCCAAGCTCACCCTATGAATAATGGCCACTTTTGATGGGGTGCCTGTGGAATTGTTGCCCAGCAAAGAAGGGAAGGAGAGAAAACTGCAAATGCATGAAGAATAACAGGGACAGAGACTTCGCAAATATATATCACAGAATACAATAAGCTAGCTAGATTGACACTTTGTAAAACTGGATCTTTCTGAGAACCTGGAGTAATTACATGCTGCTGATGTACTCTAGCTAAACACAAGTTGAAAAGACTACAGTTCACTGTTGTGAAACTTGGGGTTAAGTGATTGCTGGAATGTAGCTTTTAAAAACTCTTAAAAGAAACTTCCTGGGCATGCCGAGATGTTGTTCCATTTTCTTCAAGGTTGGATACAGCCACTTTTTAAGATAGAGGTCATTCCCGATGTGAATGATTTAACTGGCTTTATTTGAGCATTCGTCTCATGGCAGTTATAGGATTGCCAGGATTTGAGAATAAAATGGGGCTACAGTTAAAGAGTGCATTTTAAAAAATGAAATAAAACTTACCAATTTGGGGATTACTGTAAAGTTTAGAATGCACATAATCAAGTGAAAGAGGTGGGACCTTGCTCCCAGACCTCCCCCACCCCGTCCAGTGACAAACCTTCGCTTTAATCATTCCAGATGCACCTTTGCTGCTGTTATGACCAGGTGAGAAAGGTATCTAGAGGTCCCTCTCAGCCTTCACCTGGTCTTACTGTACAGGGTTTTATTTTTAAACACAATGTTTTGAGCTCCCCCATGGTGAATCCTTGTTCACCGCTTTCCAATTATAAGGCAAAGAAACGAGCACAAACAGGCTTTCTTAGGTTTAAAAAAGAAAAATGAAATTTATTAAACTTAAACTCTAATTCGGTTAACGCCTACGAATACATGACGCGCCCACGCTGGCATGCATACGTGATACGCACATGCAGATAGAGACAGAAAAGAGCAGAAGAAAAAGTTAAAGTGGAAAAATTTGAGGCAATCTCTGAGGAAGGTTTTTTTTGTTACTGTGCTTCGAGCTCGCTGTACAGTCCTTGATTGAAAATATGGACTTGCTTTTCATTGGGGCCCAGTATTATTCTTCCTTGTTCACTGTAGGAGACTTTTCGCTTTCTTGGGGTTCATGAGTCTTCAGTGGGTTTTGGAGTTCCGTGAGAAAAGAGATGGAAGCTGACAGGAGGAGAGGAGGTCTTTTCTAGTCCAGGAGCAAAAGAGCTTTCTGCCAGTTCAAAAACTGTCTCTATAATTTAAAATTCCCCAAGTTGGCCAGCAGGGTGGTCATGTGACTGACTGGTTTGACTAGGTCTTTTCTGTGTATTGTATGAGAGCAGGGGATAGCTCCTTTGTTCCAACATTGTCTGCTAATATGCAAAAATGTCTTTCCGGCCAGGGCCCCGGCAATTCCTTGTAACAGGCCTTCTCTTCTTCCCAGCAGCAATTTGAAATTTAGTGTCCCATGTGGCGAAATTAATGTGCCTCATTCTTGGCGGGTGGGGGCCTGCATGACAGCTGCAAATTCCTTTTCTTACATACTGCACTAAAAGTTATAAATCATGACATCACTGGAGTTAAAACTCTGTACACTGGTGTATTCAAACTCCTTTTCACACCATAAAGTTAATGTTGGGGGCTGTTTTTGAGTTGCTGATTTTTTGGAGTTTTTTTTAGCTTTTGAAGCTAATCAGCTATGACCGATTTCCTAGGTGGACATATTTTTTAAATGGAGAACTGTTTTAACTAGAGTTTTAAAACTGGTTGCTACAGAGATAGTGGAGGCATTGGTTTTGATCTTCCATTCTAGAATGGTTCCAATGGATTACAAGGTAGCAAACGTAACCCAAGGAAGATGGGACAAAGAAAGCACAGAACCATAGGTCAGTTAGTCTGACATCAATAGTAGGGAAATGCTAGAATCCATTATTAGGGACATGGGCACTTTGTCAAATCATGTTATGATTTTCTAAGTCAACATGATTTTATGAAAGGGAAATTGTGTTTGACAAATCTATTAGTTACACCCACAAAATAAACCCTTATCAAGGTAGGTAAAGGGGAACTAGTGGATGTAGTATATTTGGATTTTCAAAAGACATTCGGTAAGGTGCCTCATGAAAGGTAGTTACACAGATTAGGGAAAATTTAGGGGTGATATATTAGCATGAATTGGGGATTGGTTAGCTGGCAGAAAATAGACAGGAATAAACAGATCATTTTCAATTTGGCAGGTGTAACTAGTGGGGTGTGGTGAGGAGCAGTGCTTGGGCCTCGGCTATTTACAATCCATATCAATGGATTGAATTTAAAAACAAATGCTGGAAATATGCAGGTCTGGCAGCATCTGTGGAGAGAGAAGCAGAGTTAATGTTTCAAGTCAGTGACCCTTCATCGGAACTGGCAAATGTTCGAAATACAATAGGTTTTAAGCAATTAAAGCGGGGTGGGGCGATAGATAACAAAAAGGCAAGGTGTTCATAGGACAGAGGGTCACAGAGAATAACTGACCAGAAGGTCACTGAGCAAAGGCAAACGGTATGTTAATGGTGTGCTGAAAGACAAAGCGTTAGTGCAGAGAGGGTGTTAATTGACAGAAAAATGAACAGCCCTGGCCCAAAGCACAAACATTTAAAAAAAAGTGGGTAGGCACATGGTAAAAAAAAAATGAATAATGAAACAAACTAAAATAAACAAACAAATAAAAAATAACTGAAAATAGAAAGGGGGTCCGTCATGCTCTGAAATTATTGAACTCAATTTTCAGTCCGGCAGGCTGTAGCGTGCCTAATTTGTAAATGAGATGTTGTTCCTCTCTTGCGTTGATGTTCACTGGAACACTGCAGCAAGACCAGGACAGATATGTGGGCACGAGAGCAGGGGGGTGTATTGAAATGGCCAGCAACCGGAAGCTCTGAGTCATGCTTTCAGACTGAGAATTTCAATGAATTGGATGATGGAACCGAGTGTAATGTATGCAAGTTTGCTGACAGTATAAAGTTAGAACGGGGAGGAATTTCTGAAATGTGTTCAGGAGAACTTCCTTGTCTAGTATGTTCTCTGTTCAACTGGGATGGAGGCATTGCTGGATCTGGTGTTGGGGCCAAGTCTCTGTGGGGTAACACTTGGGTAAGAATGATCAGCATAAAGTTTAGATTAGTAATGGAGAAGAGCAAGGAACAATCTAAAGTAGAACTTCTAAATTGGAAGAGTGGTTCTAGCCAGAGTAAATATAATGGAACCAAAGACTGATCGGAATAACTGTAATGAAACAATGGGCCTTTAATAAGGAGGGGATGTTTCAGTTACAGTCTAGCTACATTCCAGGTAGGGAAGCCAAGCCAGGGCTCCTTGGGTGACAAGGAAGATAGAAAATATGATGAAACAAAAAACTGATGCATGTCAGGTGAATTCTTCAAGTGAGAACGAGGCCAAATACAATAAGCTGAGAGAGAAGTGAAGAGCAAAATAAGACTGACAGAGAGAATGAGAATAGAATGGCAGTTAACATAAAGGGGAACGCACAAATCTTCTCCGGCATGTAAATAGTAAGTGTGCAGCAAGAGGTAGGATGGGTTCAATAAAGATAAAGTGGGTGATTTATGCTTAGAGGCACAAAGCAAGGCTAAAATACTTACTGACTACTTTGTATTGGTGGTTACTAAGAAAGAGAATGCTGACAAAATATTGGTAGAAGCAGAACTGGTAGAGGATATGAATGGGGTGAAAATTGATGGGCAGGATGTACTGGAAAGGCTGGCTGTGCTTACAGTGGATAAGTCGCCTGATTTGGATGGCTTGCATCCCAGGCTGCCAGAGGAAATGGAGTTAGTGAATAGGCTTTCCATAATCTTTCAATCTCCCCTTGACTTTGGGGGTGGTGCCAGAGGACTACGGAGTAGCAAATGTGACACCCTTATTCAAGAAAGGATGTAAGGACATTCCTAATGACTACTGGCTGGTCAGTTTAACATCAGTGGTGGGTAAGGTTTTAGAAACCTATCGGAAAAAATCAACAGGCACTTGGAGAGGTTTGAGTTAATTAAGGAGAGCAGCATGGATTTGTAAAAGGCAGATCATGCTTGACTAATCTAATTGAGTTTTTTGATGAAGTAACAGAGAAGGTTGATGGAAGGGAATGCAGTGGATCTTGTCTATATGAATTTTAAGCAAGCATTTGACAAAGTATCACATAAAAGGTTAGTTCACAAAATTGAGACTCATGCAATAGGTGGGTTAACGTCAGATTGGATAAAAAATTGGCTTCAGGAAAGAAAGCGGCAAGTTGTGGTAAGTGGTTGTTTTTCGGGCAGGAGGGTGGTAGACAGTGGGGTTCCCCAAAGGTCAGTGCTAGGACCACTGCTTTTTTTATAATTTGTAAATGACTTGGATATTAGAATATAAAGTAAAATTTCAAAATTTGCCGAAGGTACCAGACTTGGAGGAGTGGCAAGCAACGTGGATGATACAAATCAATTGCAACAGAACATAGATAGGCTAGCGGAATGGGCAGATAAGTGGAAAATGGAATTTAATAAAGAGAAGTGTGAGGTGATGCATTTTGACATGTGGGGCTGGATGTTCTTGTCCTGACAGCAGCTTTCGTGATTGAGGGTGGTGCTGGAGAATCGAGGCAGAGTCACCCACCACTAAACCTGAAGCCAGGACTTTGGTTGCAATTGTGCCAGGGGTGGGATAGGCCAACGGCGACCTTCCCACCCAGAGGCCAAATAAGGGCCTTTTCTTGTCGCCGCCGAGATTTACCTGTGGCAGGGACCGCCATGCGGGGAGGACGCCTTGGAAAATGAGGCACTACCCCCCACCCCCCCCTCACCCTTGCAGGCTTGGTGTGGTGTGGGGGGGAGGGAGTCCCTCCTCTATGGGCAATTTTTGGGCCCAAGGAGGACCCCCATCAGGAACTATACGCCCCGTGACCTTTTTCTCCCCCGGACCGGACACCCACTTTGCCGGGGCCTTCCGGACTGGCCCCGGCAACCCTGCCTCACCTACCTCTTCTCTGGGGTTCCAGAGCTGGGCCTCTGTCGGAGGCCTCTGCAGTACCACTCCTGGTGGCAATGCCGCTGCTGAACTGCCAATCCTGTGATTGGCCGGCAGCTATTGGGGCCTGGATCCCCATCCCTATTCAGTCTTTAAAGGGACGGGATTCCCGCCTCAAATTTTGACAACAAAAGGCTGGAGGGTTGCTCCAGGGAGCTCAAAAAAAAATGCTGAGGCAGGATTTCCCCGCCTTTCCAGCCTGGCGCCATGAGCTCCACCCTGCACGAAATCCAGCCCGGGATAGGGCCAGGCAATATAGTCTTAATGGCACAATTCTAAAGAGTATGCAGGGACAGAGGGACCTGGGTCTTCATGTGCATAGATCTTTGAAGGTGACAGGACATATTGGGAGAGTAATTAGCAAAGCATATGGGATCTTGGATACTGAGAAGCCATGTTCCCTGGCTGGAGAATTTAGAACTAGGTGACATAGTCTCAAGGTAAGGGGATGACCATTTTGGATTGAGATGAGAAATCTCTTTTCTGAGGGGTGTGAATTTTTGGAATTCTCTACCCCAGATGGCTGTGGATGCATAGTCAGTCAGTACATTCAAGGCTGAGATCGCTAAATTTTTGGACAGTAATCAAATGATAGTGGGGGTGGAAATGGAGTTGAGGTCTAAGGTCAGCCATGATTTTATTGAATGGCAGAATAGGCTGGAGGCCTGTATGGCCTACTCCTCTTCTTGCGTTCTGATGTTAATGGGGCCATTTCCTTTTTAAAAAATTCCCTTAATGTGCTTATAAAATAAACTTTTGCTAGTACCCTTGATACCAGCTGCCAATTTTTTTCTGCTATACTCGCTGCTCTCATTATTTTAGCTTCCAGTAATGAAAAATCTGTGCTCTCTTGTGTCCTTGAGATTAAACTACATCTTTGAAGCCAGCAAATGAACTCTAAAGCCTACTTTAGTGTTTAATTAAAAGCCTCTAACTCCTGTACTAGCAAGGGAGAAGAGGGAGCTAACTGTTGGGGCATGATCCAAGATGTGAACAAGTAGATTAGGATATTCCAGCAACTTGTGTTGAGTGGAGTAGAATGTGTGGTCTCCTTATGAGGGAGTGAGAAATTTAAGAATCACCTTTCCACCAACAATCTGGTAAGGCTTGAGGAAGTTCCTCCAGTACAATGAGGAGTACTGAGGAACCATTTCAAAGAGTCTAATTGTTGCTGTAAGCCCTTTTATAAATAATCAGTGGGAGCAAAGGCAGGAAATAAGTACAAGGAAAAAACAAGTTCAGAAATTCCTGGCATTGCTGAAAGTGCAGTGTAATGGGACGGGACTGCTGCACCTCCCAAATCCCTGAGACTGGATCATTAAACAAAAGCAGCAGGCCCCTGTGCGTTTTTCTTTTTTTTTGTTAGTGCTGCCTGGACAGTTTTTCTTTTTAGTGATATCCTTGCCAATATTTATCCCTCAAATCACATCGGGTAGAACTCCCCTGCTCTTCGAAATAGTGCCAGGTGACCTTTTATATCCACATGAGGGGGCAGACAGGGCCTCGGTTTAACGTATCATCTGAAAGGCAACCCCTCCAACAGTGCAGCACTCCCACGATGCTGGAACTGGGAGTGTCAGCCTAGAATATGCTCATGTTGTTGGAGTGGATATTGAAGTCTCAACTAATGCCTGGCTCGGGTATAAAATTAAAACCCGACCCGGGCCCGAGTCCTTCAATTTTTTTTCATGCCCGACCTGACCCGAAAATATCAAACGTTATTAAAAGGAAAAACACATAGAAACATAGAAAATAGGAGCAGGAGTAGACCATTCGGCCCCTCGGGCCTGCTCTGCCATTCAAAAAAGATCATGGCTGATCGTCTAATTGAGTACCCTGCCCGCTTTTTCCCCATATCCCTTGATCCCTTTGGCATTAAGAAATATATCTATCTCCTTCTTGAATATATTTAATGATTTGGCCTCCACTGCCTTCTGCAGTAGAGAATTCCACAGGTTCACCACCCTCTGAGTGAAGAAATCTCTCCTCATTTCGGTTCTAAATGGCGTACCCTGTATCCTGTGATCCCTGGTTCTGGATTCCCCAGCCATCGGGAACATCCTCCCTCATCACGCCAAAACGTAGGTTAAAAAGAAAACAATAGAAAACAAAACCCGACCACAGCCAACCCGAACCCGACCCACCCGAGCCCGAATGCTGGACACAGAATATAGGCCCGACCGGAACATGGCACATGTAGTCGGGTTTGGTTGGGTTCAGGTCAGGTAGCCAGGCTTTACTCTCAACCTTCTGACTCAGACAACAGTGCTACCCACTGACGCACAGCTGACACCTAATATAAATGACGTGTCTGCAAACAGTCTGGAACTTCCTGCTAGATGAACAAGATCTTCGCCCAGTTCATTGTTTCCTGGGGCCTGTACCTAAAATATTTCTGGACTCTGTCTAGATGAACTCACTGGTTTTCTGTTCCGTCTAACCTGTTGATGTAGTACTTGTCCAGGTAAATACAGAAGATATCCCAGTCAGCATTCTCTGTTTGACCCCCTCTCCTGGCCATTGCTCTGCAGTCAGCTGAATTGAGCTGAGTTGGTTGCAGTAGGTCTACCCAAGTTGTAGATGACATTTGAGGTAACTAGAGCTTGAGAAACAGCCATTCATTTTGTGCACCCAGTGACCTTTTAGAGTCTGTTTCTTGTTTGATTGTTGTCATTTTAGCAAACATTAATTTGTCTCCAGTTTAAAAGAAAAGTCTGCTCCCGTTAACTCATTCGCTGTATTAAAAAGAACTGTTATTTGATACAGATGTAACATGCACAATCTGGATAAAGATTAGAGAAAGAATTCTGTCTCCATTACCTGAAGTGCCCAAAGACAACAGTTGCTTCTCATTCAACCACCTTTTATAATCTCATTTCATCAATGTCTAAAGACAATAAATGGTTGTTCTAATTCTTTTCTCAAATGCAGGTAAAATTCATTTTGATGACATTAATTTGGACAATGACTACAATCCTGCTGTTAGTTATGAACAGAGCAAGCTGGCAAATGTACTGTTCACCAGGGAGCTGGCAAAGAAATTAAAAGGTGAGTGCTACAGAATGATACCAGAACTGAGAAGTTATAACTTATCAGGAAAGATTGAACAGGCTGTGGCTGTTTGCTCCATAAATAAGATGACTGAGGGGTGACCTGATAAAGGTCTTCAAGATTATGAAAGGGTTTGATAGGGTAGATGTAAAGAAGATGTTGCAATTTGTGGGCAAGACTAGAACTAGGTGCCATAAGTATATGCAAGTCACTAATAAATCCAATAGGGAATTCAAGAGAAACTTCTTTCTGAGTGTTTCCTGACAACGCAGAGCATGAGCAGAGCGATCGGCGACGTTATGAGCGTGTGTCTGAACATTTGCCAGCTTGCCAGTATGAATCTGCGTGTGCGCGCACCGATGTCACCACACAATGCCAGCAGACGTAATGACGTCCGAGTGTTGCCTCACCTCTCAATGGCTGCAATCGCCGCCGCCTTCATTTCCCCCTTAACCGTACCCTGCTTCGGCCGCTTGCTTCCCACCCCCCCGGCCACTTGCTCGCTGCTCCCACCATCAAGACCAACCCCCCCACACCAGCTACTCGCTTGCTCGCCACCTAGCGAAGCAGCGGGGAACAAGCTGACGAGCATGGAGCAAGTGGCCGCGGGTTTTGGGGTGACAGAAGGAGTGAACCACTGAAAGGAGGCAAGTGGCAAGGCTGGGAGCAAGCGGCAGAAGAGAGGCAGTAGCGAGGCAGGGAGCAAGTGGCTAAGGGGAGGCAGCGATGAGATGGCGAGCAGATGGGTGTGGGAGGAGGCAGTGAAGAGAAACGCGATGGGAGCAGGGTACTGTTAGCGGTGGGATGGAGGTGGCAATCGCAACCGTTTAGGGGGTTTGGGTTTGATTTATTCTTGTGACAAATTGAGCAGCGCCATTTTTATTACTGCCATCTGCCTGAGACATCGCAGACAGTGATGTTTCAGGCGATGAGGCTGCATTTGTGCATGTGCCAGTACTGCACCACCTAATGGTCACATTGTCAGCAAACGCAGCCAACTTCCTTACCCAGAGAATGTGGAACTCACTACCTCAAGGAGTAATTGACCTGAATAGCATTGATGCATTTAAGGGGAAACTGGATAAACATGTGGGCAAAAGGAACAGAAGGATCTGTTGATGGGTTAGATGAAGAAGGGTGAAGAGAGGTTCTTGTAGAGCATAAATGCAGGCATGAACCAGCTAGGCCAAATGCACTGTCTTTTAGATTTAGATTTAGAGATACAGCACTGAAACAGGCCCTTCGGCCCACCGAGTCTGTGCCGACCATTAACCACACATTTATACTAATCCTGCACTAATCCCATATTCCTACCACATCCTCACCTGTCCCTATACTCCCCTACCACCTTCCTATACTAGTGGCAATTTATAATGGCCAATTCACCTATCAACCTGCAAGTCTTTTGGCTGTGGGAGGAAACCGGAGCACCCGGAGGAAACCCACGCAGGCACAGGGAGAACTTACAAACTCCACACAGGCAATACCCAGATTTGAACCTGGGTTAGAATTAGAACATTACAGCGCAGTACAGGCCCTTCGGCCCTCGATGTTGCGCCGACCTGTGAAACCATCTGACCTACACTATTCCATTTTCATCCATATGTCTATCCAATGACCACTTAAATGCCCTTAAAGTTGGTGAATCTACTACTGCTGCAGGCAGGGCGTTCCACGCCCTTACTACTCTCTGAGTAAAGAAACTACCTCTCACATCTGTCCTATATCTATCACCCCTCAACTTGAAGCTATGTCCCCTCGTGTTTGCCATCACCATCCGAGGAAAAAGACGCTCACTATCCACCCTATCTAACCCTCTGATTATCTTATATGTCTCTATTAAGTCACCTCTCCTCCTCCTTCTCTCCAACGAAAGCAACCTCAAGTCCCTCAGCCTTTCCTCGTAAGACCTTCCCTCCATACCAGGCAACATCCTAGTAAATCTCCTCTGCATCCTTTCCATAGCTTCCACATCCTTCCTATAATGCGGTGACCAGAACTGCACGCAATACTCCAGGTGCGGTCTCACCAGAGTTCTGTACAGCTGCAGCATGACCTCGTGGCTCCGAAACTCGATCCCCCTACTAATAAAAGCTAACACACCATATGCCTTCTTAACAGCCCTATTAACCTGGGTAGCAATCTTCAGGGATTTATGCACCTGGACACCAAGATCTCTCTGTTCATCTACACTACCAAGAATCTTCCCATTAGCCCAGTACTCTGCATTCCTGTTACTCCTTCCAAAGTGAATCACCTCACACTTTTCCGCATTAAACTCCATTTGCCATCTCTCAGCCCAGCTCTGCAGCCTATCTATGTCCCTCTGTACCCGACAACATCCTTCGGCACTATCCACAACTCCACCGACTTTAGTGTCATCTGCAAATTTACTAACCCACCCTTCTACACCCTCTTCCAGGTCATTTATAAAAATGACAAACAGCAGTGGCCCCAAAACAGATCCTTGCGGTACACCACTAGTAACTAAACTCCAGGATGAACATTTGCCATCAACCACCACCCTCTGTCTTCTTTCAGCTAGCCAATTTCTGATCCAAAGCTCTAAATCACCTTCAACCCCATACTTCCGTATTTTCTGCAATAGCCTACCGTGGGGAACCTTATCAAACGCCTTACTGAAATCCATATACACCACATCCACTGCTTTACCCTCATCCACCTGTTTGGTCACCTTCTCGAAAAACTCAATAAGGTTTGTGAGGCACGACCTACCCGTCACAAAACCGTGCTGACTATCTCTAATGAACTTATTCTTTTCAAGATGATTATAAATCCTGTCTCTTATAACCTTTTCCAACATTTTACCCACAACCGAAGTAAGGCTCACAGGTCTATAATTACCAGGGCCGTCTCTACTCCCCTTCTTGAACAAGGGGACAACATTTGCTATCCTCCAGTCTTCCGGCACTGTTCCTGTCGACAATGATGACATAAAGATCAAGGACAAAGGCTCTGCAATCTCCTCCCTTGCTTCCCAGAGAATCCTAGGATAAATCCCATCTGGCCCAGGGGACTTATCTATTTTCACACTTTCCAAAATTGATAACACCTCCTCCTTGTGAACCTGAATCCCATCTAGCCTAGTAGCCTGAATCTCAGTATTCTCAACAACATTTTCTTTCTCTACTGTAAATACTGATGCAAAATATTCATTTAACACTTCCCCTATCTCCTCTGATTCCACACACAACTTCCCACTACTATCCTTGATTGGCCCTAATCTAACTCTAGTCATTCTTTTATTCCTGATATACCTATAGAAAGCCTTAGGGTTTTCCCAGATCCTATCCACCAATGACTTCTCGTGTCCTCTCCTTGCTCTTCTTAGCTCTCCCTTTAGATCTTTCCTGGCTAGCTTGTAACTCTCAAGTGCCCTAACTGAGCCTTCACGTCTCATCCTAACATAAGCCTTCTTTTTCCTCTTGACAAGCGCTTCAACTTCTTTAGTAAACCACGGCTCCCTCGCTCGACAACTTCCTCCCTGCCTCACAGGTACATATTTATCAAGGACACGCAGTAGCTGCTCCTTGAATAAGCTCCACATTTCGATTGTTCCCATCCCCTGCAGTTTCCTTCCCCATCCTTCGCATCCTAAATCTTGCCTAATCGCATCATAATTTCCTTTCCCCCAGCTATAATTCTTGCCCTGCGGTATATACCTGTCCCTGCCCATCGCTAAGGTAAACCTAACCGAATTGTGATCACTATCGCCAAAGTGCTCACCTACATCTAAATCTAACACCTGGCCGGGTTCATTTCCCAGTACCAAATCCAATGTGGCATCGTCCCTAGTTGGCCTGTCTACATACTGTGTCAGAAAACCCTCCTGCACACACTGGACAAAAACTGACCCATCTAAAGTACTCGAACTATAGTATTTCCAGTCGATATTTGGAAAGTTAAAGTCCCCCATAACAACTACCCTGTTACTCTCGCCCCAACGAGAATCATCTTCGCTATCCTTTCCTCTACATCTCTGGAACTATTCGGAGGTCTATAAAAGACTCCCAACAGGGTGACCTCTCCTATCCTGTTTCTAACCTCGGCCCATACTACCTCAGTAGACGAGTCCTCAAACGTCCTTTCTGTCGCTGTAATACTCTCCTTGATTAACAATGCCACACCCCCCCCTCTTTTACCATCTTCTCTGTTCTTACTGAAACATCTAAATCCCGGAATCTGCAACATCCATTCCTGCCCCTGCTCTACCCATGTCTCCGAAATGGCCACTACATCGAGATCCCAGGTACCAACCCATGCTGCAAGCTCACCCACCTTATTCCGGATGCTCCTGGCGTTGAAGTAGACACACTTTAAACCAGGTTCTTGCTTGCCAGTGCCCTCTTGCGTCCTTGTAACCATATCCCTGACCTCCACTACTCTCAACATCCTGTACACTGGCGCTACAATTTAGGTTCCCATTCCCCTGCTGAATTAGTTTAAACCCCCCCGAAGAGCACTAGCAAATCTCCCCCCCAGGATATTGGTACCCCTCTGGTTCAGGTGAAGACCATCCTGTTTGTAGAGGTCCCACCTACCCCAGAAAGAGCCCCAATTATCCAGGAAGCCAAAACCCTCCCTCCTGCACCATCCCTGCAGCCACGTGTTCAACTCCTCTCTCTCCCTATTCCTCACTTCGCTATCACGTGGCACGGGCAACAACCCAGAGATAACAACTCTGTTTGTTCTCGCTCTAAGCTTCCACCCGAGCTCCCTGAATTTCTGTCTTAAATCCCCACCTCTCTTCCTACCTATGTCGTTGGTGCCTATGTGGACCACGACTTGGGGCTGCTCCCCCTCCCCCTTAAGGATCCCAAAAACACGATCCGAGACATCACGAACCCTGGCACCTGGGAGGCAACATACCAACCGTGAGTCTCTCTCGTTCCCACAGAACCTCCTATCTGTTCCCCTAACTATGGAGTCCCCAATGACTAATGTTCTGCTCCTCTTCCCCCTTCCCTTCTGAGCAACAGGGACAGACTCTGTGCCAGATACCTGTACCCCATTGCTTACCCCTGGTAAGTCGTCCCCCGCAACAGTATCCAAAACGGTATACCTGTTGTTGAGGGAAACGGCCACAGGGGATCCCTGCACTGCCTGCTGGTTCCCTCTCCTTCCCCTGACGGTAACCCATCTACCTACTTCTTTTACCTGAGGTGTGACTACCTCCCCATAACTCCTCTCAATAACCTCCTCCGCCTCCCGAATGATCCGAAGTTCATCCAGCTCCAGCTCCAGTTCCCTAACGCGGTTCTCGAGGAGCTGGAGTTGGGTGCACTTCCCACAGATGCAGTCAGCAGGGACACTCTTGGCGACCCTTACCTCCCACATTCTGCAGGAGGAACATACAACTGCCTTAACCTCCATTCACACTATTCCAAATTCCCAACAAATCTACTGAAAAACCAAAAACAAAAAGTCAAAACTTGTTAGGTTAGCAATCCAACGGACAGAACTTCTTAAATAAAAAGCTTACCTTATCAACACACCAGAGTCCTTTTTTTTGGTTAGAGGAGGAGGGTGGGTGGGAGACATTACACGTGTAGTGTCTCGGGTACAGCCACCACACAAATATATACTTTTTACTTACCCAGCAGTCCCCTGGTCCTCCGAAAACAAAAGGGAATTCACTTTTAAACTTACACAGAAATTGACTTCACAGCTGTAAGCCCGCTCACGCACCTCCGTTACTATCAAAGCTGCAGTCACCGAAACTAAAAGAAAGAGATTTTACACCACACAAATATATACTTTTTACTTACCCAGCAGTTGCTGGAGCTGTGAGGCTGCGGTGCTAACCACTGCGCCACTGTGCCACCCCTTCAAAAAGACAACTTGATTCGTTGAGCCTTTGTAATGAAGTGAAGGGCTTTGGTGCGGTGCTGGTAATCACTGGGACAAAACTGCTAGGTGGTTGTTATTGGCCTTTGGGATCCTAATTAACTTTAAGAATTTGAGAAGTTTTTTTTTAATTCTTGCCCTTTTTAAAGTTGAAGGATGTGTTCTGGGGTGTCAAATGTGTTGCTTCAACATTCAGTGCTCCAGGTCCGCAATAAGCATGTGTTTAGATGCAAGGAAAGAGCTCCTTTTACTGAGCCCTGACCTGTGTTGTTTAACCCTAAACTCTGAAGAGTGCTTCAAACATTTCCACTTCCTGCACTAATAATCATTGTTCCCAATTGATGCCAAATTATGGCAAGTTTTACAGGTCCATTTATTCTGAACTTGAATCAAATGTTATTCCATTTTCCAGGAAAACCATCCTCAACTGTTTATTTATTTTCTACATTTCTGGGTTGTAATTGTGTCTTCCTTAATTTTAGGAACAGGAGTAACTGCCAATTCTCTCCACCCTGGAGTAGTAATGACTGAGTTGGCACGTCACATGATGCCTAATCTATCTTTATGGTTCAAGATCCTCATTGCATCAATAGCAATCGTCGCCTTTAAGAATCCCTGGCAGGGAGCTCAGACGAGCATTTATTGTGCAGTTGCTGAGGAGCTGGACAATGTTAGCGGCCTGTACTTCAGGTGAGATTGAATTCTTGACTTAGCATCATGTTTACCTGCTTCTTGAGACAGTTGAAAATGCCTGGTAGAAAATTTTAGTCTCTCTCGACATCTCTGCCAGGATCTGACAGTGAATACAAACTAACTTGGCAGAGGTGTGGGAACCAGGAGATAATACAAGAGAGGAACACCAAGGTGCACAGAGAATTGGAAGAGACCGGTAGCACTAGAGTAGGAAATAGCAAAGTATTAGGTGGGGTGAGAGTGAGCACCCTTTGGGCTAAAGGGATCAAGGGATAAGGAGAGAAAGCGGCTAGAGGGGACTGAGTTTGGATGATCAGCCATGATTGTATCGAATGGCGTGCAGGCTGGAAGGGCCAAAAGGCCTACTTATGCTCCTATTTTTCTATGTTTCTAGAGAAGGGAGTACTGTATTAGATGGGAGTGGACTGAGAAGGACTATGAGGAATGCAGGAAAAGGATTACAATGCATGTGTGTAAACACACGTTGTGGTGAATAAAGTTGGTGTGCTCCAAGCACAAATAGCAGTATGGGAATATGATGTCGTGGCAATAATGGAAAAGTGGCTTAAAAATGGCAAAGACTGGGTGCTTCATATACAAGGATATAAAGTGTTCAGAAAAGATAGAGAAGGAAAAAAGGGAGGGGGTGGCAATCCTGATTAGGGAAGACAATGCAGTGCTGGAAAGGGAGGATGTCCTTGAAGGGGCAAGGACAGAATCCATTTGGTTGGAGTTGAGGAGCAAAAAGGATGTGATCACGCTACTGGCAGTATTCTATAGGCCTCCAAAAAGTGTGAGAGATAGGAGCAAATCTGCAGGGAAATCACAGATATGCAAGTACTATAGAGTGGTGATACTGAGGGACGTTAATTATTCAAATATCGAGTTGGGATAATTTTACAGTAAGGGGAAAGGAGTGGAAGGAATTTCTTAAATGTGTTCAGGAGAACTTCTGTGATCAGTATGTTCTCAGCCCACATAGAAAAGAGGCATTGCTGGTCTGGTGCTGGGAAATGAGGGGGCCAAGTGGACCAAGTGTCTGTGGGGAAGCACTTGGATAAGAGTGATCATCATGTTCTAAAGTTTAGGCTAGTAATGCAGAAAGGCAAGGAACAAAATGAGGTAGAATGTCTAGATTGGAAGAGGTCTAAATTCAACACAGAGAAGGGATATAGCCAGGGTAGAATGGAACCAAATACTGGCAGGAAGAGTTGTATTGAAACAATGGATCATCTTTAAGGAACAAATGCTTCAGGTACATACTAGGAACATTCCAACAAGGGTGAAAGGTAGGGGAACCAAAAACAGGGCCCTTGGTTGACGAGGGAGATCAGAGATGATGAAGAAACAAAAAAAGAGGGTGTATGATGCAGGTCAGGTGAACTCATCAAGTGAGAACCAGACCACATACAATAAGTTGAGAGGTGAAGAGGAAAGTAAGACTGGCAAAGAGAGAGTATGAAAATGGAATGGCAGTCAACATAAAAGGGAACCCAAAGATCTTCTACCTGCATGTGAATAGTAAGCAAGTAGTAAGAGGAGGAGTGGGGCCTGTTAGGAACAGAGAGGGTAATGTATGCTTAGAGGTGCAGGTTAAGGCTAATATACTTAATTGAGTACTTTTGTATCAGTGTTTACTAAGGAAATGGAGGCTGTCAAGATGTAAGTAGAAGCAGATAACTGAGGGGAGAAGTACTAAAAAGGGTAGCTTAGGGTAGATAAGTCAGCTGGTCTGGATGGCTAGCTTCTCCGGTTGCTAAAGTAAGTGGGGATGGAGATAGTGCAAAAGGCTTGCCATAATTTTCCAATCTTCCCTGGATACAAGGGAGGTGCCAAAGAATCGAAGAGTGGCAAACATGATACCCCTATTCAAGAAAGGGTGTAAAGACTGCTAGCCATTACAGGCCAGTTAGTTTAACATCAGTGGTGGGTGAGGTGTTAGAAACAGTAGTCAAAGAAAATATCAATGGACACTTGAAGAGATTTGAGTTAATTAAGGATAGCCAGCATGCATTTGTAAAAAGCAGATCATGCTCGACCAATCTAATTGAATTTTTGATGAAGTAACAGAGAAGGTTGATGAAAGGAATACGATGGATGTTGTTTATATGGATTTTAAGAAAGCATTTGATAAGGTACTATCATAAAAGGCTGGTTAACAAAATCGAGGCTCATGGAATAGGAGGGTCAGTGTCCAATTGGATAAAAAAAAAATTGGCTTAATAACAGAAAACAGCGAGTTGTAGTACATGGTTGTTTTTCAGACTGGAGGATGGTAGACAGTGATGTTCCCCAAGGGTCAGTACTGGGACCACTGCTTTTTTTGTTATTATAAATGACTTGGATCTTGGAATATGGAGTAGAACCTCAAAATTTGCTTACGACACCAAACTTGGAGGTACGTCAAACCGTGAGTATGGTATGAGCTGCCTGCAACGCGACAGAGATAGGCTAGCAGAATGGGCAGAGAGGTGGCAGAGGAATTTAATACTGACAACTGTGAGGTGATGCATTTTGGCAGAAGGAATAGAGAGAGGCAATACATACTTAATGGCACAGTTCTAAAAAATATACAGGAACAGAGGGACCAGGGGGTGCATGTGCATCAATCTTTGAAGGTGGCAGGACACATTGAGAGAGTGGTTAGTAAAGCATATGGGATCTTGGGCTTCATAAATAGAGGCATTGAGTGCAAAAGTAGGGAAGTTATGCTGAACCTTTATAAAGCTCTGGTTAGGCTCCAACTGGAGTATTATGTCCAGTTCTGGTCACCACGCTTTAGGAAAGATGTGAGGGTCCTTGAGAGGGTGCAGAGGAGATTTACCAGAATGGTTCCAGAGATGGGGAATTTTAGTTACAAGGTTAGGTTGGAAAATAAAAGCAAAATACTGCGGATGCTGGAAATCTGAAATAAAAACAAGAAATGCTAGAAATACTCAGCAGGTCTGGCAGCATCTGTGGAAAGAGAAGCAGAGTTAACGTTTCGGGTCAGTGACCCTTCTTCGGAAAAGTTGGGGTTGTTTTCGCTGGAGCAAAGGAGATTGAGGAGACATTTGATAGAAGTATACAAGATTATAACAGACTTAGATAAGTTAGACGAGGAAAAACTGTTCCCATCACCTAATGGTACAAGGACTAGGGGACACGGGTTGAAAGTTTTTTGGGCAAAAGATGCAGGGGGAATATCAGGAAGCAGTTTTTTACACAGCGGGTGGTAATGACCTGGAACTCTCTGCCCACAAGGGTGGTGGAAGCGGAGGTTATCAATGACTTCAAGAGGAAGTTGGATGGCCACTTGAGAGAAATAGACTTGCAAGGCTACAGGGATCGAGTGGGGAGTGGGATTGACTGCATAGCTCCGTGGGGAGCTGGCATGGACTCAATGGGCCAAATGGCCTCCTTCTGTGCTGTAAATGACTCTATGAACTCACCAGTGAAGCAGCTAGTAAAGCAATGATTACCAACTTCTAACTCTCTTGCCTTTTGCAGTCTTGCACCTTCTGTCCAGAGGTGTTGTCTATGGCTCGGTGTGTAGCACTCTTGCCTCTGAGGCAGAAGACCATGGGCTCAAGTCCCACTCCAGAGACTTAAAATATAAAAACATAAAATCGAGGCAGACAATTCAGTTTGTGCTGAGGGGGTGCTGTTTTCAGATGAGACATTAAATTGAGGCCCCATTTGCTCTGTCAGGTGGGCATAAAAGATCCTAGTGCAATATTTCAAAGAAGAGCAGTGGAGCTCTCCCTAATGTCCTAGCCAATATTTATCCTTCAGTCAACATCACTGAAACAAATTATCTGACCGTCGTCAACTTGCTGTTTGTGGGAGCTTGCCGCGTGCAAATTGGTTGCAATTTTGCATTACAACAGTGATTACACTTCAATAGCTCTTCATTGGCTGTAAAGCATTATGGGGCATCCTAAGGTTGTGAAAGCCGCTATATAAATGCAAATCGATCTTCTTTCAATTTGCTGCTGTATTGGCGTTTAACATTGACCCCATTTTAAAACCTCGTTTAAAGAACATGAATGTGCCCCCTCAGATTGTGGAACAAAGAACAGCACAGCACAGGAACAGGCCATTCGGCCCTCCAAGCCTGCACTGATCATGATGCCTGTCTAAACTAAAACCTTCTGCACTTCCGGGGTCCGTATCTCTCTATTCCCATCCTATTCATGTATTTGTCAAGATGCCTCTTAAACGTCGCTATCGTACCTGCTTCCACCACCTCCCCCAGCAGCAAGTTCCAGGCACTCACCACCCTCTGTGTTTAAAAAAAAACTTGCCTCGCACATCCCGTCTAAATTTTGCCACTCGCACCTAAAACCTATGTCCCCCTAGTAACTGACTCTTCCACCCTGGGAAAAAGCTTCTGACTATCCACTCTGTCCATGCTACTCATAACTTTGTAAATCTCTATCATGTCGTCCCTCCACCTCCGTCGTTCCAGTGAAAACAATCCGAGTTTATCCAACCTCTCCTCATAGCTAATGCCCTCCAGACCAGGCAACATCCTGGTAAACCTCTTCTGTACCCTCCCCAAAGCCTCCACATCCTTCCGGTAGTGTGGCAACCAGAATTGCACGCAATATTCTAAGTGTGGCCTAACTAAGGTTCTGTACAGCTGCAGCATGACTTGCCAATTTTTATACTCTATGCCCCGACTGATGAAGGCAAGCATGCCGTATGCCTTCTTGACTACCTTAAAACCTATAAGGGTCCTCCAATTGTACAATAATTAGTGTTACAGTACAGTGAGCAATGTACATAATGTGTGGTGACGATGGTGTATACACAAATATTTATAGTTTGCATCTGAAACTCTTACCTTACTATTGATGCTTTTGGGACATAGGAACAGCATCAGAATGTTTGGCTCGTAATCCCTGCCCGTTCTCCCCTACATAGCCAAGGGACCTTGAGACCAGCAGTGCCACCATTGCTGCTACCTGGCTGAGGTCAGCTAACTCAGCACAGTCCAGGAATCAAACATGATATTATTTTAATCTGGTCTGATCCGTTTGTACCAACTGTGGTGTTGGGACTTTGGAGAGTTTGCTAATTCTCCAATGTAAAGTTCTCCTGCAGGAAATACTAAATCCATTTGTGCTTTCTCAGTGGGTTAGGGGGTGGTGGGGGGGGGGGTGGTGTAGTCAATGGATGAAGGGAAACAGCCATGGGGGGAAAAAATTGTGTCCTGACCTATCCCGAGGGAGTAAAGAGTAGATTTTGGCTATGGGCAGGTAACCTATGTTTACCTTCAGTTGGCAAATCTTATCACCAGAAATGGGAAAGCCTAAAGCCAAATGGTTTTAAAAAAAAATCCCAAATATATTGGGGTAGATTTGGACTTTGACAGCAGTTGGCAGTCTGTTTTACATCTTTCCGCATTGTTATTTCCATTGAAGGCGATGGCTGGTGAGTCGCTATCGGCCCTTTTACACCATTACACAATATCTACCCCATTGTAACCTGTTGCCTTGTGGACCGTGTACAGTTAATGCCACATAGTAAACAAATTCTAACTTCATATTTGACAGTGACTGCTGTGCTAAAGAGCCTGCCCCTCAAGCCAGAGATGATGATGATGCCAAGAAACTGTGGGAGCTCAGTGAAAAGATGGTGGGACTTGATGTTTCCGAAGGACAACTGCTTCATACTCCAGAATCCTGAGACATTAACCCACTAGCATCATTATTTTCTGTAATTCCTGCTTGAAGCTTCTCGTATCTAGATGTGTAGTGGTGTTTCTGAACTACTTAAAATGTAATACCAGTTTTGAAAGTGATCCTATTGTCAGGGCTTTAGGTTGTTATGGGCTGGGGTTCATGCACAGATTTTGAAGTTTGGACGGAGCCAATGAAATTTATTAATGTCTTCCGAAACATTAAAGTTCGTTGAGTTTCAAAAAGGCAGTTTATTGGGGGAGAGAATACAAAGCTTGATCTATCATAGGCAGGGCCACTGGCTTTTGTTTCAGGTGGAAAAGATCAGTGGAATTGTAACATGCAATCTGACATGCTAGATAAAAATTCCTCAACAGAATAGGATTTGACTTATTTGGTAAGTAGTGTAGTAGCCTTGTTATAGGTAAGCAAGAGATGACAGAAGGTGTATAAAAAAAATTATAACATCTGTCTCCAATAAAACATCTTGCATTTCATAGAGTCGTAATGGCACAGAATAGAGGTATGCAAAGGAAACCCGACCCAAGTCCGAATGCTGGACCTGGAAGCCCGACCAGAACCCGACACATGCCATCGGATTCCGTCGGGGTCAGGTCGGGTAGCAGGCCTTTACTCATGTACTGATGTAAAGGCCTGCCACCCGACCCGACCCCGACAGGTCCTGCCGACATGTGCCCAGTTTGGGTCGGGTTCGGTCGGACTTCTGGGTCCAGAATTCGGGCTCGCAAAAGAAAGGGTTTCCTTTGCACACCTCTAGCACAGAAGGCCAGAAATATGGACACAGGAATTTATAATGGAAACCAGCTATGGAAACCTGTCACGCTGTAAGTACATCCTCCCTCCTGGCAGGAGCATGTGATTACAGTGTGCTAGTTAAAATATTTATAAATCTGGACATGTGATTGGAAGTAGAACATTGATAGTGTATGACTTTGAAATGGAAACTGAAAGACATCTGTGCTCCCTCATCTAATTATTGCACACCCTCTCTCCCACTTGATGGTGGCAGCTTTGGCTCAGTAGGTAGCACTTTTGCCTTTGAGTTAGAAGGTCATGGGTTCAAGCCCCACTCTGGAAGAGACTTGAGCACTTGACCTTGGCTGATACTTCAGTGCAGTGCTGAGGAAATCCTTCAAGCAACACCACCCAGACAGATGCCCAACAGATTAACAGGTCATTTATTCCATTGCTGTTTGTGGGACCTTGCAATGTGCGAATTAACTGCTGTGTTTGGTTTGTAGTAGAGGCTACGTGTCAAAAGCAGGAGAATGTTCCAGCCTTCATTTACCACTCAGTCAAAATCTCTTTAAAGCAGATTATCTGGTCATTTATCTGATTTCTGCTTGTGGAACCTTGCTGTACACAAATTGGCTGCTGTGTTTGCTTGCATTCTAACAATGACTACACTTCAAAAGTACTTCATTGGCTGTAAAGAGCTTTGGGATGTCACGAGATAGTGAAAAGTGCTATATAAATGCAAATCTAGCTTTATAGAATCGCAAAATACTGCCGATGCTGGAAATCTGAAATATAAACAAGAAATGCTGGAAATACTCAAAAGGTCTGACAGCATCTGTGGAGAGAGAAGCAGAGTTAATGTTTCAGAACTGATGAAAGGTCACAGACCTGAAACGTTAACTCTCCTTCTCTCTCCACAGATGCTGCCTGACTGCTGAGTATTTCCAGCACTTTGTTTTTATTTCAGATTTCCAGCATCTGCAGTATTTTGCTTTTATTTTAATGGCATGTGAGTAACTGTGTTTACAGACATTAATCACCTTCTACAATAATGCCCAGCTATCTGCTAAGCCCCAAACTCGATGGCGTGGGCTAGTTGGAAAAATAGCATGCAGTAAATTGTATCCTACCCGTCCGCCAGCCCATGTGCAGCTACAGTTTGCTGTTCTGTTATGTTGCCTTGACCTGTGCTTCATACTGCATTCTGAGATTGGTTTCCCCACGTTGCAGGCTGCCAATTTTCATTGGAGAGCAGGCAGGAGTGTCAGTTGATTCATGGTAGCTATCCCTGCCTGAGTACTGTTAAAATAAATACCAGGCAACTGTACAAGCCAAGGTCTTTGCTTGGTCTTGGTGTGTCTCAGTGTTGGATTGGCAATTGACAGACCACTATCAAGTTGAATCTGAATCTGCTTCACGTCACTATGAAGATGACATTTAACCTTGCTCTGGCATCTTTCAGAACTTGCATTTGCAAAATATAAATCGTTAATTTTACTGATTTTGTCAAGTAAATCTTGTACCAGAACTGAGATTTCTGTCTTTAATCATAGTCTTTCTTACTGCTAATGTAACATATGGATCACTGTAAATCTTCAAGCAAAAATAAAAGATACATTTAAAGAATTGTTTAATTACAGTCTGTTCCTGTTGATTGCTGGTGAGTTTCAGTCTACAGAGTTTGAAAATGTCCCTGTACTCTGCAATGTATATCATTTACTCCTGAGTTACGTGTATGAATTTTGTACACACAACCTTTCAAAATCATCTTGTGTGCTCTAATAAATTCATGAACGTGGCTGTTTTGTTCACCGGGTGTGTTTAGACTGAAGAGGCTACCTGTACAGTTTGTAAAGCACACTGGTTTGCATTCAGATACAAGCTTGGAGTAGGGGCCAGAATCCTGCTCCATTACCCATCTGATACTAACAGTTGTCTGTGTGTGTGTGTGTGTGTGTGTGTCTCTCTCTCTTTTGCAGCTGGCGCAATGTGTCTGTACTTGTGCTGTGATCGATATTTAACCCCTTCATTCTGTTCCTTTAATCTGTAATTTGTCCTGAGTGCTCATTAACACTCTGCTTGCTGGGTAGAGTGGCCTATTTCTCCTGGCTCAGCACAATCTTGTCCAGTATTTATAAAATTTCAAAGGTGTTCTATAATTCTCTTCAAGGAAACTGTTCATCTATTGTATGCAGAATACTGGTTACTTCTGTTGCTCTCGGAACTCTAACCACAGATATATGCCATAGTGTTTCCCTGTTAATGATCAATGTGACCACTGATCATTTTAAATTATTCTTCCTAACCCCTTTGAATTCCCCCTTCCCTTTTACCCCTTTCAGCAATAACACTTCCTGAGTATGGATATGGTTCCATGCTCATAGATAATTTCCTACAGCTCACTCAAGTGACCATTCTTTGTGTGAGGTTAGACAGTGAATCTCAATGTGAAATTTGTTCATTAAAGTGCAATTCATTTATTTGTTCAATGCAGTGCAATTGTTCACTAAAACACATTGGGGAATTCTGCTTTTCAATGTTTTTGAAAGATTATTTGTTCCACTTTAATGCAATGTTTTCTGCCACAAATAATATACCACTCATTTATTTTATGAAAATACTCTTGTACACAAGATACTGTAACAATCCGCTTACATTCTGTAAAGAAACACTTGCTATTTCAAGTGATAATTTACATCTAGAACAGGCTGCAAATCTTGCAGTGAAGCTCCAAATGATGTCCATCATTTTGTAAACATAGGTCAACATTTGCAGGTTCCATCCTAGGGAAGTTGCTTATTTACAAACATTAAATGTAAAATATTAAGAAAATACAGATATCATGTTATTTACACATTGACAAAACACTAAGCGGAGCACAAAGGACATTGTTAGACCTATAAGCAAAATAGCTTCCACAAATTGTAATTTTAATCAGCTCATCACTTTCTGCTCCAGCTGGTTTAACCAACTTTGTCCAACCATCATTCAGAATGAAGCTTGGGCTTTGAGGGAGTCTCATCTCCGACAAAACTTTAAGGCGCTTTAAACAGAGAAACATACACATCTTAATGCACTTTGAGTTCGCAAACTGCTAATTAGAATTATTATTCACATTCTAAATGATTTACTTCATTTCCACAGAAATACACAAATATTTACTTGAACGATTTTCTCAAATATACAGTTTAAATAATTTAAATTTACTCACACGAAGAATACGCTGAAAGACCAATGCTAATACAGCACTACTTTATATTATTGTATCATTAAAGTCCACTAGTGTAAATAATAGAATATTCACTTGAAATTTCAAATTTTTTTTAATTTAATGAGCTTTAATGCAATTTTAATGGAGTCACTGGTCTTGTGGAATGAGACAAAATGCTGACTTTTCCTTTAAGCTCGCTGCCCTTTAATTTGATGAACTGACCTGCTCAGGTAATGCAGATTAGCCTTTGCTTTATTAAATGTCATGCACTGGGATTTACTGTATTATGTTTCAGTGCCCATGTGAATGAGGGAGTTGAGAGTTCAGAAGTGGAGATGAGATGCCCATGACCTAGTGCTGAAATGATGATATATATAAAAAAAATGTTGATCATTTTTGACACTGGTCTGATTTTTTTTATTACCAACCTTATTTAATTTTGGTTTCTAATGATTGCTGTCCACATTGTAATGTATAGGTCCAAATGACAATAGTTGCTACTCACTGCTCCATAGCCTGTGTGTATCTTTTGGATGAGACAAATGGAGGCCCCATCGGCCATCTCAGGTTGGGACATAAAGAATCCCATGGCACTATTTTGAAGAAGAGCAGGGGAGTTCTCCCCAGTGTTCTTGGCCAATATTCATCCCTCAACCAACATCACTAAAACAGATTACCCAGTTATTATTCTTTGTGGGATGATCTTACAGGCAAATTGGCTGCCGTGTTTTCTACATTACAACAGTGATTACACTCCAAAAGTACTTCATTGCCTATAAAGCACTTTGGGATGTCCTGAGGTCGTGAAAGGTGCTAAATCAATATGCAATTAATGATTAAAACTGACAAACGCTGAGCACTGGTTGCCCAAGTCAAAATGATGCTAACTTTTCCTAGCATTCTTAAAATTGCCACACGTCTTAGAGTGGTTTCATTTATCCAAAGGCATAGGATAATATCTACCGTCATCAAGTACAGAGGATGGTCAAGGAATATGTGTCCGAATCAGATCGCCAGTTAGAGATTGGATAGTAGCAAATAGTCCTTGTGGAAATAGATGGATTATGGATCTTAAACTATGCTCAACTGTGCTTTTTTGATATTGGGCCTTTTTGGTTTATGCTCACATATTTTGCGCCTTCTGGATGCAGCTCTATAACCGTGCTCTTTTTTTTTATTAAACATACACAGGAGTCCCAGGCAGAGAACTTACCTTCTGTAATCTCCTCCCCTTTGATTCCAGTATGACTTCTATAAATTGAAGGCAGGATTTTATGTGGATCCCTTGTTTCAGAATAATATCTAAAACTAGCCAAGAGGTAAGCAGGCAATTATACTTGTTAATTGAGGATCACAACATAGGTAGTTAGATTAAGAAAAAATTACATTCTATTTAAAGTTATGTCACAATTAAGGAAATATTTAATACAATGAAGACTGATCCAAAGGGACCTGCTTTCTTAAAATAATGAATGCCTGTTGTACATGTCCATAAGCAATGAAATGTATAATCAGCACATGTCTAAGGGTGGCAGGAGGGTTTGACGTCATTCTAAAACCAAAACAATATAAACACTGTGGCTATGCCAGGAGTGATCACACACTTCAGCTGATTTCAACTTGCCAAAATTGGCATTAATTGGGGGGGGGGGGGGCGGTGCAGGTGGGGAAACAGGCTTAAAATGTAGCCAGTAGACTTACTGCCCCATTAAAACATGTGCTTTAGCTGCCGTCATTTTTAAAGGGTCTTCCTCAGGCCCTGGGAACTGGCTGAAATCCTTTGGGTTCGAAACAGTGAACTGCATCAAGATGTCAGTCTGGCATCCATAGCTCACTGGTTCCATTTAATTGCAAACCAGGTCAAAAAATGGCCCCAGCCTCTTCCACCCCTGGACTGGGAGAGCAGGAGATTGGTAAATTCTGCAGTTGATGGAAGGGAATGTTGGGCAAGGTGTGTAATGGACAGGCAATCCGCTATCGCTGGTTTTGAGCTCCCGCCAAAGTTGAATTTTAGTCCCATGTGGTCAATATGCTGCTTGGTTAGTATCCAACATTTACCAAGTATACCAGTATCTCTAATCCAGCCAGCCCAGCTCTGTGCATTTCATCAGGTCACAATACTAGCCACTTTAAAGGAAAATACTAATCTTGATTGTATTGGTTTGTTAAAGTGTAAGCTTGAATTAGTTTTACATTCTCATGGTTATATAAAGTGAAGATGGACTATATATATAGTGACATATGCACTAAGTGTTCAGCTCCTCAAAGTCAGACAGCTGCTTCATTTGCTCCACCTGCATAGAATGCCTTCTCACCAACTTCTTTTTGGCTTTCATGTCGTTTCGCTTTGGTGAAGATGGCGCCATGGGAACCATAGATTTCAGACACATGGTCAGAGGGGACGAAGGCTTGCTGTTGCACCCTATGTCAGGGATGGGTGGATTGGGATTGACGTTCAATGGTGGCAGATGTCCCGGTCTTGTGTGAGAGATATGATCTAGAAGAAGCGTTCCAGACCCTCTTCTTTCAAGTAGGCCAGGTGGTCTGCGTCGTACAGAACTGGGGGATGTGCTGGAGATACTGTCTAGTGACTCACGGGAGCTGGTTAACAATGTCAGGGGAGAGGTGTTATGTTTCTTTCTTTCAAAAGTAATTTTTCCTGGATCAAATGGATTGGTGACTGAGTCTGAATAAAGCTGGGAGTCTGAATCATAGTGGTCATTGCCTAATCTTCTGCGATGGACAGTGTCTCGCAAGCTCACTGGACCCGTTGAAGCAAAGCTGCTAACAGTATCTTGCTCAGAAGGCAAAGTGCTTCTTCGAGCTAAAGGCTGGTGCTGGGTTTGGCTTTTCTCATAGGATTGCTTGCGGGAAACTGGTGCAGATGTGGAGGGAGTCCTAGAAGTTGAGTCACCTACAAATGGGAAGGTGGATGGATCTTTACTTTCTGTACTGTTGGTTCTGGACAAAGTCGTTCGTTTGGGCAGAGTCAACCCATTGATTCCCTGGATGATCTCATCATCTGGGCTAACTCTTTTGCACTCCTCTTGATAGGCGGAAGCAGCTAAGACAGATGGTGCAATCAAACCCCAGGGCTCTGATTGGAGCCTCTTCAGTTGTGGCAAGCGGGTCCCAATTCTTTTTGGATTCACTTTTCTGGTTGGAGAGCCAGGATCATTGTGGGGTTTGCCAGTGTAACCTCCGGTCTGATGTGACATTACTTGAAAATTAAAGGGTTTTTCATCATCTTGTTCATCAGTGGGCGATGGAGTCAGAGATGTCTTGAGTTCAATATCAGATGGGGACATACAGAGAGCAGGAGTATGTCTTTCCTCTAGTTCTGGTGAAGGTGGGACGTTTAGATACTGTTTTGTTGTTTTTGTACCGGAAGGAGATTTATCAGTAGTTATTATTATGACCTCCTTCCCTTTGGCTTTGCAGGCATTTAGTAGACATTTTAGGACCTCTTTGTCATCTGTGTTGATGGCATAAACCAAGGCTGAGGCACCAGAATGATCCTCCAAGCTTGGATCTGCACCATTGGTGAGCAACAGCGACACAGCTTCCTCTCCAGCTCTCTCAATGCACGCATGCATTAACGCTGTTTTACCAGACTTGTCTTGAATATTTGGGTCTGCCTGATTTTCCAGCAGGTACTTCACCATCTTGGCTTTGCTTACACTTTGCTGGTCAACATGTCTGGTCATACATGCTACCATAAGCGGTGTCTCTCCTCTTTCATTGCTTTCATTGATGTACGCTCCACCTTCTAACAAAAGTCTGGTTAATCTCAACCTCCCCAACCAAACTGCCTTTAGAAGGGAATTCCCATCAGTCCGTAATTCAATAGCATCATCCATAGTGAACTGTATTATTGTAGCTCCTTTAGAAGCGTGACAGACTTGAGAATCTGGGTTAAATGATAAAGGCAAAAATCAATAATATTTCTACAACTAAGTAATAATTCCCTCCATGCGCACTAACTGTATTTTAGTGTCTATCACTTTGTCTGCCTGGAGTTACAAATTGCACAGTTGATAGGTTCTTGGAGTACAGTTTTATTGGTACTCTTACACTGATGAGCTGATGAACCCAGCGGAGTAGAGGTAGTGCTGCACTGATGGAGGTGCCATCTTTTGGATGAGACGTTAAACAAAGGCCTGGTCTGCTCTCTCAGGTGGACATAAACGATCCGATGGCACTACTTCAAACGGGAGTTCACTCCGGTGTCCTGGACCCAATATTTCTCCTTCAACCGCCATTACTGAAAAACAGGTTATTTAGCTATCATGTTGCTGTTTGTGGGAGCTTGCTGTGTGCAAATTTCCTGCCTCATTTCCTATGTTAAGCACTTTGGGACATCCTGAAGTTATGAAATCTTTCTCTAATGACCGCCAAACTCTGCTTTGGTTTGAGATGCACATACTAAAGTGAGATGTGAAACCATCAAAATGAAGTTTGCTCCAGGTGTAGTATAACTCCAGCCTGGTGTAAATCTGTTTTAGAAATCAGACCCCCTGGCAACCATAGAAACTTATTTTTCAATCTTTATAATGTCAGTTGGTAGATCTTCCCCCTTCCGCACACTGTCCTAATATTAAACATTGACTGCCTGAGGTCTGAAGTCTTCCACATCTGTCCATACAGATATAGAGCCTCTTGTAATTAAATTCAACATGAGGGTTAGCTGACAACAGCTTGCACCTTTGACATGGGAAATCAATCCAAGGTACTTCATGGAGGTGTAATCAGACAAAAGTTGACACTGAGCAAAAGAATGAGAAAGTGGAAAGAGTGACAAAAGCTTGGTCGAAAAAGTATCTTTTAAGGATGGCCTTGGTGAGAGGCAGAGAGGTTTGTGGAGGGAATTCCAGAGCTTAGGGCTTAGGTGGCTGAAGGCACGGCCACCAATGGTGGAGCGAAGGAAGTGGGGTATGGACAAGAACCCAGAATTGGAGGAGTGCAGAAATCTGGGAGACTTAAATAAAACATAGAAACATAGAAAATAGGAGCAGGAGTAGGCCATTCGGCCCGTCGGGCCTGCTCCGCCATTCAAAAAAGATCATGGCTGATCATCTAATTCAGTACCCTGTTCCCGCTTTTTCCCCATATCCCTTGATCCCTTTGGCATTAAGAAATATATCTATCTCCTTCTTGAATATATTTAATGATTTGGCCTCCACTGTCTTCTGCGGTAGAGAATTCCACAGGTTCACCACCCTCTGAGTGAAGAAATTTCTCCTCATTTCGGTTCTAAATGGCATACCCCGTATCCTGAGACTGTGACCCCTGGATCTGGACTCCCCAGCCATCGGGAACATCCTCCCTTCATCTAGCCTGTCTTGTCCTGTTAGAAGTTTATAGGTTTCTATGAGATCCCCTCTCATCCTTCTAAACTCTAGTGAATATAGGCCTAGTCAAACAGAACTGATATCAAACAGCTCACCTTTTGAGTCATAGCGAACAGACAAGGCTTCCCAGTGGTAACACAACAATCAGTCCTGAAATCTCACCGCTTCCTTGTTGGAAAACAAATTCTTTTCTGGGCCACCGGAATATATCCACATACAGGGCTTTTTGTTGTATTTAATAGCTCTGCATCTTGGCACTTCCTTACCATCATTTGGCTTGTCAACAGACATCACACGAAGATACAATTTAGCTCAGTAACCAGCCATCTAAGTATTTCAGGCTGAGGCTGCTGGCTCCTGAGAAAATACTCTCCAATTTATAAGAAACGATTCAGGAAGAGGAGGCTGCAAAACAACAGGGGTCTACTGTAGGGAGTATGCTTCAAATGGATCAGAAGTTCTTTGATCTTTGTTAAAGTTAAACAGCTATTCCCAGAGCTGGTGCCAAATAAGACCCCCCCCTCACCAAACCCCAACCCGCACCCAGTACTCTTCACCCCTCCAGCTCCATGTTCAAACCAATGTTAAGCCAAGACCCTGTACTCCAACAGATGGATGTTCAAGCTGTAATGAGGAGAAAGACATCAAACTGGCCAAAGGGTCTTCACCCAAACCCAACTTCAGGCTGACTAAGAGATGTGGCTAGCTGCTGAATATAGGGTTTGTTATTTACTGACACACTGAGGAATTCCTTACTGAAAATAAGATTCTCCCCACAGTGACTTGTAGGGGTTGGAGATTACAGAGAAAGGGAGGGGCAAGGCCACGGAGGGATTTGAAAACAGGATGAGTATTTTAAAATTGAGATGTTGCCAAACTGGGAACCGATGTAGAGGTGATGGGTGGACAGGTCTTGGTGCGAGTTAGGATATGGGCAGCAGAGTTTTGGATGTGCTCAGGTGTATCAGCTGAATATCACACTATACACAGACCAGTCTGATATCAGTGCTTCCAGTATAACTGTGGACTAATTGTCATGCTTAAAGAGCTTTTTTAAAAACAAAATAGCCACTAAATAATTTAGCATGAAACTATCAATCTCAAGAACACAAGAAATAGGAGCATATGTAGACCATACGGCCCATCGAGCCTGCTCCGCCATTCAATACGATCATGGCTGATCTTGGGCTTCAATTCCACTTTCCCGCCTGCTCCTCATATCCCTTGATTCCCTGCGAGACCAAAAATCTATCTATCCCAGTCTTAAATGTCCATAGCTCGCTCAAAGTTGCCACCCAAGTTGATAGGGTTGTTAAGAAGGCATATGGTGTGTTGGCTTTCATTAACAGGGGGATTGAGTTTAAGAGCCACGAGGTTATGCTGCAGCTCTATAAGGCCCTGGTTCGACCACACTTGGAATATTGTGTTCAGTTCTGGTCGCCTCATTATAGGAAGGATGTGGAAGCTTTAGAGAGGGTGCAGAGGAGATTTACCAGGATGCTGCCTGGACTGGAGGGCATGTCTTACGAAGAAAGATTGAGGGAGCTAGGGCTTTTCTCATTGGAGCAAAGAAGGATGAGAGGTGACTTGATAGAGGGGTACAAGATGATGAGAAGCATAGATAGAGTGGATAGCCAGAGACTTTTTCCCAGGGTGGAAAGGGCTATCACCAGGGGGCATAATTTTAAGGTGATTGGAGGAAGGTTTCGGGGAAATGTCAGAGGTAGGTTCTTTACACAGAGAGTGGTGGGTGCGTGGAATGCGCTGCCAGCAGTGGTAGTAGAAGCAGATACATTAGGGACATTTAAGCGACTCTTGGATAGGTACATGGATGATAGTAGAATGAAGGGTAGGTAGGTAGTTTGATCTTAGAGTAGGTTAAAGGTTCGGCACAACATCGTGGGCCGAAGGGCCTGTACTGTGCTGTACTGTTCTATGTTCTATGTTCTATGTATTCAACGATGGAGCATCTACAACCCTCTGGGTAGAGAATTCCAAAGATTCACAACCCTTTGAGTGTAGTAATTTCTCCTCATCTCAGTCCTGAATGATCGGCCCCTTATCCTGATATTGTGTCCCCGTGTTCAAGATTCCCTGAACAGTGGGAACAATCTCTCAGCTTCTACCCTATCCAGCCCTTTCAGAATCTTGTATGTCTCAATCAGATCACCTCTCATTCTTCTAAACTCCAGAGAATATAGGCCCAATTTACTCAGCCTCTCATCATAGGATAACCCCCTCATCCCAGGGAACAATTTAGTAAATCTTCGCTGCACTGCCTCCAGTGCAAGTAAATCCTTTCTTAAATGTGGAGACCAAAACTGCACACAGTATTCCAGATGCAGTCTCACCAATGCCCTGTACAATTTGAGTAAGACTTTTTTATTCCTCTACTCCAATCCCCTTGCAATAAAGGCCAACATGCCAGTTGCCTTCCTAATAGCCTGCTGCACCTGCATGTTAACTTTGTGTGTTCCTTGTACGAGTACGCCCAAGTCTCTCTGAACATCAGCACTTACCAGTTTCACACCTTTTAAAAAAAAATTCTGATTTTCTATTTTTACAACCAAAGTGAACAACTTCACACTTCCCTACATTACACTCTATTTTCCAACTTGTTTTCCACTCACTTATCCTGTCTATATCTCTTTGCAGCCTCTCTATGTTCGTCCCGCAGCTTACCTTTCTACCGAGCTTTGTATCATCAGCAAACTTAGATACATTACTCTCTGTCTCTTCAAGTCATTAATATAGATTGTAAATAGCTGAGGCCCCAGCACTGATCCTTGCAGCACTCCACTATTTGCTGCTGCCAACTTGAAAATGCCCCATTTATGTCCACTCTCTGCTTCCTGTCTGATAACTAATCCTCTATAAATGCTAATATATAACCCCAACACCATGAGCCCTTATCTTGCCCATCAATCTTTTATGTGCCACCTTATCGAATGCCTTTTGGAAATTCAAATATACTACATCTACTGGTTCCCCTTCGACTATCCCACTAGTTACATACTCAAAAAATTCTAATAAATCTGTCAAACAGGATCTCCCTTTAGTAAAACCATGCTGACTTGTTCTAATCATACTATGCTTTTCCAAGTGCAATGTTAAGACTTCCTTAATAATAGTTTCCAGCATCTTCCCAATGACTGATGTTAGGCTCTCTGGCCTGTAGTTCCCTATTTTCTCTCTACCTCCTTTCCAGAAAAGCGGTCTAACACCTGCCAACTTCCAATCTGATGGGACCATTCCTGAATCTAAGGAATTCTGGAAAATCATAGCTAGTGCATCCACTGTCTCTGCAGCTGTCTCTTTCAGAACCCTAGGGTGTAGGCCATCTGGTCCCAGGGACTAGTCAGATTTTAGTCCCTCAAGTTTTTCCAATAATTTTTTTTCGGCTGAGATCAATTTCCTTAATTTCCTCATTCTTTTTAGCCCCTAGGTTGCTGCCTATTTCTGGTTTGGAACTTGTGTCTTCTACTGTGAAGACAGTCACAAAATATTTGTTCAATGCCTCTGCCATTTCCTCATCCCCCATGATGTCTGCCTCTAAAGGACCAACGTCTAGGGCGGCACAGTGGCGCAGTGGTTAGCACTGCAGCCTCACAGCTCCAGCAACTCAGGTTCAATTCCGGGTACTGCCTGTGTGGAGTTTGCAAGTTCTCCCTGTGTCTGCGTGGGTTTTCTCCGGGTGCTCCGGTTTCCTCCCACAAGCCAAAAAAGACTTGCAGGTTGATAGGTAAATTGGCCATTATAAATTGTCACTAGTATAGGTAGGTGGTAGGGAAATATAGGGACAGGTGGGGATGTTTGGTGGGAATATGGGATTAGTGTAGGATTAGTCTCAATGGGTGGTTGACGGTCGGCACAGACTCGATGGGCCGAAGGGCCTGTTTCAGTGCTGTATCTCTAATCTAATCTAGTCTACTTTAGCTACTCCCTTCCTTTTTATGTACTTATAAAGGTTCTTACAATCTGTTTTATGAGACAGAGTGATTTCACTCTGTCTCATAAAACAGATTGTAAGAACGTGATTTCACTCTGTCTGGCAAAAGGGATGTAAGCAGGGATGCTATTAAAATTGTTCAACCTGTGCAATTGCACAGAGTCCCCGCAAGATAAATACTGCCCTGAATGTTAGACCTCCTCAGGCTGTCCAACCCCAAAATGTTGAGTGTAAAATCATCGGCATCAACTGCAAATCCCTTGGGTGACTGGACTGTGCTCCATGCTCTCTCTGCATTCTCTTCTAGCCCTATAGCCATGTTGCCCTCAGTCGGGACCACTGTGCAGCCCCCTCCTCTCTCCCTGTACTCCACCATTGGTGGTCCTATGCTCTACATTCTCTTCTTAAACCCCTTTTGCCTTGCTTTATCTCTCCCTATTTCCAAAAGACTCCCAAAAAACCCATCTCTTGCACCTCACCTTCGGTTACTTCCTGTAACTTTTCTCCCAGTTCCTGGTCTATGTCCATTTCCATCCCCCTCTTCCCTTGTATAGGACCTTGGGACATTTATATAGACTGATACAGCATGGAAGGAGGCCATTCAGCCCATCATGTCTGTGCCAGCTCTTTGAAAGAGCTATCCAATCAGTCCTCCCTATGTTAAAGGTACTGTTAATAATGTTCTACTGATGCAGTATGGAAGGTGGTGGTCTCTCAAAGATGGGATTCAGTGTGTTCTTGGGACTATCTTGTCATCTTGGTAAAAGGAGCAGAGTTCAGCTAGGTACTAAAGAATTCAGCTGAAGTTGCAGCCACCACTCACAGTTACTGAGAGGTAGATAAAACAATTCCTGGAGCTCTCAGTTGCAGGAAGACATATCAATCAGCTCTCTACATGTTTGGGAAGGTTCTGGTGAAGCAAGTCACAGATCTGAAATCAATTCAGAGCTTCAGTCCATTTTCCCAATCTGGATCAAAGATTTCAGTAAGGTCTGATAATGGGCTTCATTTCCCTTTTATTTGTGGATTCTGCTAATTAGATTCAACAATAAGGAGCTTGGTGACCATTCCTAAAAAATCTTATTCCTGTTATTCGGATTGGAATTAGCATTACATTGGTGCTTAAATAATTGAGTAATAAGTGACTGAGGGATGTAGTTGTATTGCAGAATTGTTGGGGAATTCGAATGAACTGAAATGCAAGGAAAATAAGGAAATTTTAGTGGTAATTGAACTATATTTCCCAGCCATCCATAGTCAATTTCAGAACATTCATGTACTCAACTCTTTGTCTCACGTACCTACAGGAATTGGCAGCTAAATGATCTGGAGAGATTGACTCGTTTTTCTTTGGGCAGTTTGGTGATCAGATTCATGAGTAAATGTGCTTGTATGCTTCGGCTGGAGAGTTGTGTGGTTTCTCCCTTGTCCCTTTATTGGTTCTGTCTGGTTAGGGTAGACCGGAATGTTTAACCCTGAATATGGTTTATCCTGTCCCTCATTAAGGAAAGCTTGCTGGTCACACTGAGTGCAAAAGGTGGAAGAATACTTGCACCATTAACAGTAGCTTCTGTAGGCTTAAGCTTCATCCCAATTATTTTCAAAATGTCAACACACTCATGTACACAGTCCTAAATCTTCAAAACGTCACAGTCAAAGCTCAAGGGTCTTTTAAGATGAGGGAGTTTCCTGATTTTGGACAGTAGATGGCACAATACTCCACATGACCTAAAAAAAATCATCTGAAGTCAGAGCTCGGAATAAGGTGACTGCACTTCGGATGTTGAATGCTCCTGCGATTAGAATAATAAAGATTTTACTTGGCAATATGCTTGTGTGGGACATTTTTGTACATCACACTATAACAAAATATATTTAGAAACAGTTTGATAGTTGTTATAATGCTAAGTATTTAACAAGGCACTGTACTTCAAGTGCAGCAAATGTCAAACTACTTCAGTTTGATACTTAGATACTTCTAAATAATTAGAATTGGATTGAATTGGTTAATTAACGTTATCAGGTGTGGATTAAACTGTTATGAGATATATGCCAGCCACTGACTCTAGGTCTCTTACTGCATTGATTTCAGAATCCTTGTCCTCATTTACAAATCGCTCCCCAGCCTCACTCCCCACTACCTCTATAACCTGCTCCAGATCTTCCTCCCCACTCTGTCAGTCAGTGATAGAGATTTCAGTGACCTTCATTCCTTCATTCTCTTTTTAAACATCCCCACATTGCTCCAGCTCTTTACACTATTGAAAGTGTCTTTAAGATTCACCTCATCGCCCTGCTCCTGCTTGTGTCCCACTCTCACCCTCCCCACTTTATGAAACACCTTGGACATGTTGCTCTATAAATATATGTACAAGTTGTTTTTGTAACGAAAAAGATGACCAGATAAAGAATAAATTCCTCTTTGATATCCAGTAATTGACAGGATGTTCTTTATATTTTGCTGGCTTAATCTACACATTTCTATTGCAATCAAAGTATTTAATTTGATATTAATTAAATAAATATTAACTATTAATAACAAGGTATTACAATATTCCCATAAGGGTTATAGCTGTATTTAATTCTTACAGAGAAATCAGGGGTTGTAATTTTTCTAACAGTGATGAATACTAATGATATAAATCTACAACATTGGACTGAAGCACTAATATTAAGCAAATAATTCAGGTTTTCATCATGAAAATGTAAATGGAAAGGAAATAAAAGAATTGTCTTTACTCCAGTGTGGCATATCATTGAGAGGGTGAGGTGGATAGTGATCCCCATGGTATTGATCATATAGAGAGTGTGAAAAACAAATGCTGCATGGGCAACGAATAGATTGGGAATAATGGAAGAGCTGCAACAGTCTGAGAGAAAAAGAAACAGAGGCAGTTAGGGACAGACAGAGAAATAAAGACAAACAGAAAGACAGACAGAGAGACACAGCAATGGGCAATAAACGAGAGACCACACTGGAATTAAATTACTGTCCATGGTGCTGATCCTGCAGCTCCCTCCAATATTGTAACATTATTGCTATTAATACTGTGTTCTGACCTGAAACGTTAACTGTTTTTCTCTTCACAGATGCTGCCAGACCTGCTGAGTATTCCCAGCATTTTACCTTTTTATTTCAGATTTTCAGCATCTGCAGTATTTTGCTTTTGTCTGACATTGTCATTCCTCTCCTCCCCATTCTGTGTACATCTGTCACAATCTCTCTCACTCCTTACCACTCATATTCTCCCCTCCCTCTGTATGTCTGCCTCTCTGAGTTTTCTCTCGATGCCTTACAACCCCTCTATTCACAGATATATTAAACTCTGATGAAAGGTCATCAACCTGAAACGTTAACGTTGTTTCTCTCTCCACTGGCCTGCTCAGTATTTCCAGCATTTTCTGTTTAATATAAAACTCTTGTTGTATCTATCCAATCTCTCCCTCTATGTCTCTCTATCTCCCCCCTGACATTCTCCCTTCCAGAGAGAAATCTATTACCCACACTGCGGCGCCGCGTTGCTTCTCACAAACCCTGTTCACCATTTGCTAATTTATTTCCCCTATTTGATGTAGAGAAGCTCACAAATCTGCGTTTCCTCTCCGGCGAGGGCAGGCGGTGAGCGCAACTGGTGTGTTTAAAGAGAAGCCTGGTAGCTAGCCCGCTGTCCAGGAGCCCCGCTTGCATTACCCGGGTGGGGGTGCCCGGGACCCAAACCAGAAAGACGGGACCATCCGCCCACACTTACCGGGAGCTGAGAAAGAGCACAGACAGTGCCAGGCTTTAACCGGGGGTTAAGTGAGTCTGAGAGGACTGTTTGGGAACCTTACTGGGGGGCAGAACCGGTAGAAAATTAGCCCAAGTAGGGAATTCCGGAATCCCTTACAGCGGGCGGGTTATAGTCTCTTCCAGATTTCCTTCAGTCTAAAAGCAGCGACTCAAACCCCTAATTGTAAATGAATTTGGTTAAATGTCGGCTTCATTCTGGCAGATCCCTGGGTCAGTTAATGGCATCAAATCTCCCGGCGGTGCCAATATAAACACCAATACCATTTCTGTATGGATTTTTTAGCACAGAGGCCAACGTGGGGATTTACAATTGATAAATGTGCGGCACCCCGTGGCCGAATACCCGGCTGTGCCCCAGTGAAGATATTTGAAAAAAAAGTGCAGTATTTCAAACAGAAAAGAAATCCTCTCGGATTGAACAAAATAATAAGTTAAAACCACGCGTGCACCAAAATGCAGCGATATTCCTGAACTCTGTAATACCCATCGGCATGTGGCGGGGGTTTATCAGTGTAAATGTATATATAACAACCTGGATTTCACTTCATTTATCATTTGACAAACCGCGGGTGCAAAAATTAGAGATTGCAAAAGATTAATGTATTTATTATAAATCGCAGATGGAGCTTTAATTTTTTTTAAATTTAAAAGTGGTCCCATGTTTCGAAGTTTTAATAAAACACAATTCTAGAAAAGATACAGGAATAAATAAGCAGCCTTACCGTTTGAAAATGAGCCCGGCTCCACTGCAGGTTTTGACAGAGCATGATGCCTTTTTCCCAGTTGCAGTTTTCCGCAACCGCCAGAAGTCTCTGAATCTCTTCAAATTTTACGTTTAAAAAAAAAATCCAAAAATAAAGCTGCGAGAAATCGGTTTATTTCCCAACTGCGGCAGCCACGGAAGAGGGACTAGCAAATCTTATGCAGATTTACATTTCCTACTGTAATTAGAACTATAATTCTATTTTGCAAAGAAAATTGATAAATGAGTGGACTTTTGCGGGTGTAGCTGTGTGTGGCGATGCCCTGTGTCTGTCGGTCCACTCGCCCTGCAGTGCAGCTCCAGGTTGTACCGGATTTGGGGTGAGCTCAGATGGAGAGATCAGGTTTATAAATAACCTTTTTTTTCATTTGTTGGAAGAAATACGATTGCGTGTACGTCACGAACGTCATCCCCAAAATAACCACGTAACTAGTGTGGAAAGTATTCCCCATCCTCCAACTATTCCTCAGCATCTCCTGGAAATAACTCCTTCGTGTTTTAAAAAAAACTCTGCTGTTAAATAATGTCACCAGTCCTGGTCTGCTTGTGTGTTTTCAGAAGCAGTAGTTTTGGAAAGGCTCAGGACATTTACCAACCCATGTTCAATTGGGATAGAGTCTATGAGTAATTTGAGACGTGGTGAGTGGGATGCGCTTGGGAGGGAGAGGTGACTTTGGACCTGTAGTTGCCGAAGCTCTCCAGCACTTGGGGCTTTCCTCGCTTCATGTCTGGCTCTGTTGTAAAGTAATTGATGAGAGGTTGCTTGTTGCGATTAGTCAGTTACATGGATCATAGGACCACCAGGATGGTAGAAGTTGAATTAGGTGGGCCTTGTGCAGAAGTCTTAGTGGGCAGCACTGTTACCTTTGAGTTAGTAAATCATGGATTCAGCTCCCACTCTAGGGACTTAAATGCAAAATAAATACCATAGATGCTGGAAAGCTGTCATAAAAACTGAAAATTGTAAAGCAGCATCTGTGAAGAGAGGAATGTTGGATTAACATTTTAGGTCTGACAGGCTAGATACAGGGAGGATGTTCCTGATGGCTGGGGAGTCCAGAACCAGGGGTCACAGTCTCAGGATACAGGATATGTCATTTAGAACCGAGATGAGGAGAAATTTCTTCACTCAGAGGGTGGTGAACCTGTGGAATTCTCTACCACAGAAGGCAGTGGAGGCCACGTCATTAAATATATTCAAGAAGGGGATAGATATATTTCTTAATGCCAAAGGGATCAAGGGATACGGGGAGAAAGCGGGAACAGGGTACTGAATTAGACGATCAGCCGTGATCTTTTTTGAATGGCAGAGCAGGCCCGAAGGGCTGAATGGCCTACTCCTGCTCCTATTTTCTGTGTTTTTATGTCTTTCATTCGAAGCTCAGTCACAGATGAACAACACAGCTCCAAACCATTGCCAAGCATCTTAGATTCCGACAAAAGATCATTGACCTGAATCTCTGAGCAACTGAGTATCTGGCATTGAAAGATTCAACAGTTCAGCTATTGCAATTTAAACATTTTGTACAAGTCCATTCTGAATGCAATACAGAACACTTTCTCTCTGAGCTTATTAAAGAATTTACCTTTTTATAGCACCTTTCATGTTTTCAGGAAATCCCAAAGCACTTTGCTTCTAATGAATTAATTTTGAAGTGTAGTCACTGTTGTTATGTAAGCAAACACAAGACAATGAGATAAATGACCAATTCATTCATTTTAATAAAAACAAAATACCGCAGAAGCTGGAAATCTGAAATAAAAACAGAAAGTGCTGGAAAATACACAGCAGGTCTGGCAGCATCTGTGACGACAGAAACAAAGTTAACGTTTCAGGTCAGTGACCTTTCATCAGAACAGACCTGAAACATTAACTTTGCTTCTCTCTTCACAGATGCTGCCAGATCTGCTGAGTATTTTCCAGCACTTTTTGTTTTTATTTCATTCATTTTAATGTTGTTGGTCAAGGGATAAATGTTGGTCAGGACAAAAGGGAAACTCTCCTGCTTTTCTTCGGAATGAGGCACGGCCTCAGTTTAACATCTCTGCCAAATAACAACACCTCCCCTCATGTTAAATCCCCTTCAAATTGTCTGCTCCTCTACATTCACACAAGTATGAACTGTAAAGTCCATTGGTCACAACATCTAGTTCATGGTCCTTGGGTTGTAAAGAGTGTTTATATTGGCATTGAATGAAGACAGGATCTGCTCTGATGCCCTTCATGGTTGAACAGCCTGCCAACACTGTAAGTGCAGGCTCATGCATGAAAATGCTCATTTGGACATGGAGAATTGAGCAACCCTGTCATTTTAGATTTAGAGATACAGCACTGAAACAGGCCCTTCGGCCCACCGAGTCTGTGCCGACCATTAACCACCCATTTATACTAATCCTACACTAATCTCATATTCCTACCACATCCTCACCTGTCCCTATATTCCCCTACCACCTACCTATACTAGTGACAATTTATAACAGCCTATCAACCTGCAAGTCTTTTTTGGCTGTGGGAGGAAACCGGAGCACCCGGAGGAAACCCACGCAGACACAGGGAGAACTTGCAAACTCCACACAGGCAGTACCCAGAATTGAACCCGGGTCGCTGGAGCTGTGAGGCTGCGGTGCTAACCACTGCGCCACTGTGCCTGCTGTCATGCAGGCCCTCACCTGCCAAGAACGAGGCCGTTAATTTTGCCATATGAACATTCATTTTAAAACTGTTACTGGAGTGAAAAAGAACTTGTTAAAAAACCCATGATAGACCCTTAATTAAAAGCAAAATACTGCAGATGCTGGAAATCTGAAATATAAACAAGAAATGCTGGAACCACTCAGCAGGTCTGGCAGCATCTGTGGAGAGAGTAACAGAATTAATGTTTCAGGTCAGTGACTGCAGAAAGGTCACTGACCTGAAACGTTAACTCTGCTTCTCTCTCCACAGATGCTGCCTGACCTGTTGAGTGTTTCCAGTATTTCTTGTTTTTATCCCATGATGGACCCTTGGCTGGCAAGACATTTGCATATTAATAGACAATGCTTGGAAGAACAAAGGAGCCATTCCCTGCTGCAATACAATCCACAAACAGAAGTGGTCAAACCAGTTAGTCACATGACTAACCTGCTTGGCAACCTGGGTTTTTCTGAATTGTACAGTTTGAACTCAGAGACGGCAGAAAGTCTGTTTGCTCCTAAACTGAGAAGATCTCTCCTGTCTGCTCCCACCTCTTTCTCACAAGCCTCTGAATCCACTGAAGACACATGAACCCCAAGAGAGAAAAGTCTCCTACAGTGAACAAGGTTTAAGAAGAATACTGGGCCCCAACGAAAAGCAAGATCTGCCTACAATCAAGGACTCTATAGTGAGCTCAAAAAACCGTAACAAAAACTCTTCAGATATTACCTCAAATATTTCCACTTTATTTTTCTTCAGCTCTTTTCTGTCTCTATTTGCATGTGTGCATTGCGTATGTATGCTAGCGTGGGCGCATCATGTATCCATAGGTGTTAACCAAATTAGAGTTTAAGTTTAGTAAATTTCAACCTTTCTTCTTTAAACCTATGAAAGCCTGTTTGTGCTGGTTTCTTTGCCTTATAATTGAAAAGCGGTGAACAAGGATTCACCAAGGGGGAGCTAAAAACACGGTGTGTCTAAAATTAAACCCTGTTATGGTAAGACCAGGTGAAGGCTGAAAGGGACCCCTAGACCCCTTTCTCACTGGGTCGTAGCAAATCTGTACATCAAGGGAGAAGAAAAGGGGCAAAATTTGAAAACAAAGAATCTTTGGGCTTGAAATGGATTTAGGTTAAATAATAATTACCTACAATGATTTCCATATCTAACTCATACATCAATGATATCTGTACCCTTTGGCTATGTTATCCTTTATATAACTGTTTATATGGCATAGCAACCATTACATATATTTTGGTTATTAAATGGTAATGCATTTGTATAATCTTTTCGGACTGTGGACTGAGGCTCTTTTCTTACCCATTCAATGCCAGTTAATATTCCAAAAATAGTCCCTTTTAACAGTTTGTCGCAGTGCTAATCTAAATCTCTCCCTGTGACTCACTGTAAATATAAGTATATTTATAGCACTCTTTGAATATGTTTTTGCCATTCAGCTGTCTCTTACCCAGATGATATAAGATCGGCACATGGTTGATAAAAAAAAATCAAAATGGGGGTCATGATCTGAAATTGTTGAACATTTTTTATAACCATCTGCTGGTCTTAAACATGTTTTTCGTGTTTTTGCTTTTGGACAGAGCTGTTCATTATTCTACCATTAACACTCTCTCTGGACAAATGCTTTGTCATTTACTACAACTGTCTCAGTCACATCTCAGTTGGTAGTTGTTGGACATTGTCACTTATCCTGTGAAATGCTTCCAGTTAATGGGATTTAGCCTGGTTTGATTTGTTCTGGGTTTTGATGCAGTTATAACCCACTGACTGTAACATATTCAGAGGAATCTTAATTTCTGATATTTCCTTACTTTGCCCACTTTCTCCACAAAGGACAAGGCAGGGATGTTAAAATAGTTAACATTTCATCATGTATGATTCAGAACAAGTGAAATGCCTGTTAAATTTTTTGTTGATTCATACATCAATTTTCTGGAAGGAATTGCCACTGATCTCTTAAATTTTTTAATTGAAGTATTGTCACAAGACAGCCTTACTGACTCCATACAGAATTAGGATAGTAATATAGGCAATATTAGTGTACAAATGCTTAACCTGTTTATATAAAATTGCATTATCCCTATTTTAATGAAAACATTAACACATTTATTTAAGTAGATCAACGTCTTTATTAAAATCACAGGCAAATAAATTCACGCAAATATGTTCCGGCCCTAAAATTGAGCCATAGGATGTTGTGTTACAGACACTTAATGTGTTTAGCTCAAATTCATCCAAAATTCGGCTCCCATTTTCCTAACTCGCACTAAGTCCTGTTCACCCATCACTGACCTACATTGGCTCCCGGTCCAACATCACCTTTATTTTAAAATGCTTATTCTTGTCTTCAAATCCCTCCATGGCCTTGCCCCTCCTTAGCTCTGTAACCTCCACAAGCCCCTTTGAGATATCTGTGTTCCTCCACTCTGACCTCTTGTGCACTCCCACTCCCTTGGCTGACCCTTGGTGGCCATGCCTTCAGCTGCCTTGGCCCTAAGCTCTAGAAATCCCTCCCTAAGCCTCTCCATCTTTCCACCATTCTTTTGTCCTTTAAGGTGCTCCTTAATACTTTCACTTTGACCAAGCTGTTAATCACCTGTTCTAATGTCTTCCTTTTGGTTTGGTGTCAGTTTTTTTGTCTGATTATGCTCTTGCAAAATGCATTGGGACTGTTTACTAAATTAAAGACACTCTTTCAGACAGCTGGCATGGACTTAATGGGGCAAATTGCCTCATTCTGTGTTCTAACCATTGCATGATATGATAAACCGAAGATGCGGTTGTTGAAATTCCTCTCTCCATTACTTTAGAGATGTTGGTAGCCCACTAATTTTAAGTAGGTTGATTGATGACTGCACTAAAATAGTTCCGGATGGAAATTCAAATGAGCATGTTAAGCAATCACTTTCAAGGCCCAAAATGTTCACACACACCTACAGTATTTTCTAGGCTAGGATTGCCAAGTGTCCGGTCTTGGACCAGACAGCAAAGTGTTTGAATGGTCTGATCCGAAAGCTCTAAGAGATATAAACAAGAGACCGAAAGACCACTTAAAGAAATTGAAGCTCTTATTTCCCAAGTGTTTTTATGTTTTATAATTTAGTGGTAATTAAATGTTATGGTTTAATGACAGCAAAGGAAAGATCAGATCTCAGGTCTGCAATCTCATCTCAGCCCAGGACATGATCCCTGATCAGAGATAGACTTGGCAAACAGTGGTTTCGTAAACATTATGGTTGAGCTCAACTGGGAACATTTGTAGACCAAGGAAGATGGCTCCTCATGAACAGGAAGAAAGCTGGATCATGTCTCTTTCAAACAGAGAAGACTTCCTGTCCACTGTTCTGTATTGTTTCCTCAATCCATTTCTGGAGGTGATACAATGCTTACCATTGTGTTGACAAAGGTATGTTTTGGCTTTCTCCTGCATAGTCAATGTCTGGAAGGTCTCATAGAATCATAGAAAGTTTAAGGCATAGAAAGTGGCCACTTGGCCCATCGTGTCTGTGCAGGCGGAAAATCAATGCACCTACTCTAATCCCACTTTCCAGCATTTGGTCCATAGCCCTGCAGATTACGGCACTTGAGGTGCATATCCAGAGTCCTTTTGAATGAGTTGAGGGTCTCTGCCTCAACTATCCTTTCAGGCAGTGACTTCCAGACCCTCACCACCCTCTGGGTGAAAAAGTTTTTCCTAATCTCCCCTGTAACTTTTCTTCCGATCAGTTTAAATCTATGCCCCCTCGTCACTGACCTCTCTGTTAAGGTGAATAGACCCTTCACCTCCACTTTATCCAGGCCCCTCAAAATTTTGTACATTTCAATCAGATCTCCCCTCGGCCTTCTCTGTTCCAAGGATAACAACCCCAGCCTATCCAATCTTTCCTCATAGCTGCGGTTTTCCAGTCCTGGCAACATCCTCGTAAATCTCCTCTGTACCCTCTCTAGTGCAATTACATCCTTTCTGTAATGAGGTGACCAGAACTGCACACAGTACTCAAATTGTGGCTGAACCAATGAGTTATACAGTTCCAGCACAACCTCCCTGATCTTATATTCCATACCTCGGCTCATAAAGGAAAGGATTCCATATGCCTTCTTGAGTTCTGGATTGCAGCAGGGAGTCTGTAGAAGGTTGCTCGCAGTAGAGGCAAGTACCTCAAAGTACCATCACAAAATTGACATAAAGTTTATTGTTATGAGAACTGTGATATTTTACAGGGAATTGCTGGTGGAAAGATGCAGGAAGAAAAGATGATAATCTGCAGAGAACTGTTTAGGGCAAAGTTGTCTTGGATCATCGATCAATAGCCCCTTGCAGGTTAGGTGTTACCCAGTATCCCTTCTGGAGTATTGTGTGAAGTTCTAGTCACCTAATTCCTGAAGGGATATTCCCACTGTAGAATGGGACCGAAGCCATTTGGCCCATCATGCCTGTGCCAGCTCTTTGAAAGAGCTGTTCAGTTTGTTCCACTCTCCCACTCTTTCTTCAAAGCCCTGCAAAATTTTCCTTTCCAAGTTGTTACATCCTAACGCTTCTGTCAAAGCCCCCAATCAAAATATACGATTCTGATTGTGGTGGGAGAAACGCACCGATAATTCAATCCCATCGCTCCGCAGATCGCCTAACATATCATTTAAAACTTTCCAAATTAAAGAAAGACCCAGCCAAATTGTACCATCTATTAACCCCCCAAAAAGGCTAACCAAACCAGGTGTCTTTAAATCAACAAATTAACTCTTTAATTAGAAGAACTAAATTCTTAAACACTATGAAGATATAAACAATATTTAAAATAGAAAAAATTAGAGTCCTTGCAAATTTACAGTCCAATGTTGCTTGAAGTCCTCACAGAATGTTGCTTGAAGTCCTCACAGAATATTGCTTGAAGTCCTCACAGTCGTCAGATGTGGGAAAAAAGGTTCTTCCACAGTAGAACAGTCCGTAGTCTAACTTTAGCAGTAGGTGACGCTTTCCTTCTCCAGCGAATTTCAGCAATTAACAACTTGCAAACACTTTCAATAGAATCAAGCTGACTTTAGAGTTTTTGAGGGATAAAAGGTTGTCACAGTCTAACTGCCCTTTCTTCAATTTAAATTACCAGAGATCTCTGTTTTGGCTTGACTATTTTTAGAATTTTGAGAGATAATAATTAAACAGACTAAATTCCTCTTCCTTCAGTTTAAATGGATGAGAGCTCTTTTTCCAGGTACTGACACCACAGCTGTGTCCTCTGTGTGTTCTGTTAGAACAAACTGTCTTCAACTAAAAGCCAGTTCAAAACTGAATTGTAACAAATGTATGGCATGAGACTCACTCCTAGTGGCTGTATCTATGGCAACGAGAATGCACCCTTTGAATTGCAGTCTCCAAATGGTTGTTTCTAAGACAACGAAAATGCACCTTCCTATAACTCCTGAGGCTTGCTGGTTATTAAAGCAATACTGATCCCTTGCAAGCCTTACAGGTGTATCGCATATTCCGAAAAAAACTACAGGACCATGACAAAGTATATAAGCAATTTTCTTTTGAAAGTTACGATTGAATCTCCTTCCACCGCCCTTTCAGGCAGCACATTCCAGATCATTGTAACTTGCTGCATAAAAAAGAATTCTTCTCATCTTCCCTCTGGTTCTTTTGTCAATGACCTTAAATCTGTGTCCTCAGTTTACCGATGATGCAGAACCAATAGCACAGGTTATTCTGGGTTTGAGGAATTAAGCTCTCAAGCTTGGAGAATGGGTCAACCTTCTTTGGAAAAGAGGAGACTTTGAGGTGATGGAATTGAAGTTTCCAAAATCTAGAAGGGAATTGACAAGTATCGATTCCTGTAAATTATTAACTATCGGGAAGGATCTAAGTATCAGGGGGTGTAAGTTAATAATAGGAAGTTAGGAAGTAAGAAGAGAAGTTAAGCAGAACTTTTCCTAAAAACGTATGAAAAGCATTGTGGGAGTACCTGCATTACATGGACTGCAGCAGTTCAAGAAGACGGCTCACCACCACCTTCTCAAGGGCAACAAGGGATGGGTAATAAATGCTGGCCTAGCCAGCAATGAACGTGCCCCAAGATTGAATAAATAAAAACACAGAAAATAGGAAGGGGCTTAAGCTGTACAGACTAGCATGACCCCAGAGTTACTGTCGATACTGAGTTTGCTAATCTCAATCGGGGCACTAGTTGGGCCCAAGTAATTGTCCCCAGTACTTTGGATTAAGTAGGGAAGATAGGGCAGAGCTGTGCTTGGGCTCTTGCTTTTGCTCAGTCCAGTGCCCAGGCTGGAATGAGGACAGGTTCAAGCTCGGGTACGATGTGTTGCCCAGTGAAATAGCCTGCCAATATTCATTGTCTAAGATTGTATTCAAAGAATGACCAAGTTATTTAGAGGTCTTTTATGTCCAATGGACTTGTACTGTGGTGATAGTGAGCACTTTTAGAGAAGATGGGGAGAAAATTGAAATGAAAAAAGGAGATGATGTTGGAGTTGATGTCCCGTTCTGAAACTTTGTTTCTCTTACATTCAAGCTAATGTTACCATAATCTACTCACAGCAAAGCCGAATTCTAATTAGATTCTAGAAATGGACAAGTAGTTCTTGATAGTGAGAGCTATGAAACACTGGCTGAATCCAGTCTGTTCCCTGTTTCACACACTGCAGTAACTTGGTTGTGTTTTATTTTACCCTCACTTCTTACATGTATTAACTGATATTGAAATGGCCTTTTTTGCTGTTTGCACAATGACTGCCTGCTAAATTAGATGATGAAAGTGTTAATTATAATAATACAGGAAAATAACAAGCAGTGAAATGGAAGATTGTAATTCAGTTCAGGCACTCCTGTACAATAGAGAAAAAACAGGAATAATTAACAAGATCTTTGCTCTTAGAAGTGATCAGATTGCAGTTAAGTGTGCATCCAGGACTTGTCATTTCATCATTATGCTCAATTAAAACACTCATTAAGATGCAACGCAGTTCACCAAGGTAAACAAAATGGTGGCTTCTGATGGATTCTATTGTGATTGTGAGCCTCACACAGTTACTTTGGGAGCTAGCAGATAATTACAGCGAATTACAGTTGCTAAATTACCAGTGACAGAAACAATAGTGAGAAAGACAAGGTATCGAGTGTTTGAATGGTAGCGATTTAGGAAGCTGCAAAAAACAGCCAGTTGAAAGACCAGTGACAGAAAGTGTAGGACACTCAATGTGTAAACAGATATCAAACTGTTAACTCTTGTTGTTAATGACCCCCCTTCTCAAAAACATGTTTTTTTAAATTAAGATCACATCGCAAAAGAGCTTGTGATGAAGAGGGCTCTCCGTCCAGAATATCTAACCCTACTATCTTCCCATTGCAAGATCTCACTGCTTCTTGACCTCATCACTCTTTCTGAAACTAGTTCCAGGTGGTAATTGTCCTGTTGAGTCTTCCTGATGTTTGTCCGAAATTTACCCTTCACAGCCTGACCCTCTGCCCTGGTGCAAAACAATTCATCACTTTACTGACCACTTGATTCTCTAAGTGATAAATAAGAAAGAAAGACATGTTTTATATAGTGTTTTTTTATGACCTTAGGACATCCCAAAGCACTTTACAGCCAATGAACATCACTGTTGTAATGTAGAAATGAAGCAACCAATTTTTGTACAGCAAGTACCCACAACCAGCAATGAAATAAATGACCAGAAAACTTGTTTTTGATTTTGGTTGATGGATAAACATTGGCCAGGACGGCAGGGAGAACTCGCCTGCTCTTCTTCAAAATAGTACCATGGGATGTTTTACATCCACCTGAGAGGGCAGATGGGGCCTTGGTTTAACTTCTCATCTGAAAGACTTAATTCATCTACGTGCGTATGTACTTCATAAAATTTATATTTTTGGCGATATTTTGTGCTGAACACACTGAAACCCAGACCTGATATGAATACCCATGTTCATCATTGAATGTGTCCAGATCAGGAGGGTCATATGTCTGACATTGACTCGTATTCCTGTTAACGTTGTCCAGGTAATGTGACCCTACCTCCAGTTTCAGATCAGGAATGCCAACTGCACCAATGCAACATTTCCCATTCTCACCTGAGACGTCCATGTGGTCGTTCTGAGTGAGTTTGTCAAGATAACAACAATAAGGTCCTGAATTCTGGCGAGGACTAGGTTTAGCTTACACTCAATAGGTATTAATTTGAGACTGATCAAACTCGTTTCACATCAGGTCCATCCAACTAGTGATAAAGACTTAAACCCCATCTATCGGGACTGGATTCAAAGTCAGGATTCTGCAATAAAGTAGAGGATGCTAACCCACCATTGCATCACCCATCCTCCTCTCCAATATGATGTTTCGTTTCTCTTTAATTAACTGCTTGAGTTACAAAAACTGGCGATTTTCTATCAGGTGGTAAGGAGGCTGGCTCTCAGACATATACCAACACATCTTGGCCACCAAGCATTAGAGAGGAAGTGTGAGTGAGCTTGGCATTGACTTAATCCTAACAATAATCCACCTTTGTGATGGAACTTAGTGTCTCCCAGATTGGAGAGAGTACAAGGAGCCCTCAATCTGCCATATCCTAACTTGCACCAAGTCCCGTTCACTCATCACCCCCTGTGCTCACTGACCTACATTGGCTCCTGGTCTGCCAACACTTCAATTTTAAAATTCTCATGCATGTGTTCAAATCCCTCCATGGCCTTGCCCCTCCCTATCTCTGTAACCTCCTCCAGCCCCTACAACCTTCCCTATCTCTGTAACCTCCTCCAGCCCCTACAACCTTCCCTATCTCTGTAACCTCCTCCAACCCCTACAACCCTCCCTATCTCTGTAACCTCCTCCAGCCCCTACAACCCTCCCTATCTCTGTAACCTCCTCCAGCCCCTACAACCCTCCCTATCCCTGTAGCCTCCTCCAACCCCTACAACCCTCCCTATCTCTGTAACCTCCTCCAGCCCCTACAACCTTCCCTATCTCTGTAACCTCCTCCAACCCCTACAACCCTCCCTATCTCTGTAACCTCCTCCAGCCCCTACAACCCTCCCTATCTCTGTAACCTCCTCCAGCCCCTACAACCCTCCCTATCCCTGTAACCTCCTCCAGCCCCTACAACCCTCCCTATCCCTGTAACCTCCTCCAGCCCCTACAACCCTCCCTATCTCTGTAACCTCCTCCAGCCCCTACAACCCTCCCTATCCCTGTAACCTCCTCCAGCCCCTACAACCCTCCCTATCTCTGTAACCTCCTCCAGCCCCTACAACCCTCCCTATCTCTGTAACCTCCTCCAGCCCCTACAACCCTCCCTATCCCTGTAACCTCCTCCAACCCCTACAACCCTCCCTATCTCTGTAACCTCCTCCAGCCCCTACAACCCTCCCTATCCCTGTAACCTCCTCCAGCCCCTACAACCCTCCCTATCTCTGTAACCTCCTCCAGCCCCTACAACCCTCCCTATCTCTGTAACCTCCTCCAGCCCCTACAACCCTCCCTATCCCTGTAACCTCCTCCAACCCCTACAACCCTCCCTATCTCTGTAACCTCCTCCAGCCCCTACAACCCTCTAAGATTTCTACATTCCTTCAATTCTGCCCTCTTGTGCATCCCTGTATTTAATTGCTCCACCTTCGGCAGCCGTGCCTTCAGCTGCCTGGGCTCTAAACTCTGGAATTCCCTCCCTAAACTTCTCTGCCTCTCTCTCTCTCCTCTTTTAAGATGCTCTTTAAAACCTGCTTTATCCATTCTAATGTCTTGGTGTCAAATTTTTGTCTGATAACATTCCTGTGAAGTGCCTTTGGACGCTTTCTAGGTTAAAGGACCTATATAAATGCAAGTTGTTGTTGTCCTTGGTACATCAAATGGGTGGGTGATGGTCGGCACAGACTCGGTGGGCCGAAGGGCCTGTTTCAGTGCTGTATCTCTAAAGCGGGGCGGCACAGTGGCGCAGTGGTTAACACCGCAGCCTCACAGCTCCAGCGACCAGGGTTCAATTCTGGGTACTGCCTGTGTGGAGTTTGCAAGTTCTCCCTGTGTCTGCGTGGGTTTCCTCCGGGTGCTCCGGTTTCCTCCCACAAGCCAAAAGACTTGCAGGTTGTTAGGTAAATTGGCCATTATAAATTGCCCCTAGTATAGGTAGGTGGTAGGGAAATATAGGGACAGGTGGGCATGTAGTAGGAATATGGGATTAGTGTAGGATTAGTATAAGTGGGTGGTTGATGGTCGGCACAGACTCGGTGGGCCGAAGGGCCTGTTTCAGTGCTGTATCTCTAATCTAATCTAATCTAATCATCAGTGTATTGATAGATCACAAGGTATTGATTGAGGGTGAAGGGAAGGGAAGGGGGGTGTTCTCTTGTTAGGAATGCTTTTTAATACACGGTTGTGCAGGAGGTGTTCAATTACTGATGTTACCATGGATATGAAAGACAATACATGTTGCATGAATATAATGGCTAGCAATCAACAGGAAACTGTTTCCACCCACAGTCACATTTTATTTTCCTTTAATAAATCACTTGAGAAATGTGAAATCTGGGACATGCTACATTTGACTTGACTTGGAGTTGTTCCGATTCTGAACTAAATGATACCCAGATCTCCATGGTTATTGCTGCATCTATTTCTATTTCTGTAAGCCAGATGCAAGTACAGAGCAGCACTTGTGATTAATTAAGCTGACAAGATCTGGATGTGATTGATGGTTATGGAAATGAAGCACTGGTTAAAGAGATGACAAAGACCAACGTGCATTTTGATTATTTTTTGCATTCATTAGCATATTCACAAAACTGAAAAAAAATGTTAGATTTTTTTCAGGCACTTGGTGTAAATGTGCATTGTACTGAATCAGTCAATAATAGTTCAACTCAACTAGATCTGGAGTAAACCCTAGCTACCCGACCCAAACCCAACCAAACCCGACTACATGTGTTGGGTGAGGGTTGGGTCGGGTCTGTATTCCGTGTCCAGCATTCGGGCTCGGGTTGGGTCGGGCTGGACTGTACTGTTTTGTTTCATATTGTTTTCGTTTTAATCTATGATTTTTTTCTGTTCCAATAATATGTTTGTTATTTTCGGGTCGAGTCGGGAATGAAAAAAATTAAAGGACCCGGGCCCGGATGGGTTTTGGGTTGGCTGTTGTCGGGTCAGGCCTGGGTCGGGTTTTAATTTTATACTCAAGCCAGGCTTTAATCTGGAACATTTTTAGAGCAGCACTAAGAGAGTACTGTGCTGTGCAAGGTGTTAATCTTCAGATGAAATGTTGAACTGTGATAATCCTTGTTCTGTTTCACTGACGATCCCATTACAATATTCAAGGGCAGCAGTTCTGTGTGTGCCCAGGTCAACATTCCTCTCTCAATAGACTGCAGTGTCACCAAAAACAGATGAACAGAGATGTTTTTGGGATCTTGTTGTGCATACAAAAATGGCTGCTATATTTGCCTTTACAACAGCAGTTACTGCACCTCAACAACAGCCGCTGTTATGGTGGTGGAAATAGGCATTGTTAGTGATGGCACGGATATGTGGTCAGAAGCTCATCCTGGGGTCAAATATGACACCAAGGTTGTGAATAGTGTGGTTCAACCTCTGGTGGTTGCGAATATTAGAGATGGAGTTGATCATTAGGGGATGGAATTTGTAGCGGGGACTGAAGACAATAGCTTCGTTCTTCCTAATGTTTAATGCAAGGAAATTTCTGCTCGTCGAGCACTGGATGTCGGACAAGCAATCTGAAAGTTTAGAGACATTAGAGGGATCAAGAGAGATGGTGGTGAGGTAGAACTGGGTGTCGTCAGTGTACATGTAGAAAGTGACATTGTGTTTTTGCAATGATGTGGCTGACATAAAGGCCCGCTATCCGACCTGAACCCGACAGGATCCGATGACATGTGTTGTGTTCGGGTCAGGTTGCACATCCGGGTCCGGCATTCGGGCTCGGTTCGGGCCGGGTTGGACACGCTCTATCACAGGTAAGTGGCTCCAATGTTAATTTAATTTTTGGACTGGAAAGGTGGTTTTGTTACAGTTATTTTAAACTTGTGCAGATCAGCAACAAAGTGAAAAACGGAAGGTAAGTTAACTGATGGGTCGGGTCGGGTCGGGCATGGGAAAAAACAGAAGGACTTGGGCCGGGTGGGGCTCGGGTCGGATGTTGTTCTGTTGGGCTCGGGTTGGGTTTTTTTTGCAGACCTGAGCAGGCCTTTAGGCTGAGGGGCAGCATGTAGATGAGAAATAGTAGGGGCCAAGGGCAGATCCTTGGTGGACATCAGAGGTAACTGTGCAGGAGTGTGAAGAAAGTTGGACAGATCGATAACTGCAGAAATGTCATGGTGAATGGAGGGCCAATGGCTAGACACTTGGGATTTTGTGAGTAATTTGGGATAGAGTTGTTTCCGGAGGCAGATACGGAAGGGTATAGGGTTGGGAGGGGGAAGAGGGATGTGGGTGGAGAACGTTACGAGGAAGAAATCAGAAATGGCCTTTTCTGTAGTTGCCACAATGTAAGAAGTGAGGCCACATGAGATGGCAAGGTCAAGGGGGGAGCGGGGGCCTAGAATATGGGTTGGAGACTTCATATGGAGGGAGAGATTAGGGGCAAAAGGAGAGCAGTGAACTCAGTGGAGAGAGAGCATGATGAGCTGAGATGGAGGTTGAAATCACTGAGTATAAGAAGTTGGTTGATGAAAAGGGAGGAAAGATATCATGATGAGAAAATTGCCATGGTAGTTGGATAGGCGATAGAGAACAAGGATTTGAAATGAGACTCAACCACACACAAACACACACACACCCCGAGGCCAGGATTTTGTTAGCACAGTGGAGACTGGCTGGGAGGCGGGAGGGGTAGAAAAATGGCAGTGAATGGTGTTGGGAGGGAAGCCTGACATGTTCATATTGTTAGGGGATATTTCCAGAGGCAGCTGGGCTGGTGGGAGAAGGCCGCACCTTGAAGCGGCTGGAATTTAATTAAGCCTGTTAAACAGGCAATTAATGGCAATGTTACCAGCGTTTTTTTCATTTTGTGAGGGGCACATGAGAACAATGAAGCTTCAGAGCCTCGCCAACAATAAGGAGACAGAAGCTCAGTCTTGCCTGCAGTTGGCAGCTATTGTGAACATTTTGAGAGGTAATGTGGCTTGGTCGGGATTTTGATACTGGGTAGACAGTGACCAAAGTAAGCTGGAGGCAAGCCAAACTTGGCTAGCACAGCGGAGACATTCTAGTTGAGTGTCCTGTCTGACTTAGCACTTGTATGTACAGAGTAAGGGGTGGAAGGCCCTGAGAAGTGTGTGCAGCAATTTGCTATGGATCTCATTAATTCCGGCTTTGAGACCTCCATTGAGGAGGAGCATCAGAGAGGGAGGGAGCTGCAGCCACTGGGTGCATGACAACCAGCCTCTTGTGCACAGAAGACACTACCCACCAGAGAGGGTCTACCATCAGAGGCTCTGTTTCTTGCAAATATTGGAGCAGCACTGTCGCCGAAGACTGCGCCTCTGCAGGGAGGTAGTCACAGAGCTGTGTGCCATGATGGCGAAGGAGCTGAGCCCTATGGGTAGGGGCGGGCAGCCATTGCCTGTGGCATTGAAGGTCACCATGGCGCTGAATTTCTATGCCTCAGGATCAATCCAGGGATCTTCTGGAGATACCTGTGGGATCTCACAGTCTGCAGCTCATTGCTGCATCAAGATGGTCACCAGTGCCATGTTCAAGAGGGGCTGCCAACACATGTGGTTTGGCACCAATCGGGACAGTCAGGCTGAGAGGGCGATAGGATTTCAGGGCCATCACTGGATTCTCCCAGCTGTAGAGTGTCATCGACTACACACATGTGGCCATCAAACCTCCCACAGACACAGCAGCAGCTTTCATCAACTCGCTCAATGTACAACTGGACAGTGACCACTGCAAATGGATCCTTCAGGTCTTTGCAAGGTTCCTGGGAAGCTGTCACGATGCCTAAATACGACGGTAGTCCCAGGTGCCAGACTTTTTCACTATTCGCCTTCAAGGATGGATACTGAGTGACACGGGCTGCCCACTCTAGAGATGGCCTGTTTACACCTGTGTGTAACCCAAGCACAGATGCAGAGGAGAGATACAACAGCCACCAAGGCACAATGTGAGCAACCATCGAACAGGCCGTAGGGCTTTTGAAGCTGTGGTTCAGATGTCTTGATAGATCTGGTGGAGCCCTTCAATATGCTCCAGCAAGGGTCTTGTGTATCGTGGTGTGGCGTGCTCTACACAACCTGGTGTTACAAAGGGGAGAAGATTTGAACAATGAAGATATCATGGAGCGAGATGCCTCCTCTGAGGATGAGGATATGGAGGGGGATGGTGACTAGGTGCAGTATGATAAAGACTCCCGAGGGACCACACTCAAGGTACCAGGAGGCTCACAACTCACTAATACAGAGACGCTTCTCATGAGCCTTCCTTACACCCCCATTCAATCAAATAAATCTTCAACCTTCTACAGCCCTGTTTCCCTTTCCTCGAATGCCCTTAACATCTCACTGGACCTGTCAGCACATGAAGTCACAGCGTGGGAAATGCGTTGAGCTCATTCGGTGTGGTCCTTCCCATCACACACTTTGTGAAAGCCATCGAACTGTTAAAGAGCCAGTCGTGGATAAATACTGCAGCATATCAGAATTCATTAAAGACAAATAAACAGCAAGGTGACATCGAACTACCTTATATAACCCCACGAAACCAAGTGCAGCTAGGTGGACTTTCTCTTGCACTTGCGGGTTCTCCTACGTGGTGCTCCCACTGCACTATCAGCTGAGGTAGAGGCAGGCTGCTGACCTTTCTGCTCCGTGGCTTTCGATGGCTGTGGTGATCGTCCTCTGGTTGCCTGAGGCCTTGTAGTCCCAGGCATATTGGGGGCCTCCTACACAGGAGCCGCCTCTGTCATTGCGCTCCCTGAGGCATTGGTGTCACCATCAGAGGGGTTGAGGACCTGCTGTCCACGCCAGGAGCCCCCCGAGAGGAGCCCCCAAGTGCTTCAGGCAGCTTCTGCTCTTCCCTTTCAAGGCACACTAATTCCTCCCTGCTCAACTGAGGAGTTCAAGGACTCCAGGCATTTCATCCTCCTCTCGTCTAGCCATCACACCACAGAGCTAATGGAGGAGGTAGTGTCATGTAGGTCTCCACACATCTCCGGCATCAGCTGGGTGGTCAGCTGGATCTCCAAGAGGGTCTCCACTCTCTCAATGGAAGATGCGATGTGTGCACACACCAGAGACATGGCTGCACTCAAGGCCTGGATGGAATCCTCCCTCATTCATGCATGGGTTGCAAGGCCACTGGAAGCTCCATCAGATGTTCACGAACCTCCACACTGCAGCTTAAGCACCCACCATCTTGTTGATGACTCATAAGAACACAAGAAATAGGAGCAGGAGTAGACCATTCAGCCCATCGAGCCTGCTGATCTTAGTATTCAACTCCACTTTCCCACAAGAACAAGACTCCAGAGGCATGCCATCAGCCTGACGCTCAGCGTCGCCGTTCCCTCCCACAGTCCTCCGAGTGTGAGTGGCCTCAATTGTCACTGCCTCCATCAGCTGCTTGGGTGCGTTGATGCTGTGTGCACCAGATGCGACCCTGTTGCTACTCGCACGTGACCATCCACCGACATGAGAGTGTCTGCACTGGTGGAGGTGCTAGAGAGTGATGTGACGGTGCACCCTCTAAGTCTCTTCCTCCTCCTTGGGCGTGGAAGGCTATTGTGCAGGCTCGGCAGCTGGCTGCTCTTATCCATGATCTGTACGCAAGAGAAAAGTGATGAGAGGGCAATGCACATTCCAACATGTCCTTCTGACTACGCATCATCTGGAGCTCTAAGTGACCAGTGGTACACACATGAGCACTATGTTCTGTGCTTGCTAGAGGGTCTATTGCGCCCGTCCTGCGACCCATTCACTTTCTCGGGGCTCCACACCCATCTCACCATCAGTGATTGACTGCCATGCCTCCCAGCTCCAATGCCCCTTCTTTCACTGGTGTGAGGATTGGCATGTATGTCACACCATCTGCGGTTCCTGATCTTTCTCTCGCATTGTCAGCTCTCTTCTGCAAGCACATAAATTTCCATTGTTACTCGCCCATCAAAGACATGCACGACGCCTATGTCGGTGGTAGCCTGACTGTCCAACATGGTCCCACAAGGATGCCTCCTGCATGTGACCAGTCAGTCCTGGAACTCTGCCAACCAATGCTGCTCCCTGGGCATTCCATTGGCTGAGTGACCACCCACTTCTTCAATTTCATATTCATCTTTAGTTATATTTAAGGCTGCAAGTTTAATATTATCTACTGCACTCATCTTGCCAGAACACATCAGGTTATTGATCCTCTTTCGACACTGCAACCAGGTACATGGCTGCTCATCCCCTCTGCTATCTCCTACACCAGATGCACTGCAGTTCAAGAAGGCAGCTCACCATCACCTTCTCAGGGGTAAGTAGGGGTGGGAACAAATGCTGGCCGAGCCAGCGTCACTCACATCCCAAGAAAGAATAAAAAAATCCATGTCTGTTTGGCCTGATGAGTCAATCTCCTCCTCCCATCCCGAGGGAACAGGACTTCACTCTGAGCCTGTGCAGCCAGGAGGAGGAGCACCTCCACGGAGGCATCAGAGAACCTGAGCACCACCCTTGCTCTGCCTTCTGCCATGCCACAATTTCTGCAGTTGCCCGGGCTCTCTCGCTGTTCCCTCCGGAGCTGCTGCCTTTCAAAGAACAGCAGGCTGCCTTTTAAAGATGGCACCAGCCTTGCCTATTCTGGCACTTCCTCCAGCCTGTGCCTCCTAATTGGCTGACTCCCACACCGGCCGGCTATTAATTGGACCACCCTGACAATATTACATTCCTACTTCCATCCCGTCACCCATGCGGCCACACCTCATTCTTCAGGTCCCGATGTCAGGACTTTGTAATTGTTGGTAAAATCCCGGCCAGCCATACAGACTCAGACATGCACAGACACACGCACACGCACACGCACATACACACACACACTCACAGACACACGCATACGAACATTCACACGCACACGCACATTCACATGCACACGCACAGACACACATACACTCACATACACACGCACACGCACAGACACACGCACACACACATACACACGCACAGACACAGACACACGCACAGACACAGACACACGCACATACACACACACATACACACGCACACGCACAGACACACACACACTCACATACACACGCACACTCACAGACACACGCACAGACACACGCACACGCACATACACACACACACACACACTCACAGACACACACACACTCACATACAGACGCACAGACACACGCACACTCACATACACATGCACACGCACAGACACACACACACTCACATACACACGCACATACACACGCACACGCACAGACACACACACACTCACATACACACGCACATACACACGCACACGCACAGACACACACACACTCACAGACCCACGCACACTCACATACACATGCACAGCCACACGCACACTCACAGACATACACACACTCACATACACACGCACACTCACATACACACGCACATGCACAGACACACACACACGCACAGACTCACACTCACATACACACGCACACTCACAGACACACGCACACGCACATACACACGCACACGCACAGACACACACACATTCACAGACACACACACACTCACATACACACGCACAGACACACACACACTCACATACACACGCACACGCACAGACACACACACACTCACAGACATACACACACTCACAGACACACACACTCACATACACACGCACACGCAGAGACACACACACTCACAGACACACGCACACTCACATACACACGCACACTCACAGACACACACACACTTACATACACCCGCACACGCAGAGACACACGCACACTCACAGACACACGCACACTCACATACACACGCACACTCACAGACACACACACACTTACATACACACGTACACGCACAGACACACGCACACTCACAGACACACGCACACGCACAGACACACGCACACTCACAGACACACGCACACGCACATACACACGCACACTCACAGACACACTCACAGACACACGCACACTCACATACACACGCACACACACAGACACACGCACACGCACAGACACACACACACTCACAGACACACGCACACTCACATACACACGCACACTCACAGACACACACACACTCACATACACACGCACACGCACAGACACACGCACACTCACAGACACACGCACACACACAGACACACGCACACTCACAGACACACACAAATGCACACTCACATACACACGCACACTCACAGACACACACACATTCACAGACACACGAACACGCACAGACACACGCACACTCACATACACACGCACACGCACAGACACACACCCACTCACATACACACGCACACTCACAGACACACGCACAGACACACGCACATGCACATACACACGCACACGCACAGACACACACACATTCACAGACACACACACACTCACATACACACGCACAGACACACACTCACATACACACGCACATACACACGCACACGCACAGGCACACACACACTCACAGACCCACGCACACTCACAGACACAGTCACAGACACACGCACACTCACATACGCACGCACACGCAGAGACACACGCACACTCACAGACACACGCACACTCACATACACACGCACACTTACATACACACGCACACACACAGACACACGCACACTCACAGACACACGCACACGCACATACACACGCACACTCACAGACACACGCACACGCACATACACACGCACACTCACAGACATACACACACTCACAGACACACACACACTCACATACACACGCACACGCACAGACACACGCACACTCACAGACACACGCACACTCACATACACACGCACACTCACAGACACACACACACTCACATACACACGCACACGCACAGACACACACACACTCACAGACACACGCACACGCACAAACACACGCACACTCACAGACACACACACACGCACACTCACAGACACACGCACACGCACAGACACACACACACTCACATACACATGCACAGCCACACGCACACTCACAGACATACACACACTCACATACACACGCACAGCCACACGCACACTCACATACACACGCACATGCACAGACACACACACACGCACAGACACGCACATACACATGCACAGCCACACGCACAGACATACACACACTAACAGACACACACACACTCACATACACACGCACACGCACACTCACAGACACACTCACAGACACACGCACACTCACATACACACACACACACGCACAGACACACGCACACTCACAGACACACACACACTTACATACACACGCACACGCACAGACACACGCACACTCACAGACACACGCACACGCACAGACACACGCACACTCACAGACACACGCACACGCACACGCACATACACACGCACACTCACAGACACACTCACAGACACATGCACACTCACATACACACACACACACGCACAGACACACGCACACTCACAGACACACGCACACTCACATACACACGCACACTCACAGACACATACACACTTACATACACACGCACACGCACAGACACACGCACACTCACAGACACACGCACACGCACATACACACGCACACTCACAGACACACTCACAGACACACGCACACTCACATACACACACACACGCACAGACACACGCACACTCACAGACACACGCACACTCACATACACACGCACACTCACAGACACACGCACACTCACAGACACACACACACGCACACTCACAGACACACGCACACTCACATACACACGCACAGACACACGCACACTCACATACACACGCACACGCACAGACACACACCCACTCACATACACACGCACACTCACAGACACACACACACTCACATACACACGCACAGACACACGCACACTCACAGACACACGCACATGCACAGACACACACACACATTCACAGACACACACACACTCACATACACACGCACAGACACACACACACTCACATACACACGCACATACACATGCACACGCACACTCACAGACACACACACACTCACATACACACGCACACTCACAGACACACACACACTCACATACACACGCACACGCACAGACACACGCACACTCACAGACACACGCACACTCACAGACACACACACATGCACACTCACAGACACACGCACACTCACATACACACGCACAGACACACACCCACTCACATACACACGCACACTCACAGACACACGCACAGACACACGCACACGCACACGCACATACACACGCACACGCACAGACACACACACATTCACAGGCACACACACACTCACAGACCCACGCACACTCACAGACACACTCACACTCACATACACACGCACACGCACAGACATACACACACTCACAGACACACACACACTCACATACACACGCACACGCAGAGACACACGCACACTCACAGACACACGCACACTCACATACACACGCACACTTACATACACACGCACACGCACAGACACACGCACACGCACAGACACACGCACACTCACAGACACACGCACAGACACACGCACACTCACAGACACACGCACACGCACAGACACACACACACTCACAGACACACGCACACGCACAGACACACACACACTCACAGACGCACAAGGATAATTTTGTTTCTTTTCATTTCCATTCAAAGTGCGTTCTTATTAGATATCACCCAAAGTGAAGTCAGCTGTGCCCATAACATGCTGAACGATGTTTGATTGTTTATGGAACAATTCTGATAAAAGGTTAAACAGTGTTCAAAATAAATATCTCCTTTTAACTACATGCATTACCCTTGGATCACAAGCCTATAGCATTCTCCATCCTCAGTGTTGAAAAGTGAAACGAATCTTAAATATCAAATGCACATTACTTCAGAACAGTTAGCAATTTTATTACAATCTAAGGCTCATTGTGTTCAGCATCTAATAGATGCCACATCCTGTTGAGAAACTATTTATGGACAACAGGATTGACTACTCACTGGTGACATCTTGGGCTCAACTGACCGTGTTTGGGGGAGGAACAAGACAGAAGAAATGACGATCAGTCTCTGTCTTCCCAATGGCATGCTGGGTGAATTTATCTTCTGATGTGATATTGAGTGATAGAGACCAGAAAGATCGCAGGTCCCTGTGCTCGCTGACCCGGTCTGGCAACATCTCAAATTTAAAATTCTCATCCTTGTTTTCAAATCCCTCCATGGTCTCACCCCTCCCTATCTCTGAAATCTCCTCCAACCCCACAACCCTCTGAGATATCTGCACTCCTCTAATTCTGTCCCTTGTGCATCCCTATTTCCATCACTCCACCATTGGTGGCCATGCTGTCAGTTGCCTTGGCCCTAAATTCTGGAATTCCCTCCCTAAACCTGGGGGAATGTTAGGAGGGTTGGGGAGGGCGTTGGGGGAGTGTTCTGGGAGGGGTTGGATTGGATTAGGGGACAGGATTGGGGAACTGTGGGAGGGGTTGGATTGGATTAGGGGACAGGATTGGGGAACTGTGGGAGGGGTTGGATTGGATTAGGGGACAGGATTGGGGGAGTGTTGTGGGAGGGGTTGGATTGGATTAGGAGACAGGATTGGGGAACTGTGGGAGGGGTTGGATTGGATTAGGGGACAGGATTGGGGGAGTGTTGTGGGAGGGGTTGGATTGGATTAGGAGACAGGATTGGGGGAGTGTGGGAGGGGTTGGATTGGATTAGGAGACAGGATTGGGGAACTGTGGGAGGGGTTGGATTGGATTAGGGGACAGGATTTGGGAAGTGTTGTGGGAGGGGTTGGATTGGATTAGGGGACAGGATTGGGGGAGTGTGGGAGGGGTTGGATTGGATTAGGAGACAGGATTGGGGAGCTGTGGGAGGGGTTGGATTGGATTAGGGGACAGGATTGGGGAGGTGTTGTGGGAGGGGTTGGATTGGATTAGGGGACAGGATTGGGGAGGTGTTGTGGGAGGGGTTGGATTGGATTAGGGGACAGGATTGGGGAAGTGTTGTGGGAGGGGTTGGATTGGATTAGGAGACAGGATTGGGGAGCTGTGGGAGGGGTTGGATTGGGGATTAGGGGACAGGATTGGGGAGGTGTTGTGGGAGGGGTTGGATTGGATTAGGAGACAGGATTGGGGAGCTGTGGGAGGGGTTGGATTGGATTAGGGGACAGGATTGGGGGAGTGTTGTGGGAGGGGTTGGGGAGGGCGTTGGGGGAGTGTTGTGGGAGGGGTTGGATTGGATTAGGGGACAGGATTGGGGGAGTGTTGTGGGAGGGGTTGGATTGGATTAGGAGACAGGATTGGGGAACTGTGGGAGGGGTTGGATTGGATTAGGGGACAGGATTGGGGGAGTGTTGTGGGAGGGGTTGGATTGGATTAGGAGACAGGATTGGGGGAGTGTGGGAGGGGTTGGATTGGATTAGGAGACAGGATTGGGGAACTGTGGGAGGGGTTGGATTGGATTAGGGGACAGGATTTGGGAAGTGTTGTGGGAGGGGTTGGATTGGATTAGGGGACAGGATTGGGGGAGTGTGGGAGGGGTTGGATTGGATTAGGAGACAGGATTGGGGAGCTGTGGGAGGGGTTGGATTGGATTAGGGGACAGGATTGGGGAGGTGTTGTGGGAGGGGTTGGATTGGATTAGGGGACAGGATTGGGGAGGTGTTGTGGGAGGGGTTGGATTGGATTAGGGGACAGGATTGGGGAAGTGTTGTGGGAGGGGTTGGATTGGATTAGGAGACAGGATTGGGGAGCTGTGGGAGGGGTTGGATTGGGGATTAGGGGACAGGATTGGGGAGGTGTTGTGGGAGGGGTTGGATTGGATTAGGAGACAGGATTGGGGAGCTGTGGGAGGGGTTGGATTGGATTAGGGGACAGGATTGGGGGAGTGTTGTGGGAGGGGTTGGGGAGGGCGTTGGGGGAGTGTTGTGGGAGGGGTTGGATTGGATTAGGGGACAGGATTGGGGAGGTGTTGTGGGAGGGGTTGGATTGGATTAGGGGACAGGATTGGGGAAGTGTTGTGGGAGGGGTTGGATTGAATTAGGGGACAGGATTGGGGAAGTGTTGTGGGAGGGATTGGGGAGGGCATTGGGGGAGTGTTGTGGGAGGGGTTGGATTGGATTAGGGGACAGGATTGGGGAAGTGTTGTGGGAGGGGTTGGATTGAATTAGGGGACAGGATTGGGGAAGTGTTGTGGGAGGGGTTGGATTGAATTAGGGGACAGGATTGGGGAAGTGTTGTGGGAGGGGTTGGGGTGGGCGTTGGGGGAGTGTTGTGGGAGGGGTTGGATTGGATTAGGGGACAGGATTGGGGAAGTGTTGTGGGAGGGGTTGGGGTGGGCGTTGGGGGAGTGTTGTGGGAGGGGTTGGATTGGATTAGGGGACATGATTGGGGAAGTGTTGTGGGAGGGGTTGGGGAGGGCGTTGGGGGAGTGTTGTGGGAGGGGTTGGATTGGATTAGGGGACAGGATTGGGGGAGTGTTGTGGGAGGGGTTGGATTGGATTAGGAGACAGGATTGGGGGAGTGTTGAGGGAGGGGTTGGACTTGGGGAGTGTTGGGGTTTCAAAGGTCTTTCACTCATGATCACCAGTCAGTGACCCCTACCTCCCTCTTGACTAAAAATTGTCCTTATGTAGATTTTATCCTAAATGTTATTGTTTTCCACATGATTTAATATTGTCTGCAAATGGCAACATTCTGCTTTCAATGTTTCCATCAAGATCATTTACCAATCCCGTTAGACCCTCCGGTTGTTGATCCTTCCTTGCTGTTCCAATTCATTATCCAATTCACAATTTCCTCAGTCACTGCCAGAGCGATATAAACCTTCCCATATTTGAAGGAAACATTTTTGGAATCAAATAACTTCAGACCTGGGGTGAGAGTCTGTTCCAGCAGCCAGTGATTTGGTAAATCAGAGGATTGTGGGGTTCAATGGACAATGTGAAGCATTAAGGAGGATCCAAATGCAATCCCTCAGCCCCCACATGGCTCCTGAGCTCCTGTAGTCTTTCACTGAGAAGCAATGGATTGGAGGTCACAGAGAGAGAGACAGAGAGAGTCAGGGAACAAAAGAGTGGGAAGCAACTCTCATAGGAATTACAAGTTGGAAGCAGGGCTGGGACCTTGTTGATCCAATTCTTCAATAGAGCTTCCAGTGAAAACAGCTCTCCCCCGAGAGTGTGAGATCACAGAATTAGCCCCGTACATTAGAAATTTTTGTCACAATGTTATTGCACAAAGACAAACACATAATGCACTCACATTGAATTCCTCTTCCCATTGGCTTAAAACACAGTGACCTAGTTTAAATGGATTAGCATTTTGATGGAAGTGGGTGAGGAATGTGACACATTCTCAGTTTGGTGTTAGTTGTGGCTGAGTGTAGCTGTGGCAGTCTCACCTCTGGGACAGAAGGTTGTGGGTCAAGTCCCACTCCAAAGATATGTGCTCATAATCTAGGCTGACACTCCAGTGAAGTACTGAGGGAGTGTTGCACTGTCAGAGATGCCATCTTTCAGATGAAACGCTAAACTGAGGCTGAGTTCACAACTTATAGATCCTGTATCTGACCTGTCCTTGGCGTGTTTGAAGCTGATGCTAGTCCTTCATTTTAGAGCAGAGAAAGTTAAGAGGATATTTGATAGAGGTGTTCAAAATCATGAATGTTTTTGGTAGAGTAAATAAGGAAAAACCGTTTCCACTGGCAGAAGGGTCAGTAACCAGAGGATACAGATTGAAGGTAATTGGCAAAAGAACCAGAGGTGACATGAGGAATTTATTTTCCACGGCAAGTTGTTGTGCTCGGGAATGCGCTGCCTGAAAGGAAGTGGGTTCAATAGCAAGTTTCAAAAGGGAATTGGATAAATACTTGAAGGGGTAAAATTTACAGAGCTAGCGGGGAAAAGAGGGGGAGTGGGAATTGGATAGCTCTTTCAAAGAGCTGGCACAGACACAATGGGCCGAATGGCCTCCATCTGTACCGTAAGATTCTATGATAACAAAAAGATAAACAACATGCATTACATCAGCCTTTGAGTTATCAGGAAGTGTGTGATTGTAGAGAGGGTTAAGGAGGGAGTTACTCATGAAGCCTGTTGCTTTTAAGCCCAGGGTATTGTGTTGGTGTAATCCTGAGCACCTACTATGTAGTAAATTTTTAAGGTTCACTGCACAATTACAATGCTTTACCTTTTAGCACTACTGAAATAATTTCTACTTAATCTTCTCAATTCCACCATTTATGGACCATAAAATGACTGTCACCATATCATTTATGCTTAAGCATCAGTTCCTGTCGCAGTGATTTTAGAATTCTGACTGTATAGCTGATGAATGACTTGGATTAGAGGTTATTGTTCTGTAATATACATGAGGCAAGTAAATGCCATTATATTTGCAGGTTGTTAGCCTATGTTATATACATTGTCTGTAATCACATGATACATGATAATCATATGATAAATACATGGCATTCTGTGTCCTCTAACATGGGCAGTTTATTATATAGTATGAATATAGTTTGCTACTGGCCTGATTTTAACCCTACTGCACTCCAGTGCAGTATGGAGGGAGTGCTGCACTGTTACAGGTGCTGTCTTTTGGATGAGACATTAAACCAAGACCCTTTCTGCCCTCTCAGGTAGACGTAAAAGATCCCATGGCCACTATTGTGAAGAAGTTCTGGGGAAGTGCAATGGAGTGGAGGTCACAGAGAGAGAGAGTCAGGGAAAAAAAGAATCGAAAGCAACACTTGCAGGAATTACAAGTTGGAAGCAGGCTGGGTCTTTGTTGACCCAATTCTTCGATCTGAGCTCCCAATGCAAACAGCTTTCCCCTGAGAGCGTGAGATCATAGAATTAGCCCCATACAGTAGAAATTTCAGTTACAGGAGTTATTGCACAAGCACTTAATGCACTCACATCAATGCACTGCTAGCTTAACACACAGTGACCTATTTTAAATGGATTAGCATTTTGTTGGCAGTGAGGCATGGAATGTGATACATTCACAGTTCAGTGTCAGAGTGCCGGACTCCAGTGTCCTGGTCAATATTTATCCCTCAATCAACATCACAAAAACAGATTATCTGGTTATTATCACATTGCTGTTTGTGGGATCTTTCTGTGCACAAATTGCATTTCTTACATTACAACAGTGACTACACTTCAAAGTACTTCATTGGCTGTAAAGCACCTTTGAAACATTTGGTTGTCATGAAAGATGCTACATAAAATTTTATTTATTTATTGATACAGCACTGAAACAGGCCCTTCGGCCCACCAAGTCTGTGCCGACCAGCAACCACCCATTTATACTAACCCCACAGTAATCCCATATGCCCTACCACCTACCTACACTAGGGGCAATTTATAACAGCCAATTTACCTATCATCTGCAAGTCTTTGGCGGTGGGAGGAAACCGGAGCACCCGGCAAAAACCCACGCAGACACAGGAAGAACTTGCAAACTCCACACAGGCAGTACCTAGAATTGAACCCGGGTCCCTAGAGCTATGAGGCTGCGGTGCTAACCACTGCGCCACTGTGCTACATGTCCATTGGGAACCAAGTGGATGGGCAATGACAATCAACACAACAACTTATTTGAGTGCCATTGCCTTCCCTGTAGGATGTAATTATAACCTGATGTCAGTTCTGTTGCAGGCATACGGGACATTTATTTAAATATGCAGATCAGATCCCAATAAGGTCATTGGGACCCAGCTGCAATTTTAACCCCAGGCCTGAGCAAGGCCAGAAATGTCCCAGAAAAGTAAGTTATTTCTTGGTTTCCAGGTGGCCCAGGATGAGCAGGATTTCTTCCTCTTGGCCTCCCACAGGGTTACCTTATGTCTCCTCGAGCCCCTGAGCCTTTCCCTTGCCCCTTCCCTGATTGCCCCCTCTCCCAAAACTAGCCCCCCACCCCCACCCCCACCCTTACACATGCATCTGTTGGGGAACACCCATTCAAAATTCCACTTGTCAGCTTGGATGTGGGCAGGAAATAAGGCCGGGAGTTAAAATCTCATGGTGTTGGGAGAGGGGTAGGCAGGAGAGTTTAGTGTCTTGTCTCTACCCCTGCCCACGTAACTCCTGCCAGGAGTTAAAATTGAGGCTTAGCTTTTTATACACTAATTTCTAGCCTATACTATGTACAGGGCTTGCTACTGTCATGTAATTTTTGTCCCCAGAATGTTAGTGTCCTATAATGATTTCAGGGCAGGCTATTTCTTTGGAGGAAGGAATCCCTCCAAGTTGTACACCATCCTGACTTGGAACTATACCGCTGTTCCTTCACTGTCCTGGAACTCCCTCCCTAACAGCACTGTGGGTGTACTTACACCACATGCACTGCAGTGATTCAAGAAGGCAGTTCACCACCACCTTCTCAAGGGCAATTAGGGATGGGCAGTAAATACTGGCCTTGCCAACGACGCCCACATCCCATGAATGATTAAAAAACAAAAGCAAATGAGCGAACTTGTTGCTGTAAGTTCAAATCACTTGTCTCTGACATCAGGTGTCAAGCAACAAACAACATCCCAACAAAGCTGCAATTCTGTTCCCTCAAATTCTGCCTAATCATCAATGATGGAATTTAAGGAACTTGCTGTTGAGATTACACCATCACATAATGTGGTGTGGGCTGTCGGTTGTATATATTATATTCTTTCTTTCTTTTGGGCCTCCTTATCTCGAGAGACAATGGATACGCGCCTGGAGGTGGTCAGTGGTTTGTGAAGCAGCGCCTGGAGTGGCTATAAAGGCCAATTCTGGAGTAACAGGCTCTTCCACAGGTGCTGCAGAGAAATTTGTTTGTTGGGGCTGTTGCACAGTTGGCTCTCCCCTTGCGCCTCTGTCTTTTTTCCTGCCAACTACTAAGTCTCTTCGACTCGCCACAATTTAGCCCTGTCTTTATGGCTGCCCGCCAGCTCTGGCGAATGCTGGCAACTGACTCCCACGACTTGTGATCAATGTCACACGATTTCATGTCGCGTTTGCAGACGTCTTTATAACGGAGACATGGACGGCCGGTGGGTCTGATACCAGTGGCGAGCTCGCTGTACAATGTGTCTTTGGGGATCCTGCCATCTTCCATGCGGCTCACATGGCCAAGCCATCTCAAGCGCCGCTGACTCAGTAGTGTGTATAAGCTGGGGATGTTGGCCGCTTCAAGGACTTCTGTGTTGGAGATATAGTCCTGCCACCTGATGCCAAGTATTCTCCGAAGGCAGCGAAGATGGAATGAATTGAGACGTCACTCTTGGCTGGCATACGTTGTCCAGGCCTCGCTGCCGTAGAGCAAGGTGCTGAGGACACAGGCCTGATACACTCGGACTTTTGTGTTCCGTGTCAGTGCGCCATTTTCCCACACTCTCTTGGCCAGTCTGGACATAGCAGTGGAAGCCTTACCCATGCGCTTGTTGATTTCTGCATCTAGAGACAGGTTACTGGTGATAGTTGAGCCTAGGTAGGTGAACTCTTGAACCACTTCCAGAGCGTGGTCGCCAATATTGATGGATGGAGCATTTCTGACATCCTGCCCCATGATGTTCGTTTTCTTGAGGCTGATGGTTAGGCCAAATTCATTGCAGGCAGACGCAAACCTGTCGATGAGACTCTGCAGGCATTCTTCAGTGTGAGATGTTAAAGCAGCATCGTCAGCAAAGAGGAGTTCTCTGATGAGGACTTTCCGTACTTTGGACTTCGCTCTTAGACGGGCAAGGTTGAACAACCTGCCCCCTGATCTTGTGTGGAGGAAAATTCCTTCTTCAGAGGATTTGAACGCATGTGAAAGCAGCAGGGAGAAGAAAATCCCAAAAAGTGTGGGTGCGAGAACACAGCCCTGTTTCACACCACTCAGGATAGGAAAGGGCTCTGATGAGGAGCCACCATGTTGAATTGTGCCTTTCATATTGTCATGGAATGAGGTGATGATACTTAGTAGCTTTGGTGGACATCCGATCTTTTCTAGTAGTCTGAAGAGACCACGTCTGCTGACGAGGTCAAAGGCTTTGGTGAGATCAATGAAAGCAATGTAGAGGGGCATCTGTTGTTCACGGCATTTCTCCTGTATCTGACGAAGGGAGAACAGCATGTCAATAGTCGATCTCTCTGCACGAAAGCCACACTGTGCCTCAGGGTAGACGCGCTCGGCCAGCTTCTGGAGCCTGTTCAGAGCGACTCGAGCAAAGACTTTCCCCACTATGCTGAGCAGGGAGATTCCACGGTAGTTGTTGCAGTCACCGCGGTCACCTTTGTTTTTATAGAGGGTGATGATGTTGGCATCGCGCATGTCCTGGGGTACTGCTCCCTCGTCCCAGCACAGGCATAGCAGTTCATGTAGTGCTGAGAGTATAGCAGGCTTGGCACTCTTGATTATTTCAGGGGTAATGCTGTCCTTCCCAGGGGCTTTTCCGCTGGCTAGGGAATCAATGGCATCACTGAGTTCCGATTTGGTTGGCTGTATGTCCAGCTCATCCATGACTGGTAGAGGCTGGGCTGCATTGAGGGCAGTCTCAGTGACAGCATTCTCCCTGGAGTACAGTTCTAGGTAGTGCTCAACCCAGCGGTCCATCTGTTTGCGTTGGTCAGTGATTATGTCCCCCGATTTAGATTTGAGGGGGGTGATCTTCTTGATGGTTGGCCCAAGAGCTCTCTTCATGCCATCATACATTCCTCTGATGTTTCCGGTGTCTGAGGCCAGCTGAATATGACTGCATAGGTGTTGCCAGTAGTCGTTTGCGCAACGCCTAGCCGTTCTTTGTGCAGTACTTCTGGCTGCTTTAAGTGCTGCGGATGTTAAATCGCTGGGGGCTTTCTTGTAGTTCAAAAGTGCAATGCGCTTAGCGGCTTTGACAGGTTCCAGCTCTTCATTATGAGATTGAAACCAGTCTGCATTTCTCTTCGCACTTTTGCCGTAGGTGGTCAAAGCTGACTCATAGATGGCGTCTCTGATGTGGGCCCACTTGGTCTCAGCATCCCCTGTGGGAGTGTTTTGAAGGGCTGTTACAAGTGAATTTAGAAATTTTTGTAACAGCTGTGGGTGAGAAATTCTGCTCGTGTTGATGCGCGGGTGGCCCTTCTGCTTGGAATGATGCAACTTCTTTGGTCTGAGTCTAACCTTGCTGCACACCAGGGAGTGGTCGGTGTCGCAGTCCGCACTGTGGAAGCTGCGTGTGATTTGAACACTGTTTAAGGCGGCTCGCCTTGTGACAATGAGGTCTAGCTGGTGCCAACGACGCGATCTTGGGTGCCTCCATGAAACCTGGTGACAGGGTTTAGTGTGAAAGAACGAGTTGGTGATGCAGAGGTTATGATAGGTACACAACTCAAGCAGTCTCTGCCCGTTCTCATTCATCCTTCCAACGCCATAGCGCCCAAGGCAGGAGGGCCATGAGTCATGGTCGGCCCCAACCCTGGCATTAAAGTCCCCCAGCAGGAATAGGTGTTCGGTGTTGGGGATGCTGCTAATGATGTTATGGAGTTGTTCATAGAACTGGTCTTTAGCTTCAGGTGCGGAACAGAGTGTTGGAGCATAGATGCTGAGTAGGTGTACTGGACCAGAGGTGGTGAGCAGTCGGATGGACAGTATGTGTTCCGAGCCATTTGAGGGAGGCTCTATCATGCTGGCAGGGCAGGGATCCTGAAGAACCAAGACAGCATGGAGTGGGCTTCGCCATCAGAAACTCCTTGCTCAGCATGATAGAGCCTCCCTCAAATATATTATATACAGAATACATTATCATTCTATAATACCTACGCTATGTTACTCTATAATAGATACAGAGTTTGCTATTGTCCTGTAGGGAACATGTATATTACTGAGCTATCTATAAGGTGGGTGATGTTGTACAGTTCACACATGGAAGCTCACAATCTGTTTCTCAAATCTCAAAGTTTGCTGCTTTTCACTTCAGAAAGGTTGAATATGGTAAGAATGCACTCAGGATTTTATATAAAACAACTGGAGTGATGTGAGTTTAAGTCAGTGCCATATTCTTGGGTTGAACATACAGTATTTTCAAATCCTGCAGAGTAATCACTTGATTTACAGTTTAATTTTATTTAATCTATATTTCTCGCACACGCTGCTTGAGTTTCCTCCTGAGACAGTGTGAGTGTGTGTTCAGCTGACAGACAATATAACTAGAACCAGATGGTGCTGAGCCACAGTTTAAATGAGTTGGGCTCAGGTTGGAAATCAGTGCCCTGATATTAGACTCTTTAACTATTAGCATACAGATGTCTGACACATTTGGACGAAATCCCCTTGTCTGCTGTTTTAATTGAAATGTTAACTTGTTTAAACTCAATGGATTTATGTCTCCATTAAAATAGAGGACAGAGGAATTTCACACAGTTCTGCTAATATTCAAAACTGGCCCTCATGGCCCAGGAAATAAGACACAGGAGCTGCAGAGCTGCTGACAGAGATTATTGCATTATTTTAGTGTTTTATTGCTGTATTACTTTCATGTTATTTCCCATTGTTCCACTCTGGGATCTCACTCAATAAACATGTAGTATTTACATCACTGAGGACTATTGGAAACCTGGAACTCACTCCCCTAAAAAGCTGTGATGCTGGAGAACAATCAAAGTTTCCAAGTCTGAGATGACTAGATTTTTGTTGGGTATCAAGGGATGTGGAGCAAAGGTGTAAATGGAGTTGAGGTACAGATCAGTGATGATCTCACTGACTGGCGGATCAGGCTTGAGGGCCTGAATGGCCTCGATTATGTTTATAGATATATTGTGGTAGGGAAGAGGTAAGCCAATATGGATATACATAATAAAAACAGAAAGTGCCAGAAATACTCAGCAGCTCTGGCAGCATCTGTGGAGAGAGAAACAGAGTTAACGTTTCAGGTTAGTGACATGTCGTCAGAACCAGAAAAAGTTAGAGCAGTAATTGGTTTTAAGCAAGTAAAGAGGCAGGGAAAGGTAGGAGAAGAGGAAAGTACGAAAGGGAAGGTGTGTGATAGAGCAGAGGGCAGGAGAGAGTAAAGGACAAAACTGTCCTGGGACAAAGGCAAAGTGTGTTAATGCTTCTGGTGAAAGACAAAGCAATAGTCCAGAGAGAGTGTTAATGGCAGAATAATGAGCAGCTCTGTCCACATGGAAAACAGGCACATGGTTAAAAAATAAACTAAAATAAAATAATTTTAAAAAATTGAAAATATAAAAAAAGGTCAGTCTAATTGTTGAATTCAACGTTCAGTCCGCAAGGCTGTAGAGTGCCTAATCGAAAGATCAGGTGCTGCACCTCGAGCTTGCATTGATGTTCACTGGAACACTGCAGCAGGCCAAAGACAGAAATGTAGGTATGAGAGCAGGGGGTGGGGGGGGGGGGGGGGGGCGGTGTTGAAATGGCAAGCAACCAGAAGCTCGGGATCATACTTTCGGTCTGAGTGGTCTCCCCAATGTAGAGGCGACCACATTGTGAACAGCGAATACAGTATACTAAATTGAATAAAGAAATAAATGATGGGTCTAGAGGAGGTATAAATGGGAAAGCAGAGTCATTACCAACAGCTGCTGTCCAAAACAAGAGGGGAAGAGGCTATGATCTAAAATTGTTGAACTCAATGTTGAGTCTGGAAGGTTGTAAAGTGACTAATTGAAAGATGAGGAGCTGTTTCTTGAGCTTATGGTGAGCTTCATTGGAACTGTGTAGGAGGCCGAGGTCAGAGGCCAGAGTACGAGAGGTCCAGAAAATTAAAATGAAAGGCAACTGGAAACTCGGGGTCATGTTTGAGGACTGAATGGAGGCGTTTCACAAAACAGTCACCAGATCTGTGTTTGGTCTCCCCAGTGTACGGAAGGTTGCATCGTGAGCAGTAAATAGATATATAGCACTAATGTTCAGATTCCATACAGTGTCAGTGTGCTGATTTGTTACAAGATGGATATGTAATTTGACCATTCACCTGCTCCCACTCCAGAGGTTTCACTTTCAGGACTGCAAATCAGGAATAAATGGGAATAAGTGGGAATTTACAGCCTGGTGCCTGTTCCTCCAAAGTAGCAGAATTTAGCATATCTCAAACCACAAGTACCCATTGTTGGCTGATTAATGGCGTCATCTTTTTGCTTTAGAAACTACAATTCCTTTCCAAGTAACTTCACTTCAGATCCATTGCCCCCTTTTTATTTTGTTGTGCTCATTAGCTACAAATATTTGCAGTAATGCCCTCAGATTGTAGTTTAACACTGAGTCTAAAAGTGGCTGAATTAACCTGCAGCAATTCTATCACTGAGCAACTCCTCTTGGATTTGGACCTGAAGAAATCTTATTGCTGTCGGATTGAAGATGACCGTTTGTTCCATTTTATTTTGCCGGGGGTGGGGGGGGGGGATTTGTCAGAGTGAAGCCATCGGGATGGGGAATCTGTGCTGTATTCTACAATCTGAGGAGGCTCTGCATGGTCCCCACCCGGGGGCCCTGGTACACATATCGCGTGAGTGATGGACTGACTCCATATTTGAAGCACACAATTTGCAATAAGAATGCATTTGGAGGGCTCAATACCTGCCCTGGTGCAATTCAGAGAGTGAAATGATTCGAATAAGATCTTGTGGGATCTTGCTATGCACAAGTTGACTGCTAAATCTTCTGCATTTCAACAGTGACTACACTTCAAAAGTGCTTCATTGGTTGTTATGCACTTTGGGATGTCCTGAGGTCATGCAAGGCGCTATATAAATGCAACCTTTCTATCTGAAGGGTCTGGGGCATGCTTCTAAAAAAATTAATTTAATGCATAATTTGGTCTATTTGTGGAAAGGTTATATTGCAGTGGGTGTAATGCAAAATACACCACATGCTTCACAGTTTGCTAGCCAGAGAGAAAGCAAATTGAACCAAGGCTGACACTCAGCATGCGTAACACAATCCTGGCTGTTTGTTACCATATCTATAGCATATCTGGGTTATGCTTCAGTTGTATATAAGCCTTGGCCAGACCCCACCTGGAGCACTGTGTTCAATTCTGGGCACTACACCACATGTGAGGTGTATTGGCCTTGCGGGGCGGGGGTGGGGGAGGTGCAGTACAGATTCACCAGAATATACTGGGACTCAAGAGATTCAGTTATGTGGACAGCCTTTATAGACTAGGCTTGTATTCCCTAGAATTTAGCAGATTGAGGGGTGAGCTAATTGAGGTGTTGAAATGATTAAGGGATTCGATAGGGTAGATCAAGGGAAACTATTTCCTCTGGTGGTGGAGTCCAGAACGAAAGGACATAATCCTAAAATTAGAGCTCGGCTGTTCAGGAGAGAAATCAGGGAGCACTTCTGCACACAAAGGATAGTGAAAATCTGGAACTCCATCACCACCCCACCAAACCCCAAAGGCTGTTGTGGGGGGGAGGGGGTGACAATGGAAATTTTCAAGGCTGAAATTGACATTTTTATTGAGTAAGGCTATCAAAGAATATGGAACAAAGGCAGGCAAATGGAATTGAGCTACAGATCAGCCATGAACTAATAGAGTGATAGAACAGGCTTGAGGGGCTGAATGGCCTCCTCCTGTTCCTATGTTGCTGGTTGTGTACTATAACATACTATATTGTTAAATTCATTAATTTCATGTCACCATCGCGAAGCTGCACTCATTGGGTTGGAGAATTGATGCCTCAGTGTAGCTCCACCTGTGATCTACAGTGGGAAAGCAGATCAGAGAATATACACACTCGAACAGAGCAGGCTGAGGGGTGACCTAATGAATGTCTTTCGGATTATGAAGGGGTTTGATAGGATAGATGTAGAGAAATTATTTCCACTTGCAAAGAATTCCAAAACTAGGGGTCATTATATAAGACACTAGCTCGGCCTCAGCTGGAGTTTTGCGTCCAGTTGTGGACACCGCACTTTAAGAAAGTTGTGAGGGCATTGGAGAGAGTGCAGAAACAATTCATGGGAATAGTTCCAGGGATGAGGAATGTCAGTTATGAAGATAGATTGGAGAAGTTAGGAATGTTTTCCTTGGAAAAGAGAAGGCTGAGAGGTGATTTGATAGAGGTATTCAAAATCATGAAAGGTCTGGACAGAGAAGATGGGGACAAACTGTTCCCACTCGTGAAAGGATCGAGCATGAGAGGGCACAGATTTAAAGTAACGGGCAAGAGAAGCAGAAGTGACATGAGGAAAAACTTTTTCACACAGTGAGTGGTTAAGGTCTGGAATGCGGTGCCTAGAACATGGTGGAGGCAGGTTCAAATGAAGCATTCAAAAGGAAATTAGACAGTTCTATGAAAAGGAAGAATGTGCAGGGTTATGGAGAGAAGTCAGGGGAATGGAACTAAGAGAATTGCTCTTTTGGAGAGCTGGTGCGGATGTGATGGGCTGAATGGCTTCCTTCTGCACTGTAACAATTCTGTGATTCTGTGATAAATATAAGATAGTCACCAATAAATCCAACAGGAAATTCAGGAGAAAGTTTTTTACCCAGACAGTGGTGAGAATGTGAAACTCATTACCACAGGGAGTGGTTGAGGTGAATAGTATAGATACATTTAAGAGGAAGCTAGATATACACATGAGGGAGAAAGGAATAGAAGGACATGTTAATGGGGTGAGGTGAAGTAGGGTGGAATGTGGCTTGTGTGAAGCATAAACAGTGGTTTCGACCAGTTGGGCTGCATGGCCTGTTTCTGGGCTGTAAATATTGTATAATGCTGACCTCTTACCAATGCTTTATGTGACACAGATGATTTCCTGGTCTGGCACTCGCAGCTTTATTGGTTGGAAAATGGCTGGTGAATCCCATGATAAACTATCCCTCAGTTGGGAGTGGTGAACGAGGGAATCTCCCCTTATCCGTAACATGAATTCAAAGGAAGATATAGGTGAGCATCATACTGGAAAAGAGAAGGGCAGAGTTTAACCCAGGCATGTTACACTTCAGGAGTTGTTAAGTTGAAACTTACAAAGGCTGTCTGCTAATGCAATGTCCAGCACATCATTCCGGATTCATTATAACATAGTCTGTGGATTCTTCCAGGTGAAAAATAACTCATTTCTTTTTGAGGTGAGTGCTGGGCTATGGGAAAGCAAGGTATTTGCAGTTGGCAGCAGGGGAGATAATGACTCTTGGTTTTAAACAGTGAGATAGCTATTGCAATCCCATCTGTTACAGAGTAATTTCCAGTCATTGAAATCCAACAACAATATTGAAATAGCTCTTTTCATCTTTCGAAGGGCATGAACAGCTGTCTCAGGGAGGGCCATTTTATTTTGAAGGTTTGCCATTATTTTGCATCATTCACCAATGAAAAATGGGACAAGGCAAGAAATGAAACAGCATTGAAGTTTTTCCAAGATAATGAAAAAATTGATACAGTGAAAGCGATCACTATGGTGACAGTTTGAAAAATACAGTAGTCACAGGTTAAGGTTTAGAACTCTGAGAGTAAGATGGTTGTGAGGTAGAATCTTTTTTATCCAATGGCTAGTAGAGTTATGGAATCAATTATTGAGGAAGGTGATTGAATTGGATGGTGTAAATGGGTCCACGTGGCATTTGGATGAGTTCTCAGGAGAGACGAGGGTTTGAGGGGTACAGAGTGACAATGTGTTAATGGGGTTTACTGCTGAAAATGAATGGGTTTGTTGGGTATTCATACTTTATAAAAATCCTCCATGATGGAATTCTTGATCTGTCTGTAGAAAAGGGACTGAGGGGTGACCTGATAAAGATCTGATAGTCACGAATAAATCCAATAAAGAATTCAGGAGAAACCTCTTTACCCAGAGAGTGGTCAGAATGTGGAACCCACCACCACATGGAATAGTTGATGCAAATAACATTGATGCATTTAAGGGGAAACTAGATAAGCACATGAGAGAGAAAGAAATAGAAGGATTTGCTGATTGGATGAGATGAACTTGGATGGGAGGAGGCTCGAGTAGAGCATAGATTTTAAGGAAGTGTTTGACAAAGTATCACATAAGAGGCTGGTTCACAAAATGGAGGCCCATGGAATAGGAGGGTCAGTGTCAGCTTGGATAAAAAATTGGCTTAAGGACAGAAAACACAGAGTTTTGGTAAATGATAGTTTTTCAGACTGGAGGATGGTAGACAGTGGTGTTTCCCAAGGGTCAGTGCTAGGACCACTGCTTTTTTTGATATATATATATATAAATGACTTGGATATTGGAATACAGAGTAAAATTTCAAAACTTGTCGATGATACCAATCTTGGAGGTGTGGCAAGTAGTGAGGAAGTTACCAATCAACTGCAATAGGACGTAGATAAGCTAAAGAATGGGCAGACAAGTGGCAGATAGAATTTAATACAGATAAGTGTGAGGTGATGCATTTTGGCAGAAGGGGCAGGGAGAGCCCTTGTATACTTAATGGCACAGTTCTAAAATGTGCACAGGAACAGAGGGACCTAGGGTGCATGTGCATCGATCTTTGAAGGACATATTAAGAGAATAGTTAGTAAAGTATATGGGATTTTGGGCTTCATAAATAGAGGTACTGAGTACAAAAGCAGGGAAGTAATGCTGAACCGTTATAAAGCTCTGGTTAGGCCACAACTAGAGTATTGCATCCAGTTCTGGTCACTACACTTTAGGAAGGAAATGTGAGTCCTTGAGAGGGTTTGGAGGAGGTTTACTAGAATGGCTCCAGGAATGAGGGATTTTAGCTACAAGGTTAGGTTGGTGAGGCTGGGAACAGAGGAGATTGATGGGAGATTTGATAGACGTGTACAAGATGATGACAGGTATAGATAAAGTAGACACAGAAAAACTGTTCCCATTAGCTGATGGTACAAGGACCTAAGGAACCCATCTTCAAGGTTTTGGGCAAGAGATAGGGTGGGGGGGGGATGTGAGGAAGAACTTTTTCACGCAGTGAGTGTTAATGACCTGGAACTCGTTGCCTATGAGGGTGGTGAAAGTGGAGAGGATGAATAATTTCAAAAGGAAATTGGATGGGCACTTGAGGGAAATAAACTTGCAGGGCTACGGGGATAGAGCAGGGGAATGGGACTGATTGATTTGCTCTACAGAGAGCCAGCATGGATTCGATGGTCGGAATGGCCTTCTGTGCCATAATGACTCTATGGTTCTATAAATACTGGCATGGACCTGTTGGGCTAACTGGCCTGTTTCTTAACCAGACATTCTATGTGTCTTACACTGTTAAGTATATATATGTATGTCTGCGGAAGCAGTTATAGTTTGATATCGAGGTTAATGATCCATTCCACAGATGCAGTGTGATTGGTTGTGATGCCACTAGGAATGGATCTCTCAAGGCACGAGTTCAATATGTGGGTGATGGTCCGACTTGGATGGTCACAGTCCCAACTGTTAAATGACAGTACCAAAGTGGGGCAGCAATGGAATTCTTATTTGGTGAGCTTGGTAGTCAGGGTGGTAGAGAGAGGGCTTTGCAGTTGGAGTCCAGACTGCTGCTTGTTAGTGAGCTCTGCTCTTTCCACAGGGTCCAGTCGTGAATTTTTCACAAGGGCTGGAGGAAGATTTAAAAATAGCCAAGATTGTTTGACATTTCTCTTGTGAATACTGTTGTAGTACAAACACACTGAGCCACTGCTTCTTAACGCACGTTTGATTAAAATACTCAACTCCTGCATTATGGAGGGATAGATAAATACTGAACTGGGAAAAGATGAACCTTTTGTAATAAAAAGAATCAGAGTTTTATTTAAATAATGTCTTACCACATCTCCAGAAATATTTAAGTCCCTTCATAAACAGCAAATTACTTTGAAGGGCAGTCATTGTGATGTAGTTAATGTAACATTCCATTTGAGCGTGGAATGACCCACTAATAACACTGAGATGCATGATCAATTATATGTTTTTTGCATGGTGTTGCTTGAGGGAAGAATACTGACCAGGACACTAATGGAAAGCTTCCTGTTCTTCTTTGAATAGTGCTGTGGGATATTTAACATTCATCTGAATGTCTACACATTCTGTTACAGTCCTGACATGTGTTGATAGATTTGGTCTCCCCATCAGTTCGTTGCAAAGGCAGATCCATGATGAGAAAGTATATGATTCTGGCGACAATGTGAAAACGTGGAAACTGGGAATTGACCCCAGATGTGAATGTGAGGAACTGAGGAAAGCACTTGAACATTTCCCTCACTCAGTGCATTCTGTCAACATCCTGTTCCCTTGAGGAACTGCTCGAGATAAATGAGGAACACTAGATCCTGGCTGTGGTTTTGGATTGACAAGCTATAACTGAATCTATATCCACTGTAACAGGCAGGTAGAGTCTTGGTGGAACACCTCACACCTTTAACATTGTGGCATTACAGCTTGACAGTGTCAGCCCACATCATATCTTCAAATTCTGGAGCGCAGCTTGACCCACAACCTTAGGCGAGAGTGTTAGAAATGGAACCAAGCAGAACATAGGAACAGGGGGAGGCCATTCAGCCCCTCGAGCCTGTTCTGACATTCAGTGGGACCAGGGCTGATCTGCAACCTAACTTCATATACCTGCCTTTGCCCCATGTCCCTTAACACCTTGGCTAAAAAAAAAATCTATCAATCTCAGAATTAAAATTAACAATTGATGTAGCACCAAGTGCTGTTTGCAGAAGAGAGTTCCAAACTACTACCATCCTTTGTGTGTAGAAATGTTTCCTAATTTCACTCCTGAAAGTCCTGGCACTAATTTTTACACAATGTCCCCTAAACTCCCCAACCAGCAGAAATGGTTTGTCTCTATCTAGAAACAGGTGCTGGTACATTCTGTATATGAGTGTGTGCGTGTTTTCATACACATGCATATATATAAAAAATAAACAATTTATATAGCGTCTGTCAATTCCTCTCGAGTCCTAAAAGCCAATGAATTATTTTTGGAGTATTGTTATGGTGGCAATCACAACTGCCAACTTATGCACAGCAAAATTCCGCAAAGAGGAGTGAGATAATGGCTAGTTAATATTTTTTGTTGGTGTTTGTTGAGGGATAGATGTTGGTCAGGACACTGGGAGAACTCTCTTACAATTCTTTGATCCTGCTTTCAGCAGACAAGCCCTTGGTTTCATGTCTCATCCAAAAGGCAACACTTCCAACTGAACAATGCACCATCGACTTTCCATCTAGATTATGTGCGAAAGTCTCTTCTAATTAAACTACCACTGTGCCAAGCTGACACTCGCAGGCCTATGTACATGTAAGTATGTGTGTGTGTAGGGAATGTGTGTAAGCATGCTGGCACACTACCCCACTACTGAAGGTGCTGCAGTGTCCCAGGGAACTTTGCTGCAACCCCCAACACCCTCCTCCCACTGAACCTTTTCTGGTTGTTGGCTGCCATTTTAACAGTCCCAAAGAGATGCTTTTGTGTTACTCAGTGTCCTTAACGTCGAGGTGATGCTCTGCTCTAAATTCAACTTCCTCCCCCACTCCAACCCTCACCAAGTCAGGACTGACAGTAATTCATGCAGTTTCAACAAATCATGCATAATATCAGCACATTTTCTCATTGGCTACAGACAATATCCATGGTGATGACTTAATGGCTTTGCTGTCATTGGAGTTGCCATGGAAACCCTGGTTGCCTATAACCAGTGAAAGAATGTCTTGATGTTAACATATACCTAGCTGACTCATTGGAACTGTGCTTAATACTCCTTAATCCAATGTATTTTACAAAACTGAGCCTGTCCCTGGAACATTGTGACTGTAATAATAGAGGACATGGGTCATGGTTGCTGCTTTAAGTTTGGAGGTGAGAACAGCAACTGTTGTTTGAGAATGTGAGCACGTCAGTGCCCCGTCCCACTGAGTGGGACGGTAGGTCAAGGCTTGTGACTCACAGCAGCCAGTGGGCAGGTGGCTGGTTCCTTCCCTACAAGGAAGGAGGGAAAATTGAAAATAGACTTCCCACAGGCAGCAACATTACAATCCATAGAGGCAAATCATAGAGCAGGCCTTGTGGAGTGTTAGAATGTACAACTCACTAATATGAGGGGGAAAGGAATATAAGGATATGATGATAGGGAAAGATGAAGTAGAGTGGGAGGAGCATAAACACCAGCATGGACCAGTTGGGCTGAATGGTCTGTTCCTCTGCTGTACATTCAATGTAATACTGACCTCTCATCTACACTTTACAGAGGGGATTGCCTGATATGTAATGAATCACAGAAATTACAGCACAGGATAAGGCCTTTCAGCCCCTACCTGTGCTGGTGCTAGCCCTCAATTGGAGGTCTCTCTTCTACTCCCATTACTTCACCCTTTCTCTGTTTCTTTTTGTATTCCTTTTTAAATATTTATCCAATTCCATGTGATATGAAGTTATTATTAATAGATTAAGTGAATGGGCAACACTGTGACAAATGGATTTCAATGTAGGTGAATGTGAGGTCATTCACTTTGAATCTAAAAAAGGATACAGCAGGGTCTTTTCTAAATGTGCAAAGAGAGTTGGGGGTCCAAGTACATAAATCATTAAAATGTCACAAACAGGTACAGAAAATATCAAAAAAGCTAATGGAATGTTGACCTTTATATCTAGAGGACTAGAATATAGAATCACAGAATTGTTACAGTACAGAAAGAGGCCATTTTGCATTGTATTTTTTTTAATTCTTTCATGGGATGTGGACATCACTGACAAACATTTGTTGCCCATCCCTAATTGCCCTTGACAACTGAGTGGCTTGCCAGGCCATTTCAGAGGGCAGCTAAGAGTCAACCACATTGCTGTGGATCTGGAATCACATGTAGGCCAGACCAGGTAAAGACAGCAGATTCCTTCCCTGAAGGACATGAGTGAACCATTTGGGTTTTTACGACAATCAATGATAGCATCATGGTGTCATTACTGAGACTAGCTTTCAATTCCAGATTTTTAAAATTAATTAATTGAATTTTAATTCCACCAGTTGTCATGGTGTTAGCCTGGTCATTAGCCTGGGCCTCTGGATTGCTAGTTCAGTGACATTACCACTACACCACCAGCTCTCCAATTGAGTAATTCACCTAGTTCCATTCCCCCTCCTTCTCCCCATAAGCTGCACATTCTTCCTTTTCATATAACAGTCTAATTCCCTTTTGAATCCTTCAATTGAACCTGCCTCCACCACACTCTCAAGCAGCACATTCCAGACCTTAAACACTTGCTGCATGAAAAAGTTTTTCCTCATGTCACTTTTGCTTCTTTTGCCAATTACCTTAAATCTGCTCCCTCTTGTTCTCGATCCTTTCACGAGTGGGAACAGTTTTTCTCTATCTACTCTGTCCAGACCCCTCATGATTTTGAATACCACTATCAAATTACCTCTTCTCCAAGGAAAACAGTTCCAACTTCTCCAATCTACTTTCGTAACTGTAGTTCCTCATCCCTGCAACCATTTTCATGAATCTTTTCTGTACTCTCTCCAATTCCTTCACATCTTTCCTCAAGTGCGGTGCCCAGAACTGGATGCAATACTCCAGTTGAGGCTGAACCAGTGTTTTATACAAGTTTAACATAACCTCCTTGCTCTTCTACTCTATTAATAAAGCCCAGGATACTGTATGCTCTATTAACGGCTCTCTCAACCTGTTCTGCCACTTTCAATGACTTATGCACATATACACCCAGGTCCCTCTTCTCCAGCACCCCCTTTAGAATTGTACCCTTTATTTTATATTGTCTCTCCATGTTCTTCCTACTAAAATGAATTACCTCACACTTCTCCACAATGAACTTTATCTGCTACCTGTCTGCCCATTCCACCAACTTGTCTGTGTCCTTTTGCAGTTCCACGCTATCTTCCTCACAGTTCACAATGCTTCCAAATTTCATATCATACATAAAAGGGAGTAGAAGTCATGCTTCAGCTATATAAAGCCCTGGTTAGACCACACCTGGAGTTACTGGGAGCAGTTCTGGGCATCACACCTCAGGAAGGAGATATTGACCTTGGAGGGAGTGTAGTGTAGATTTACCAGAAAGATAACCTGGACTCCAAGGGTTAAATTACAAGGAGAGATTACTCAAACTCGGGTTGTATTCCTTGGAACTTAGAAGGTCAAGGTGTGATTTGATTGAAGTTTTCAAGTTACTAAGGGGAACAGATAGAGTAGACAGAAAGAAACTAGGACTAGGGGCATAATCTAAAAATTAGGGCTAGATATTTCAGGAGTAAAATTAGGAAACACTTCTACACACACAGGGTGGTAGAAGTTTGAAACTCTCTTCTGCAAACAGCAACTGATGCTGGATCAATTAAGGGATATGGGGCAAGGGTGGGTATATGGACTTTGGTTGCAGATCAGCCATGATCTCATTGAATGGCGAAACAGGCTCGAGGGGCTGAATGGCCTCCTCCTGTTCCTATGCTCCTGAGGAAGACTGTTTTATTAATGATTTGTGTGACTCCAGTCATTAGATGGGTATCAGTTTACGCAGTGGGATATTTCATTTAATGTCATCACCCGCTAGCTGGAAATTAATTGGATGGTGAATTGTTGGTTAATTGAATGTCCTGTCAATGTATACTTGAGAGGAAATCATTCATAACTACAAATATTTACCTAATGTTGGCCTGATAAACAGAATCTACTGGTGCAAAGGTGCCAGCATTCGGGATACAACCCTTACGGGCTCAATTTTATAAAATGTACCACCTGTCACAAGATAGCACCTGCACTAAGGGCTCTCAGAGCTTCCACTGCCCAAGGCAGCTGTAAAGTCCTTTGATTAGAGTTAGACTGTCTCTGGTTTCACTGTAATCCAAGAATGTCAAGGTTTAAAACAATCCTAGAACATTCTTATAGTAAAATTACACCTGCTACCAAATGGGTTCGGCTGTAACTTGTTTAGTCTTCCTCTGACGTTCTAGTGATTATCAGCTTGAATTTCAGAAATGTGTGCACACTCACACGCACTCACGCTCAGACACACACACTCACACAGTCTCACACACACTCACACTCACACACACACAGTCTCACACACACTCATGATCTCACACACAGTCTCACACACACTCACGCTCACACACACACAGTCTCACACACATGATCTCACATACAGTCTCACACACACTCACGCTCTCACACACAGTCTCACACACACTCACGCTCTTTCTTACAGTCTCACCCACACTCACACACAGTCTCACACACACTCATGCTCTCACACACAGTCTCATACACACTCACGCTCACACACACAGTCTCACACACACTCACGCTCTTTCTTACAGTCTCACCCACACTCACACACAGTCTCACACACACTCATGCTCTCACACACAGTCTCACACACACTCACACAGTCTCACACACACTCATGCTCTCACACACAGTCTCACACACACTCACGCTCACACACACACATCTCACACACACTCACACACAGTCTCACACGCATTCACACTCTCACACACAGTCTCATACACACTCACGCTCACACACACACAGTCTCACACACACTCACGCTCTTACATACAGTCTCACCCATACTCACACACAGTCTCACACACACTCATGCTCTCACACACAGTCTCACACACACTCACGCTCTCACACACACAGTCTCACACACACTCACGCTCTCACACACAGTCTCACACATATTCATGCACAGTCTCACACACACTCACACACTCACACTCTCACACACAGTCGCACACACAGTCTCACACACACTCACGCTCTCACACAGTCTCACACACACTCACGCTCACACACACAGTCTCACACACACTCACACTCTCACACACAGTCTCACACTCACTCACGCTCTCACACACAGTCTCACACACACTCACGCTCACACACACACACCCACATCTCACACACACTCACACACAGTCTCATACACACTCACGCTCACACACACACAGTCTTACACACACTCACGCTCTCACACACAGTCTAACACACACTCACGCTCACACACACACATCTCACACACACACACACAGTCTCACACACACTCACGCTCTCACACACAGTCTCACACACACTCACGCTCACACACACACATCTCACACACACTCACACACAGTCTCATACACACTCACGCTCACACACACACAGTCTCACACACACTCACGCTCTTACATACAGTCTCACCCACACTCACACACAGTCTCACACACACTCATGCTCTCACACACAGTCTCACACACACTCACGCTCACACGCACACATCTCACACACACTCACACACAGTCTCCCACACACTCACGCTCACACACACACAGTCTCACATACACTCACGCTCTTACATACAGTCTCACACACACTCACACACAGTCTCACACACACTCATGCTCACACACACAGTCTCACACACACTCACGCTCTCACACACAGTCTCACACATATTCATGCACAGTCTCACACACACACACACTCACACACTCACGCTCTCACACACAGTCTCACACACAGTCTCACACACACTCACACACAGTCTCACACATATTCACACACAGTCTCACACACACTCACACTCTCACACACAGTCTCATACACACTCACGCTCACACACACACAGTCTCACACACACTCACGCTCTTACATACTGTCTCACCCACACTCACACACAGTCTCACACACACTCATGCTCTCACACACAGTCTCACACACACAGTCTCACACACACTCATGCTCTCACACACAGTCTCACACACACTCACGCTCACACATACACATCTCACACACACTCACACACAGTCTCACACACACTCACACTCTCACACACAGTCTCATACACACTCACACTCACACACACACAGTCTCACACACACTCACGCTCTTACATACAGTCTCACCCACACTCGCACACAGTCTCACACACACTCATGCTCTCACACACAGTCTCACACACTCTCACACACAGTCTCACACACACTCATGCTCTCACACACAGTCTCACACACTCTCACACACAGTCTCACGCACACTCACGCTCTCACACACACAGTCTCACACACACTCACGCTCTCACACACAGTCTCACACATATTCATGCACAGTCTCACACACACTCACACACTCACACTCTCACACACAGTCGCACACACAGTCTCACACACACGCTTTCACTCACAGTCTCACACACACTCACGCTCTCACACACAGTCTCACACACACTCACACTCTCACACACAGTCTCACACACACTCACGCTCACACACACACATCTCACACACACTCACACACAGTCTCATACACACTCACGCTCACACACACACAGTCTCACACACACTCACGCTCTTACATACAGTCTCACCCACACTCACACACAGTCTCACACACACTCATGCTCTCACACACAGTCTCACACACACTCACGCTCACACGCACACATCTCACACACACTCACACACAGTCTCCCACACACTCACGCTCACACACACACAGTCTCACATACACTCACGCTCTTACATACAGTCTCACACACACTCACACACAGTCTCACACACACTCATGCTCACACACACAGTCTCACACACACTCACGCTCTCACACACAGTCTCACACATATTCATGCACAGTCTCACACACACACACACTCACACACTCACGCTCTCACACACAGTCTCACACACAGTCTCACACACACTCACACACAGTCTCACACATATTCACACACAGTCTCACACACACTCACACTCTCACACACAGTCTCATACACACTCACGCTCACACACACACAGTCTCACACACACTCACGCTCTTACATACTGTCTCACCCACACTCACACACAGTCTCACACACACTCATGCTCTCACACACAGTCTCACACACACAGTCTCACACACACTCATGCTCTCACACACAGTCTCACACACACTCACGCTCACACATACACATCTCACACACACTCACACACAGTCTCACACACACTCACACTCTCACACACAGTCTCATACACACTCACACTCACACACACACAGTCTCACACACACTCACGCTCTTACATACAGTCTCACCCACACTCGCACACAGTCTCACACACACTCATGCTCTCACACACAGTCTCACACACTCTCACACACAGTCTCACACACACTCATGCTCTCACACACAGTCTCACACACTCTCACACACAGTCTCACGCACACTCACGCTCTCACACACACAGTCTCACACACACTCACGCTCTCACACACAGTCTCACACATATTCATGCACAGTCTCACACACACTCACACACTCACACTCTCACACACAGTCGCACACACAGTCTCACACACACGCTTTCACTCACAGTCTCACACACACTCACGCTCTCACACACAGTCTCACACACACTCACGCTCACACACACACATCTCACATGCACTCACACACAGTCTCATACACACTCACGCTCACACACACACAGTCTCACACACACTCACGCTCTCACACACAGTCTCACACACACACATCTCACACACAGTCTCACACAGTCTCACACACACTCACGCTCTCACACACAGTCTCACACACACTCACGCTCACACACACACATCTCACACACACACACACAGTCTCACACACACTCACGCTCTCACACACAGTCACACATACTCACGCTCACACACACACATCTCACACACACACACACATCTCACACACACTCACACACAGTCTCATACACACTCACGCTCACACACACACAGTCTCACACACACTCACGCTCTCACACACAATCTCACACACACTCACGCTCACACACATACATCTCACACACACTCACACACAGTCTCACACACACTCACGCTCTCACACACAGTCTCACGCATACTCACGCTCACACACACACACACATCTCACACACACTCACACACACATCTCACACACACTCACACACAGTCTCATACACACTCACGCTCACACACACACAGTCTCACACACACTCACGCTCTTACATACAGTCTCACACGCACTCACACACAGTCTCATGCACACTCACTTACACAAGGCATGTTTTATTTTCAATATCAGGACTTACCAATCGGACTTATTTAGAGAATGGAAGTGTCTTCCTAACAGAGAATTTAATACAAATAACAGACTGCTGATAAAACGAATTTTCACTGTATTTAACATATCCCCATAAATTTATTTGGAACAAAATTACATTTTGAATGATGCATTGAGTAACAAAAGATAGAAAGCTATTTTTATTATTCAGTTATCATTTGAAGAATAAAATTATATGAAAGGTTTACTTTTTTAAGGCAAAATGCTGACTGATTGGTGTGCAGATGTTGTCAGTGCTGTGGGTTTTTTGTTATATTCACGGTATAATTACACCTTTGTTAACAGTTGAGACAGATTGACACTCCAGCCAGTTCAATGATTACTGGATGCTCTTTGTGACAACTTCATTTCCACTTACAATAATAAGTGGAATTACTGTCATTCAAAACTTAAACAGGTGGGACAAGTAGTGCAGGTCAACTTAAAGGAGCATTGTTTTCATGACAAAATTGTTTGACAAACCAGCTTTCCTTTACATGGTGAATGGCTATGTGTCATTTTAAGTACATCATACAGTTCTTTGTCACCTCTAGACTTGATTATTCCAATGCTGTCTTGGTCAGCCTCCCTCTGTAAACTTGAGTTCATCTGAAACTCTGCTGTTCATGTGCTAATTCACACCAAGTCCTTTTCGCCCATCATCCCCTGTGCTCACTGACCTACGTAGGCTGGGCTCCCGGTCCAGGTTTTCAAATCCCTCTGTGGCCTTGCTTCTTCCTATCTCGGTAATCCCTTCCAGCCCTACAACCCTTCAAGAACTCTGCACTCCTCCAATTCTGGCCTCTTGTACATTCCCCACTTCCTTTGTTCTACCATTGGTGGCCGTCCTTCAGCTGCCTGGACTCTGAGCTCTGGAATTCTCTCTCTAAATCTCTCCACCTCTATACTTCTCTCTCCTCCTTTAAGATGCTCCTTAAAACCTACCTCTTTCACCAAGCTTCTGTCACCTGTCCTAATAGCGCCTTTTTTGGCTTGGAATCAAATTCTGATAATCGCTCCAGTGAAGGGCCTTGGGACATTTTACTATGTTAAAGGTGCTATATAAATGCAAGTTGTTATAGTTGTTGCTGTTCTGTTTGGCAAGACACAAGGGAGATATTCAAGCTCTGGAGGTAAAGCAGACGGGAGCCATGATTCTGATCCCTAGGTCTGAGACAATGTTCGATAGGAAGAGCTGTGAAATGATTTTACAGCAGGGTTTAACATAGTTAAGAGAATGGAAGACACCAGTCCAACTTACTTTAGATTAAATTGTGGTAATAGAACAAAGGAATGTATATTCAAATTAATAAAGGACAAATTCAGCATTGATGTTTCGATAAAGTAAATAAGGAGAAACTGTTTCCAGTGGCAGGTGGGTTAATAACCAGAGGATACAGATTGAAAATAATTAGCAAAAGAGTCAGAGGGGAGATACAGAAACATTTTTTATGCAGTGAGTTGTTGTGATCTGGAACGCGCTGCCTGAAAGGGCGGTGGAAGCAGATTCAATAGTAACTTTCAAAGGGAATTGGATAAATAGTTGAATGGGTGTAAATTTACAGGGCTAGGGGAACAAGCAGGGGAGTGGGACTAACTGGATAGTTCTTTCACAGGATTGATATGATGGGTCCTGTATGATTCTATGGTTCTATGAACTCTGCTTCACCCTGTGATCAATATATGGAATAGACTATCAGGTAGAGTAGTGGGGATCAATGTTGCTGGAATCATTTTATTGCTTGCTCACTATTTCCTCTTGTACTGCCAGGCAGTATGTGAGCTCTGGGGGGTGGGGTGGGGTGGGGGGGTTTGTTTACTGTGTTTTGATACTGAAGCCAAACCCAGGATTCCTTGCAAGGCCAGCCCAGCACCATGTAACTGAGAGGTAAGAGCACAGTCCTTCTACGTGGGGTTGCTGTGAGGGTCTTCAGTGGTCTTGTTACTGGTATCTTCACATTATTGGGCTCCACACTTCTCTTTCTCAGTCTGCCTGGGGATGGAAAAGGGAGCTTTAACAGGTAAAAGCAACAGGCCACAGTTTGAGATAGATCGGTACATGTTAGCAAGATAAAAGCCCATAGGATTAAAGGGACTGTGATAGTGTAGATATGAAATTGGCTAAGGTACAAGAAGCAGGGTGTAATGGTGAACAGTTATTTTTCAGACTGAAAGGAGGTATACTTAGGACCACTGCTCTTTTTGATATATATTAATGACCTGGACTTGGGTATATCAAAGTTTGCAGATGACATGAAACTCAAAAGTGTGGTAAACCTTGAGGAGGATAGTAACAGATTTCAGGAGGACATAGACTGGTGAAATGGGCAGAGACATGGCAGATGAAATTTAACACAGAGACACGTGAAGTGATACATTTTGGTAGGAAGAATGAGGTGAGGCAATATAAAATAGTGGGTAAAATTTTATATGGGAGTGCAGGTACAGAGTGACCTGAGGGTGGGGGAGGTATATGTACACAAACCTTTGAAGGTGGCAGGAGAATTTGAGAAGGCTGTTTAAAAAAAAGGCAGGCAGGATCCTTGGCTTTCTAATGAGAGGCATACAGTACAACAGCAAGGAAGTTATGTTAAACTTTACAAAGCACTGATTAGACCTCAGCTAGACTACTATGTCCAATTCTAGGCAGCACACTTTAGGGAGGATGTGAAAGCCTTAGGTAAGATAGAGTGGAGAATTACGAGAATTGTACGAGGGATAAAATACTTCAATAACATGGAAAGACTGGAGAAGCTGGGATTGTTTTCCTTAGGGCAGAGAAAGTTAAGGGGGGAATTAAATAGAGACATATATAATCTTGAAGGGCTTTGATAGAGTAAATAAAGAGAAATTGTTTCTAGTAGCAGAAGGGTCAGTAATCAGAGGATGGTGATTGGCAAAAGAATCAGAGGCAACTTGAGGGAATAAATGATGCTGCAAGTTGTTATGATCTGGAAGGCACTGCTCAAAAGGGTTGATGAAAGCTGATTCAATAATAATTTTTAAAGGGAATTGGATAAATACTTGAAGGGGAGAAAAAATTTACAGGGTTATGGGGAAAAAGCAGGGGTGTAGGACTATTATTTTTCAAAGAGCTGGCACAGTCAGGATGGGCTGAATGGCCTCTTTCGGTTCTACACGATTCTATAGTTTAATGATTTGCTGTAGTGTCAGCCTTGGCTCAGTTGGGTGCCCTCATTGCCAGCGAGTCAGAAGGTGGTGGATTCAAGACCCACTCCAGAAACTTGAGTATAATTTCTAGGCTGACACATCCAGTGCAGTACTGAGGGAGTACTGCACTGTCAGAGGTGTCGTCTTTCAGGTGAAATGTTAAACTGGGGCTCCATCTGCTCTAAGTTAAATAGAAAAGATTATATGGCACCATTTTGAATAACAGCAGGGGAGTTCTCCTCACTCTCCTACTCAATATTTACCCTTTAACCAACATCATTAAATAAACAAATTCTCTGGTCACAATCACATTGCTGTTGGTGGGAGCTTAGTCTTTGCAAATTGGCTGTCGTTTTTCCTACATTACAACAGTGACCAGGCTTCAAAAGCTCTTTGAGATGTTCTGATGTGTGAAAGGCGCTATCGAAATGCAAGTTCTTTCTTTTGTTCGTCTCTGTTGAGATATTGATGGGTTCAATCTTCCAAGAACAGTGTACATTCCACCCATCTTGTTATATCAACAAGTCTGTTTGGAAGGTCTGAATCCTGTAAACTGTCCATTGTCAAAGAATGAAGAAAGATTTTTTGATATAATTCTTGACCTGAACCAGACAGGTCTGAATCCAGGCTGTGCCTTGAAAATATTTTATTACAAGCTGAACCAAACTATTTCAACCCTTGATCATTTACCCATAAGATCACAGTTTGGATATTGTTTGTAATTCTGGGCACTACAACTCACAAGCTTTTGATGTATTAGGGAGGTTTCTGAGGAGAGATGATTGTGGAACGTAGAATGCAAGGTTAGCATGCGCTAACATAATTGAGCTTATTATCATTGGAAAAAGATTACAAGCAAGCGTACTTCTGACTTCCAAATGCTGAAAGGGATGAATAATGTAAATATAATTAGAGTTCTTTAAGTTAAATGTTCATTGTAGCAGTTGAGGACATGAATACAAATTAGCATCTATGTCTCTCCAGAGAGATAGAAGGTGACAGAGAGAGAGAGAGAGAGAGAGACAGAGAGACAGAGACAGAGAGAGATACAGAAAGGTATGGAGACAGAGAGGTGTGTACAGATGCAAATACATATATAGGTAGAGACAGAGAGACACTGAGGTGGAGATAATGTAATAACACTGGTGTGACCCTAAGCAGCAGAAACTCATAAGATATTGTACGTCCTGTAGCTGCTCTGGTTCATTGTGAATCAATGCAATACAAGAAGAAGAACAATAAACCAATCATCTCCGAGCAATATCAGCCAATATGAGGACAATCTCTGAGAACAAGTGTAACTCTACAGGAATGAAAGAAAGACTTGCATTTATATAGCGCTTTTCACAACCACCAGACATCTCAAAGCACTTTACAGCCAATGAAGTACTTTTTGAAGTTACTATTGTAATGTAGGAAACACAGCAGCCAATTTGCACACAGCAAGATCCCACAAACAAGCAATGTGATAATAACCAGATAATCCGTTTTCTGTGCTGTTGATTGAGGGATAAATATTGGCCAGGACACCGGGGAGAACTCCCCTGCTCTTCTTCAAAATAGTGCCATCAGATTTTTTGTATCCACTTGCACAGGCAGATAGGGCTTCAGTTTAATGTATCATCTGAAAGACAGCACCCCCTCAGTACTATACTGGAGTGGAGTGTCAGCCTTAATTTTTGTACTCAAGCCCTGGCGTGGGTCCTGAACCCAGAATCTCAAGACAGAAAGGTAAGACTGCTACCACCTAAGCCAAGGAGAGCTACTGATGTCGTACTTGAGTTTACAGGTGTAACTCTAACACTGCAGTCTACAGGTAGCCCTCCCCTAACTCACGTTTTCCCTCCCCTCCCTGCACCCCCTGAAGATATTGCCCAGCATCTGATACTGAGGTGCCTCTCAGGCAGTGACTGGCACTCGGGAAGAAGCAAAGGAGGCCAATGAAGCAATTCCTTGGTGTTGTGCCCAAGGCCTCACTAGCAGTGGGTGAACCTGCAATCTCATCAAGTCATCGAGTCATAGATTGGGGGCGGGAGGCAAACAATTTCAAGGTGGTGATGTACAAAGTAAACCTCCCTTTCCCTCCCTCTCCAAGGGCCTTTAAAATGTTTTTGTACATTACAGGAACTACTTAGTGACAATTTACAGTTTATTACTGGAGACTACAGGCCACAGCAGGATCCCATCAAATTCCATCATGGATTGTTCTTTATTCTTTCTCTGCCAGAACAGGAGAATCCAATTGATTTTATTTTCTCACTGCCGTGGCTACTCGTTTCCACTGTGAGATTCATTTATTCTGACCAAGCTGCAGATTGTGAATTAATGCAGACTCCTACACTCAGACTTAATGAAGACATGCAACAGCAGCACCAGGGGAGGGAGCGGGTCCCCATGTTGCTGTGGCAACTGTCAGTTAAAAATAGTTCCCTGACAATTTTTGGGGAGTTGCTGGGCTCGGAGGCTGGAGGAACCTACGGAAATCAGACTGAGAGCGCGAGATTCTTAAAGTGGAACAAGATTTGGAACATTTTCCTCAAGTTCTCTATTTGCAGCCATTCCTTAACCTGCGTTACATAAATATGATGGGTTTGCAACCTATTGTTGAATTTTTCTTCTCTCCTGAAGACAATGACACTTGCTGGTACCTTGCACAATGCAACAGCTCACACATCATTATAGAGAGCTGTAAATCACCGTCCCTTTAACCTCCAAGATTCCTGGGCTCACCATCCTGACCATGCTGGGGTTTGGGAGATTGGCTGTATCTTCTGACCTGCTTATAAGAGAAATGTGTTGCCCACATTCCCACTTCTGTCCCCCCAACCCTCGACACCACCAAGGGTCCTATTTTAAGCCCTATTTTAAGGAGTGGATCTGCAACTTTGTTAATCTATAGGGGCGCTTGTCTGAATTGAAGCTCCCTAGTGTATCCTGTTTAGACCCTTGGGGCTGGATTTTCAGTTCGGAGTTGGCACCTCAACGCCCGAATAATTTCTGACTTCCCAACCCACGCCACACCAGCATGGCTGATGTGATGTTATCTTCAAAAGTAAATGATCTAATTAGGCAGGGGGTGAGCGAGGAGTACAGTCAGCATTGGCAGGACTGGTATGGAGGTGGAAAGTGGCTCCAAACTGTGATGTTTGAAAGGCAGGTGGCAGGCACGACAGGGCTCACTGTTGCCGTGCAGAATGATGTGGGCAGCAGATCAGAGGGACAGTGGTGTCACGATGCAAACAAGTGGTCAAACAAACAGGAAGGAGGTGAAGTGCTGTGTTTCAATCACACTGTTTTTTTTATCAATTGCTTTGAATAATTATCGACATCAAACAATGTCCAACTGCATTGCTCCAGATAACAAATCACTTACACCAGACTATTTGCTCCTCCTGCCTCCTCTTTGAAAATTCCCTTCTGGCCCTCCTCAGTCCGCTAACAAGCTCTTCAAGGAGCTGAACACACTGTTAGTTGGAGGTGAATGGGTTCTCGTCTCCCCACCTGTCACCCTGTCTTTGAAAATTGCAGCATGTTCAGGAGGCCTCGAGATCCAGAGACGTAATCTTCAATTTGCGTCCGCTCGGCCTCAAAGCACTTTGAAAATCCAGCCCTTGGAAAGCCTCATTTAGATCACCTCACCAGGGAGTGCCAACCATCACAACGATGCTGGATCCTGACTGAGGCTCAGGAAGATGATCTCCTGGTTTAGGGAGTCTCGACTCTGGCTCTGTCTCCCCACACCCCTCCATCCTGGTCATCATGTGCCTTGTACAAGAAAGACTCGAATCTATATAACACTTTTCACAACCACTGGATGTCTCAAAGCAATTTACAACCAATTTTGAAGTGTAGTCACTGTTGTAATGTAGGAAACGCAGCAGCCAATTTGTGCACAGCAAGATCCCACAAACAGCAATGTGATAATGACTGGATAACTGTTTTTGTGATGTTGATTGAGGGATAAATATTGTTCAGGACAGCAGGGATAACTCCCCTGCTCGTCTTCGGAATAGTGGCATGGGATCTTTTACGTCCACTTGAGAGGACAGACAGGATCTCAGTTTAACGTCTCATCTGAACAACAACACCTCCAACAATGTAGCACTCCCTCAGTATGGCACTGGAGTGTCAGCCTTAACTTTTGTGCTTAAGTCCTGGAGTGGGACTTAAATCCACAACCTTGTGACTCAGAGGCAGTGTGGGGAATAGAAGTTCCACCACTTACTACGTAGTGAGAAAGCTCTTGAAGACAACGGAGGCTCCAGCACAACCTGGACCTTCTGGCGAGACTCATTTCTGAGACAGGTGGGGCCTAACTGTCAGGCTATTTGATTGTGGAAAGCATCACAGCAAAGTCATTCACCTGGCACCTGCTACCTGTAAGTGGGAACACTGAGGCCATTTGCAGGGGCCAGGCTGCTGGAGGGCTAACTCAGCCAGAGAGTCAATACTGTGCTAGGAAGTCTATGAGTCAGAAGGCTGCAGGTTCAAGACCTGTTCCAGAACCTCATGCATGTAATTTATGCTGAAGTTTCTTTTCAGTACTGAGGGAGTGCTGCACTGTCAGAGATGCTGTCTTTTGGATGAGACGTTAGACCAAGGCCCCGTCTGTCCACTCAGGTGCCCACATGGACTGTAGTGGTTCAAGAAGGCAGCTCACCACCACCTTATCAAAGGCAATTAGGGATGGGCAATAAATGCTGGCCTGGCCAGTGACGCCTACATCCCATGAATGAATAAAAAAAGGTGGCTGTAAAAGATCCCATGAGCACTATTTGGAAGAAGAGCAGGGGAGTTTCCCTGGTATCCTGGCCAATATTTATCCCTCAATCAACATCAAACAAAAAATCTGGCTATTGTCACATTGCTGTTTGTGGGATCTTGCTGTGTGCAAATTGGCTGCCGTGTTTCCTACGTTACAACAGTCATAGAGTGATACAGCACTGAAACAGGCCCTTCAGCCCACCAATCTGTGCTGACCAACAACCACCCTTTTATACTAGTCCTACATTAATCCCATATTCCCTACTAGATCCCCATAATTCTCCAACCACCTACCCAAACTAGGGGCAATTTACAACGGTCAATTTACCTATCAACTTGCAAGTCTTTGGTTGTGGGAGGAAACCGGAGCACCCGGCATAAACCCACACAGTCACAGGGATAACTTGCAACCTCCACACAGGCTGTATCCGGAACTAAATACAGGTCGCTGGAGCTGTAAGGCTGCGGTGCTAACCACTGTGCACAGTGACTACACTGCAAAAGTATTTCATTGGCTGTAAAACGCCTTGGGGCATTCTGAGGTTGTGAAAGGCACTATAGAAATGCAAGTTCTTTTTTTGGTGTAAATGTTGTCAAAATTATAGATATAACAATAATTTGTTTCGATTCAGAATAAACCTCCTGATTTACATTACAGTGTAAAACTAACACCCTTTCTCTTGTGTTTATAATATGTACTGGACTTCCTAGTGTATGTCATTTCGATCTTTGGTTCTATTTGGACATAAATGTATGATTCATTTTCTGTATTATTGAGCTCTCTTGGTGAGGATGAGGTAATGTATTCACTGAGTTAGATTTAGTGCAACAATTTAAATTGAACTACCCTCAGCAAAATGCATTTTTTCCCAGTAAATCACTTTGCAAACTGTCTACAATTTGTTTTAAAATGTGGTCAGCTTGACACAGTTTACAGTGAAGCTGTCATGACCCATGTTGGGGTGGAGGGGAAGTGGGAGGTGTTGGGTCGTTAATAAGCATAATGCTGCCTTAGTCTGCAGAATTATGTTGCGCTCTACCCTCTCCCGTCCTGCTGGATGATGGACTGTCATCACTGTCTTCAGCTTGCGAGTGTCCACTTGGCAGAATTAGCAACAGTGAGGTCGACGAATATCAGGGTTGTAGCTTCAAGCCACACTCCAGAGACAGGAGCACATAATTCAGGCTGACACTCCCAGTCCAGTGCTGAGGGAGTGCTGCACTGTCGGAGGGTCAGTACTGAGGGAATGCTACACTGTCGGAGGGTCAGTACTGAGGGAGTGCTGCACTGTCGGAGGGTCAGTACTGAGGGAATGCTACACTGTCGGAGGGTCAGTACTGAGGGAGTGCTGCACTGTCGGAGGGTCAGTACTGAGGGAATGCTACACTGTCGGAGGGTCAGTACTGAGGGAGTGCTGCACTGTCGGAGGGTCAGTACTGAGGGAATGCTACACTGTCGGAGGGTCAGTACTGAGGGAATGCTACACTGTCGGAGGGTCAGTACTGAGGGAGTGCTGCACTGTCGGAGGGTCAGTACTGAGGGAATGCTACACTGTCGGAGGGTCAGTACTGAGGGAGTGCTGCACTGTCGGAGGGTCAGTACTGAGGGAGTGCTGCAGTGTCGGATGGTTCATACTGAGGGAGTGCTGCATTGTTGGAGGGTCAGTACTGAAGGAGTGGTGTGCTGTCAAAGGGTCAGTACTGAGGGAGTGCTGCACTGTCGGAAGGTTTGTACTGAGGGAGCGCTGCATTGTTGGAGGGTCAGTACTGAGGGAGTGCTGCACTGTCGGAGGGTCAGTACTGAGGAAGTGCTGCAGTGTCGGAAGGTTCATACTGAGGGAGTGCTGCACTGTCGGAGGGTCAGTACTGAGGGAGTGCTACACTGTCGGAGGGTCAGTACTGAGGGAGTGCTGCAGTGTCGGAAGGTTCATACTGAGGGAGTGCTGCATTGTTGGAGGGTCAGTACTGAAGGAGTGGTGTGCTGTCAAAGGGTCAGTACTGAGGGAGAGCTGCACTGTCGGAAGGTTTGTACTGAGGGAGCGCTGCATTGTTGGAGGGTCAGTACTGAGGGTGTGCTGCACTGTCGGAGGGTCAGTACTGAGGGAGTGCTGCACTGTTGGAGAGTCAGTACTGAGGGAGTGCTGCACTGTCGGAGGGTCAGCACTGAGGGAGTGCTGCACTGTTGAAGGGTCTGTACTTAGGGAGCGCTGCACTGTCGGAGGGTCAGTACTGAGGGAGTGCTGCATTGTTGGAGGGTCAGTACTGAGGGTGTGCTGCACTGTCGGAGGGTCAGTACTGAGGGAGTGCTGCACTGTTGGAGAGTCAGTACTGAGGGAGTGCTGCACTGTCGGAGGGTCAGCACTGAGGGAGTGCTGCACTGTTGAAGGGTCTGTACTTAGGGAGCGCTGCACTGTCGGAGGGTCAGTACTGAGGGAGTGCTGCACTGTCGGAGGGTCAGCACTGAGGGAGTGCTGCATTGTCGGAGGGTCAGGACTGAGGGAGTGCTGCACTGTTGGAGAGTCAGTACTGAGGGAGTGCTGCACTGTCGGAGGGTCAGTACTGAGGGAGTGCTGCACTGTCGGAGGGTCAGCACTGAGGGAGTGCTGCATTGTCGGAGGGTCAGGACTGAGGGAGTGCTGCACTGTTGGAGGGTCAATAGTGAGGGAGTGCCGCACTGTCAGAGGGCAGGACTGAGATAATGCTGCACTATTGGAGGTGCCCTCCTTCAAATGAGGAGTTAAACCGAGGACCCGCCTGCCCGATCTGTGGGCTTGTGTGAAGGTTGAACATGTCATGATGAAGAGCAGGGGGTCCTTTGGTTGATCTAAGCGACATTTTTCCCTTAGCCAGAGCTGTCATAATACAGAATAACTGTTCATTTATCTCATTGCTGTTTGTGGGATCTTGCTGTGCAAAATGCTTGCTGTGCTTGTTTACATAGGAACAGGAGGAGGCCATTTAGCCCCTCGAGTCTGTTCCATCATTCAATGAGATCATGGCTGACCTGTGACCTAAATCCAAATACCCACCATTGCCCCGTGTCCCTTAATACCTTTGGATAACACGAATCTATCAATCTCAGGATTAAAATTAACAATTGATGTAGCACCAATTGCAGTTTGCAGAAGAGAGTTCCAAACTTCCACCACCCTTTGTGCATAGAAGTTCCTAATTTCACCCCTGAAAGGTTTGGCTCTAATTTTTAGACTGCTCCCTAGCCCTGGAGACCCCAACCAGTGGGTATAGTTTCGCTCTATCTACTTTATCTGGGTCCCCTTAATATCTTGAAAATATAATTAAATAAATGAATACATTAAAAATAATGCAAAACGTACTAGTCCATGCACCTTCGAGTTAAAATATTGCACGAGAAGCTCTGATATGTTTTTGAGGGATGGACTAAAACTTTAATAAACCCCTTCTATTCCTTCAATAACTTCTAAGCAGCACAGCAACATGTCAGGGATATCATCATCACTCGATTCAAGGACGACGTCTACTCAGGGCCGCAAGTCTCTACCGTGGGTCTTCATGTGACTGAACAGGCTGATTCCTGACCCGCAGATCTTTGGGCACATGCGGCAGGACGTCCCACGTGGTAGTGGGATCCGGAGTGCGGGATTTTCTTCCTTTTCTTTCCAAATCTGCTGCTGCTCTGCCTCATCTTTAAGGCGTTGGGACTCGCTGTATGAAGCAGCTTGATGGACAACTTGTCACCATTCTGAGAAGTTGGTAGCAAGCTCCTCCCAGGTGTTAAGGTCGATGCAGCTGTGCTTGAAGGAGAGCTTTGGAGTGTTTTTGGAGCGTTGTCCTGGTCCTCCTCTGGAATGTTGGCCATTAGAGAGTTGAGAGAAATGGGACCTGGCGAAGGTGACAATTTTCAGCCGTGCAGACACAGTGGCCAGTCCGTCAGAGCTGAGTTTGCAGGGATAGCATTCCATAAGGTTAGTGTCTTGGATTTAAGGTGTTAGAAAATCTTTCAGCTCCTCTCAACTATTTCTTGATGAATCAGACTACTTTCTCCCTCTATAATTGTTTTAAAGGCCTGTAATACTTTCTGAGCTGTGTGACTGTGCGTGTGAGTGACAGTGGGAGTGTGCATGAGGGAGTGTGTGTGTGTGTCTGTACGTTTGTGTGTGTGTATGTCAGTATATGTGTGTCAGTGTGAGCTTCTTTAGATATGTGAAAAGGAAATGATTAGCAAGGACGAATGTGAGTCCATTACAGGTGGAGACAGGAGAGTTTCTGGTGGAGAATGAGGAAATGGCGGAGAGACTAAACAATTACTTTGTGTTTGTCTTCACGGAGGAAGACACAGAAAATTTCCCAGAAATACTAGGGAACCAAGGGACTTGTAAAAATGAGGAGCTAAAAGTAATTAGTATCAATAAAGAGGTAATACTCAAAAAATTAACTGGATTGAAGATTGATAAATCCCCTGGACCAGATGAGCTACATCCCAGAGTATTGAAGGAGGTGGCTATAGAGATAGTGGATGCATTGGTGATTATCTTTCAAAATTCTATAGATTCTGGAAGGGTTCCTGCAGACTGGAAAGTAGAAAATGTAACCCCACTATTTAAGAAGGAAGCGAGAGAGAGAAAACGGAGAACTACAGACCTGTTAGTTTGATGTCAGTAGTAGGGAAAATGTTAGAATCTATTATAAAGGACGAGATAACTGGACACTTGGAAAATAATGATATGATTGGGCAAAGTCAACATGAAATCATGTTTGACAAACCATTTGGAGTTTTTTTGAGGATGTTACTTGTAGCATAGATAAAGGAGAACCAGTGGATGTGGTGTATTTGGATTTTCAGAAGGCTTTTGATAAGGTCCCACACAGGTTAGTAAATAAAATTAACATGGGATTCGGGGTATAATACTGCTATGGATTGAAAATTAGTTAACAGACAGAAAGCAGAGAGTAGGAATAAATGGGTCATTCTCAGGATGGCAGGTTGTTACCGCAAGGATCAATGCTTGGGCCACTGCTGTTTACAATCTATATAAATGATTTGGATATGGGGAACGAATGTAATATTTCCAAACTTGCAAATGACACAAAACTAGGAGGGAATGTAAGTTGTGAGGAAGATGCAAGGAGGCTTCAAGGGGATTTAGACAGGCTAAGTGAATGGGCAAGAATATGGCAGATGGAATATAATGTGAATAAATGTGAAGTGATCCACTTTGGTAGAAAAAACAAAAGTAAATGGTGAGCGGTTGGGAAGTGTTAATGTCCAAAGAAGCCTGGGTATCCTTGTTCATGAACATAAGAAATACGAGCAGGAGTAGGCCATTCAGCCCCTCAAGCCTGCCCCGCTATTCAATAAGATCACGACTGATCTGTCCCAGGCCTCAACTGCTCTTTCAGGCCTGCTCCGCATACCCCTTGAACCCCGAGATTTCAAAAATCTATCTACCTTCTCCTTAAATACATTTAGTGACCTAGCCTCAACAACACTCTGAGGTAGAGAATTCCAGAGATTCACCACCCTCTGAGAGAAGATATTCCTTTGCATCTCAGTTTTAAATGTGTGCCCCCTTATTCTGTAACTATGTCCCCTAGTTTGAGATTCCCCCACCAGTGGAAACATATTCTCAACATCTACCCTCTCAAGCCCCCTTGAAATCATTTATGTTTCAAGAAGATGACCTCGCATTCTTATAAACTCTAATGAATAAAGGCCTAACCTGTTTAGCCATTCTTCATAAGACAGCCCCTTCATCCCAGGAATCAGCCCAGTGAACCTTTTCTGAACTGCCTCCAATGCTAGTATATCCTTCCTTAAATACGGGGACCAAAACTGTACGCAGTACTCCAGGTGTGGCCTCACCAACACCCTGTACAGTTGTAACAAGACTTCCCTATTTTTAAACTCTAACCCCCTAGCAATAAAGGCCAAAATTCCATTTGCCTTCCTAATTACTTGCTGCACCTGCATGCTAACTTTTTGTGTTTCATATACAAGAACACCCAGATCCCTCTGTTCTGCAGTATTTTGTAATCTTTCTCCATCTAAATAATAATCTGCCTTTTTATTCTTCCTACCAAAGTGTGCGACCTCACACTTTCCCACATTGAACTCCATCTGCCAAGTTTTTGCCCACTCACTTAACCTATCTATATCCCTTTGCTGATTCTTTGTGTCCTCGTCACAACATGTCTTCCCGCCTATTTTTGTATCGTCAGCAAATTTGGATACACTGCACTCTGTCCTCCTGCAGGTCATTGATATAGATAATTAATAGTTGAGGCCCGAGGACTGATCCTTGTGGCACCCCACTAGTTACGGCTTTCCAACCTGAAAAAGACCCAATGATCACGATTCTCTGCCTTCTGTGTGTTAGCCAATCCTCAATCCATGCCAACACATTACCCCCAATACCCTGAGCTCTTATTTTGTGCAATAACCTTTTATGTGCCACCTTATCGAGCGCCTTCTGAAAAACCAAATACACTACATCTACTGGTTCCCCTTTATCCTCTCTGCTTGTTATATCGTCAAAGAACTCTAACAAATTTGTCAAACATGATTTCCCTTTGATAAAACCATGTTGACTCTGTTTGATTGCATTATGTTTTTCTAAATGTCCTGCTATTTCTTCCTTAATAATGGGCTCTAGCACTTTCCCAATGACAGATGTTAAGCTAACTGGTCAGTAGTTCCCTGCTTTCTGTCTCCCTCCTTTCTTGGTAAGGGGCGTCACATTAGCATTTTTCCAATCCGCTGGTACCCAACCGGAATCCAGTGAGTTTGATATATTATGACCAATGCCTCCACTATCTCTGCAGCCACTTCTTTTAAAACCCTTGGATGCAGGCCATCAGGTCCTGGCGACTTGTCTGCCTTTAGTCCCATCAGTTTGTCCGGCACCTCTTCCCTCGTGATAGAGATTGTTACAAGTTCCTCCCTCCTATTTACACCTTGTTCATCTATTATTGTTGGGATGTTTATAGTGTCCTCCACCGTGAAGACCGATGCAAAATACTGGTTTAAGTTATCTGCCATTTCCCTATTCCCTGTTATTAATTCCCCAGTCTCATCCTCTAAGAGTCCCACACTTACTTTAGCTACTCTCTTCCTTTTAATATACCCGTAGAAGCTCTTACTGTTTGTATTTATATTTCTTGCCAATTTACTCTCAATCAATTTTCTCCCTCTTTGTTAGTTTTCTCGTCGTCTGCTGCCTGTTTCTAAAAAATTCCCAATCCTCTGGTCTACCACTCGTTTTCACCACATTGTACACCTTTGTTTTTGATTTGATACTCTCCTTAACTTCCTTTGTTATCCACGGGTGGTTCATCATTCTCATCGAGTCCTTCCTTCTGACTGGAATAAATGTTTGCTGAGTGTCATGAAATATCTGTTTAAAGTCTGCCACTGCTCATCCACTGACTTTCCCTGTAGCCTATCTTCCCAGCCCGCTTTAGCCAACTCTTTCTTCATACCTCTGTAATTGTCCTTGTTTAAGTTGAAGACACTGGATTGAGACCCGAGTTGCTCATCCTCAAACTCAATTTGAAATTCTACCATGTTATGATCGCTTCCCCCCAAAGGATCCTTAACTACGAGATCTCTTATTAATCCCAGATCATTACACAATATGAAATCTAAAATAGCCTGTTCCCAGGTAGGTTCTGCTCTAAGTAACAATCCCTGATGCACTCTACAAATTCGTCTTCAGTGCTACCTTTGCCAATTTGATTTGTCCAGTCTATATGCAGATTAAAATGAGTCTTTATTGCAAGGGGATTTGAATATAGGACTAAAGATGTATTGCTGCAATTGTATAAAGCCTTGGTGAGTCTGCACCTACCTGGAGTATTGTGAACAGTTTTGGTCTCCTTATTTAAGGAAGGATATACTTGCCATAGAGGGAGTGCAACGGAGGTTCACCAGAATAATCCCTGGGATGGTGGGATTGTTTTATGAGGAGAGATTGAGGAAACTGGGCCTGTATTCTCGAGAGTTTCAAAGAGTGAGAGGTGATCTCATTGAAACTTACAAAATTCTTACAGGGTTTAACAGTGTAGATGTGGATAGGTGAGTCTAGGACAAGGGGACCCAGTCTCAGAATACGGGGCAGGCCATTTAAGACTGAGATGAGGGGGAATTTCTTTACTGAGAGGGTGGTGAATCTGTGGAATTCTCTACTCCAGAGGGCTGTGGAAGCTCAATCATTGAGCATGTTCAAGACAGAAATTGATAGATTTCTGAATACTAACAACATCAAGGGATATGGGGATAGTGGAGAAAATGGCGTAGATGTAGATGATCAGCCATGATCTGTTTGAATGGTGGGGCAGGCTCGATGGGCCAAATGGCCTACTCCTGCTCCTATTTCTTATGATCCTATGAATGAGTGTGTGTGTGTGCGTATTAGACCATCTAGGTTTATTATCCGACACAACACAGCTGGGCAGCACAGTGGTGCAGTGGTTAGCACCGCAACCTCACAGCTCCAGTGAACCGGGTTCAATTCTGGATACTGCCTGTGTGGAGTTCTCCCTTGACTGTGTGGGTTTCCACTGGGTGCTCCGGTTTCCTCCCACAGCCAAAGACTTGCAGGTTGATAGGTAAATTGGCCATTGGAAATTGCTCCTAGTGTGGAGATGTGGTAGGAATATGGGATTAATGTAGGATTAGTATAAAAGTGAGGTTGATGATCAGCACAGACTTGGTGGGCTGAAGGGCCTGTTTCAGTGCTGTATCTCTAAATAAATCAGCTGCACACTCTGAGCATTTTAATTGTTCTTTTGCCTTTTCCCCGTATTAACAGTTGGGTTTACAGTGTGCTACTGCAGTATCTGAGGAGACTGGTGAATGTGTAATAAGGAACTGTTTTGATGTGTACTCACCAAAAATGCACTCATATTTTGCAATCTCTTTTAATAAAACTGCAGACATTCTACAGCAATACAACCTTGTACCCAGAATTACACAGCATTCTTACACTGTCCCAACCTACACCCTACCCCCTACCCCCTACACCCCACCCCCTATACCCTACCCCCTACATCCTACCCCTTACACCCCACCCCTACACCCCACCCGCTACACCCCACCCCTAAACCGCACCCCTAAACCCCACCCCCTACACCCCACCCCCTAAACCCCACCCCTACACCCCACCCCTACACCCCACCCGCTACACCCCACCCCTAAACCGCACCCCTAAACCCCACCCCCTACACCACACCCCCTAAACCCCACCCCTACACCCCACCCCTACACCCCACCCACTACACCCCACCCCTAAACCCCACCCCCTAAATCCCACCCGCTAAACCCCACACCCTACACCCCACCCACTACACCCCACCCCTACACCCCACCCCTACACCCCACCCGCTACACACCACCCCTACACCCCACCCCTACAACCCACCCGCTACACCCCACTCCTAAACCTCACCCCCTAAACCCTAACCCCTACATCCCACCCCTACACCCACCCCAACACCCCACCCCCTACACCCCTCTCCCAAAGCCCACCCCTTAAACCCCACCACCTACACCCCACCCGCGACACCCCACCCCTACACCCCACCCCCTACACCCCACATCCTACACCACACCCCCTACACCCCACCGCTACACCCCACCCGCTACACCCCATCCCTACACCCCACCCCCTACACTCCACCCCCTACACCGCACCCGCTACACCCCACCCCCTACATCCCACCCGCTACACCCCACCCCTACACCCCACCCCTACAACCCACCCCCTACACCCCACCCCTACACCCCACCCCTACACCCCACCCCAACCCCTCCCTCTACACACTACCCCATACCCCACCCCCTAAACCCCACCCCTACACCCCACCCCTACACCCCACCCGCTACACCCCACTCCTAAACCTCACCCCCTAAACCCTACCCCCTACATCCCACCCCTACACCCACCCCAACACTCCACCCCCTACACCCCTCTCCCAAAGCCCACCCCTTAAACCCCACCACCTACACCCCACCCGCGACACCCCACCCCTACACCCCACCCCCTACACCCCACATCCTACACCCCACCCCCTACACCCCACCGCTACACCCCACCCGCTACACCCCATCCCTACACCCCATCCCCTACACCCCACCCCCTACACCGCACCCGCTACACCCCACCCCCTACACCCCACCCGCTACACCCCACCCCTACACCCCACCCCCTACACCCCACCCCTACACCCCACCCCAACACCCCTCCCTCTACACACTACCCCATACCCCACCCCCTAAACCCCACCCCTACACCCCACCCCTACACCCCACCCCGTATACCCCACCCCCTACACCCCACCCTAAACACCACCCCTAAATCCCACCCCTGTATCCCACCCCTGCATCCCACCCATATACCCCACCCCTATACCCCACCCCCTAATCCTTACCCCTAAACCTTACCCCTAAACCCTAACCCTATACCCCACCCCTATAACTCACCCCCTAAACCCCACCCCCTACACCCCACCCCCTGCACCCCACCCCTACACCCCACCCCCTACACCCCACCCCCTATACCCCACCCCCTACACCCCACCCCTACACCCCACCCTAAACACCACCCCTAAATCCCACCCCTATATCCCACCCCTACACCCCACCCATATACCCCACCCCTATAACCCACCCCCTAAACCCCACCCCCTACACCCCACCCCCTACACCGCACCCCTACACCCCACCCCCTACACCCCACCCCTACACCCCACCACCTACACCCCACCCCCTACACCCCTCCCTCTACACACTACGCCTACACCCCACCCCTACACCCCACCCCTATACCCCACCCCCTAGACTCCACCCCCTAAACCCCACCCCCTAAACCCCACCCCCTAAACCTTACCCCTAAACCCTAACCCTATACCCCACCCCTATAACCCACCCCCTAAACCTCATTCCTTAACCCCACCCCCTAAACCTCACCTCTAAATCTCATCCATAAACCCCACCCCTACACCCCACCCCCTAACCCACCCCCTAAACCCTACCCCTAAATCCCACCCCTATACCCCACCCCCAACCCCCACTAAACCCTCCCCAAACCCCACCCCTACACCCCACCTCCTTTATGGTGAAAATCCAGAAGTTAAACACCTAATTGCCATCAATGGGACAGAAGGAATCAGAGTCAGTGGGCTTACATTTAACTGAAAGCGACAGCAACTTGCAAATGCCATCCAATCTCCTTTTATATTATAGTGTTTCGGGGGGTAGCACATGTCAGGATTTAACTTTAGAAACCCATTTGGAAACTAATTCCATCCTCTACCATTAGAAAAGTCAGTTTATTCAGCTGCACTCCAGGTCTGAAATATTTTCCCTGTTGTGTGGTGTCACTTTAAAAGTTCTGCTCTTTTAAAGTAAATCTTATAATGATGTGCAGATTTGCAATTTTCATTTGGTAGGTTACCAATGCACCTGACATTGTCTGTTTGAAGTATTGTTTCTGGCTGGTGGGGTTGTGATGCAGTGACACCAGTCTGCTAGAAAATGTTCAACTGGCTTTCCACTTAGTCATTTTAGATAATGAACTGGTGATAATCAATAAATCAGTGTAATGTTTACCACACAGACATTCATCTTGGCTTTCAATTGCATGTAGTGGAATTTATGGACTATAGGAGGATTTTATGACCAGGCCAGGGTTGTGTTGTGTAGGCGGATGTGTGTACACAGAGATCCCTCGTGACATGGTTGAGATCACACATTTTCACGTATTGTTTCTTCTTAAAGAAGAAGACAATCCAACAGGCAGGAACCGGGGAGAGAGCTAATTACCCGAACAGTCCAGTGTACCATTTTCAATAAAGTTCAAAGAAATGTGGCTACGAAAGGAGTCCGTGTTGATGTCTGCTCCTCCCATTAGAGCTGAATAGTCTGGTTCCATTTCCTGCTCTGCCTGTGACCAGCAACATCTTTCTCTGAGTGATAATCCAATTCTCTGTGATTGTTCAGTTTCAACAGGTACATTATAACATAAGAAATAAGAGCCGGAGAAGGCCATTCGGCCCTTTGAGCCTGCTCTGTCATTCAATAGGATCATGGCTGATCTTCTACCTCAAATGCATCTTCCTGCATTTTTTTTATTCATTCCTGGGATGTGGGCATCGCTGGCCAGGCCAGCATTTATTGCCCATCCCTAATTGCCCTTGAGAAGATGGTGGTGGTGAGTTGCCTTCTTGAACCGCTGCAGTCCACGTGGGGTAGTAATTCCCTTAGTACTCAAAAATCTATTGACTTCTGTCTGGAACATACTCAGCAACTGAGCATCCACAGTACACTAGGGTAGAGAATTCCAAAGATTCACAACTTTCTGAGTGAATATAGAGGCACCTGTGCTAACACATTCTGTTTGCCTGCAGTGTTACCCCAATGATGTGAAGAACAGCAGGAAGCTGTCCCACTGCCTTGGCCAACATTCACCCCTCAAACAACACAACCAAAACACATTGACCACCATTGCTGTTTTGTGCACCGATTGGCTGCAGTATTTTCCTACAAAACATGCAACTGCACTTGAAATGTAATTAATACACATTCGCGCTCCTCTCTGCCCCCTACCGATTCAGTTAAGGAACAGGGAGATGCATCGTTGGGAAGATCACAAGATAATTACAGATGAGGAAGGTCAATCAGAAAGACCCTAAAATCCTTTCATTGCAACATCCAATTGATTCTTAAATGATTCCAGGGGTTTTCGCCTCCCCTCTATCGAGGAATCCGTTCTTCGTCATTATCACTGTTGGTGTGAAGAGTTCCTTGGTGTCCATGACGATTGTGATCTCTTGCAATTTAGTTACAAGTAATTTTCTGATTTCCCTTTATTATTCATGTACCAGTTGTTTATGTCTCTAGAGTATTACTTCCTTTCAAGCTGAAAAATTCAAGTTTCTGTGACCTTTCCTTATGCTTCAGGCCTTTAACACCACCATCAGTCAGACAGTTCTGCTCAACAATGCCTCCACCACTTGAAGATTTGCTTGTGCCTTGGCGACCCGAACCAGACAAAATACTCTCAGTGCAATCTGACCAAAGGAACGAAGAAAGACTTACATTTATATAGCAACTTTCACAACCTCAAGACATCAAAAATCACTTTACAGCCAATGAAGTACTTTTGAAATGTAGTCACTGTTGTAATATAGAAAACACAGCAGCCAATTTGTACACAGCAAAATCCCACAGACAGCACTGTGATAATGACCAGATAATCTGTTTTTATTGAAATTGGCTGAAGGATAAATATTGGCCAGGACACCGGGGAGAACTCCCCTGCTCTTTGAAGTAGTGGCCGTGGGATCTTTTACATCCACCTGAGAGGGCAGACGAACCTTCGTTGAACGTCTCATCTGAAAGACGGCACCTCCAACAGTGCAGTACTCCCTCAGTACTGGCACCGTGGGTGTCAGACTAGATTTTGTGCTCAAGTTTCTGGAATGGGGCTTGCACCCATGACATTCTGATTCAGTGGTGAGAGAGTTACCCACTGAGCCCGGGCTGACGTTGGAGTCTCACAAATGAAGAGTGGCTCCTTGGATGGAGCATCAAGAGATTAATGGCATTCTCTTAGGAACCCAACAAGAATCAATTCTTGCAGGAGAGGGAACCTGATGTCAAAAAAAGGAATAAGACTGGAAAAAAATTGTATTGTTATAGTTCCTTATTAAATCTTTGACAAGCACCTTAAACAACTTATTTTTTGTTTATTCATTCATAGGATGAGGGCATCACTGGGTAGGCCAACATTTATTGCCCATCCGTGTTGCCCTTGAGAAGGTGGTGGTGAACTGCCTTCTTGAATCATTGCAGTTCTTGGGGTGTAGATACACCCGCAGTGCTGTTAGGAAGGGAGTTCCAGGATTTTGACCCAGCGACAGTGAAGGAACAGCAATATAGTTCCAAGTCAGGATGGTGTGTGACTTGGAGGTAGTGGTCTTCTCATACTCCTGCTGCCCTTGTCCTTCTAGGTGGGGGAGGCTGCGGGTTTGTGTATATTTCATATTGTATTTGTATTCAATTAATAATTTATCTTTGCAACACTTGGACTTCTATTATCCTCCCTACTCTTACACACTTCTCAGGCAGGGTCAATAAATGTCAATCGAGTGTGGATAGGATCAGGAAATAAAAAGTAAAATTGGTGTTGATTATTGAAAAGTCATTGGTACTGGTTATCTAATCATTAAGATATCTACGTTAACAATCTGTGACGTGATAAGTGCCCATTAAAGAATGAGACAGAAAATCAAATCCTAGAAGTGAGGTAAAGAGTAGGAAAGAGAGGCAGATGTGTGAGTGACACACAGAGGGTGTAAATTTTATAATGTACTGGACACAGCTGTAAGGTGACAGTGACGGGAAAAAGGCAATTACTCTTGTTTCAGAGACAGACAGCTCCTCTGTGTTCAGCAATAGCAAAAAATAATAAAATCTATAAGAGAAGACACTCAAAATTCTACAAAAATATTACTGTCTGCCTTGGAGGAATAGGTCAGTGGATAGTAGGAGGATTGGTCATTGTCAGACAGTTTGACAGCATCGGAATCATTTTCACATTGCATTTTATATATTTTTTTACAGATGCCAAGGCCTTGGAGAGGGTGCAGAAGAGATTTACGAGAATACAAATGGGGATGAGGAACTTCAGTTGTGGGGAGAGACTAGAGAAGCTGGGATTGTTCTCCTTAGAGCAGAGAAGGTTAAGGGGAGATTTAATAGAGGTGTTCAAAATCATAAAGGGTTTTGAAAGAGTGTTCCTGTTGATGGCCTGTTTCTGTGCTGTAAATTCTATACAATGTAAATAGCCAACTTGTGCACAGCAAGGTTCCATAAACAGCAATTAAAAGAATGGTAACACAGTCTGTTTCAGGTGGTGTCGAGTCAGGCTAATTTAATTTTTATTTATTTTTTTATTTAGGGATACAGCACTGAAACAGGCCCTTCGGCCCACTGAGTCTGTGCTGACCAACAACCACCCATTTATACTAACCCTATAGTAATCCACCCCTATACTAACCCTACACACAATTCCTTACCCCCTACCTACACTAGGGGCAATTTACAACAGCCAATTTACCTATCACCTGCAAGTCTTTGGGTGTGGGAGGAAACTGGAGCACACGGCGAAAACCCACACAGACACAGGGAAAACTTGCAAACTCCACACAGGCAGTACCCAGAACTGAACCCAGGTCACTGGAGCTGTGAGGCTGCGGTGCTAACCACTGCACCACTGTGCTTTTTTATGCAAGAATTGTGAGACTACTCTGGGTTTTTTTCCATCTCAGTGCCGAACACACAATTTTGTAACATGAAATTCTGAAGAAAAGATGTAATGATAATTAAACTTATCATTTCTCAAGGAGCTAATCAGCCACTCAACTGGTACAAATACAAAGTGTTGTATTGTGTACAATTATTGTAAACAGGGTAAAACAAGGATATAATAAAGCATGAGTTACACAACAGACCCTGGATTAAAGTGGACTGTGCTGGGATGAGCTGGGCTGGGGTCAGTTGGGCTGGGATGAGGTGGGCTTGATGAGCTGGGCTGGGGTGAGCTGGGCTGGGGTGAGTTGTGCTGGGATGAGCTGGGCTGAAATGAACAGGCCTGGACTGGGCCAAGCAGGAATTGTCTGGGACAGTGTTCTGCTCCATATCTCACTGGTACTGATTTTCTCATGATTTTTCCAAAATTGCCTTTTTTTCCCAATGGCGTTTGGATCTTATGAGATCAGGAAAGGCATTTAATGGTCTGGCATTTTCCTGGTTCATCCACAATCACCTTGTGATCTGGTGGACAGGTGCATTCTTACTTGATCCTTGATCGGAAAATATCATTTTGGGATTCAGTATGTGAGTAATTTGAGACATGACGTGCGGTGAGTGTAGGGTACTTGGGGGAAACAGGAGACTTTGGACCTAAAGTTCCCAAAGCTCTCCAGCACTGGGGGGATTTCCTCGCCTCATGTCTGTGTCTGTTACAGACTCATTGATAGCGACTATTTGCTGTGATTGATCAACAACTCCTTTATTGTTGGATCATGTGACTACCAGGATTGTAGAAGGTGGATCTTGGTCTTTTTTCATCTGGCAATTCCTATGCTCCATGTTCCAACGAGGATATTACCAAATTCATAACAGTCATGCCTCCCATATTAGGCTCCCTCCCCATGCAGTTACTTAATTTGGTCTTAAATACGGCTGAACCAAATGGGTTTTTGTCAGGAGAAGGATGGAGCAGTGGATTGTACCGAACATTGCACATTTTTAATCAAAGGAGGGTTCCTTGCCAATAACCACATATTACCCCAACCAATATGAGGTAGGGAACCTCTGTAACCCTGACTCATGTTGTCTGGGTCCCGCAAATTGATGTCAGGTGTTTATTTGCCTCTGAACCAGATTGCATAAAGACATCTCAAAGAATCTACAGCACAGACACAGGCCATTTGACCCAGGAGGTCCATGCCTCCTCATGTTCCACATGAGCCTCCTCCTACCCCTCTTCATCCAAATCCAATTTGATTCTTTTCTTCCTCATATGTTTATCCAGCTTTTCCATTCAAACATTGGATCTTTGTCTTCCAACTTGGCCTTGATTTGGATCAGGATCAGGAAGGGAAGTAATAGTGGAGTATGCAGTACACCGGTCTCCAGTGAAGCATCATTTTCTTGAGACTCCCAATGACAATGTGAATGTGCCTGTTGCCTCCAAGAGAAGATGCAGGGTTAACACTCTATCCTACACCTTCTGGACTCACGGCAGTAGGGTGTGATTACTAGATATGTTGTGTATAAATACTACAGACTAAACAATGAGTTGCATGGGACAATACAACAGATGCGCACAACTTCAGGCAAAGCTAATAAAAATATTGTGTCTTTTGGAGACATAATTGCTAGTTGCTAAAATGTTAATTTTAATGATAGGTTGAGTTTCAAGGTTAAACATAACTTTTGTGTGGTTCCACTGTAGCGTGAGGGAAGGTGCTGGAAAAACAGCACTAGGATTATCAGCAGCTGTATTATGGAACAATGCAATAATAATAAACAACACACTGACCATACCCAACTATTTGAGCCAGGGAAGGTCGCCCCGGTGTCCTGGTCAATATTTATCCCTCACCCAACACCTAAAACAGATGATCTGGTCATTGTCTTCATGCTGTTTGTGGGAGCTTGCTGTGCTCAAATTGGCTGCCACTTTTTTTATTATTTGTTTCATGGGATATTGATGCCACTGGCCAGGCCAGCATTTATTGCCCATCCCTAATTGCCCATGAGAAGGTGGTGGCGAGCTGACTTCTTGAACCGCTGCAGTCCATGTGGGGCAGGTACACCCACCGTGCTGTTAAGGAGGGAGTTCCAGGATTTTGACCCAGCGACAGTGAAGGAACAGCGATATAGTTCTAAGTCAGGATGGCGTGTGGCTTGGAGGAGAACTTGCAGGTGGTGATGTTCCCATGCATCTGCTGCCCTTGTCCTTCTAGGTGGTAGAGGTCACGGGTTTGAAAGGTGCTGTTGAAGGAGCCTTGGTGAGTTGCTGCACTGCATCTTGTAGATGGTACACACTGCTGCCACTGTGCGTCGGTGGTGGAGGGAGTGAATGTTTGTGGATGGGGTGCCGATCAAGTGGGCTGCTTTGTCCTGGATGGTGTCGAGCTTCCTGAGTGTTGTTGGAATCAACTTGTCAAGAGAAGTGGAGAGTATTCCATCACACTCCTGACTTGTGCCTTGTAGATGGTGAGCCTACATGACAACAATGACTACACTTCAACAGTATTTCATTGGCTGTAAAGAGTCCTGAGGTTGTGAAGGGTACTATATAAATGCAAGTTCTTTCTTCCATTTTCTTTAGAAGTAAAGGGAGAATAATATCAAGAATCATAATTAGTAAATAATCATTGAATAGTTTCAGCTAAACAAATCCATCTGTACCATAGCTGAAGGGGCTGGTGAAATGAGCTATTTGGAGGCTGTAATTATTATAGTGCAGACAGAATCTGTTATCCATGCTCAAACACAACATCCAGGCAGCCTCCAATAGAATTGACGGATGGCTGACTTGCCACAGTGACTCATTCCTCGTGGAAACAAAACAGTGAGAAAATAAAGGAAATGCCAAAGGGTCGGAGGTGTGAGATTGAAAGTGGTGGCAATCTGTGACAGAGGTTTATCGCACCGCCTGAGCATTGCAGTGGAAGGAATTAATCAAAAGAAAGAAATAGACACAGGAAATTCAAAAAGGAGGCAAGGCCCTTTGTCTGAAAGCTGATGCAGTTCTGGTACCTCACAGGCATCATACAGAAGTTGTACATTCTTATACAGGAAATGGTAAAGAGCGAAGGAACTTACAAACAATAGAACATACGAATTAGGAGCAGGAGTGGACCATTCGGCCCCTCTAACCTGCTCCGCCATTCAATAAGATCATGGCTGATCTGTTTCTGTCTCAAATTCCACACTCCCATCTACCCACAATAACCTTTGATTCCCTTGCCTAACAAGAATCTATCTACCTCCGCCTTAAAAATATTCAATGACCCCGCCTCCACCACCTTCTGAGGCAGAGAGTTCCAAAGTCGCACAACCCTCTGAGAAAAAATTTCTCCTCATCTTTGTCCTAAAAGGGCGACCCCTAATTTTAAAACAGTGCCCCCTAGTTCTGGACTCCCCCACAAGAGAAAACCTCCTTTCCACATCCACCTTGTCAAGACTGTTCAGGATCTTATAAACTTCAATCAAGTCTCCCCTCACTCTTCTAAACTCCAGTGAAAACAAGCCCAGTCTGTCCAGCCTTTCCTCATAAGACAACCTGCTCATTCCAGTTATCAATCTAGTAAATCTCCTCTGAACCACCTCCAATGCATTTACATTCTTCTTTAAATAAGGAGACCAAAAACTGCACACAGTATTTGAGATGTGATCTCACCAGTGCCCTGTAAAACTGAAGCATAACATCCTTACTTTTATTTTCAATTCCTCTCGTAATAAAGGAAAGCATTCCATTAGCCTTCTTTATTGCATTTTTATAGCACCTTTCAGGACCGCAGGACATCCCAAAATGCTTAACAGCCAATAAAGTATTTTTGAAATGTAGTCACTGTTGTTATATAGGAAGTATGGTTGCTAATTTGTGCACAGCAATCTCCCACAAACAGCACTGTGATAGTGACCAGATAGTCTTCTAGTGATGTTGAGGGCTAAATGTTGGCCAGGACACTGGGGAGAACTCCATTGTTCTTCTTCCAAATCTTTTATGTCCGCCAGAGAGGGCAAATGGGGCCTCGGTTTACTGTCTCATCTGAAAGAAATAGTAAGTATAGCAAAGAACATCCTATTATTGATTAGGTCCAGTCCTTTCCCTGCTATTTTATCCCACTTATTTGAATAGGTTATTTCAAATGGATTAACACATCTCTTCAAATGAATGCCCAGACTTGTCAGACATGCCTGTTATATTTTTCTAGACTCAAGTGGGTTGACATGATCCTAGCCCAGATACAATAAAACTGCAGATTGTCCACAGTGAGCAGTAGAAATACTCTCTCGAGCTTCATGTCCATCAGAAGCTCTGCCCAAAAGTTCAAATAAATACATGGTTTGAATTTCACCACACGCAGATTCTACAGAACTCATTTCAAAATTAATCTAAAAACCCTTATCTCCAGAACTGTTAATAAGCCAGAAAATGACTTTTACACAAAGTAATTATTTCTCCATGTACAGCTTGACATGACATCCATTCAAATTATCAAAGTCCAGTCCTCTTAATTCTAATTATCTGATAACTGAATTCTTTTAAGCATTAAATTCCAACCTATCTGTGTTGCTTGTTTTGCTTAATTCAAATTATCGGGTAATGTATACTTTCTTACTGTAAACAAATGACTGAAATATCAGAATTAGATCGTTCTCAAAACTCTGTGTTCACACTTGGAAGACAATCTAATAGAATAATAGAAAGAGGAATACATCATTCCCTTATTTCACATGCTGTCGACGACACTGATAATGTGCTCGGAGATATCAGGGGTGGGGAATGAGTGGGGGCGCTGGCAGATGATAAAATGCCTCCAGGTCTGTTGATGCATCTGAAGTTCTGCTTCGACATGTCAACAGAATGCTCGATAATGATCTTGGTCACTGTACGAACCTTGTTATATCTGAAGCTCTCTCCCTCAAAAGGTGTGGATGTTGGGGGTTAATTAAAATCTCTGAAACTCAGGAAGATAGACTTTTGTTGGATAAGGGTTTCGAGGGTGACTAGAGCAATGATGGGTAAATGAAGATGAGGTACATTATTGGCCCGGATCGAACTGAATGTTGGAACAGGCTTGAGGGCTGAATTACACCGAATTTACAGCACAGAAACAGGCCATTCAGCCCAACTGGTCCATGCTGGTGTTTATGCTCCACACAATCCTCCTCTCATCCTTCTTCATCTCACCCTACCAGCATATCCTTCTATTCCTTTCTCCCTCATATGTTTATCTAGCTTCCCCTTAAAATGTATCAGTGCTATTCACCTCAACTACTCCTTGTGGTAACAAGTTCCACATTCTAAGCACTCCCTGGGTAAAAAAAAGTTTCTCCTGAATTCCCTATCGGATTTATAAGTGATTATCTTATATTTATGACATAGAAACACAGAACATAGAAAATAGGAACAGGAGTAGGCCATTTGGCCCTTCATTATGATCATGGCTGATCATCCAACTCAGTAACCTGTTCCCCATTTCACCCCATACCCTTTGATCCCTTTAGACCCAAGAGCTATATCTAACTCCTTCTTGAAAACATACAATGTTTTTGCCTCAACTGCTTTCTGTGGTAGCAAATTCCATAGGCTCACCACTCTCTGGGTGAAGAAATTTCTCCTCATCTCAGTCCTGAAAGGTTTACCCCGTATCCTTAGACTATGACCCCTGGTTCTGGACTCCCCCACCATCGGGAACATCCTTCATGCATCTACCCTGTCAAGTCCTGTTAGAATTTTATAGGTTTCTATGAGATCCCCCCTCACTCTTCTGAACTCCAGCGAATATAATCCTAACCGACTCAATCTCTCCTCATACGTCAGTCCTGCCATCCCAGGAATCAGTCTGGTAAACCTTCGCTGCACTCCCTCTATAGCAAGAACATCCTTCCTCAGATAAGGAGACCAAAACTGCACACAATATTCCAGGTGTGACCTCACCAAGGCCTTGTATAATTGCAGCAAGACATCCCTGCTCCTGTACTCGAATCCTCTCGCTATGAAGGCCAACATACCATTTGCCTTTTTTACCACCTGTTGCACCTGCATGCTTACCTTCAGCGACTGGTGTACGAGAACACTCAGGTCTCGCTGCATATTCCCCTTTCTCAGTTTATAGCCATTCAGATAATAATCTGCCTTCCTGTTTTTGCTACCAAAGTGGATAACCTCACATTTATCCACATTATACTGCATCTGCCATGCATTTGCCCACTCACTCAACTTGTCCAAATCACCCTGAAGCCTCTCTGCATCCTCCTCACAACTCACCCTTCCACCCAGTTTTGTGTCATCTGCAAATTTGGAGATATTACATTTAGCTCTCTCATCAAAATCATTCATGTATATTGTGAATAGCTGGAGTCCTAGCACCGATCCCCGTGGTACCCCACTAGTCACTGCCTGCCATTCGGAAAAAGACCCATTTATCCCTACTCTTTGTTTCCTGTCCGCCAACTAATTTTCTATGCATCGCAATACACTACCCCCAATCCCATGCACTTTAATTTTACACGCTAATCTCTTATGTGGGACTTTGTCGAAAGCCTTCTGAAAGTCCAAATAAACCACATCCACTGGCTCCCCCTCATCAACTCTACTAGTTGCATCCTCGAAGAATTCTAGTAGACCCCTACGTCTACCCTGTCAAATCCTTTCATAATCTTAAAGACTTCCATATTAGGTCAGCCCTCAATGTTCTCTTTTCCAGGGAAAGCAGTCCCAGTCGGTTTGTCTTACCAACTTACTCCTGTTCCTGTTTCATGTAGCTTCTATCCATGGCTAGTGCCATTAGCTTTGGTTTCTAAGGAAACATTGTTGACTCCCTTTAGCATGGATGATTGTCTTAAAATGAAAAAGCTTTGGGACTGTTGCCTGTGAAGCAGACACAAGCTATGGAGTTCCTGATCAATGATCAGCTACTGATGGAGTGGAAGGCCGTGCGATTGTGCTGAAGGCCACAGATAACAACATGAGTGATATCAATGACACCTGTACATGTGAGGTTGGCCAGATGTGAATATAGGAGGTATGATCAGTAAGTTCGCAGATGACATGAAAATTGGTGGTGTCGTAAATAGTGAGGAGGAAAGCCTTAGATTACAGGATGATATAGATGGGCTGGTAAAATGGGCGGAGCTGTGGCAAATGGAATTTAATCCTGAGATGTGTGAGATGTTGCATTTTGGGAGGACTAACAAGGCAAGGGAATATACAATGGATGGTAGGACGCTAGGGAGTACAGAGGGTCAGAGGGACCTTGGTGTACTTGTCCATAGATCACTGAAGGCAGCAGCACAGGTAGATAAGGTGGTTAGGAACGCATATGGGATACTTGCCTTTATTAGCCGAGGCATAGAATATAAGAGCAGGGAGGTTATGATGGAGCTGTATAAAATGCTAGTTAGGCCACAGCTGGAGTACTGTGTACAGTTCTGGTCACCACACTATAGGAAGGATGTGATTGCACTAGAGAGGGTGCAGAGGAGATTCACCAGGATGTTTCCTGGTCTGGAGCATTTCAGCTATGAAGAGAGACTGAAAAGGCTAGGGTTGTTTTCCTTAGAGCAGAGAAGGCTGAGGGGGGACATAATTGAGGTATACAAAATTATGAGGGGCATTGATAGGTTAGATAGGAAGAAACATTTTCCCTTAGTAGAGGTGTCAATAACTAGGGGGCATAGATTTAAGGTAAGGGGCAGGAGGTTTAGAGAGGATTTGAGGAAAACATTTTTCACTCAGAGGGTGGTTGGAATCTGGAACACACAGCCTGAACAACATTTAAGAAGTATATGGATGAGCACTTGAAATGCCATAGCATACAAGGATATGGGCCAAGCGCTGGAAAATGGGATTAGAATAGGTAGGTGCTTGATGGCTGACACAGACATGATGGGCTGAAGGGTCTGTTTCTGTGCTGTATAACTCTATGACTCAATGACCCATCATGTTGCTGTTCAGTGGCAATAGTGATGAAAGTCTTGTTTACGTTCAACAAATCATCAGTCGTCTGTTTGATACATCTGTGCTGTGCAAATTGACTTGCATATTGCCTAGTGATAGCCCAGAAGAGCTGTAGGCAATGATGTTCCTGATGTGAAGATTGGCTACAAGACTCCTTTCAGAAGAGGGTAGAACTATCATTGCTTCACATCTGACCTGAGCTTGCACTCTCACATTGCTAGGTAATTGTGCCTCCGTTTCCTACAACAGTGACTACACTTCAACAAACACTTTGTTGGCTGTAAAGTGCTTTGGGATCTCCTGTGAACATGAAAGGTGCTATATAAATGCAAGTCTTTCTTCTTTTTCTCAGTCTGTAAATATGGTTGCTGGGGTAATTTAGGTAGCAGCCGGTCCATCTCTGTTGTAACCTGATCTCGCTCACATCCCCTCTCTGGTCCATTCCTATCAGATCAAGTGAAGGAAAGAGCCTGAAACCAATCTCTGTAAACTTTAATCAAATAGCCGGAAAATGAAATGTGCAGTTTAACATTAAACGATTGCAACCCAACCGGTAAATCATGGATCGAGCAATGGATGATCTGAGATTGTGAAAAGTGCTAAATCAATGCAATTTCTTACTATCCTTTCTTGCAGACAGCATCAGGATTCCAGCCTGTGTGCTTTATATTGGAGGATGACTAGTTCATTTCTGGTATAACTAGCAATTTAATCAGATTGCAGATTCCTATTCCATTGAATACACTGATCATTTTAAATAACCGTTAATGAATTCTGGATCAGAAGAAAAATGTTTGTCCTGAGATATTCTTCCAATCGTGCAAAATGTCAGGGTCTTTCATGAATTAATTTTCTTCAAATGTTAACTAATGCAGCTGCTCTGAGTCTTAAAGAGGTCAGTAAATGGGATTGGAGTGTGTTTGGCTTCAGTGGCAAGCTTTAAAGTGATTAATGATTGGTAAAAAATTGGTTTGCCTCCTCTTGCTCTGAACGGTCCAAATTTTTATTACAAGCCAAGGAACTTGACTTGGGTGTTTGTTTGCTTACAGGAAAGAAGAAATAAGACAAATGGCATTACAAACTCACTCTTTCTAACCAGTTAGCATTTTTTATATTTAACACAGATTGATTACACTTCACCTTAATCACTGGAGTGTCATGACATATCTTGTAACCCTTTGTAATTCCTTAATTTATACATTGTGGCTGACATAATGCTAATTAATTTGTTTAAAAATTACACTGTGCAAATTATAAAGTCAAATTAAGATGCATTAAAGCAAGTGTGTCAGAATCAAAATTGCTATTTTTCGCAGATCACATATTGGTTAAAATGTTTCAGAGATATCAGGTGCTTCAACACAAATGAAAAATAATTAAGCAATTCATCTAGAGCCAAAAGCATGTTTATATTTAAGCAAAAACATTTTCTGTAGCAGTGTGAGTAAATGCAAGAAAGAAAAAACTTGCATTTCTGTAGCGCATTTCACAGTTTCAGTGTATCCCAATGCGCTTTACAGTCAAGAAGTACTTTTCGAAGTGTAGTCACTGTTACAATGTAGGAAACAGTGCAGCTAATTTGTGCACAGCAAGCTTCCAAAAATAACAAAATGATAATGAACAGATAATCTGTTTTTAGGTATTGGTGCAAGTGTAAAAAGTGCTTATTCAGGCTGTCTTCTGTAAAGAGAGAAATATTTACATGGTGCCATGTGCTATAGTCCAGTAGCCAATACAATCTCGGTTACGATGCCTGGGTCATGCTATTGTGTAACTAGGTATTTGGCAGGAAAGGGTGGACTATAGATCTTGGGTCACGAGAATGACTGGGGTTGAACCCATGGAAATGATTGCCTCTCATCTTGTACTGCCCATGGGTTGGAGAGTGGGAGCAAGATCTGGTGGTAGTTGGGCAAGCATTGAAACTGCCAGAGTCTGAATGATATTACTTGACCCCCATTTGCATGAAACGTCTGACAGGAAACTGGCCTCCAAGATTCAACTCAACCAGCAATTCAGAACGGCAAGTAGCAGGACTATTAGTTACTCTATTTGGGTCCCACTAATGGCCTATTCTTGGGCATAATCAAGGCACCGCCTAATTCACTATCACCAAGTCGATGATCTGCCGACTAGGAGCACCTTTCTTACCTGCTGCTCTCAACCACACAAGAATGAAAATGAAGGACAAAATGCTCACTGATCCTTCATGAATCCATCTGAGTAGCCACTTCAGTTACTGCACCCCTCTCCCGCCAATACAATGGCTGCCCTTCTGGTGAAAAGCACGCCCTGCCCCCCACGTCTCAGACCGAGCTAGGGTTAATCTTTTTCTCAAAACCTTTGATGAACGCCTGTAGCGATATAATTTGGAGTTATGGTTCCCACAGAAATATTGATTTTCTCTTGGTTTCTCTGCTTACATGTTCCTCATGCATATTTTAACAGGTTTTCCCAAGCTCCCTTTTTAATGCATTACACAGAATATTGACTGCAATTGAGGATTAAACTATACTTGTGGACCCAAGGGTTGTGGAAGTGTCCGAGAGTGCGATGTTGCACCTGAGGCTGTGGGGCTCAGGACATCATTTCATAAACCGGTCAAATTTTATGAAGCGATTGTTACATCGAATCTACAGCACAAAATCTGGCCATTCGGCTCTACGTGAGCCTCCTCCAAACCCTCTCTGTCTCATGTTGCCCTTCTATTCCTTTCTTTCTCATGTGCTTATCTAGCTTCCCCTTATAAGTATCTATGTTATTTGCCTCAATAACTCCCTGTGGTAGCGACTTTCACATTTTAACCACTCTCTGGGGGAAAGTAGTTTCTCCTGAATTCCCTATTGGATTTATTAGTGACTATCTTATATTTATGACCCCTAGTTTTTGTCTCCTCAATTTTCTCTATGTCTACCCTTCACCATTTTAAAGACCTCCTTCAGGTCACCCCGCCCGCCCCCCCCCATTAGTGTTCTCTTTTCTAGAGAAAAGAACCCCAATCTGTTTTTGCATTCTGGTCTCCAGTGCCTCGATATTGTTGTTAAGCCCTTTCCACTGAACTGATGACATTGTTTTAAATTCTATATGCGATTTGTTCTTAATTATTCACAATTTTGTTTAGAAAAACATTAAAGATCCACAATGAATGAACCTATATTTTATTAAGAGAAAATCTTGAAAGCATCTGTTGCTGAAGGCAATGCTTTGTCTACTGCTCCATCTCTCAGCATGCTTCAGATCCAAAGATTCCTCTTGTTAATTGAATGGGAAATGGGAAATGCAAATTTTGAATGCAACCCGAGCTGATCATTAATTCTTCTAATTAATCTTCTTTGAAAATGGTGAGATGAATCTTACCATCTCGCTATCTTGTGCCGTGCCCCGTGAGTTCGACTTTTTTCTTGCATCCTTCAGCGTGAACATAATTTTCCCAGAAACTTGCTGGGACCTCATAAAATGACAGGACCAACAGTCTATCTCCTTAATGCGATTTACGGTTCGGGAAAGAAACAGAGGAATGTCAGAAGGGTGAATTAGAGACAAATCAGGTACAGAAAAAGAAATAAAAAGAGGGAAAGAAAGATTGGATTAAGAGAGGAAAACAAGAGGAGACAGAAAGAAAAAAGATAAAAAATTTGAAAATTTTTAAGTCTCTAAGAAGAATTTACGAGCTGCTGGACTGAGAATCAAGAGTTTCTGGACCAGAGAGGTTGTGTGGCATTGGAGAAACACAAATCTCCTCATTAAACAGGTACTTAGGGTGTTAATTATGAGCCCTAACTTTCTGCGCCAAGTGTTTTGGGCAATTCCAGCAAGTTTATAAAAATAACGAGAAGGCTAAGGGTGGCATGCCATTTGTGTAAGACAAACAGCAGAGGGGCATAAAGCAATCAGCAAGTTCTGGAGATCTGAGGCGTATCTCTTCATTCCCGGAACTTGCTGGCTGATTTGTGCATTATTAACGCTGTGCATCGGGAACTCTCCATTATTTTCCCAGCAAGATCTGGCTCATTGCCTGGTGATGCAAGAACAATTTCAATATCCAGGTACTTCATCTTGAGATTATTAGTTTGGAAGACTCCACATTTTAAAAAATTCATTCATGGGATGTGGGCGTTACTGGCTATTGCCCATAGGGAGTTCTAGGATTTTGACCCCTTGCTGGCTGTTGTCAGTTCTTGAGTTTGGTTCCTCAAGGATCATGCATCATATCTCTTAGCCTTTCTGAGGCTGGGTGAGGACTATGCTTCACCTATCATCCAATCATCCTGCAGCATTATTAATTAGAAGTACAGAAAGTTTCAACAGATAGACTGTGGGGAGATGGTCTGTGGCAGTGATCTGTGTTTCTTAAAATTCATTATCAGGATGTGTAAAATAATAACATAATGAATAAAATAAATGTTATTTATTCATCCCTGGTTCCCATGAGAAGGTAACTGAGTGGCATGCTGGGGTATTTCAGAGGGCAGTTGAGAGTCAACCACATTGCTGAGAGTCTGGAGTCACATGTAGGCCAGACAAGGTAAGGACAGCAGATTTCCTTCCCTAAAGGACATTAGTGAGCCAGATGTGTCTATAATGAGTATCCAAGAGCTTCATGGTCACTTTTACTGATATGAACTTTTTATTTTAGGATTTTTTAGACTGAATTCAGATTCTCAAACTGTCACTATGCCCAGGCCTCTGTATTTCTAGTCCAGTAATGTAACCACTTCCCTATATCCCATTTTTACAGTGAAAATAACCATTAAGATTGCCAGTTTCAAGCATAGCAGATGCCACAATCCCTACATTTAAGCAATGAGTGGAATTAACTATCGGATATGTGAATGGATACCCGCATTAAATTACTGTCTTTTAATCAATTGCAAGTATTCTAAAGTTAAAACCATCGAATTTATTAATATTGTAACAACAACAAGTGGTAACTTTCTTAAACTGAGCAAGAACATCCACAACCTTGGTGTTGTGTTTGACCCCGAGTTGTGTTTCTGACCACATATCCGCACTATCACCAAGACTTCTACATCTGCAACATCGCTCAACTCTGACCTTCCCTCAGCTCCTCTGCTGCTGAAACCCTAAGTCATGTCTTTCTCACCTCTAGACTTGACTATTCCAATGCTGTCCTGGCCAGCCTCCCATCATCCATCATCCATCCTCCGTAAACTTGTGCTCATCCAAAACTCTGCTGCCCGTATCTTAACTCACTGCAAATCTCATTCACCCATCACACCTGTGCTCGTTGTCCTACATTGATTGCCGGTCCAGCAATGCTCAATTTTAAAATACTCATCCGAGCTTTACAATCCCTCCATGGTCTCTCCCCTATCTCTGTAATCTCCTCCAGTTTTACAAGACTTTGAGATCTCTGCGCCTCTCCAATTCAGGCCTCTTGTGCATTCTGATATTCATTGCTCCACCATCGGCAGTCATGTCATCAGCTGTCCGTGCCCTAAGCTCTGGAATTCCCTCCCCAAATCTTTCTACCTCTCTCTCCTTTTTTTAGATGCTCATAAAAACCTACCTCTTTGATGAAGCTTTTGGTCACCTGTCCTGATTTCTCCTTCTATTGTTCAGTGTCAAAAAATGTCAAAAATGTTTTTTTATTTATATCTTTCTATTTAAGTGCCTTGGGAGTTTTGCTACATTAAATGTGCTATATAAATGCAAGTTGTTGTTTTTGTTGTAATATTATAGCTTGTAATCATTTGTGTGTATCCATTATTCTACACATAATCCATCAGAGTCGTATAATTAGATTATATCACACCAGGTGTTTACTGATCTCAGTGTAACTCATCAAATCCCTCAACTGGATTCTGCACTTTGACCGTGCTACTGGGTAACTTATGTCTGAACAATAAGACATTTTTTATGTCAAAAGTCCTGCTGTCCTGAGGTATAATTCGGAAGCAGAGTGAAAGTGTGTTTGTATATTACACAAGACTCCTTTGGGAAAGCTGTAACAAAGACATTCCACCAATAAGTGGCAAGTAACATTCGCGCCACACAAGTGCCAGGCAATGACCATGTCCAACAAGAGAGAATCTAACCATCTCCCCTTGACATTCAATGGCATTGCCATCACTGAGTCCCCCACTATCAACATCCTAGGGGCTACCATTGACCAGAAACTGATCTGGAGTAGCCATATAAATACCATGGCTACAAGAGCAGGTCAGAGGCTAGGAATCCTGCGGCGAGTAACTCACCTCCTGACTCCCCAAAGTCTGTCCACCATCTACAAGGCACAAATCAGGAGTGTGATGGAATACTCTCCACTTGCCTGGATGGGTGCAGCTCCAACAACACTCAAGAAGCTCGACACCATCCAGGACAAAGCAGCCCGCTTGATTGGCACCCCATCCACTTCTACATTCGCTCCCTCCACCACCGACGTAAAGTGGCAGCAGTGTGTACCATCTACAAGATGCACTGCAGCAACGCACCAAGGCTCCTTAGACAGCACCTTCCAAACCCACGACCTCTAGAAGGACAAGGGCAGCAGTTGCATGGGAACACCACCACCTGCAAGTTCCCCTCCAAGTCACACATCACCCTGACTTGGAACAATATCACCATTCCTTCACTGTCGCTGGGTCAAAATCCTGGAACTCCCTTCCTAACTGCACTGTGGGTGTACCTACCTCACATGGACTGCAGCGGTTCAAGAAGGCAGCTCACCACCACCTTCTCAAGGGAAATTAGGGATGGGCAATAAATGCTGGCCTAGCCAGCGACGCCCACATCCCAGGAATGAATAAAAAAAATTTTAACAATGGTATAATTAAGTAATATTCCATGCTAGAATTGGGAATTCTATCCAATAAAAAATTGCCAGGAAGTGGTGTGATCCATTCAACACTGTTCAAACAAGAGGAGGCATATTAGCATCCTTCACTTTGATCTAGTAGATTTTCACATGAACTTAACTGAATGCTGTATCGAAAAGCATGTTGCTAGAAATATGAAAATGTAATCATCATTGCATTTTTCTGAATGTCTTTAAATCAGTTGTAACACTGATATTATATATCTCTACATTCAGAATTATTCTCTTGATTTTAATTGAAAAATTCAAAGTGATGATTCTCATTTTGGGCTGCTTCATTTGACTTGCTTTGAGATCCTGTGCTTCAGCTAATCGAGATGTCTCCATAGTGACTCCCTGACTAGGTAATTCACATATAATAGACTGTCATCAAGGAGACAGAATGTATTTTTACAAGGCTCAATTCAAGTGTCAACCATTTATTATGTTCATCAAAAATATAGCTCTCTGTTTATTCAGTGTTATTTGTGATAAGGATTGCAAAGCAAAGAGCAAATGATGCAGGAATCAAAGTTACCAGCTGGTTAGCTTATAGTGTTTTGCACAGATGGGTTTAACTCCTGTGAGGAGCACCACAATGGGTGTTTATAAAATACAGTACATAGCAGAAAGAACGATGTGAAACAGGCATAATTTTCAGCAAACATTGGATTAATTCTCTGTGACAATGTAAAATAGACTTACATTTCTATAGCACCTTTCACAACCTGAGGATGTCTCAAAGCACTTTACAGATAATGCAGCACAGTCACTGTTGTAATGCAGGAAACACAGCAGCCAATTTACACACAGCAAGATCCCACAAACAGCAATGTGATAATGATCAGATATCTTTATTTAGTGATTTTGGTTGAGGGATAACTATATACTATATACCCGGAAGAACTACCCAGCACTTTTCGAAATAGTGCCATGGGATCTTTTATATCTACCTGAGAGGCCAGATAAGGCCATGGTTTAATGTTTTGTACAAAACATGGCAGACAGACAATACAACACCACACTGGAGGGTCAGCCTGGACAGACAGTATAACACTGCACTGGAGGGTCAGTCTGGACAGACAGTACAACACTGCACTGGAGCCTCAGTCTGGACAGACAATACAACACCACACTGGAGCCTCAGTCTGGACAGACAATACAACACTGCACTGGAGGGTCAGCCTGGACAGACAGTATAACACTGCACTGGAGGGTCAGCCTGGACAGACAGTACAACACCACACTGGAGGGTCAGCCTGGACAGACAGTATAACACTGCACTGGAGGGTCAGTCTGGACAGACAGTACAACACTGCACTGGAGCCTCAGTCTGGACAGACAGTGCAACACTACACTGGAGGGTCAGTCTGGACAGACAGTACAACACTGCACTGGAGCCTCAGTCTGGACAGACAGTACAACACCGCACTGGAGGGTCAGCCTGGACAGACAGTATAACACTGCACTGGAGCCTCAGTCTGGACAGACAGTACAACACTGCACTGGAGCCTCAATCTGGACAGACAATACAACACCACACTGGAGGGTCAGCCTGGACAGACAGTACAACATTGCACTGGAGGCTCAGCCTGGACAGACAGTATAACACTGCACTGGAGCGTCAGCCTGGACAGACAGTACAACACTGCACTGGAGCCTTGTTCAAGAAGGGGAGTAGAGACAGCCCTGGTAATTATAGACCTGTGAGCCTTACTTCGGTTGTGGGTAAAATGTTGGAAAGGGTTATAAGAGACAGGATTTATAATCATCTTGAAAAGAATAAGTTCATTAGAGATAGTCAGCACGGTTTTGTGACGGTAGGTCGTGCCTCACAAACCTTATTGAGTTTTTTGAGAAGGTGACCAAACAGGTGGATGAGGGTAAAGCAGTGGATGTGGTGTATATGGATTTCAGTAAGGCGTTTGATAAGGTTCCCCACGGTAGGCTATTGCAGAAAATACGGAAGTATGGGGTTGAAGGTGATTTGGAGCTTTGGATCAGAAATTGGCTAGCTGAAAGAAGACAGAGGGTGGTGGTTGATGGCAAATGCTCATCCTGGAGTTTAGTTACTAGTGGTGTACCGCAAGGATCTGTTTTGGGGCCACTGCTGTTTGTCATTTTTATAAATGACCTGGAAGAGGGTGTAGAAGGGTGGGTTAGTAAATTTGCGGATGACACTAAGGTCGGTGGAGTTGTGGAAAGTGCCAAAGGATGTTGTAGGATACAGAGGGACATAGATAGGCTGCAGAGCTGGGCTGAGAGATGGCAAATGGAGTTTAATGCGGAAAAGTGTGAGGTGATTCACTTTGGAAGGAGTAACAGGAATGCAGAGTACTGGGCTAATGGGAAGATTCTTGGTAGTGTAGATGAACAGAGAGATCTTGGTGTCCAGGTGCATAAATCCCTGAAGGTTGCTACCCAGGTTAATAGGGCTGTTAAGAAGGCATATGGTGTGTTAGCTTTTATTAGTAGGGGGATTGAGTTTCGGAGCCACGAGGTCATGCTGCAGCTGTACAAAACTCTGGTGAGACCGCACCTGGAGTATTGCGTGCAGTTCTGGTCACCGCATTATAGGAAGGATGTGGAAGCTTTGGAAAGGGTGCAGAGGAGATTTACTAGGATGTTGCCTGGTATGGAGGGAAGGTCTTACGAGGAAAGGCTGAGGGACTTGAGGTTGTTTTCGTTGGAGAGAAGGAGGAGGAGAGGTGACTTAATAGAGACATATAAGATAATCAGAGGGTTAGATAGGGTGGATAGTGAGAGTCTTTTTCCTCGGATGGTGATGGCAAACACGAGGGGACATAGCTTTAAGTTGAGGGGTGATAGATATAGGACAGATGTTAGAGGTAGTTTCTTTACTCAAAGAGTAGTAGGGGCGTGGAACGCCCTGCCTGCAGCAGTAGTAGACTCGCCAACTTTAAGGGCATTTAAGTGGTCATTGGATAGACATATGGATGAAAATGGAATACTGTAGGTCAGATGGTTTCACAGGTCGGCGCAACATCGAGGGCCGAAGGGCCTGTACTGCGCTGTAATGTTCTAATTCTAATATCAAGGGCTGGTGGCGGGCATCGAAGACACTTGTGACCACGTGTTGGAGGAAGCTTTTCATTGGTGTAAGCCGCTGTCAGTTAACAATGCAGAAGGTACGGCCAGGCTATAAAACAATCCCCTGGACAAACAGGGAGGCTCCGATTCACGGCCACAACATTCCTGCCCAACTCCATGCCCTTAGTCAATTCTCTATTTTTTTCCCAAGCAGCAGTTCTTGTCTCTCATCCCCACTAAAACTTCACCCCCATCATTCATTTCTTTATCGTTATTTATTGCCAATGACCTTCCCCATCACATCCAATGTTTGTGAGCAGATGTAGACTGGCCCCCTGGTTCAGTGATGTCTCTCTGCAGATTCTACTCCAGGCCGTTAGGGAAAGGCGTGAGGTTCTTTTTCCCCTCAGTTGGCACCAAAAGATCCTTACGCCTGACCAAGGCGGCCTGGACAGAGGTGGCAGAGGTGAGAAACCAGATGAGAACGTGGGTGCAGTGTAGGAAACGGGTCAATGACCTGCTCCGACCCACCAGGGTAAGTGTGATGGTTGCATGGTACCAAAGGGTCTCTCATGGTGTTGATAACAATTTATATTTGTGAGTGGGCAGGTATGCCAGGCGATGGAATGGGTGGTCAGCTTCAGTGCTGTATGGAAATTGAGGCCAAATCGTGTGGAAGTCTGGCATATGTGAGCCCTTGGATGCAAGGTGTGACTGATGGGACAGCATGTGTGATGGAGATGCTTGCAGACAATGGGGTGAGGTGTCACTTGGCATAGAAATAACTCTGCACTTTGTCATGCAGGATAAGCAGAGACATAATGTGAGAGAAAGGTCAAAGACAGGAGGCGGTGTTCCTGACCTGAGGCTGCTCATCCTGCAGAGGGAGAGGCTCTGCAGCTCGCAGGAGAGGATGGAGGACGAGCAGTAGCAGACGGTGAGGCTGGTAGGCTGGCATAAGCATAGAAATGAATTCAACCTGGTGATGGCACATGGGCACACAGGTGGAACATGAAGAGATGTGAAGCTTTCATTCTGTGATGAACCCTAATGTGGTTCTGTTTGTTCTCTACTGCAGCTCATTGCAATCTCAGGTCCAGGCCACAACCATGTGAAGATGAAGATGACACCACCGTCCCAGAGGATGCACCAGGACCTGCCTCTTCATCAACCTCCGCCAGCGATGTTACACCCACATGGGTCACAGAGGGGTTGCGTTTAGAATCAGGGTCACAATCTGTTGATCACAACACAGACACGTTACAGCAGTAGACGGAGAGTGTGACAGCCAGGTCCCTGACACTCGGAGGAATGCTGCGGACCAGGCCCCTGCTAAGACCCACGCTGATGACGGACCTCTGGTAGTGGCCTCATGAAGCCTCCTGGACATGCAGCAAAAGGTAGAGGAACATATCGCAGAGATGCCAGAGGTCATGTGCAACTTTGCGCGAGTGATAGAGGAGTCCATGCAAGCCATGAGTTTCGCCACATCTCAGGCATGTGAGCTCACGGCCTTGTCCATAGAGAGATTGCTGACTGTCATGAAGAGCCAGTTGGATCACTCAATCCATATGCGGTCCAACCTGCTACTCGCTGTAGCCATGGGGTCAATGTAGCAGTGGCTAGGCGAGAGGGGAACGAAGCATATGGATCTCCCTCCAGGTACCCCTACACTTCAGGGAGACAGACAGGTGCCATTGTGCACCCAGAGGGATGGGAAGTGCTTTCCAACTGCCCCGGGGCCATCGTCTCAGGACAACTCCCCCCGGGGTGAGTGGCCTCTCCTCATCTCCTCCATCATTGACCCCATTACTTCCAGTAGGCGAAGCCGCAGAGGATGCCGATGTACGAGTGCAGGAGCCCCCCATTAGGCCGGAGCCCTCAAGGCCTTGGACCTCCAGAGGACGCCCGTCACAGTCATCAAAGGAGCGCACTGAGCATATGGTCTCCATCAGCTGCTGATGTGGGGCTTGACCAAGACGTAGTGGCCGTAAGCGTACACATGAGTTACTGAGAGCATGAAGGTGGCACGGGGTGTCCATTAACTTTATTTGTCACGTAAATATTTCACAATATATCTGTTTCAAATTACTCATGTGTGCATCATCTTCAAGTTTGGACTAGCTTAGTCGGAGAGTTAAATGTACTGGCATGCCTCAGGGTTGGCACACTTTGATGGTCACAGAGGAGGTAGGGACATTGCCTTTAATGTGGAAGTAACGATGTTGAGTATCAGCGGTCAATCTTCAATGAATGTTCATGTTAGTGTCCAGTTTTGTTCTTGGTAGTCTGTGGGACATGGCTGCACCTGCAGGGCCAGCTGACCCTACCATTTGTGCACTATTGTTCTGCCTGTTGCTGGTGTTGTGACCTCCGTTGCTGAGAGGCAGAGCCCTCCTTAGCAACATCCTCTCCCCCTCCTCCCGAGCTTCCATGAAAATTGGGTGTATGAGACCCATGTTATTCCAACAGTATAACTGTGTCCATAAGGCAGGGAAATGAAAACATCCTTGTCCATTGCTTTCATCCATAGAAGTGATGAGCAGTGAGTTGCTAAACTCCTCCCATTGTCCACACACAGCCACCCCACTCTGGCCTCCTCTCAATTTGATCTGCAATTCTTGCAGCCCCACCTGCGTCTTGAGATATTGTGAGAATATGGTTCGTGTGAGCTTTCAGCTCGAGGCCGTGACCCTGTACCCTCCTCCTATCACCCTCACACTTGTCCCCATTACCCTTGACCCTCCCAACATCATCTTGCACCTTCCCTCTTTAACCCTTCAACCAAACCCCATTACCCTGGACCCTGTCATCATCCAATTGGACGTGTCGTCTCTCCCCATTGAGCCTACACCTGTCTCCGTTGACATGCCCCCTCTGATCCTAGACCCCGCATTATCCTTAGGGTTCTTGTTTGATCCCTTGACCCGCCCTATCAGACCTTTGCTTATCCCAACCTCAGACTGGACTTTTCCCGCTACCGAATTGAACACTCCCCTGTGTTGGATGTGATCGTTTCCTCTACCAGCCAGCACCCTGAGTTTGACCCACAGGACCCCAATGTGGACACTATGACCCCTCTATTTAGGCCCCTTCTTTTCCTTCCCTTAACTGGCATTGCCAAATCTCTCACCATTGATATGACCAGAATCTTAACTGGAACAGCTATATAAGATGAGATGTATCCCAGGCTGTTATGTGAGGCAAGGGAGGAGATAGCAGGGGCTCTGACACAAATTTTCAAATCCTCTCTGGCCACAGGAGAGGTATCAGAGGACTGGAGGACAGCGAATGTGGTGCCATTATTCAAGAAGGGGAGCAGGGATAAACCAGGTAATTACAGGCTGGTGAGTCTAACATCAGTGGTTGGGAAACTATTGGAAACATTTCTGAAGGACAGGATTAATCTCCACTTGGAGAGGCAGGGATTAATCGAGGATAGTCAGGATGGCTTTGTTAGGGGGAGATCATGTCTGACAAATTTGATTGAAATTTTCGGGGAGGTGACTAGATGTGTAGATGAGGGTAAAGCAGTAGATGTAGTCTACATGGACTTCAGTAAGGCTTTTGATAAGGTCCCGTATGGGAGATTGGTTAAGAAGGTAAGAGCCCATGGGATCCAGGGCAATTGGCAAATTGGATCCAAAATTGGCTTAGTGGCAGAAGGCAGAGGGTGATGGTCGAGGGTTGTTTTTGTGATTGGAAGCCTGTGACCAGTGGTGTACCACAATGATTTAGACATGAATATAGGAGGTATGATCAGTAATGTTTGCAGATGACATAAAAATTGGTGGTGTCGTAAATAGTGAGGAGGAAAGCCTTAGATTACAGGACGATATAGATGGGCTGGTGAGATGGGCAGAGCAGTGGCAAATGGAATTTAATCCTGAGAAGTGTGAGGTGATGCATTTTGGGAGGACTAACAAGGCAAGGGAATAGACAATGGATGGTAGGACTCTAGGACGTACAGAGGGTCAGAGGGACCTTGGTGTACTAGTCCATAGATCACTGAAGGCAGCAGCACAGGTAGATAAAGTAGTTAGGAAGGCATTTGGGATACTTGCCTTTATTAGCCGAGGCATAGAATATAAGAGCAGGGAGGTTATGATGGAGCTGTATAAAATACTAGTTAGGCCACAGCTGGAGTATTGTGTACAGTTCTGGGCACCACATTATAGGAAGGATGTGATTGCACTGGAGAGGGAGCAGAGGAGATTCACCAGGATGTTGCCTGGGCTGGAGCATTTCAGCTATGAAGAGAGATCGGATAGGCTAGGTTTGTTTTCCTTAGAGCAGAGAAGTCTGAGGGGGGACATAATTGAGGTATACAAAATTATGAGGAGCATAGATAGGATAGATAGGAAGAAACTTTTTCCCTTAGTAGAGGTGTCAATAACCAGGGGGCATAGATTTAAGGCAAGGGGCCAGAGGTTTAGAGAGGATTTGAGGAAAAAAATTTTCACCCAGAGGATGGTTGGAATCTGGAACACACTGCCTGAAGGGGTGGTAGAGGCAGGAAACCTCACAACATTTGAGAAGTATTTAACTGAGCACTTGAAACGCCATAGCATACAAGGCTGGAAAATGGGATTAGAATAGATAGGCTTGATGGCCGGCACAGACATGGTGGGCCGAAGGGCCTGTTTCTGTGCTGTATAACTCTATGACTCCATGAGTCTATGAGATCAGAGGCTGGGAATTCTGTGAAGAGTAACCCACCTCCTGACTCCCCAGAGCCTGTCTACTAACTACAAGGCACAAGTTAGGAGTGTGATGGAATATTCTCCAATTGCCTGGATGGGGGCTACTCCAACAACACTCAAGAAGGTAGACACCATCCAGGACAAAGCAGCCCACTTGATGGCACCCCATCCACAAACATTCACTCCCTCCACCACAGACGCACAGTGGCAGCAGTGACCATCTACAAGATGCACTGCAGCAATGCACCAAGGCTCCTTAGACAGAACCTTCCAAACCTGCGACCACTACCACCTAGAAGGACAAGGACAGCAGACACATGGGAAAACCACAACCTGCAAGTTCCTCCCCAAGCCACACATCATCCTGATTTGGAACTGTTGCTGGGTCAAAATGCTGGAACTTTACACCACATGGACTGCAGTGGTTCAAGAAGGTGACTCACCATCACCTGCTCAAAGGCATTTAGAGATGGGCAATAAATGGGCAATTTGATTGGATTATTCCAGTACAGGAAAGACTCCCAATGAAGGTTATTAACATCAGTTGCAGTATTTTCAAGTCTGCGTTCAGTAAACTCATTGTCTTGTGTATTGTTTCCCACAATAATAACAATATCCTGTCAGGCACAAAGGAACTTTAAATAGATCCTGTTGTAAAATCAGAGGAGACAAAAACTGCAATTCTCATTAATATTCTCATCTCTTTGTTAAAGAAAATTCCATCAAATTTGCAATTGTATGAATTCTTTCAACAAAGAACTCATGGGGCAGCAATTCTGTTGCTGCTGAAAGCCTCACAGTGTGTCCCTCACCTTGTTCGGCAGTAGGTGAATGCTGAATGTAACAAAGATTAACAGAGAATAAAATGTGAAATGCTGGAAATCTGAAATAGAAACTGCATATGTACAGCTGGTCTGTGAGTGAAGAGAAGAGATTAGGTTAATGCTTTATCTGTCAGCCCCACTAGAACTGGGGACTCGATGATTGTCGAGTCCCTTTACTGAATAATATAAAGCGGGGAGGGTTCCCCTGAACCTACTATCCCAAAACAGAAGATTAATAACCTCTGAACAGGTTCAAGAAACTGGAAAGACAGTGAAAACATATTAGAAGAATAAAAGGAAAGTTAAAACCACTGAAATGGAAATAACAGTGGAATGTGCATGGACAAAGCAGCCTGGAGAATGGGGCAGAACAATGAAGATCTGATGTGTGAAGTTATTGCTGCAGTGTATGACAGCATTACCATATAAATAGGCATGTGTACATTTATAGAAAAATACCAACAACAGATTATTTTTAGTTCCAATGCTCCGACCAGCATGCGTGTGTGGGGCAGACTCAATGGACCAGCTTGTCTTCTGCCTTTCAATCGTGTGTGTATCTTATCTTTATGCTTCCTTGTTCTGGACACATCCACAAATGGAAACATGTTCTCCAATTCCACCCCATCAAACCCCATCAAAATTTTAAAGACCTGTATTTAGAGAAAAGAGGCCCAGCTGCTCAATCTTTCCTGACAGTTGCACCTTCCTGGTGTTAGAGAAGATCACTCACGAGGAAGGGGTGAGGCCATGGAGGAATTCAAAAATCATGAGGTTAAATTCCTGCAGCTACAAAAAGTAAACAGTCCATTCTGTACATCAGGAGAGATTTGAGATGTTATGTATGAGATGAGCAACCAGAGTGTTCACACTAGTGAACCTCCCTGTGAGGACATAGATCCCAGTCCTGTTGAGGGACAAACAATCACTTTTGAATAGGTGCCTCCTGCCCCAATGCCTCAAGAATCTGAGGCCCTCCCTCCTGCACCAATGCCTCAAGAATCTGAGGCCCTCCCTCCTGCACCAATGCCTCAAGAATCTGAGGCCCTCCCTCCTGCACCAATGCCTCAAGAATCTGAGGCCCTCCCTCCTGCACCAATGCCTCAAGAATCTGAGGCCCTCCCTCCTGCACCAATGCCTCAAGAATCTGAGGCCCTCCCTCCTGCACCAATGCCTCAAGAATCTGAGGCCCTCCCTCCTGCCCCAATGCCTCAAGCCACACATTGACCCTCCCTATCTTTTTACCTTTACTCTCGCTAGCGCATGGCACTGAGAGTAATCCAGAGATTACTACCTTTGAGGTCCTACTTTTTAACTTTGCCCCTAGCTCCTGAAAATCTGACCGTAGGACCTCAATACCTGCCCTTGCTATGTCTTTGGTACCAACGTGTACCACAACTTCTGGCTCACTCCCTTCCCCCTGCAGAATATTCTGCACTCTCTCCCTGAAGTCTTTTGTCCTAATAATCCCCTCTCCCAATTTTCCCTTAACTCAATGAGTGTAATAAATATTTATGTGAATTAAATCCAAGCCCAAGTCTGCGGTTTATTCACTTTGTAAGATTTGATCTAAACAGTAACTGTTTGGCCTCTCTTTGACTGAGCTCCTGAATGATTTCAGTGGGGGTGGGATTGAGGATATTGTTATGTCTGTCAATGTTAGTCAGAAGATGGAAATGAAGAGAGGAGGGTCTTAAGTCAGGGAGAAATGTCAGAGAATTCTCTCAGGAGCAGCAACCAAGCTCTGGGGAATCTTCACTCTGATGAAGCAATTTCTTCAAAGGAAGGGATTGATCGGATACCACAGCTTCTGAATGCACAAAATTCAACTAGTCTGCTCAAGATGTTAATCTGCACATATTCACACAGTGGATCAAAGTTTGCCCCTCATCCAATGATTAACTGCATCATACAGAGCAAGCATTTGACAATAGGGAGCAGGCTCTTTATCCCACCGTTCAGGCTCTTAGTCAGTCTGTAACTTGAGTGGATTTGTCATCTTTTAGTTCAACTATAATTTGACAGACTATAAAACTATTTGGAGAACTATCTGGGAGGGGAGTTCAAACTTAAGTCAGGTGAAAGCTTGCTGTCTCTCTCCCATCTTTTCTGTTCACTAAATCCTCCCCACCTGCCTATATCTGCCATCATTTGCTCCTAGCCTTAATTGCCAAGACATGCTGTGGCCTCTCCTCCCACTCTCCTGGCATCTTCCCCTCTTTCATGCATCGCACCTTGTTCCATTGCTCCCGCCTTTCATTCACACGTCTGGCTATGTGGGAGTCAGGCTTCCTATCTCAGGCAGCACTGGTTTGGACTTCTAAAGAAATCATTGCAAAGATTAAATTTGGTATTTGTTCCATGACTGTTGGAAGTGTATCCATGTCTGTTTCTCTCTCTATGTATATTATAAAGCGTTAATGCAGAGTATTATTTAAACTGACAATATATGTTGGTTTGCTTCATGCAATAATTAATGAAGAAACTTTGCCAAATGACTCAAGGCTAAAATGAGACTCCAGGTTCGTTTGCTTGACATGTAATCAATGGACCCTTCTTTGTCTAAAAGTGATGGTTCAGTCTGCTGTAAGATAATGAACGGAAGCTTCAGCAATCAAAATTATGCAGATTTTTTTGTTCATTGGCCGATCAATATGAATGACTTTGAGACACTGATTGCTCTCATACAGATAGTCCTTCATCATTTATACATAGATGTGGGAAAGCTACACCATTTATACAGCTACTGTGCTTATCTGACAGGATGGACAAATCAATACTGTTTCCTCTGTCACCATATCATCATGTCCTGGTCCTGAATGACACCGCCAGTGTTATACACGATTAGGTTTTTTTTATTGAAACCCTGAAACCTCTGCCGATGGTTCATTATTTAAAGGCACCGTTTGGTGCAGTACTACGCCAGACAGAGCAGGAACGTCTAACGATTGTTACTTTGGTTACGAGGAGAGACTGGAGAAACTGAATTGTTCTTCTTGGATCAGTGAAGGTTAAGGGGAGATTTCATAGAGGTGTTCCAAATTTATGAAGGGTTTTGATAAGAGTAAATAAGGTGAAACTGTTTCTGGGGCAGGAGGGTTGGTAATCAGTGGCACAGATTTAAGGTAATTGGCAAAAGAGCCAGAGGGGAAATGACGAAAAATATTGTGCAGTGAGTTGTACCTACATTGGCTCCCGGTCTGGCGATATCTCAATTTTAAAATTCTCATCCTTGTTTTCAAATCCCTCCATGGCCTTGCCCTCCCCATCTCTGTAATCTTCTCTAGCCCCACAATCCTCTGAGATTCTGCACAGCTCTAATTCCTGCCTCTTGTGCATTCCTGATTTTAATTGCTCCACCATTGGCTGCTGTGCCTTCAGCTGCCTGGGCGACGCTCTGGAATTCCCTCCCTAAACCTCTCCACTTCTCTCTGTCCTCCTTTAAGACACCCCTTAAAATTTAGCTCTTTGACCGAGATTTGGTCACCTGCCCTAATATCTCCTTATATGGCTCTGTGTCAAATTGGCTGAGATAGCAAAAGTTGCTGGTAGCTGTGGATGATTTGAGCAGGAGGAAGAAAGGATAATTTTTGGAAAGAGATTAAACTAAGTTGAAAACAGAGGACGATATCCATCCCATCATCAGATGACCCGTTATTATGCTGGTGTTGTGGAGAGCCATCAGCAGGCAGGCTATGGGTCACACGGATCAATTCTACTTTAACATGGAACATTCACACATAAAGCCAAGTATTCCACAAAGCAGTGGCAGTTAAAGCAAGATTGAAACAGTGCCATGGCAACTGTTAATAAAGAGCCAAAGCAGTACCAAAGGGTAATCTCCCGCAGCTTTATGCCAACAAAACTATAGCTCCTTGTGTTTGGCTCCCAGCACCATATCTTGGCTTTAACCTCAATTTCACCAAATACATCTCAGTCTTATTCCAGATGTCTGTAATCTTCTGTAAAGAAAGGAGTTTTATTTATAAAAGCATTTTGCACAACCTCAGGATGTTCCAAAGAACTTCTCAGCCAATGAAGTGCTTTTGAAATGTAGTCACTGTTGTAATGTAGGAAAGAAATGCAGCAGCCAATTTGAGCACAGCAAGATCCCACAAACAGCAATGAAATAAATGGCCAGATAACCTGCTTCAGCAAAGTTGGTTAAGGGATGAATATTGGCTGGGAGACTGAGGAGAACTCATCTGCTCTTCTTTGAAATATTACTATGGGATCTTTCACATACACCTAAGATGCAGCTTCAAATTAACAATGCAGCACTCACTCGAGACTGGACTTTTTCTTTATTTGTTTGTGGGATGTGGGCATCCCTTGAACTGAGTGGCTTGCTAGGCCATTTCAGAGGGCATTTAAGAGTCAACCACATTGCTGTGGGTCTGCAGTCACATGTAGGCCAGACCAGGTAAGGATGGCAGATTTCCTTCCCTAAAGGACATTAGTGAACCTGATGGGTTTTTACAACAATCGACAATAGGTAAATTGGTGATAGGTAAATTGACTGTTGTAAAAATTGCCCCTAGTGTAGGGAGGTGATAGGGAATATGGGATTACTGTAGGGTTAGTATAAATGGGTGGTTGTTGGTCGGCACAGACTTGGTGGGCCGAAGGGCCTGTTTCAGTGCTGTATCTCTAAAAAATAAATAAATAAATAAATAAAATAGTTTCATGGTCACCATTAGACGAGCTTTTTTTTGAAAAAAATTGTAGATTTATTAATTGAATTCACATTTCACCATCTATCATGGTGGGATTCAAAACCATGTCCCCAGAGCATTAGCATGGGCTCTAGATTACTAGTCTAGTGATGTTACCACTACACCACTGCCTCAATCTGGATTATGTACTCAAGACTCTGGAGTGAGATTTGAATCTATAAGCTCCTGACCAGAGGCGAGAGGGCTACCCATTGAACCAAGGCTAACACCTCACAGTGCAAAATTCCAAGCTTAGCTTCTCTCCCCATATTTGATCCCTTCCCTTCCTCCTCCCAATAAATACTTGCAAAAACATTATGCAGCGAGTCGTTGTGCTCTGGAATGCACGGCTTGAAAGGGCAGTGAAAGCAGATTCAACATTAACATTCAAAAGGGAATTGGATAAATACTTGAAGGGGAAAAGGTTGCAGGGCTATGGGGAAAGAGCAAGGAAATAGGACTAATTGGGCAGCTCTTTCAAAGAGCTGGCACAGGACCGATGGGCCGAATGGCCTCATGTGCTGTAATATTTTATAGTCTTGAAAGAAGTGGTATTTTGGGTGCGAACAGGACTTGTTTAATGAGCATTTGTTTGGGTGAAGGTGTTCTACTTTGTATTGTTTCAGCTCATAAACCAATTTCTACCTTTGGATCTGCTGTGTGTTTTGCAGAAAAATCCTTTGCCTTAATTTTTAGTCTAGCTGGAAATATCAGAATTCTGAAGTGAGAGAAGCAATTGTGGGAACCGGAACAAAGCTGTGGGTGGATATCATCCACCCCCTCACTCTGTGAAATATGCACGGGGGCAGATGTAACATTTCCTTGCAATAAACAACCCCCTTTTTCTTGTTAAACAGTATTGATTTTTCTGTAAAATAATATTTAAAAACCTCCAGATAATCAAACCTAATAATTTTGTGTCTAAGCACAACAGATAATTTATTTATTTATCTGCACAAATATTTTGCTGATTGGTCTACAAAAGTCTGTAAGTGACCCTGGACTGAGTGTTTTATCAGGAGTGCTTGGACGCAGCTTGTGGTGAACCCTCAGACCTCAGGGTCTGTGTTGTTGGGAAATTAACTGGCAGAATTCTCGGCTTCCTCACAGGCAATTCCTCACACAGATTTTAAATTCTCTTCATTGCTTTCAAATCTCTCCATGGAATTGCCCTCTCTCTATCCCACTAATCTCCTCCAGCCTCACAACACTCCGAGATCTTTGTGCTCCTCCAATTCTGGCCTCTTGCGCATTCCCACCTTCTTGTACCCACCATTGGTTGCTGTGCCTTCAGCTGTCTGGGCTCTAAGCTCTGGGATTCCCTCCCTAAACCTCTCCACCTCGCTCTCCCTCTGTAAGATTCTCCTTAAAATCTACCTCTTTGACTAGGCATTTGGTCACCAGACCTAATATCCCCTGATGTGGCTCCGGGTCAAATTTTGTCTGATTATTATTATCGGCTATCCCTTGCAGACGAGGATGATTGTCTTCCGTGAGTCCACTGATGAGGCCGATTCGGAATCTACAGACCTTATGGCACGTAGAGCATTTGTTGTCATGTGGGATGTCTGGTCGTGTATTATTATTTCGGGTCATGTCTTGTTCTTTTTGCCGATCTCGCTTTTCCCCATCATTTTGTTGTCGCTGGGTCTCAAAATGCTGGGATCCTTTCCACAGACTCTGCCTCCATCTGGTTCAGTCCAGGGTGATGGTCTCCCAGGAGCTGATGTCAATGTTGCATTTCGTCATGTTGGCTTTCAGAACATCCATGATGTGCTTCTTTTGTCCTCCTCTGGTGCCCTGACTGAGCTGGGAGAAGAAGACCTGCTTTGGGAGCCTGGTATCTGACATACGAACTATGTGATCAACCCAGTGAAGCTGATGGCAGATAATCATAGCCTCGATGCTTGTGAGAGGAAGACTGATGTTAGTGCGTCTGTCCTCCCACTTGATATGTAGGATCGTCCACAGGCAGTGCTGAGGATATGACTGCAGTGCTTTGAGGTGCTTCCTGTAGGTTGTCCATGTTTCAGCCCCGTACTGTAAGGTAGGGATCACGACCACATGGTAGATCAGGAACTTGGTTTCAGTTTTTATGTCACAATCTTCAAACACTCACTTCCTCAGGTAGCCAAAGGCTGCACCAGCAGATTTCAGGCAATGCTGGATTTCTTCGTCAATGTCAGCCTTTTGTGAAAGAGAACTTCCAAGATACTAGAAGTGTTCCACATTTTCCGGATACTCAGTGTGAATTCTAATCAATGGGGCTGGGCCATGTGTATTTGGAGCTTGCTGATGGAGGATTTTAGCTTTCTGAATGTTCAGTGTAAATCCCCATCTTCTCATATGTCTCAGTAATGACTGAAATTGGGGTGATCTTAGTTTTTGTTTGGAGTCGTCTGAGATTAAATAGTTTACGGCCCATTCAATAAACAAGCGGCACTCCAGCAGAGAGCTTGTCTCTTGTCAGACGGAGCATGGCAGCTAGGAAGACCAAGAAAAGAGTTGGGGTGATGACACGACCTTGTTTGACTCAAAGGGGTCTGTAATGGATCCGTTGCTAAGGGTCACTGCTTGCATATCATCGTAAAGCAGGCAAAGAATGAGGACGAGTTTTGGAGGACATCCATACTTCAGCAGAATATTCCAGAATGCCTCATGATTTACAGAGTTGAAGGCCTTTGTCAAGTCAAAAAATGCTATGTAGAGAGGTTAATGTTGTTTGTGACATTTTTCGTGTAGTTGATGAGCTGTGAACATCAGCAGTGCCTCCTGATGGCCTAAACCCACACTGAGATTTGAGATTTGTCTGATAACACTCCTGTGAAGCATTTGGGATAAAAACAAGAAACGCTGGAAATACTCAGCAGGTCTGGCAGCATCTGTGGACAGAGAAACAGAGTTAACGTTTCAGGTCAATGACCCTTCATCAGAATTGGCAAAGGTTAGGAATGTAATAGGTTTTAAGCAAATAAAGCGGGGGTGGGGCAAGAGATAACAAAAGGCAAGGTGTTGATAGGACAGGGTCACAGAGAATAACTGACCAGAAGGTCATGGAGCAAAGGCAAATGTTAATAGTGTGCTGAAAGACAAAGCATTAGTGCAGAGAGGGTGTTAATGGACAGAAAAATGAACAGCCCTGGCCCCAAGCACAAACATGAAAAAAACAGTGGGCAGGCACATGGTAAGAAAACTTAATGATGAAACAAACTAAAATAAAATAAGGATAAAAAAGAAAAAGAAAAAAAAAGAAAATAAAAAGGGGGGGCCTGTCATGCTCTGAAATGATTGAACTCAATGTTCAGTCCTGCAGGCTGTAGTGTGCCTAATCGGTAAATGAGATACTGTTCCTCCAGCTTGTGTTGATGTTCACTGGAACACTGGAGCAATCCCAGGACAGAGATGTGGGCATGAGAGCAGGGGGGAGTGTTGAAATGGCAAGCAACCGGAAGCTTGGGGTCATGCTTTCGGACTGAGCGGAGGTGTTCCGCAAAGTGGTCACCCAGTCTGCGTTTGGTCTCCCCAATGTAGAGGAGACCACATTGTGAGCAGCGAATACAGTATACTACATTGAAAGAAGTACAAGTAAATCGCTGCTTCACCTGAAAGGAGTGTTTGGGGCCTGGGATAGTGAGGAGAGAGGAGGTAAATGGGCAGGTATTACACCTCCTGCGATTGCATGGGAAGGTGCCATGGGAAGGGGACGAGGTGGTGGGGAGTGGACCAGGGTGTCACGGAGGGAACGATCCCTTCGGAACGCTGACAGGGGAGGGGAGGGGAAGATGCGTTTGGTAGTGGCATCACACTGGAGGTGGCGGAAATGGCAGAGGATGATCCTTTGGATGTGGAAGCTGGTGGGGTGGAAAATGAGGACAAGGGGGACCCTGTCACGGTTCTGGGAGGGAGGGGATGTTTTACTTTGATTAAGGTGCTATATAAATACAAGTTTTTGTTGGTCGCCTCCATTCTAAATTCATGTTTAAAATAGAGAAAGCCAGCATAAATATACTGACTTAGGCGAGTAGAATATTTAAACAGTTTTGAATTAAAGCTGGGACCATGGAAAGTCTCAACATGAAATGGCCACAAATGCTTCACCCACTAAAAACAGAGATTCCTGAATTGCAGCTTCTCCCTTTACAGTGCCAGTTAAGCACCTGCTTTCTCACAGCACAGCACCTCCCAGTCAACTTTTTCATGTTCTTTCTGTGTGGGATATCTGTGTAGGAATAGTACACTGTTGGCACCCAATGTTAACATCAAGCACTCCCAGGTCAGTATACCAGGGATCTGATTGTGGGTTGTGGCTTCAAATCCCTCCCAGAGACCTGAGCATAAAATCCAGGCTGACATTCCCAGTGCAGTAATGAGGAAGTGCTGCACTGTCAGCGGTGCCACCTTTTGGGTGAGATGTTAAACTGAGGTTCTGTCTGCCCTCTCAGGGCAAGAGGTCCCATGGCACTATTTTGAAGAAAAGCATGGGCGGCATCCTGGCCAATATTTATCCTCCAACTAACATCATTAAAACAGATTATTTGGTCACCTATCTCACTGCTGTTTGTGGGATCTTACTGTGCACAAATTGGCTGTCACGTTTCCTACATTACAACAGTGACTTCAAAAAGCACTGCATTGGCTGTAAAGTATTTTAGGACATCCTGAAGTGGTGAACAGTGCTATAGAAATTCCAGCCTTTCTTCCTTTGACATAGATTAAAGATCTATCTGCTCCTGCTATAGTACATGCCCTAATCCCGACGTCAGTACGTTCTCCCTCCTGCATCGGTTTGATATTGTGTCTCCCCCACACTGACTGGCCTCTTGTGAAACCATCAATTGGTGCTGCTTCATAGACAGTTTGAGTTCTCTCGCACAGATGCACAAAGTAATCAAAAGGACTAATGGATGTTATCCTTTTTCTCAAGTGGTTTGGAATCCAAAGGTGAGGAAGTGATGTTTCAGTTGTACACAGCTTTGATCAGATTGCATGTGGAGACTCCGTTCTGTTCTGGTCACTGCTCCTCAGGAAGGATATATTGACCTTAGAGAGATTGCAGTGAGGATTCCCCGGGATGATTCTTGAACTTAAATGTTTAAATTATGAAGGCAGATTGCATTAACATCTCCTGTTTCCCTTGTACTTAGAAGGTTGAGGTGTGATCTCATTGAGGTGTTTAAAATGATTAAAAGGATTTGATAGGGTAGATAGAGACAAAAAATTCCTCTGGTGGAAGAATTTTGAAGATGGGGACATATTCCAGAGATTAGAGCTAGGTTTTTCAGGAGCAAAATCAAGAAACAGTTTTCACACAAAGGGTGGTGGAAATCTGGAACTTTCCCCCAAAAGACTGTTGAGGCTGGGAGTCAATTAAATTGACAGATTTTTGTCGGGTAAGGGTATTTAGGGATATGGAGTTAAGGCGGATAAATGGAGTTCAGGTGCAGATCAGCCACAATCTAATAGAATGACAGACCAGGCTCGAGGGGCTGAATGGCCTCCTCCTGACCCTAATGTTCCTCTCCGCTAGTTACAGGTCTGCCGTGTCAGGGAAAGAGTTTTGTTCCCTCGGATCTACTTCATGGCTTCTGGAGCAATTGAGCAAATCTCAGTGCATGTTGTACAGGGATGTTAGGGCCTTGATATTAACCCTGTTAAGCTCAGTAGGACCACTGCAACTGAATTATTCGACTGTTTTAGGCCTCACCCACACCCAACCGTAAATATTGGGACTAGTGTTTCTCACTGGCTGGAGGCCAGACAAATTCTTTTCACCCAGGAAGTGGTGAGAATGTGGAACTTGCTACAATAGGGAGTGGTTGAGATGGTATAGATGGTATAGATACATAATGGGGAAGCTTGATAAACACATGCGGGCGAAAGGGATAGAATTGTATGCTGATTGGGTAAGAAGAGGCTCGTCTGAAGTATAAAGACCAGCAGGGACCAATTGTGCCAAATGGCCTGTTTCTGTTCTGTAAAATCTATGTACTTCTAGGTAACGTAGACAGGATACTTCAGTGCTATCAGCCCCGCTGGACTGAAATTCTTGGAAGTGGAAAGGCTGAGATTGCATGCTATAATCTAGTAACACAGCACAGAACCAAAACCTTCCATCATCAAACTTCCAGTCTGTGAGGTCCTTATTCCGAAACATCAGAGGAACAAGTTCATCAGACATTAAAAAAACCAGCCCTGGTAATTATACTTCCATCACTGAAAAGCTGATCCAACTTGCTCTGAACAGGACAGAACATTTCTGGGGGATTAAGATAAGATTACATGAAAGAGCACTTGCTGCCATCAAGCTCCTCACTGACTTTCTCAATTACAAGAGGAGGCTGAAATGACTTGGAAATGCTCTTTGCCAGAAGGTGTTGTTCACATTATCAGATACCATGACGAGTTTAGCGGGATTCAGACGACAGCACCACACCATTTGAGTTCAGCTTTCATCCTTTACCATGTTATCTGTCTTTTAATTCACTGAAGGGATCCAGTATATTCTGTATACCCCATAAACAATGCATTGTATTTGTGTCTTTAAGATTATGAAAGGGTTTGATAGGGCTCACATAGAGAAGATGTTTCCACTTGTGGGGGACTCCAAAATTAGGGGCCATAAATATAAGATAGTCGCCAATAAATCCAATAGGGAATTCAGGATAAACCTCTTTACCCAGAGAGTAATGAGAATGCGGAACTTGCTACCACAGGGAGTGGTTCAGGCGAATAACATAGATAAGGGGAAGCTCATAAACGCTTGAGGGAGGAAAGACTAGAAGGATTCTGTGAGATGGTGAGACAGAGGGGTTGGAGGAGGCTCATGTGGAGCATAAACATAGCCTGTTTCTGTGCCTCTGGGGATCTGCTATTCTTTGTACTCTACATTGTAAATACTAATGAATGTAAGTTTTTAATAAAATTTGTGTACTGTCAGCTTGGCTAATTTGGTATTTCTCAAGCTCTGGGCCAGAGGCCAGTGTTTGAGCTTCACACAGGATGTCCTGAGCAGATCTGAGGGAGTGCTGCACTGTCAGAGGTGGAGTTTCAGATAAGATATTAAGTTGAGGTCCTGTTCAGGTGGCTGTGAAGGATCCCGTGGCACTAGTGGAAGAAGAGTGAAGAGTTCTCCTGGTGTCCTGATCACCATCCCTCCTTCAATCAATGTGATTAAAAAAATGATATCTGCTTAGCCTTGATTGTGTTGCTATTTATGGGATATTGCATAGAATTTACAATACAGAAACAGGCCATTCGGCCCAACAGATCTATACTGGTGTTTATGCCCCACACAAGCCTCCTCCAATCCTACTTCATCTCACCCTATCAGCATATCCTTCTATTCCTATCTCCCTCATGTGTTTATACCAGCTTTCCCTTAAATGGCCTCCTTCTGTGCCATAAATGACTCTATGACTCTCCATGACTGTAAGTCAGCAGGACCGGATGAGATGCATCTGAGGGAAGTAAGGGTGGAAATTGCGGAAGCACTGACAATAATATTTCAGTCCTCCTCAGATACAGGAGCTGGAGGACTGGAGAATTGCAAATGTTACACCCTTGTTCAAAAAAGGGTGTAAGGATAAACCCAGCAACTACAGGCCAGTGAGTTAAAGAACATAAAGAACATAAGTTATAGGCGTAGGAGTAGACCATACAGCCCCTCGAGCCTGCTCCGCCATTCAATACGATCATGGCTGATCTTTTGCCTCAACTCCACTTTCCCGCCCACTTGGCACATCCCTTGATTCCCTGAGAGGCCAAAAATCTGTCTATCGCAGCCTTAGATTTACTCAATGATGGAGCATCTACAACCCTCTGGGGTAGAGAATTCCATAGATTCACAACCCTCTGAGTGAATAATGTTCTCCTCATCTCAGTCCTAAACGATGGACCCCTTATCCTGAGACTGTGCCCCCGTGTTCTAGATTCCCCAGCCAGGGGAAACAACCTCTCAGTGTCTACCCTGTCAAACCCCTTCAGAATCCTGTATGTTTCAATGAGATCACCGCGCATTCTTCCAGAGAGTACAGGCCCAATTTACTCAGCCTCTCATCCCAGAAAGCAATCTAGTGACCTCAATGTTGGGAAAGCTTTTAGAAATAAATATCTGGGACAAAATTAACTGTCACTTGGAGAAATGTGGATTAATTAAGGAAAAACATCATGGTTTTGCTAAATGCAAATTGTGTTTAACTAACAATTGAGTTTTTGATGAGGTAACAGAGAGGGTTGATGAGGGTAATGCGGTTGATGTGGTGTACATGGACTTCCAAAAGGCATTTGATAAAGTGCCACATAACAAGGTTTTCAGCAAAGTTAAAGCCCACGGGATAAAAAGGGACAGTGACAGCATGGATACGAAGTTGGCTGAGTGACAGGAAACAGAGAGTAATGGTGAACGGTTGTTTTTTGGACTGAAGGAAGGTATATAGTGGGGTTCTATAGGGGATCGGTATTAGGACTCCTGCTTTTCTTGATCTACATTAATGACTTAGACTTGGGTGTACAGGGCACAATTGCAAAATTATGAACTGTGAGGAAGATAAAGATAGACTTCAAGAGGACATAGACAGGCTGGTGGAATGGGTGGACACATGGCAGATGAAATTTAATGTAGAGAAGTGTGAAGTGATATATTTTGGTAGGAAGGACGAGGAGAGGCAATATAAATTAAAGGATACAATTCAAAGGGGGTACAGGAGGAGAGGGACCTGTGCACAAATCATTGAAGGTGGCAAGGCAGGTTGAGAAAGAGGTTAATAAGACATTCAATGGGATTTATAAATAGAGGCATAGAGTACAAAAGCAAAGAAGTTATGATGAACCTTTATAAAACACTGGTTCAGCCTCAAATGTAGAATTGTGTCCAATTCTGGGCACCATACTTTGGGCAGGATGTGAAGGCATTGGAGAGAGTACAGAAAAGATTTAGGAGAATGGGTCCAATGATTCAGACCTCAGTTACCTGGATAGATTGGAGAAGCTGGGTTGTTTTCCATGGAGAGGAGAAGGCTGAGAGGAGATTTGATCAAGGTGTTCAAAATCATGAAGGGTCTAGACTGAATCGATAAAAAAGAAACTGTTCCCATTGGCTGAATGGTCAAGAACCAGAGGACACTGATTTAAGGTGATTGGCAAAAGATGCAAAGGCGACACGAGGAAAACCTTTTTCAGTGAGTGAGTGGTTAGGATCTGGAATGCACTGCTTGAGAGTGTGGTGGTGACAGATTTAACTGTGACTTTCACAAGGGAATTGGGTAATTATCTGAAGAGAAAGTATTTGCAGGGCTATTGGGGGAAAGGGTGGGGGGGGGGGTGGGACTAGCTGAGTTGCTGTTGTAGAGAGCCAGCACGGACACGAAGGGCTGAATGGCCTCCTTCTGTGCTGGAATCGTTCTATGATTCTGTAGGTCACCCCTCAGCCTTCTTTTTCTAGAGACAAGATCCCCAGCCTGTTCAATCTTTCCTGATAGTTTTAATCTCTCGGTTCTGGTATCATCCTTAAACCTTTTCGGCACCTTCTCCAGGGAGACCGGAATTGTGCCGAGTACTTCAAGTGTGGTCTAACCGGGATTCGATACAAGTTTAAGGATGTTAGTAGTGTAGAGTTTTACTGCTGCATTTGTGAACACTGCAGCTGTTATATAAACCCAGTCATCGCGTCTTATCTTCCAGATGAATTGTCCTTACTTCCAACATACCGTGCTCTGGCACTCCCTCTGCTGTTACTGATCGTGTTGGCAAAGTGTCTCAGATTGGAACTGCAGCAGGAGGGGGCGATTTTAACACCAACTCGCCTGGCAGAAACCAAATCAAAGGAAGAGACATTGGGCTGAATCTTCTGTGCCTGCCGCCAAGGTTGGTGGTGGGCAAAAGAAACGGCGGCCTGCCCACACCAGCTGCATGGCTCAGAGCTGCCGCAGTCTTCCGTGCAGTGGCTCATTTGAATGGCTGGGGGTGGGCTGCCCCCCACCTGCCCCCCCACAATCACATAGAGGGGGTGCAGCCTGTCCGACCCCGGCAATAGCGTCAGCTGCCTGTGCGCAGGCGCTGACACCCTTTTTAAAGGGCTGTCGGTCCTAACGGCAGTGTAAATATTTAAAGAGAAAGTGATTTCAAAAATATTAAATACGTTTATTTTGCCCCTCTCCCACCCCAATTTAACCATAAAATTATTAATTTTCCCTTTCCCCACCAAAACACTTACCTGTACAATCTGACCTTCCCACCCCCAAATTGCATAAACCTTAACCTCTAACCCTACCCAACGTCCCCCACACAATAATGTAACTTTGACCCTGTCCCCACCACTACCCCCCCGCACAGATAAACTTATTTTCTCCCCCCTCCCCACCAGTGTGTTGCCCCGTTTCTCCGGACAGGGATCCTAAGGTGCGGGAGTGCTGGATACCGGGCTGCAGATGGCAGTGGGACGGAAGGCGGTGGTATAAGTATATTTAATTCATTCATTTTTATTCATTTGAATATTGAAATGATGGTCCCGTTGCCAAGCGGCAGGGGGGCTGTCATGAGGCCTCGCCATCACTGACAATATTGGGCCGGGCCCTCCCTGGGGTGCATGTCGGCCGTCTCCCGGAGGCATCTTCAGGCTCCCCCCGAACCCATCACGGATCCCAACACCTGGGGGAGAATTAAATCCAGCCCATTAAGTGGAAAGAGTGAAAAAACTGACAAAGCGGAGCAGCCTCATTGGTCCAAGCAGCCTGGTAGAAGAAAGGAGTAGTTCAGAGACCAAGGGTGCGATCCCATCCCAAACCCCAAACACTCCCTCACCTCCCATCCCATCCCTAAAAATGCTGGAATATCCATCTTATATCGGCAGTACCTCCTGCCAAGCGGAGGTAGAAGCTGTCGTTAAGGTCTCGGATTATGAAAGCAATATGAAGATCAGAGGCTGTGTGGTTCCTGGTGGATTTTTTTTTAAAGGTTGCTGTGATACCCCATTTTTAAAAGGTGTTTCCCGCTGCCGCCCTTTACTGGCCTGTGAACAGCCCGTATAAAGGGGATGAACTTCAGGTGTCATGGTCGGTAGATACAGCTTCGCTCCTGCTGTCTAAATCCTGGGCCCCTTATGTTGCCATGGCAATTGTAATCCCTAATTATTTTAAATGTTTTATTATTAGCGCAGTGCTCAGTCTCACAGGCACAGAATGTCACAAATGTAAGAATCCCAGCAGAATTTAGTAATGCGATGTGAATATTTCAGTTTAGGTTGACAGATTAATGCAACATGCACACGGCCTGGATAACAGCCCCGTGAAGCTGCCTTCATCCACTCAGTTCAGTGCACTGTCTCCGTGCAGTGTAAGGGTGTAAAGGGTTAATACCGAAGACAATGAGAGCGATTCCTCCCACTGTATGAGTGATGATGGAACAGTCACATGAGATAGGCTTGAGAAGAAGGTACAGCTTGCAGAGAGTGTACATCGTAACTGTAAATAATAACGAGTTATTAGTTAACCTTTATTGGGGTCTAAGACTTTCTCCAGAACACTCTACGATGCTACTGATACAAACCCAACAATGCAACACTCTGCATCCCGTTACACCCCCTCTGCATGCTGTTACACCGCCTCTTACACCAAGTTACACTGCCTCTGTATCCTTCTACACCCCCTCTTACACCAAGTTATAGCCCCTCTGTACCCTTCTACACCTCGTTACAACCCCTGTTATATGGCGACCACACCCTTACACCCTGTTAACCCCCTCTGGGCCCAGTTACACCCCCTCTGGTGTAATCCCACTAACACACAGTACAGGATATACTACCTGGTTTCTTTCTAATTGCTGATTACTGATCTAATTACAGGTGAATATTTGAGCTCGGAGCTGAATCATGAATAGTGAATGTGGCAGTAAATCTGAGTGGGTATTTTCTCAAAGTTGGCCTGTCTTAATAAAAGTGTCGGCATGAGATCATATTAAAGATAAATATATTTTATTTATTTACAGTGAGATGGTGGGAGGTGGGGGTAGGGGGGGAGAGGGGGAAGCAATGCAATGGTGCCTCACTCGTTATGTGCCTTGCTCAGTGAATCTTATATATCTCAATAAGATCTCCCCTTGGACACCAACTGTCAAAGCTCAAGTTTGACTGAATCTCACAATAGATCAGATTGTCTCCAGGACTGATCCTGCACGATTGTTATAGTGGATGTTTACCAGAGAGAGGGCAGTGGGTGTTTACCAGAGAGAGGGCAGTGGATGTTTACCAGAGAGAGGGCAGTGGGTGTTTACCAGAGAGAGGGTATTGGGTATTTACCAGAGAGAGGGCAGTGGGTGTTTACCAGAGAGAGGACACTGGGTGTTTACCAGAGAGAGGGCAGTGGGTGTTTACCATAGAGAGGGTATTGGGTATTTACCAGAGAGAGGGCAGTGGGTGTTTACCAGAGAGAGGACAGTGGGTGTTTACCAGAGAGAGGGTATTGGGTGTTTACCAGAGAGAGGGCAGTGGGTGTTTACCATAGAGAGGGTATTGGGTATTTACCAGAGAGAGGGCAGTGGGTGTTTACCAGAGAGAGGACACTGGGTGTTTACCAGAGAGAGGGCAGTGGGTGTTTACCAGAGGGAGGACAGTGGGTGTTTACCAGAGAGAGGGCAGTGGGTGCTTACCAGAGAGAGGGTATTGGGTATTTACCAGAGAGAGGGCAGTGGGTGTTTACCAATGAGAGGACACTGGGTGTTTACCAGAGAGAGGGCAGTGGGTGTTTACCAGAGGGAGGACAGTGGGTGTTTACCAGAGAGAGGGCAGTGGGTGTTTACCAGAGAGAGGGTATTGGGTATTTACCAGAGAGAGGGCAGTGGGTGTTTACCAGAGAGAGGGCAGTGGGTGTTTACCAGAGAGAGGGTATTGGGTATTTACCAGAGAGAGGACAGTGGGTATTTACCAGAGAGAGGGCAGTGGGTGTTTACCAGAGGGAGGGCAGTGGGTGTTGACCAGAGAGAGGGTATTGGGTGTTTACCAGAGAGAGGGCAGTGGGTGTTTACCAGAGAGAGGGTATTGGGTGTTTACCAGAGAGAAGGCAGTGGGTGTTTACCAGAGAGAGGTTGTTGGGTGTTTACCAGAGAGAGGGCAGTGGGTGTTTACCAGAGAGAGGGCATTGGGTACGTACCAGGGAGAGGGCAGTGGGTGTTTACCAGAGAGAGGGCAGTAGGTATTTACCAGAGAGAGGACAGTGGGTATTTACCAGAGAGACGGCAGTGGGTGTTTACCAGAGAGAGGGTATTGGGTGTTTACCAGAGAGAGGGCAGTGGGTGTTTACCAGAGAGAGGGTATTGGGTGTTTACCAGAGAGAGGGCAGTGGGTGTTTACCAGAGAGAGGTTGTTGGGTGTTTACCAGAGAGAGGGCAGTGGGTGTTTACCAGAGAGAGGGCATTGGGTACGTACCAGGGAGAGGGCAGTGGGTGTTTACCAGAGAGAGGACAGTGGGTATTTACCAGAGAGAGGGTATTGGGTGTTTACCTTAGAGAGGGTAGTTGGTGTTTACCAGAGAGAGGGCATTGGGTACGTACCAGAGAGAGGGCAGTGGGTGTTTACCAGAGAGAGGGTATTGGGTGTTTACCAGAGAAAGGGCAGTGGGTGTTTACCAGAGAGAGGGCATTGGGTACGTACCAGAGAGAGGGCAGTGGGTGTTTACCAGAGAGAGGGCAGTGGGTATGTACCAGAGAGAGGGCAGTGGGTGTTTACCAGAGAGAGGACAGTGGGTGTTTACCAGAGAGAGGGTATTGGGTGTTTACCAGAGAAAGGGCAGTGGGTGTTTACCAGAGAGAGGGCAGTGGGTATGTACCAGAGAGAGGGCAGTGGGTGTTTACCAGAGAGAGGACTGTGGGTGTTTACCAGAGAGAGGGCAGTGGGTGTTTACCAGAGAGAGGGCAGTGGGTATGTACCAGAGAGAGGGCAGTGGGTGTTTACCAGAGAGAGGACAGTGGGTGTTTACCAGAGAGAGGGCAGTGGGTGTTTACCAGAGAGAGGGCAGTGGGTATGTACCAGAGAGAGGGCAGTGGGTGTTTACCAGAGAGAGGACAGTGGGTGTTTACCAGAGAAAGGGCTGTGGGTGTTTACCAGAGAGAGGGTATTGGGTTAATAAAAACAAGAAATGCTGTAACCACTCAGCAGGTCTGGCAGCATCTGTGAAAAGAGAAGCAGAGTTAACGTTTCGGGTCAGTGACCCTTCTTTAGAACTGACAAATATTAGAAAAGTCACAGATTATAAGCAAGTGAGGTGGGGGTGGGGCAAGAGATAACAAAGGAGGTCTAGAATGCACCAGGCCCCATAGCTGACCAAAAGGTCACGGAGCAAAGGCAAACAATATGTTAATGGTGTGTTGAAAGACAAAGCATTAGTACAGATTAGGTGTTAATACACTGAATAGCAGCAAGTGCAAACCTGAAAAAAAACAGTGGGTACGCAAACTGAACAAACTAAGATGAAATGAAATAAATGCAAAAAAAAAGGATTGTAAAAAATGTAAAAACGAATGTAAAAAAAGGAAAAAAAATAACTAAAAATGAAAGTATAATGGGGGGCTTTCATGCTCTGAAATTATTGAACTCAATGTTCAGTCTGGTAGGCTGTAGTGTGCCTAATCGGTAGATGAGATGCTGTTCCTCGAGCTTGCGTTGATGTTCACTGGAACACTGCAGCAATCCCAGGACAGAGATGTGAGCATGAGAGCAGGGGGGAGTGTTGAAATGGCAAGCAACCGGAAGCTCAGGGTCCTGCTTGCGGACTGAGCGGAGATGTTCCGCAAAGCGGTCACCCAGCCTGCGCTTGGTCTCCCCAATGTAGAGGAGACCACACTGTGAGCGGCGAATACAGTATACTACATTGAAAGAAGTACAAGTAAATCGCTGCTTCACCTGAAAGGAGTGTTTGGTGCCTGGGATAGTGAGGAGAGAGGAGGTAAATGGGCAGGTATTACACCTCCTGCGATTGCAGGGGAAGGTGCCATGGGACGGGGACGAGGTGGTGCGGGTAATGGAGGAGTGGACCAGGGTGTCGCGGAGGGAACGATCCCTTCGGAATGCTGACGGGGAAGGGAGGGGAAGATGAGACTGGTAGTGGCATCACGCTGGAGGTGACGGAAATGGCGGAGGATGATCCTTTGGATATGGAGGGTTCAGTTTGCTTACCCACTGTTTTTTTTTCAGGTTTGCACTTGCTGCTGTTCAATATTCAGTGTATTAACACCTAATCTGTACTAATGCTTTGTCTTTCAACACACCATTAACATATTGTTTGCCTTTGCTCCGTGACCTCTTGGTCAGCCATGTGGCCTGGTCCAATCTAGACCTCCTTTGTTATCTCTTGCCCCACCCCCGGCTCACTTGCTTATAATCTGTGACTTTTCTAATATTTGTCAGTTCCGAAGAAGGGTCACTGACCCGAAACGTTAACTCTGCTTCTCTTTTCACAGATGCTGCCAGACCTGCTGAGTGGTTCCAGCATTTCTTGTTTTTATTTCAGGTTTCCAGCATCCGCAGTATTTTGCTTTTATCTTAGAGGGTATTGGGTGTTTACCAGAGAGAGGGCAGTGGGTGTTTACCAGAGAGGGGGCAGTGGGCGTTTACCAGAGAGGGGGCAGTGGGTGTTTACCAGAGAGGGGGCAGTGGGTGTTTACCAGAGAGAGGGTATTGGGTGTTTACCAGAGAGAGGGCAGTGGGTGTTTACCAGAGAGGGGGCAGTGGGTGTTTACCAGAGAGAGGGTATTGGGTGTTTACCAGAGAGAGGGCAGTGGGTGTTTACCAGAGAGGGGGCAGTGGGCGTTTACCAGAGAGGGGGCAGTGGATGTTTACCAGAGAGAGGGTATTGGGTGTTTACCAGAGAGGGGGCAGTGGGTGTTTACCAGAGAGGGGGCAGTAGGTGTTTACCAGAGAGAGGGCAGTGGGCGTTTACCAGAAAGGGGGTAGTGGTTGTTTACCAGAGAGAGGGCAGTGGGTGTTTACCAGAGAGAGGGCAGTGGGTGTTTACCAGAAAGGGGGCAGTGGGTGTTTACCAGAGAGGGGGCAGTGGGTGTGTACCAGAGAGAGGGCAGTGTCAGGACAATAAAATTGAGGAGAGCTGTAAGACAGGTTGTCATTTCACTATCACCCACAGTATTTGCACAACAAGATGTTGCTGATCTCCTGCCCAAGTTAATGGGGTGAGGCCTCTCTGCTCCGGTCCTTTCTTTCTCCTGTTTAAATGACCACAAGGCTGAGAGTGTCCTCAGTTTTTACAGCAGCATGATTTAAGAACAAAGAACAAAGAACAAAGAAAATTACAGCACAGGAACAGGCCCTTCGGCCCTCCAAGCCTATGCCGATCCAAATCCTCTATCTAAACCTGTCGCCTATTTTCTAAGGGTCTGTATCTCTTTACTTCCTGCCCATTCATGTATCTGTCTAGATACATCTTAAAAGACACTATCGTGCCCGCGTCTACCACCTCCGCTGGCAATGCGTTCCATGCACCCACCACCCTCTGTGTAAAGAACTTTCCACGCATATCCCCCCCTAAACTTTTCCCCTTTCACTTTGAACTCGTGTCCCCTTGTAATTGAATCCCCCACTCTGGGGGAAAAAGCTTCTTGCTATCCACCCTGTCTATACCTCTCATGATTTTGTACACCTCAATCAGGTCCCCCCCTCAACCTCCGTCTTTCTAATGAAAATAATCCTAATCTACTCAACCTCTCTTCATAGCTAGCGCCCTTCATACCAGGCAACATCCTGGTGAACCTCCTCTGCACCCTCTCCAAAGCATCCACATCCTTTTGGTAATGTGGCGACCAGAACTGCACGCAGTATTCCAAATGTGGCCGAACCAAAGTCCTATACAACTGTAACATGACCTGCCAACCCTTGTACTCAATACCCCGTCCGATGAACGAAAGCATGCCGTCATGCCATATGCCTTCTTGACCACTCTATTGACCTGCGTTGCCACCTTCAGGGAACAATGGACCTGAACACCCAAATCTCTCTGTACATCAATTTTCCCCAGGACTTTTCCATTTACTGTATAGATGGGAGTTTCTTAATTTACATTAAGAAACTCCCATCGTTTGACTTTGTTACTGCAACAGTCTCACCGGAAGCTGCAGCAACAGCTTAATAAACACTAAACATTCTTCTGAGTCAGCTGACGTCCGCCCATTTCATTAAAGTGGAAAAGCATTCTCATCACACAGTACAAAATCAAGGAAGTTATGCTAAACCTTTAAGTCCCCTCATTCTATACCCCTCAATAGCTGCAAACTATCTAGGCTGCCACATTATTTTCTAACTCTAAACACCTCCATCAAATCACCTGTTAATCTCCCCTCCTCCAATGAAAACCCCCTCAATTTTGTGAGAAACAGAATACTGTAGATGTTGTTCTTAATTTTATAAGAACATAAGAAACAGGAGCAGGAGTAGGCCATTCGGCCCCTCAAGCCTGCTCTGCCATTTAATAAGATCATGGCTGAAATTTTATATCAACTCCACTTTCCTGCACTATCCCTTGATTTCCTCACGATCCAAAAATCTAGAGCTTTCAGCCTTGAATATACCTGACAACTGAGCATCCACAGCTCTCTGGGGAGGAGAATTCCAAAGATTCACAACCTTCTAAATGGAGAAATTTCTCCTCATCTCATTCACAGAATCATAGAATCAGAGAATTGTTACAGAGCAGAAGGAGGCCATTCGGCCCATCGTGTCTGCACCGGCTCTCTGAAAGAGTAGCTCCCTCAGTTCCATTCCCCTGCCTTCTCCCCATAACCCTGCACATTCTTCCTTTTCATATATCAGTCTAATTCCCTTTTGAATGCTTCAATTGAACCTGCCTCCACCACAATCTCAGACAGCACATTCCAAACCTTAACCATTTACTGCGTGAAACAGTTTTTCCTCATGTCACTTTTGCTTCTCTTACCAAATACTTTAAATCTGTGCCCTCTTGTTCTCGATCCTTTCATGAGTGGGAACAGTTTCTCTCTATCTACTCTGTCCAGACCCCTCATGATTTTGGATACCTCTATCAAATCACCTCACAGCCTTCTCTTCTCCAAGGAAAACAGTCCTAACTTCTCCAGTCTATCTTCATAACTGAAATTCCTCATCCCTGGAACCATTCTCGTGAATCTTTTCTGTACTTTCTCCAATGCCCTCACGTCTTTCCTCAAGTGCGATGCCCAGAACTGGACGCAATACTTCAGCTGAGGCAGAACTAATGTCTTATACAAGTTCAACATAACCTCCTTGCTCTTGTACTCTCTGCCCCTATTAATAAAGCCCAGGATACTGTATGCTTTGTTAACCACTCTCTCAGCCTGTTCTGCCACCTTCAATGACTTATGCACAAATACACCCAGGTCCCTCTGCTCCTGCACCCCCTTTAGAGTTTTACCCTTTATTCTATATTGTCTCTCCATGTTCTTCCTTCCAAAATGAATCACTTCACATTTCTCTGCATTGAACTTCATCTGCCACCTGTCTGCCCATTCCACCAATTTGTCTATGTCCTTTTGAGGTTGTACATTATCCTCCTCATAGTTCACAATGTTTCCAAGTTTCGTATCATCCGCAAACTTTAGGTGGAATTTTTTGCTCTGCCCTGTGGTGGGATTGGAGTTGGGGAGAGCATAAAATCATGCGGGATTGTGGGGGGAGGGCAGGGGGTGGGTGGGGTGGTTGCCGCCACCATCCCACCTCTGTCAAAATTTAGTCCAGGGCTGGAAGGCCTGTGCACGGCCTCCCCACCTGCCAATTGAGGCCCTTAACTTGGTAATTAACCCCCAATTAAGGGCCTCTCCCCACCACAGCTGCAATTACCTGTGCAGTGGGCGGCCCTGTTGCCACATGGGAAACACAGCAGGAAAAAACGTGCGGGCTGCTTCCCAGCTCTGGGGAGGGGTGCGGTGGGGGGTCCCTCATTCAAAGGTGCTTAGTGCCTGAATAAGGGACCTGGCATCGTGAGGGGGGGTGCCCGCTGAGGGCCACCCCCTGCCCTTACTGCCGACCCCTCTACCCTGCAACCCCCAGCCCGCGAGAGTCCTCCTGCCTTGACCCACCTTATGCCTGGTTCTAGCACCACTCCTCAGTGTCTGGTTGCTGCAGCTGCAGCAGCCTCTGATTGGCCGGCAGCTCCCCAACTGTGGGACATCCGGCGACAGGATCCTAAGTCCCGGAAGGCCCGTTGCTGTCGACTTAAGTGCCAGATTGCCACTAAATTTGGGGGGCCTTCATGAAAAGAGTCAACTCGGGGATCTTGGCCTTGGTTTCCCCGACATCGAAACCCTCACCGCCAGCATAAAATTCTTCCCTTTGAAATTGTGCCCTGTACACCAAGGTCGAGGTCATTAAGATATATCAGGAAAAGTAAGGGTCCCAACACTGACCCCTGGGGAAATCCATTGCAAACCTTCCTCCAGCCCAAAAAACATCCATTAATCACTACTCTTTAGTCCCTGTCACTCAGCCAATTCCATATCCATGTTTTTACTGTCCCTTTTATTCCATGAGCTATAACTTTTCTCACAGGTCTGTCGTGTGGCACTGTATCAAACACCTTTTGAAAGTCCATGTACACCACATCAACTGCATTGTCCTCATCAACCTCTCTGTTACCTCCTCAAAAAACTCCAGCAAGTTAGTTAGACATGATTTTCCCTTAAGAAAACCATGCTGGCTTTCTTTAATTAACCCGCATTTGTCCATTAACTGTTAATTTTGTCCCAAAATATTCTTTCTAGAAGTTTCCCAACAACCAAAGTTAAACTGACTGGCCTGTAGTCGCTGGGCTTATCTTTACACCCTTTTTTGAACACAGGTGTAATGTTTGCAATTCTCCAGTCCTCTGGCATTAACCCCGAGTCCATGGAGGACTGAAAAATTATGGCCAGTGCCTCCACGATTTCCACCCTCACTTCCCTCAGTATCCTTGGATGCATCTCATCTGGTCCTGGTGTTTTATTCACTGTAAGTACAGACAGCCTATCTAATACTTCCTCTTTATCAATTTTAAACCCTTCTAGTGTCTGAATTACCTCCTTTTTCACCATGAACCACACAGCATCTTCTTTCTTGGTAAAGACAAATGCAAAATATTCATTTAATACCTCAGCTATGCCCCCGCCTCCATGCGTAAATCCCCTTTGAGGTCCCTAATTGGCCCCACTCCTCCAACCACCCTTTTACTATTTATATGCCTATAGAAGACATTGGGATTCCCTTTTATGTTAGCTGCCAGTCTTTTCTCATGTTGTCTCTTTGTTTTTCTTACTTGCTTTTTCACTTTCCCTCTGAACCTTCTATATTCAACCTGGTTCTCTACAGTATTTTCTATCTGGCATTTGTGTTAAAAGCACTTTTTCTTCATCTTAATTTCTATCCCTTTCGTCATTGAGGGACATCTGGCTTTGTTTTCTCTCCCTTTCCCTCTTGAGGGAATATACCTTGACTGTGCCTGAACTATCTCTTCTTTGAAGGTAGGCCATTGTTCAGCTACCGTTTTCCCTGCCAACCTTTGGCTCTAATTTATTCGTCCCAGATCCGTTCTTACCCCATTGAAATTGGCTTTCCCCCAGTTAATTCCTAAATGGCTGAGCCCTTATTCTGAGCTACAACCCCCTGGTTCCAGATTCTCCAGCCAGGGGGAACAGCCTCTCAGCATCTACCCTGTCAAGCCCTCTAAGAATTTTATATGTTTCAATGAGATCACCCCCCATTCTTCTAAACTCCAGAGAATATGGGCCCATTCTACTCAATCTCTCCTCATAGGATGACCTTCTCATCCCAGGAGCTTTCAAGTCTTTTTTCCTATGTTTTTATTTTGATACCAGGCAGCATTCTGGTGAACCCACACTGTACCCTCTCTCCTTGTGCTTCAGGCACTCAAGTGGCATCGTCAAGTACCCTCAAGGTAGAATAAAAGCTCCTCTACTTTACTCCAACAATTTGCCTCTACCTCTGCCTCTGCCTCGACCAGAAGAACAAGGGAAGCCAGCTCATGGAAACACCACCAACCGCAAGTTCCCACTTACCTCCAAGTCACACACCATCCTCCACTGCCGCTGGGTCAAAATCCTGGAACTTTCTCCCTAACAGCACTGTGGGTGTACCTACACCACCTGGACCACAGCAGTTCAAGAAGGCAGCTCACCACCACCTTCTCAGGGGCAATTAGGGATGGGCAATAAATGCTGTCCTAGCCAGCACCGCCCACATCCCATGAACAAATTAAATAAAGCTCAGTGACTACTCGCTTCCTTCAACTGCATGAAACTCTTGTTAATTCCCCAACCCAACGGTAGCTTTTGTTAAAGAGATTAAAATTAGTAAAAGATGATTGTTTAGCTCTGCACTGTATTGGGCAGATTACACATGAGTTACCTTAGGGCTCAGACCCTGAGGTTTGGACCTCTCATTGTTAATGTCAGTGATTAAAACCTCGCGGGAAGATGAGAGGGAGTTGGACCAAGGGAATGTGTATTGTGTAATAATCATTGTTATGAGCTTCAGTCTGCAAAAAGGCATCATTTTGTATGAGTAAGATAATTAGAATTTTGCTAAAGGTTCCGATTTAACAACTAATTGTGCAAAGAGATGATCTTTTGATGCATAATTAACAATCTGTTCAAACAATTATGGCTAAGAATATAATTTCTCAGCGAGGAGAACTGAGCAGTCTCCTGTTCTGTGTTAAAAGAGGAATTTCACCCATTAATGGATCTATACGCCATCTCTGACAACTAAACAGAGAAGGAACAGCCACCCTGGAGAGAGCTACAAGCAATCATTCCACAAAGGAGCTGAGTCCAGAGAACAAGCAAGAGCAATTTGTTTACACATTATCCATATTTATATAAATATATTAAAAACCGAAACCTCCCTTCCCGCCTATCCTCCTCCTCCTTCTCAGAGCACAGTGCTGGGAACAGGATTGCTAGTAAAATATGGAACAGAATTCCTGCAGCTGTGAGGGATCCAAGCTGCATACGGAAAAAAGTGGAAGTTCACAATTCAATTGGGAGTTGGCAAATACATAGAAGCTACAACACAATCACCGGTCATTCAGCCCATCCAGTCCTTGGTGTTTACCCTCCATGCGGGCAAATAGAATTACTAAGTATTTACAGCACAGAAACAGGCCATTCAGCCCACAGGCCCAAGCCGGTGTTTATGCTCCAGACCAGCCTCCACCCACCCTATCAACATATCCTTCCATTCCTTCTTTATCCAGCTTCCCCTTAAATGTATCTATACTGTTCACCACAACCACTCCCTGTGGTAGTGAGTTCCACATTCTCACCACTCTCTGGCTAAAGACATTTCTCCTGAATTCCCTCTTGGATTATTAGTGCTAATGTTTTGGTGCTTCATCATATAGACATTGCCACAGTTTACAAACACCACTCACGATGTTCAGACCAAGTTGAAATATCCTGCCCTCAGTACAGGTTTGCAGTCCTGGACTGGCCAGGTTTAGCTTCCAGTTGAGATAAATGAGAACCATCAACTGATGTTTCAATAGATAAAGATGATGAGTTGGTCTGGTGTAATACATTATCTTAACAGAGTGAGTCACTCTTGAATAGTGTGAGAAGGGACTTGAATGAACATGGATAAATGTGGGAATTAGGGTCACAGTATCTCCAACCCGAATATAACTTGGGCTGTGGGTGCTCCCTTGTTGGGGGGAGGGGGGTGGGTGCAGAGAGATTTTAACTCCAGGTTCTCATTTCCACATGTGAGGTGGGATCCCGCCCATTCCATGTGGGAATCACTTCTTGGCGGGGGCGGGGGGATGGGAGTGGGTTCAGGAGGGAGCAGCAGGTTACAGCCCAGGAACAGAGGGAGGGGATTGTAGTCAAGGGAAAGGTAGGGGAGCCCAAGGACGCACAGCACCTTTGCCTCTTCTCCAGACCCTCAAATAAAAAACAAAATAATTTAAAATATTTATCATCTTGTGCCTGTTCTGCCTGTGCACCTGAACCCCACCCAGCTTCACTAATGGCTCAGACACTGTGCATGACTTGCATGATCACAGGTTAAAATTATGTTGGGGTCCAAATTCCATCATGGGACCCCGACCTTGACAAGACCCCTGTCTGTCTGTGACAAGCCCCTTTCCCGAGACCAAACACAGTGCAGTTAAAATGGCAGTTGGAGGGAATGCAGCAGGAAGCACTTGACCATCATTTTAACCACCCAGTCATTCCTGTTATTGCAGGAGAGCAGGGTTTTTTATTCTTTCTTGGGATGTGGGCATCGCTGGCAAGTCCAGCATTTGTTGCCCATCCTTAATTGCCCTTGAACTGAGTGGCTTGCACGGCTGTTTCAGAGGGCAGTTAAGAGTCAACCACATTGTGGTGGGTTTGGAGTCATGGAGGCTAGACCAGGTAAGGACAGCAGATTTCCTTCCCTAAAGGACATTAATGAACCATATTAGTTTTTACAGCAATCAATTATAGTTTCATGACACCATTACTGAGACTAGCTTTCAATTCCAGATTTTTTATTAATTAATTGAATTGAAATTCTACCAGTTACTGTGGTGGGCTTTGAACTTGTGTCCCCAGGGCATTAGCCAGGACCTCTGGATTACTAATTCAGTGACATTACCACTATGCCACCATCTTCCCTATTATCATCCTGTCCCTTCTCTGTCTGGAGCCAGAAGGAAAACTGGGTGAAGGAATCAGGAGACTCACCTTGCATCAACAGTGGATGCAGCAGGCCCATCTACCTTCGCCAGCGTGGCTCAGTGGCTAGCACGCTAATTTTTGAGTCAGAAAGTGCTGAGCTCAAGTCCTACTTTGTTCAGATAATCCAGGCTGACAGCACCAGTGCAGTACTGAGGGAGTGCTACATTGCCAGAGGTGCTGTGTTTTGGATGAGATGTTAAATGTTATGTCTGCCCTCTCAGGTGGACATAAAAGATCTTATGACACTATTTGAAGAAAAGTAGGAGCTTTCTCCCCAGTGTCCTGATCAATATTTCTCTCTCAAACAACAGATTATCTGGTCATTATTATAATACTGTTTGTGGGATCTTGCTGTGTGAAAATTGGCTGCATGTTTCCTACATTACAACAGTGACTACACTTCAAAATTACTTCATTGTCTGTAAAGCACTTTGAGATGCCAAGAGATCACGAAATCCATGTGCACTTGAATTTCTAGGCCAACAAAGCCTTACCTAGAAAATGGAAGGTGTAAATATAAATCAGACAGTCTCAATATTAGTTAGTGTCTTTAAATGGCATCGGCTAAAACGCAAAGGCTGTAGCGGTCGATTCCAGTCTCTCTGACCTGTTGTGGTCCAGTCACTTGGTGAAGATGACAAAGAGATGTTTTTGTTAGTAACAGTGCAGGATAGAAAGTTACCGATGGTCTTTTCATTATATCGAAACAGATGTCTTGATATTTAATGAGAAAGGTTAGAAAGTGGAATGGGGGAGGGGAGGAAGCTGCAACAACAGATAAAACTCCATTACATTGGGAGTTATTCTTGATGTCTGTCTTTTCATTCTTGCTGGTTGGAAATCTCGATCCCCACATGGTTTCAACTGTATTGCTGTTAGATTATAATTAGGGAATTAACAGCAACTGATCTCTTGCAGACTATTAACTGCACACAGTGCCAGATGCTTGAAGTGTCACTGTTGACAAAATCAAAATATCACAAAGGTTTATTGTTAATACTGTTTCTCTCCTTTAGGGACTTTTTGTCTCATCAAATAGGCACTTTTGCATTTAAAGAAAAACATGCATTTCTATTGCATCTTTCACAACCTCAGGATGTCCTGAAGTGTAGTCACTATTATAATATAAAAAACATGGCAGCCAAATTGTGCACAGCAAGATCCCACAAACAGCAATGTGATAATGATTAGATAATCTGTTTTTGTGATGTTGATAGAGGGATAAATATCAGCCAGGGCACTGGGGTGAACTCCCCTGCTCTTCTTCAAAATAGTGCCTTTCGAAAGACGGCACCTCCAACAGTGTAGCACACCCTTAGTACTGCTCTGGAGTGTTATCCTAGATTATATACTCAAGTCTCTGAAGTGGGACTTGAACCCACAACCTCTGACTTTCACTGAAGTGACTGATGTTCTCAGGATAATTTGATCACAGTGACATCCTCCATTACATACAGAAGATTACATCGGCTTAGGGTGGCACAGTGGCGCAGTGGTTAGCACCGCAGCCTCACAGCTCCAGCGACCTGGGTTCAATTCTGGGTACTGCCTGTGTGGAGTTTGCAAGTTCTCCCTGTGTCTGCGTGGGTTTCCTCCGGGTGCTCCGGTTTCCTCCCACATGCCAAAGACTTGCTGGTTGATAGGTAAATTGGCCACTATAAATTGCCCCTAGTATAGGTAGGTGGTAGGGAAATATAGGGACAGGTGGGGATGTGGTAGGAATATGGGATTAGTGTAGGATTAGTATGGATGGGTGGTTGACGGTCGGCACAGACTCGGTGGGCCGAAGGGCCTGCTTCAGTGCTGTATCTCTAAAAAAAAAATAATATACAGCATAGAAACAGGCCATTCGGTCCAACTAGTTTATGCTCCACTCGAGCCTCCTCCCGTCTTTCCTCATCTAAATCAATCAGTATAACTCTCTATTTCCTTCTGCCTCATGTGCTTGTCTGGCTTCCTCTTAAACGTATCGATACTATTCACTTTAACCACTCCCTGTGGTAGCGACTTCCACATTCTCACCACTCTCTGGGTAAAGACGTTCCTTCTGAATTCCCGATTGAACACAAACACACATCATCACAATAAATAAAACAATTTGTAATGTATTGCAGCATCGGGTTCAGTTTGATTTCTCCCACTAATTATCTTCACTATTTATTAGTTTAATATTAAACAGATTGCTCCATGCAGCAGGGGTTGAATTATGGAGCATTGTTGCCATCTCGTGGTCCATTTCATTCAGGAAAAAGCACAGTTTCTTGAGAATCAAATATCATGGAAATGTATTTTTAAAGCTTTGTGCATTTGCTCTGTGGCGAGTGAATAGATCTCAGGGTGCCTGATGATCGTGACGCTACAATTAGCCTGACTGTCCTTGGGTTAGAGAATGGGCAATGCGGCTGTGTTATATCTGCTTAGTATGTAGTGATGCTAGTACATACGTGTGGACATATGTGGATATGTTTGAACATGTGTGCGAGTGTGAATGTGTGTCAGTGCGTCTACACACCTGAGTTTCAGGTATGGAACGATCAGGCTCGGCTGTGTTGGCCCCTGTTGTGACCAGCTGGAGATTCACTGACAAGGAAGGAAGAACTTGCATTTATATAGCGTCTTTAACAACATCAGTACATCCCAAAGTGTTTCACAACCAATTAAGTACTTTTTAAAGTGTAGTTACTGTTGTCATGTAGGAAATGCAACAGCCAAAATGAGAACAAGATCCCACAAACAGTAATGAGATCATCTGTTTTTAGTGACTCTATCCCTGGCAACAGTCTGAGATTAAGCCAGTCTGTTTACAACCTTGGTGTCACATTTGACCCCGAGATGAACTTCCGACCTCATATTTGTGCCACCACTAAGACCGCCTATTTCTACCTTCGTAACCTCGTGTGACTTCACCCCTGCCTCAGCTCATCTGCTGCTGAAAGCCTCATTCATGCCTTCCTTACCTCTAGACGTGACTATTCCAATGCACTCCTGGCTGGTCTCCCACATTCTACTCTCTATAAACTTGAAGTCATCCAAAACCCTGTTGCTCGTGCCTTAACTCGCACCAAGTCCTGTTCCCCTATCATCCCTGTGCTGGCTGACCAAAATTGGCTTTTGGTTGAGCAACTCTTGATTTTAAAATTCTCATCCATGTTTTCAAATCCCTCCACGGCCTCGCTCCTCCCTATCTCTGTAATCTCCTCCAGCCCCACAATCCTCCAAGATATCTGCACTCCTCCAATTATAACCTCTTGTGCATCCCTGATTTTAATCGCTCCACCATTGGTGGCCGCACCTTCAGTTGCCTAGGTCCCAAGCTCTCTACACTTCTCCACCTCTCCACCTCACTTTCCTCCTTTAAGACACTCCTGAAAACCTACCTCTTGGACCTAATTTTTGATCATCTGGCTTAATATCTTCTTATATGGCTCGGTGTCATACTTTGTTTTATAATGTTCCTGTGAAATGCCTTGGGACATTTTATCATGTTAAACGCAGAGTGTAAGCTGTTGTTTTTGGTTGAGGGATAAATGTTGGCCAGGATACCACGGAGAACTCTGTTCTGATGAAGGGTCACTGACCTGAAACGTTAACTCTGCTTCTCCCTCCACAGATGTTGCCAGACCTGCTGAATATTTCCAGCGTTTCTTGTTTTTATACCAGGGAAAACTCTGCTGATTCTTTTTGAAACAGTGCTATGTTTAACATCAGTTTAACATCTCATCCAAAAGGGGCACCTCTGATGGTGCAGTGCTCCCTCAGTACTGCACTGTGAGTGTCAATCTAGATTTTTGTGCTCAAGTCTCTGGAGTGGGACTTGAACCCACAACCTTCTGACTCAGCAGAGAGAATATTATCACTGCACCAAGAATGATGCTTATACAAAATATTTACAGGCTGGTGGAATTGCATCCTCCCAAGAGTCAACACCTTCAATGAAACCCAGGTAATGGGTTTGCCAGGAACTGCTGGTGTAGGAGACGGAAGGATTAGCTAATGCAGTGTGAACCTGGAATTTATAATGGGGAACAAAAAAATGGCAAACCAATTAAATACATACTTTGGTTCTGTCTTCACAAAGGAGAACACAAATTACCTCCCAGAAATGTTGAGGAACATAGGGTCTAGTAAGAAGGAGGAACTGTATGAAATCAGTATTAGTAGGGAAATGGTGCTAGGGAAATTGATGGGATTGAAGGCCGATAAATCCCCAGGGCCTGATAATCTACATCCCAGAGTACTTAAGGAAGTGGCCCTAGAAATAGTGAATGCATTGGTGGTCATCTTCCAAGATTCTATAGACTCTGGAACAGTTCCAACAGATTGGAGGGTAGCTAATGTAACCCCACTATTTAAAAAGGGAGGTAGAGAGAAAACAGGGAATTATAGACCGGTTAGCCTGACATCAGTAGTGGGGAAAATGCTAGAGTCCATTATAAAAGATGTAATAGCAGAGCACTTGGAAAACAATGACAGGATCAGACAAAATCAACATGGATTTACGAAAGGGAAATCATGCTTGACAAATCTACTGGAATTTTTTGAGGATGTAACTAGTAGGATAGCTAAGGGAGAACCAGTGGATCTGGTGTATTTGGACTTTCAGAAGGCTTTCGATAAGGTCCCACATAAGAGATTAGAGTGCAAAATTAAAGCACATGGGATTGGGGGTAAGGTACTGACATGGATAGAGAACTGGTTGGCAGACAGGAAACAAAGAGTAGGAATAAATAGGTCTTTTTCCGAGTGGCAGGCAGTGACTAGTGGGGTACCGCAGGGATCAGCGCTAGAACCCCAGCTATTCACAATACATATTAGTGATATAGATGAGGGAATTAAATGTAATATATCCAAGTTTGCAGACGACACAAAACTGGGTGGGAGTGTGAACTGTGAGGAGGATGCAGAGAAGCTCCAGTGTGATTTGGACAAGTTGTGTGAGTGGGAAAATACACGGCAGATGCAGTATCATGTGGATAAATGTGAGGTTATCCATTTTGGTGGAAAAAACAGAAAGGGAGATTATTATCTGAACAGCGATAGATTGGGAAAGGGGGAGATGCAGAGAGACCTGGATGTTCTTGTGCACCAGTCGCTGAAAGTAAGCATGCAGGTGCAGCAGGCAGTTATGAAGGCAAATGGTATGTTGGCCTTCATAGCGAGAGGATTAGAGTACAGGAGCAAGGATGTCTTGCTGCAATTATACAAGGTCTTGGTGAGACCACACCTTGAGTATTGTGTGCAGTTTTGGTCTCCTTAGAAAGAATGTTCTTGCTATGGAGGGAGTGCAGCGAAGGTTCACCGGACTGATTCCTGGGAAGGCAGGACAGATGTATGAAGAGAGATTGGGTCGATTAGGCTTGTATTCGCTAGAGTTTAGAAGAATGAGAGGGGATCTCATAGAAACCTACAAAATTCTAACAGGACTGGACAGACTAGAAGCAGGAAGGATGTTCCTGATGGCGGGGGCAGTCCAGGACCAGGGGTCACAGTCTAAGGATAAGGGGTAAACCATTTAGGACTGAGATGAAGAAGGATTTCTTCACCCAGAGAGTGGCGAACCTGTGGAATTCGCTACCACAGAAAGCAGTTGAGGCCAAATCATTAAATATATTCAAGAAAGAGTTAGATATAGTTCTTAGGGCTAAAGCGATCAAGGGATATGGGGAGAAAGCGGGAACAGGTTACTGAGTTTGCATGATCAGCCATGATCATATTGAATGACGGAGCAGGCTCGAAGGGCCGAATGGCCTACTCATGCTCCTATTTTTCTATGTTTCTATGTTTCTAAGGCATCTTGTTGGGGCAAAGCAGAGATAGCTTCATCCTACATCTAACCTCAGCTATACCGACCCAGGAAAGTGGAATGCTTGCCGCAGTGGGCCCAGCATTAATACCCATTATTCAAATGGACACAGGAGATGTTTCCATTTGTGAATGAGTCCAGACTAGGGGGTTATATATTTATAACAGACAGTCACTAATAAAATCTAAGCAGGAATTTAGGAGAAACTTCTTTATCCAGAGAGTGGTGAGAATGTGGAACTCGCTACCACAGGCAGTAGTTGAGGTGAATAGTATCGATACATTTAAGGGGAAGCTGGATAAACACATGAGGGAGAAAGGAACAAAAGGGATTAGAATAGGTAGGTGCTTGATGGCCGGCACAGACACGATGGGCTGAATGGCCTGCATCTGTGCTGTATGACTATGACTCTATGATATGCTGATGGGGTGGGAGGAGGCTCATGTGCAGCATAAATACCAGTATGGAGCAGTTGGGCCAAATGGCCTGTTTCTATACTGTAAATTCTGTGTAATATATTTAGGAAGAAAGATTTGAAAATTTGGGACTGTTTTTGTTAGAACAAAGATGAAGGGATGGTTTAATAAAGGTGTTTAAAATCATGAAAAGAGGGAACAGAGTAGAAAGAAACAGACTTTTCAGTAATTGAGAGGTTTGGAATAAGGGACCCAAGATTAAATGGAAAGCTTTAGTACAGCAAGGAGGAGACTCTTTTACACAGAGGGTTCTGAGACTGTGGAATTCAGCCCCAGAGTTAGTGACTGAAATAGAGACCACTTCAACTTCTAAGATCAGGTTCCATAGACGGTTAGAAAGAAAAATGAATAAAGGGATAAGGGAACATGGAAGGCACATGGAATAATTGTAACTATTTAGGTGAAGGATAAACACCAATCCAGACTAATCTGTGTTGCAATTTCTATGTAAATTCTGTGCAAGAACTTAAATTATTAGCAATTTTCTTTCCCATCGACTTTAATGTGATATCTGATACACAACATCAAATCCACTATCATCCACTTTACGTCGTCACCCAAAGTCAAGATGACCCCTTTTGGTCTTAAGGATGGGGCTACTTGCTCCTTAAATGCAACTCTCTCTGGTAATATTCTTTCACAACGAATACAGAACAAATGAAAATTTACAAAGATTGAGCACAGTCACATAAATGGAACTCCCCATTCTACAAGCGTGTTTGTTCAACACTCCCTACTGATTGTATAACTATAATTATGCACTCGCAGGTTACTCTGTGGATGCCGTTCGTGCTGAAACATTGAAGGAATTCCCACACTTCCATCCTGTCGAAGATTTTCTTCTCAACATATAACTAGTTACTGTTAACTTTAAGTTTTATTTTGCTACATTATTGCACCAACAGGGTAGGCAAAGGTCTATCAGCTCCCTCCCCACCTCACCTCATAAGATGTGGAATCCCACCAGGCACCAGACCTGTTTTTACAGCTGTAGTTCTGTTGGTAACACTCCTATCTCCAAGTCAGAAGGTTGTGAGTTCAAGCCTCATTGCTGAGACTTGGGTACAAAAACCTAGGCTGACATTCCAGAGCAGTACTGAGGGCGTGCAGCACTGTCAGAGGTGCCATCTTTCTGACAAGATGTTAAATCGAGGCCCTGTTTGCCCTCTTGGGTGGATGCAAGAGATCCCATGGCAGTATTTTAGATAACAGCAGGGAGGTTCTGCCCAGTGTCCTGACCAATATTTATCCCTCAGTGAAATCTCCTAGGACTGGAAACTGCTCACAGACACCAGCCAGCATCAAACGGTGCAGTCCGGAAACCCAGCAACAGCACAACTATGCTGTGCCTTCATTTCTGCTCTTCAGAGAACCGCCAGCACCACAACAAGCCAGACCAGACAGATAAAAGACACTTCAAGCACGGTTGTCACAGGCACATTGAGTGCCATATTCAGTCTATTCAGTGCACCTGAAGAAATTATTACTGACAATGGGCCACGATATACGGGCAAACCTTTCAGGGATATGTGCGCCTAATGGGGCGTAAACCATGTGACATCCTCACCACATTACCCTCGGTCTAACAGTCTTGCCGAGCGAATGGTTCGCACAGTTAAATCACTTATCCTGAAGCGTAGGGCAACAAAATAAGATTTTCGTGTTGCCATGCTCCACCTCCGAGCTACACCTATGGATATTGGCTTCCCGTCACCAGCAGGGATTATGCTTGGAGGATAAGTGCAGATGACTCTGCCAAGTCATCATGTGTCCACATTCTCTGAGATGTAGGAGACGCTGCTCGAAAAACAGGGGAGAATGAAGATGGTGCACGAACGACACGCAGTGGGGGAACTACCTCAGCTACATGTAGGACAAAATGTCAGGGTCATACATCCCATAATGAAAAGATGGTTGCCTGCAGAGGTGTCCGGAGTGTGTGGTGAGCCTAAGTCCTATGAGATTACAACATCTAGCAGAGCGGTATTAAGAAGGAACCGAAACCAAATGAGAGAGCTGTGCAGTACTCCAGTTGCGCACAGTGGCCTCGAGGGATCACGCTCCGCGATGGGGTGTGACTGAACAATAGGACGGCAGCCAACACATTGACAACATGCCGGCAAACCCAAGACAGCCAAGGCTGAAACCCACATCCCCAGAAGGTCATACCATAACCAGATCTGGAAGAGTTGGCAAACCACCGAAACAATATATGGACTTTTCAGCCTCTATATTTGTAAATTTCACAACCTCCAGCCTTGTGTAAATAATTTTGATTTTATCTAATTTTATGTATTTTTACTTTTAAAATACGAGACTAAATTTTGGAAAGAAAGGGGATGTTGTGTGATTGCCTTTAAGAGTGATGCCGCTTTAAGATCTTAGCATGCGAATGAGCCAAGAACCAGGATGAGACTACAAACCTGAGTCACTCTGCAACTGTAACACCCAGAGTAAGGTTCTGTGAATCGTTAGCTCTGTACTGTATAATAGTTAGCTGTTTAATAAACCTGTTTGAGATCTTCAACCAGCTGGACTCCAGGCATCATCATGCATCTCATTAATGTTGCATCAGACAACATAAAAAGAACTCATTACAAACACAAAAGCAGATTACCTGGTCATTATCTGATTTCTGTTTATGGGATCTTGCTGTGCGCAAATTGGCTGCCATGTTTCCTACATTATATCGGTGGTTACACTTCAAAAAGATACTTCATTAGCTGCAGAGTGCTTTGGAACATTCTGAGGTTGTGAAAGGCACTATATAAATGCAAGTCTTTCAGCAACACTGAGATTTGAGTGCATTCCTTATGTCATACCTATTCACACCTGGATGAGTAACAGCTTCCAGCACAGTGCAGCTGCACAGGATAAACCAGTAATTCAAGTAAACGCATTAACCAACATACCACAAAACCACAAGAGAGGTGGAGAACAGGACTCCCTCTTCAGATAGACACAACATGACAGGCAAATGGGACTCACAACTTGCGTTACAACAATCACTTTAAATGCAATTAAAGCCAGAATTTACTTCTATGGGATTAAAAAGTTCAACCTCAGCAAATGAGAGTAAATGAGCTGTACAGAAACCTTCTGTACCAACAGCAAACTTCAATCCAACAGTATCAATTCTTTGCTTATGTAACATGTTGGCTGGAGAAAGTCCCATTTCTCTGCAAAGCAAAACACAGGCACACTTTTGGAAAGGAAACTTTGGATTTTCTCAAGTACCTTCATCGTGTCTGAGAAACATCTGCAAACACTCCACATCTGAGCAATTGGTTTGAAGTGCAGAGTGTCTCAGATTAAAATTATAAAGTGGTTCACAATCACTGATCAACCGCTTAAACAGCAAAAAAAAAAAATCATTTAAACAGCTCAGAATCCTGCGAGATTTTACTAATCTGCCTTGTGCCAAAACTGACAGCTTGTTAAACATGTAAAGAGATATTTAATTAGAACTATACAGATGTTTTTTTAATGAACTCGAAGCTCAGCCCAAACACATGCCCTTATCAGTTCTCCGTCCAGCACATCAGTGAGAAGCTAGGCTGGAAAAGTGATAAGGTGATGTGGATTGGGATTTTCCACCTTGTACCGTGTTAGAGCTCTCCCTGTCTCTCTTCATTTGATTTACTGTTGGTCTCACTTTCTTCCTCTTCATTTTGACAGTCTGCAGTCTCTCTGTAAACTCAAGCTCCAGGTAATGCTGTCACACCAGGAATCAGTAGCGACCTGAGTCCATTGAGCAGGCACCGCCTTCCATCTGTGTGGAGAAAGAAATAGAAACGGCTGAACTTTATGTGAGATTTGAAACTGTTTTCCTTCTCTCTTCCCGAGGGAGCTGTGGTATCCCTGTGCTTGCTGAAAGTATCTGAGGAAGCAGTGCTGCTGAGTTTGGTAAATCGCATCAGAGACCCGCCCATTCACAAACTTCAGCACTTCAACTCCTCCACCCACATCGCTGGCAGCTCCCAATCGCAGCCATTGGCTGCTTCCTTCTGTGATTGGCATGAGCTGGTGCCCCTCCCACCCTGCCGACAATCTGGATGAAGGTGGCTGGAGTTTAGACTGAGATTTCACCCTGAGGGGAGGATTATGTGGGCTATTTGGGAGCTGGCAGGAGTGTTGAGAGGCCAGTTGAGCTGGCATTTTGGGGTTACGCAGCCCGTTGGTCAGCTTGTGGAATTGGACACAAGGGTGTAGAAATTAGTCCCTGTTCTAAATGTTTTTGGGAAGAAAACAGAAAGGTGGGTTGGGGCAAAAAGCACCAATTTCACGTGTAATGAGCTATGCCTCCTTGACATCCTAATGGTATAGGCGGCTTAACTTAAATCAGGAGATTGACCCCTTGAATATGTAAATGAACATCCTAGTGCCTATTTGACATCCCCTCACCAACAGTAGTTAGCAATTACTGGGTCTAGAATTCTCCGGCAGCCTCTGTGACTGGCAAACAAAAGCTGCGGAGCCAGAAGGAGCAGGAGTGTTCCTTTCCCCCACTATTTCCACAGCACTCGCAATCCCCCACGCCCACCTTGAGCTACAGTCATTTCGCGTGCCCTGCGTCTCCCCCCTCCCTCCCTGTCACTTATCTACGGGAAAGCGAACAAGCTGCTTCTGGAGGCCCAACAGGTGCCGGCAGCTCACCCAGAATAAGCCAGTGAGGCCCAACTTCGAGCCTGTCTGGGGCCTCCTGGTTCAGGCCTCATGTGTTTTATTAATATTCCTCCCATCAGCAAGCTCATAAACTGGATGCAATCTGCACTAACCTCTGTCACACAATATAAATGTGTTTTCATGTGTGCGATTGTGTGAACAAATCTATGTTTGTCTTTTCAATTGGCTGTGGTTCAAAAGTCTCAAAACAGCAGGAAACAGACAGGTGTTTCTGCACAACAACAACTGCATTTATATAGCACCTTTAACATAGAAAAACAACCCAAGGTGCTTCACAGGAACATTATCAAACAAATAATTGAAATTGAGCCACATAAGGAGATATTAGGGCAGGTGACCAAAAGCTTGGTCAAACAGGTAGGCTTCAAGGGGCATCGTAAAGGGGGAGAGAGATGTAGAGAGGTTTAGGGAGGAAATTCAAGAGCTTAGGGTCCAGGTAGCTGAAGGCACGACTGCCAATGGTGGAGCGATTAAAATTGGGGTTGTACAAGAGGCCAGAATTGGACGAGTGCAGAGATTGCAGAGGGTTGTTGGAAGTGATTACAGAGATAGGGAGGGGCAGGGCATGGAGAGGTTTGAAAACAAGGATGAGAATTTTAAAATCGAGGTGTTGCTGGACTGGGAGCCAGTAGGTCAGTGAGCACAGTGGGTGATGTGTGAATGGGACTTGGTGCGAGTTAGGGCACAGGCAGCAGATTTTTGGATGACCTCATGTTTATGTAGAGTAGAATGTGGGAGACCAGCCAGGAGTGCATTGGAATAGTCAAGTCTAGAGGTAATGAAGGCATGAATGAGGGTTTCAGCAGCAGATGAGCTGAGACAGGGGCAGAGTCGGGCGATGGTACAAAGTTGGAAATAGACAAGGATATGTGACATCTGGTAAACGTCCATCACTACGGAGAGGATGTTTCCCCTCATGGGAGAATCTAGAACTAGGGGGCACAGTTTCAAAATAAGGGGTCTCCCTTTTAAAATGCAGATGGAACAGTGGAGCCTGGGTCATTGAATATATTCAAGCTGGGTTAGACAGTTTCTTGATCTACAAGGGAGTCAAGGATTATGGGGAACAGGCAGGAAAGTGGAGTTAAGGCCACAATCAGATCAGCCGTGATACTGAATGGCAGAGCAGACTCGAGGGGCCGAATGGCCTACTCCTGCTCCTATTTCTTATGTTCTCCGACTGATTGAAACAGCAAGAATTCCTCCCGCTATTTGTTAAACAAAATCTGCTCTGAGTAGAGCCAAGCTGCAATTTAACACAGTGCTCAGATCAATGCTCAGGAGAAAGAGCTTCCAATCTGTGTGGGTATGCCCAAAGCAGCTGATGCAGGCGTTTTCTGAATGAATAGAAGGGTGTGTAGAGTTCGACACCCTGTGTGCCTCATTCGACCACCCAACCAAACCACATAAAGAAAGGACTTGAATTTCTATGGTGGCTTTTAAGATCTCAGGATATCCCAAAACACCTCACAGCCAATGAAGTACTTTTGAAGTGTAGTCACTGTTCTAATGTAGGAAGTGCAGCAGCCACTTTGCGCACAGCAAGATCCCACAAACAGCAAGGTGATAATGACCAGATAATCTGTTTTAATGACGCTGATGGAAGATAAATATTGGACAGGATACCGGGGAGAACTCTCCTGCTCTTCTTCAATATAGTGTCATGGGATCTTCGATATCCACCTGAAAGGACAGACAGGTCCTCAGTTTGCTCAGACTGCAGTGAGGGGTGAGTCAGATATTTGCTAAAGGAATGTAACAAGATCTCACCAACCTCCAGTTCATCAATAGGACAAAAAGTAAAGATTTATTTTTTAAAGAATGAATGTTACGATTGCCTTTGGTTCTCTTGCCAACTATCTTTGATCTGTTTCCTCTGGTTACTGGCCCTTCTGCCACTGGACGCAATTTCTCCTTATTTACTCCATCTAAACCCCTCATGATTTTGAACACTTCTATTAAATCTTCTCTTAGCCTTCTCCACTCTAATCCCAGCTTCTCCATATAACTGAAACCCCTCGTCCCTGGCACCATTCTAGTAAATCTCCTCTGCACCCTCTGCTATAATTGCCCTACTCTTGACTGCTACCATATTGGAACGATATGTGGGTGAGCACAGGATTCGACTCAGCTGTGATGCCCATCATGTGCAAATAGCCTTCTGTCATTCAATGAACTCTTCAATCATCGTGAACACCTCGATAAGATCATCCCTTAATCACACAAGTGAATAGAAACCTAGTCTGTGCAACCTGTCTGCAAAATTTAACTCTTTAGTCTTGGTATCATTTTGGCGAATCTATGCTGTACACACCCCAAGGCCAATATACCCTCTCTAAGGTGCGGTGACCAGAACTGTTGATCTGCAACAAGAGACCTGAAGGGAAGTCAGAGAATGTTGCTTTCTGCATTCTGCTGACTGACCAGCTCTGCCCTCCCTGACAGGCTGCATAACTTTATCCTCCTTCTTACACTGCGACAATCCACAACATGTCAACCAGCTTCACATCGACACTATCAGTATCGTGGAAAGTAGGAAACAACTGGCTCTGAATGAACGAGGCTCCTGTCTATTGGCTGCCATTTGCAGTTTAATGATTATAAATTCAGCTCTTTGTATTGAAAGGGGTCGGATTCTATTCAATTGCTGTCCCAGAGTCTATTGAAATGGCACTAGTGAAACTTTGATAGCTTCCTCGATATATCTTGGTGCTAGAATATACAGATTGTCCATCAATTCAGCTGTTAATTGCCTGATAAAAATATCAAGCCCTCACATTATTCTGTGAACTTTTCAACCAGAGGATAATAGAGGTCTCTGAAGTCAGAAAATACATGCCAAAAAATTATTTTATTTATTGAATGTGATGGCTGTATCTTATGCTCTGGTAATATTGGCTCCACTTGTGTACATCTGTTCAAACTGGGAAGTCAGGTATACCCGGACTAGATGTGTCTCGGCTCCAACTCTGATAGAGGGTCAGTACTGAGATAGTGCTGCGTTGTCGGCGGGTCAGTGCTGAGGGAGTGCTGCACTGTTGGAGGATGAGTACTGAGGGAGTGCTAAACTATCGGAGGGTCAGTGCTGAGGGAGTAGTGCACTGTTGGAGGGTCAGTACTGAGGGAGCGCAACACTGTCGGAGGGTCAGTACTGAGAGAGTGCTGCACTATCGGAGGGTCAGTACTGAGGGAGTGCTGCACTATCGGAGGGTCAGTACTGAGGGAGTGCTGCACAATCGGAGGGTCAGTACTGAGGGAGTGCTGCGCTGTTGGAGGGTCAGTACTGAGGGAGTGCTGCGCTGTTGGAGGGTCAGTACTGAGGGAGAGCTGCACTATCGGAGGGTCAGTACTGAGGGAGTGCTGCACTATCGGAGGGTCAGTACTGAGGGAGTGCTGCACTATCGGAGGGTCAGTACTGAGGGAGTGCTGCACAATCGGAGGGTCAGTACTGAGGGAGTGCTGCGCTGTTGGAGGGTCAGTACTGAGAGAGTGCTGCACTGTCAGAGGGTCAGTAATGAGGGAGTGCTGCACTGTCGGAGGGTCAGTACGGAGGGAGTTCTGCACTGTCAGAGGGTCAGTAATGAGGGAGTGCTGCACTATCAGAGGGTCTGTACGGAGGGAGTGCTGCACTATCGGAGGGTCAGTACGGAGGGAGTTCTGCACTGTCAGAGGGTCAGTACTGAGGGAGTGCTGCGCTGTTGGAGGGTCAGTAATGAGGGAGTGCTGCACTGTCGGAGGGTCAGTACTGAGAGAGTGCTGCACTGTCGGAGGGTCAGTACTGAGGGAGTTCTGCACTGTCAGAGGGTCAGTAATGAGGGAGAGCTGCACTATCGGAGGGTCAGTACTGAGGGAGTGCTGCGCTGTTGGAGGGTCAGTTCTGAGGGAGCGCCGCACTGTCGGAGGATCAGTACTGAGAGAGTGCTGCACTGTTGGAGGGTCAGTACTGAGGGAGTACTGCACTGTTGGAGGGTCAGTACTGAGGGAGTGCTGCACTATCGGAGGGTCAATACTCAGGGAGTGCTGCACTGTCGGAGGGTCAGTACTGAGGGAGTGCTGCGCTGTTGGAGGGTCAGTTCTGAGGGAGCGCCGCACTGTCAGAGGGTCAGTAATGAGGGAGTGCTGCACTATCGGAGGGTCAGTAATGAGGGAGTGCTGCACTGTCGGAGGGTCAGTACTGAGGGAGTTCTGCACTGTCAGAGGGTCAGTAATGAGGGAGTGCTGCACTGTTGGAGGGTCAGTACGGAGGGAGTGCTGCACTGTCGGAGGGTCAGTACGGAGGGAGTGCTGCACTGTTGGAGGGTCAGTACGGAGGGAGTGCTGCACTGTCGGAGGGTCAGTACTGAGGGAGTTCTGCACTGTCAGAGGGTCAGTACTGAGGGAGTGCTGCGCTGTTGGAGGGTCAGTTCTGAGGGAGCGCCGCACTGTCAGAGGGTCAGTACTGAGGGTGTGCTGCACTGTTGGAGGGTCAGGACTGAGGGTGTGCTGCACTGTTGGAGGGTCAGGACTGAGGGAGTGCTGCACTATCGAAGGGTCAGTATTGAGGGAGTGTTATACTGTCGGAGGGTCAGTGCTGAGGGAGTAGTGCACTGTTGGAGGGTCAGTACTGAGGGAGCGCTGCACTGTCGGAGGGTCAGTACTGAGGGAGCGCTGCACTGTCGGAGGGTCAGTACTGAGGGAGTTCTGCACTGTCGGACGGTCAGTACTGAGGGAGTGCTGCACTGTTAGAGGGTCAGTACTGAGGGAGTGCTGCACTATCGGAGGGTCAGTACTGAGGGAGCGCTGCACTGTCGGAGGGTCAGTACTGAGGGAGTTCTGCACTGTCGGACGGTCAGTACTGAGGGAGTGTTATACTGTCGGAGGGTCAGTGCTGAGGGAGTAGTGCACTGTTGGAGGGTCAGTACTGAGGGAGCGCTACACAGTCGGAGGGTCAATACTGAGGGAGTGCTGCACATTCGGAGGGTCAGTACTGAGGGAGTGCTGCACTATCGGAGGGTCAGTACTGAGGGAGTGCTGCACTGTTGGAGGGTCAGTACTGAGGGAGTGCTGCACTATCGGAGGGACAGTACTGAGGGAGTGCTGCACTATCGGAGGGTCAGTACTGAGGGAGTGCTGCACTATCGGAGGGTCAGTACTGAGGGAGTTCTGCACTGTTGGAGGGTCAGTACTGAGGGAGTACTGCACTGTTGGAGGGTCAGTACTGAGGGAGTGCTGCACTATCGGAGGGTCAGTACTGAGGGAGTGCTGCGCTGTCGGAGGGTCAGTACTCAGGGAGTGCTGCGCTGTCGGAGGGTCAGTACTGAGGGAGTGCTGCGCTGTTGGAGGGTCAGTACTGAGGGAGATCTGCACTGTCGGAGTGTCAGTATTGAGGGAGTGCTGCATTGTCGGAAGGTCAGTACTGAGAGAGTGCTGTATTGTCAGAGGGTCAGTACTGAGGGAGTGCTGCGCTGTTGGAGGGTCAGTACTGAGGGAGATCTGCACTGTCGGAGTGTCAGTATTGAGGGAGTGCTGCATTGTCGGAAGGTCAGTACTGAGAGAGTGCTGTATTGTCGGAGGGTCAGTACTGAGGGAGTGCTGCACTGTTGCAGGGTCTGTACTGAGGGAGTGCTGCACTGTCGGAGTGTCAGTACTGAGGGAGTGCTACACTGTCGGAGGGTCAGTACTGAGGGAGTGCTGCACTGTTGCAGGGTCAGTACTGAGGGAGTGCTGCACTGTCGGAGTGTCAGTACTGAGGGAGTGCTACACTGTTGGAGGGTCAGTACTGAGGGAGTGCTGCACTGTCGGAGGGTCAGTACTGAGGGAGTGCTGCATTGTCAGAGGGTCAGTACTGAGGGAGTGCTGCGCTGTTGGAGGGTCAGTACTGAGGGAGATCTGCACTGTCGGAGTGTCAGTATTGAGGGAGTGCTGCATTGTCGGAAGGTCAGTACTGAGAGAGTGCTGTATTGTGGGAGGGTCAGTACTGAGGGAGTGCTGCACTGTTGCAGGGTCTGTACTGAGGGAGTGCTGCACTGTCGGAGTGTCAGTACTGAGGGAGTGCTACACTGTCGGAGGGTCAGTACTGAGGGAGTGCTGCACTGTTGCAGGGTCAGTACTGAGGGAGTGCTGCACTGTCGGAGTGTCAGTACTGAGGGAGTGCTACACTGTTGGAGGGTCAGTACTGAGGGAGTGCTATACTGTCGGAGGGTCAGTGCTGAGGGAGTGCTGTATTGTCGGAGGGTCAGTACTGAGGGAGTGCTGCACTGTTGCAGGGTCTGTACTGAGGGAGTGCTGCACTGTCGGAGTGTCAGTACTGAGGGAGTGCTGCACTGTTGGAGGGTCAGTACTGAGGGAGTGCTGCATTATTGGAGGGTCAGTACTGAGGGAGTGCTGCGCTGTTGGAGGGTCAGTACTGAGGGAGTGCTGCACTATCGGAGGGTCAGTACCGAGGGAGTGCTGCACTATCGGAGGGTCAGTACTGAGGGAGTGCTGCACTATCAAAGGGTCAGTACTGAGGGAGTGCTGCGCTGTTGGAGGGTCAGTTCTGAGGGAGCGCCGCACTGTCGGAGGATCAGGACTGAGGGTGTGCTGCACTGTTGGAGGGTCAGTACCGAGGGAGCGCTACACAGTCGGAGGGTCAGTACTGAGGGAGTGCTGCACTGTCGGAGGGTGAGTGCTGAGGGAGTGCTGCACTGTTGGAGGGTCAGTACTGAGGGAGTGCTGCACTATCGGAGGGTCAGTACTGAGGGAGTGCTGCACTGTTGGAGGGTCAGTACTGAGGGAGTACTGCACTGTTGGAGGGTCAGTACTGAGGGAGTGCTGCACTATCGGAGGGTCAGTACTCAGGGAGTGCTTCGCTGTTGGAGGGTCAGTTCTGAGGGAGCGCCGCACTGTCGGAGGATCAGGACTGAGGGTGTGCTGCACTATCGGAGGGTCAGTAATGAGGGAGTGCTGCACTATCGGAGGGTCAGTACTCAGGGAGTGCATCGCTGTTGGAGGGTCAGTTCTGAGGGAGCGCCGCACTGTCGGAGGATCAGGACTGAGGGTGTGCTGCACTATCGGAGGGTCAGTACTGAGGGAGAGCTGCACTGTCGGAGGGTCAGTACTCAGGGAGTCCTGCACTGTCAGAGGGTCAGTACTGAGGGAGTGCTGCGCTGTTGGAGGGTCAGTACTGAGGGAGTGCTGCACTGTCAGAGGGTCAGTACTCAGGGAGTCCTGCACTGTCAGAGGGTCAGTACTGAGGGAGTGCTGCGCTGTTGGAGGGTCAGTACTGAGGGAGTGCTGCACTGTCAGAGGGTCAGTACTGAGGGAGAGCTGCACTGTCGGAGGGTCAGTACTGAGGGAGTCCTGCACTGTCAGAGGGTCAGTACTGAGGGAGTGCTGCACTGTCAGAGGGTCAGTACTGAGGGAGTGCTGCGCTGTTGGAGGGTCAGTACTGAGGGAGTGCTGCACTGTCAGAGGGTCAGTACTGAGGGAGAGCTGCACTGTCGGAGGGTCAGTACTCAGGGAGTCCTGCACTGTCAGAGGGTCAGTACTGAGGGAGTGCTGCGCTGTCGGAGGGTCAGTACTGAGGGAGTGCTGCGCTGTTGGAGGGTCAGTACTGAGGGAGTACCGCACTGTCGGAGGATCAGTACTGAGGGTGTGCTGCGCTGTTGGAGGATGAGTAATGAGGGAGTTCTGCACTGACGGGACGGACAGTACTGAGGGAGTGTTATACTGTTGGAGGGTCAGTGCTGAGGGAGTAGTGCACTGTTGGAGGGTCAGTACTGAGGGAGTGCTACACTGTTGGAGGGTCAATACTGAGGGAGTGCTGCACTATCGGAGGGTCAGTACTGAGGGAGTATTGCACTGTCGGAGGGTGAGTGCTGAGGGAGTGCTGCACTGTTGGAGGGTCAATACTGAGGGAGTGCTGCACTGTTGGAGGGTCAGTACTGAGGGAGTGCTGCACTATCGGAGGGTCAGTACTGAGGGAGTGCTGCACTGTTGGAGGGTCAGTACTGAGGGAGTACTGCACTGTTGGAGGGTCAGTACTGAGGGAGTGCTGCGCTGTTGGAGGGTCAGTTCTGAGGGAGCGCCGCACTGTCAGAGGGTCAGTACTGAGGGTGTGCTGCACTGTTGGAGGGTCAGGACTGAGGGTGTGCTGCACTGTTGGAGGGTCAGGACTGAGGGAGTGCTGCACTATCGAAGGGTCAGTATTGAGGGAGTGTTATACTGTCGGAGGGTCAGTGCTGAGGGAGTAGTGCACTGTTGGAGGGTCAGTACTGAGGGAGTGCAGCACTATCGGAGGGTCAGTAATGAGGGAGTGCTGCACTATCGGAGGGTCAGTACTGAGGGAGTGCTGCACTGTTAGAGGGTCAGTACTGAGGGAGTGCTGCACTATCGGAGGGTCAGTACTGAGGGAGCGCTGCACTGTCGGAGGGTCAGTACTGAGGGAGTTCTGCACTGTTGGACGGTCAGTACTGAGGGAGTGCTGCACTGTTAGAGGGTCAGTACTGAGGGAGTGCTGCACTATCGGAAGGTCAGTACTGAGGGAGCGCTGCACTGTCGGAGGGTCAGTACTGAGGGAGTTCTGCACTGTCGGACGGTCAGTACTGAGGGAGTGTTATACTGTCGGACGGTCAGTACTGAGGGAGTGTTATACTGTCGGAGGGTCAGTGCTGAGGGAGTAGTGCACTGTTGGAGGGTCAGTACTGAGGGAGCGCTACACAGTCGGAGGGTCAATACTGAGGGAGTGCTGCACATTCGGAGGGTCAGTACTGAGGGAGTGCTGCACTATCGGAGGGTCAGTACTGAGGGAGTGCTGCACTGTTGGAGGGTCAGTACTGAGGGAGTGCTGCACTATCGGAGGGACAGTACTGAGGGAGTGCTGTACTATCGGAGGGTCAGTACTGAGGGAGTGCTGCACTATCGGAGGGTCAGTACTGAGGGAGTTCTGCACTGTTGGAGGGTCAGTACTGAGGGAGTACTGCACTGTTGGAGGGTCAGTACTGAGGGAGTGCTGCACTGTCGGACGGTCAGTACTGAGGGAGTGCTGCACTGTTAGAGGGTCAGTACTGAGGGAGTGCTGCGCTGTTGGAGGGTCAGTACTGAGGGAGATCTGCACTGTCGGAGTGTCAGTATTGAGGGAGTGCTGCATTGTCGGAAGGTCAGTACTGAGAGAGTGCTGTATTGTCAGAGGGTCAGTACTGAGGGAGTGCTGCGCTGTTGGAGGGTCAGTACTGAGGGAGATCTGCACTGTCGGAGTGTCAGTATTGAGGGAGTGCTGCATTGTCGGAAGGTCAGTACTGAGAGAGTGCTGTATTGTCGGAGGGTCAGTACTGAGGGAGTGCTGCACTGTTGCAGGGTCTGTACTGAGGGAGTGCTGCACTGTCGGAGTGTCAGTACTGAGGGAGTGCTACACTGTCGGAGGGTCAGTACTGAGGGAGTGCTGCACTGTTGCAGGGTCAGTACTGAGGGAGTGCTGCACTGTCGGAGTGTCAGTACTGAGGGAGTGCTACACTGTTGGAGGGTCAGTACTGAGGGAGTGCTGCACTGTCGGAGGGTCAGTACTGAGGGAGTGCTGCATTGTCAGAGGGTCAGTACTGAGGGAGTGCTGCGCTGTTGGAGGGTCAGTACTGAGGGAGATCTGCACTGTCGGAGTGTCAGTATTGAGGGAGTGCTGCATTGTCGGAAGGTCAGTACTGAGAGAGTGCTGTATTGTGGGAGGGTCAGTACTGAGGGAGTGCTGCACTGTTGCAGGGTCTGTACTGAGGGAGTGCTGCACTGTCGGAGTGTCAGTACTGAGGGAGTGCTACACTGTCGGAGGGTCAGTACTGAGGGAGTGCTGCACTGTTGCAGGGTCAGTACTGAGGGAGTGCTGCACTGTCGGAGTGTCAGTACTGAGGGAGTGCTACACTGTTGGAGGGTCAGTACTGAGGGAGTGCTATACTGTCGGAGGGTCAGTGCTGAGGGAGTGCTGTATTGTCGGAGGGTCAGTACTGAGGGAGTGCTGCACTGTTGCAGGGTCTGTACTGAGGGAGTGCTGCACTGTCGGAGTGTCAGTACTGAGGGAGTGCTGCACTGTTGGAGGGTCAGTACTGAGGGAGTGCTGCATTATTGGAGGGTCAGTACTGAGGGAGTGCTGCGCTGTTGGAGGGTCAGTACTGAGGGAGTGCTGCACTATCGGAGGGTCAGTACCGAGGGAGTGCTGCACTATCGGAGGGTCAGTACTGAGGGAGTGCTGCACTATCAAAGGGTCAGTACTGAGGGAGTGCTGCGCTGTTGGAGGGTCAGTTCTGAGGGAGCGCCGCACTGTCGGAGGATCAGGACTGAGGGTGTGCTGCACTGTTGGAGGGTCAGTACCGAGGGAGCGCTACACAGTCGGAGGGTCAGTACTGAGGGAGTGCTGCACTGTCGGAGGGTGAGTGCTGAGGGAGTGCTGCACTGTTGGAGGGTCAGTACTGAGGGAGTGCTGCACTATCGGAGGGTCAGTACTGAGGGAGTGCTGCACTGTTGGAGGGTCAGTACTGAGGGAGTACTGCACTGTTGGAGGGTCAGTACTGAGGGAGTGCTGCACTATCGGAGGGTCAGTACTCAGGGAGTGCTTCGCTGTTGGAGGGTCAGTTCTGAGGGAGCGCCGCACTGTCGGACGATCAGGACTGAGGGTGTGCTGCACTATCGGAGGGTCAGTAATGAGGGAGTGCTGCACTATCGGAGGGTCAGTACTCAGGGAGTGCATCGCTGTTGGAGGGTCAGTTCTGAGGGAGCGCCGCACTGTCGGAGGATCAGGACTGAGGGTGTGCTGCACTATCGGAGGGTCAGTACTGAGGGAGAGCTGCACTGTCGGAGGGTCAGTACTCAGGGAGTCCTGCACTGTCAGAGGGTCAGTACTGAGGGAGTGCTGCGCTGTTGGAGGGTCAGTACTGAGGGAGTGCTGCACTGTCGGAGGGTCAGTACTCAGGGAGTCCTGCACTGTCAGAGGGTCAGTACTGAGGGAGAGCTGCACTGTCGGAGGGTCAGTACTGAGGGAGTCCTGCACTGTCAGAGGGTCAGTACTGAGGGAGAGCTGCACTGTCAGAGGGTCAGTACTCAGGGAGTCCTGCACTGTCAGAGGGTCAGTACTGAGGGAGTGCTGCGCTGTTGGAGGGTCAGTACTGAGGGAGTGCTGCACTGTCAGAGGGTCAGTACTGAGGGAGAGCTGCACTGTCGGAGGGTCAGTACTGAGGGAGTCCTGCACTGTCAGAGGGTCAGTACTGAGGGAGTGCTGCACTGTCAGAGGGTCAGTACTGAGGGAGTGCTGCGCTGTTGGAGGGTCAGTACTGAGGGAGTGCTGCACTGTCAGAGGGTCAGTACTGAGGGAGAGCTGCACTGTCGGAGGGTCAGTACTCAGGGAGTCCTGCACTGTCAGAGGGTCAGTACTGAGGGAGTGCTGCGCTGTCGGAGGGTCAGTACTGAGGGAGTGCTGCGCTGTTGGAGGGTCAGTACTGAGGGAGTACCGCACTGTCGGAGGATCAGTACTGAGGGTGTGCTGCGCTGTTGGAGGATGAGTAATGAGGGAGTTCTGCACTGACGGGACGGACAGTACTGAGGGAGTGTTATACTGTTGGAGGGTCAGTGCTGAGGGAGTAGTGCACTGTTGGAGGGTCAGTACTGAGGGAGTGCTACACTGTTGTAGGGTCAATACTGAGGGAGTGCTGCACTATCGGAGGGTCAGTACTGAGGGAGTATTGCACTGTCGGAGGGTGAGTGCTGAGGGAGTGCTGCACTGTTGGAGGGTCAATACTGAGGGAGTGCTGCACTGTTGGAGGGTCAGTACTGAGGGAGTGCTGCATTATCGGAGGGTCAGTACTGAGGGAGTGCTGCACTGTTGGAGGGTCAGTACTGAGGGAGTACTGCACTGTTGGAGGGTCAGTACTGAGGGAGTGCTGCGCTGTTGGAGGGTCAGTTCTGAGGGAGCGCCGCACTGTCGGAGGATCAGGACTGAGGGTGTGCTGCACTGTTGGAGGGTCAGTACTGAGGGAGTGCTGCACTGTCGGAGGGTCAGTACGGAGGGGGCGCCGCACTGTCGGAGGATCAGGACTGAGGGAGTGCTGCACTATCGTAGGGTCAGTACTGAGGGAGTACTGCACTGTTGGAGGGTCAGTTCTGAGGGAGCGCCGCACTGTCGGAGGATCAGGACTGAGGGAGTGCTGCACTGTCGGAGGGTCAGTGCTGAGGGAGTGCTGCATTATTGGAGGGTCAGTACTGAGGGAGTGCTGCACTATCGGAGGGTCAGTACTGAGGGAGTGCTGCACTATCGAAGGGTCAGTACTGAGGGAGTGTTATACTGTCGGAGGGTCAGTGCTGAGGGAGTAGTGCACTGTTTGAGGGTCAGTACTGAGGGAGTGCAGCACTATCGGAGGGTCAGTACTGAGGGAGTGCTGCACTGTTGGAGGGTCAGTTCTGAGGGAGAGCTGCACTGTCGGAGGGTCAGTACTGAGGGAGTCCTGCACTGTCAGAGGGTCAGTACTGAGGGAGTGCTGCACTGTCAGAGGGTCAGTTCTGAGGGAGCGCCGCACTGTCGGAGGGTCAGTGCTGAGGGAGTGCTGCATTATTGGAGGGTCAGTACTGAGGGAGTGCTGCACTATCGGAGGGTCAGTACTGAGGGAGTGCTGCACTATCGAAGGGTCAGTACTGAGGGAGTGTTATACTGTCGGAGGGTCAGTGCTGAGGGAGTAGTGCACTGTTGGAGGGTCAGTACTGAGGGAGTGCTGCGCTGTTGGAGGGTCAGGACTGAGGGTGTGCTGCGCTGTTGGAGGGTCAGTACGGAGGGGGCGCCGCACTATCGTAGGGTCAGTACTGAGGGAGTGCTGCACTATCGGAGGGTCAGTAATGAGGGAGTGCTGCGCTGTTGGAGGGTCAGTACTGAGGGAGTACTGCACTGTTGGAGGGTCAGTACTGAGGGAGTACTACACTATCGGAGGGTCAGTACTGAGGGAGTGCTGCATTATCGGAGGGTACGTACTGAGGGAGAGCTGCACTGTTGGAGGGTCAGTACTGAGGGAGTGCTGCACTATTGGAGGGTCAGTACTGAGGGAGAGCTGCACTGTTGGAGGGTCAGTACTGAGGGAGTGCTGCACTATCGGAGGGTCAGTACTGAGGGAGTGCTGCACTATTGGAGGGTCAGTACTGAGGGAGAGCTGCACTGTTGGAGGGTCAGTACTGAGGGAGTGCTGCGCTGTTGGAGGGTCAGTACTGAGGGAGCGCCGCGCTGTCGGAGGGTCAGTACTGAGAGAGTGCTGCACTGTCGGAGGATGAGTAATGAGGGAGTTCTGCACTGACGGGACGGACAGTACTGAGGGAGTGTTATACTGTTGGAGGGTCAGTGCTGAGGGAGTAGTGCACTGTTGGAGGGTCAGTACTGAGGGAGTGCTACACTGTTGGAGGGTCAATACTGAGGGAGTGCTGCACTATCGGAGGGTCAGTACTGAGGGAGTATTGCACTGTCGGAGGGTGAGTGCTGAGGGAGTGCTGCACTGTTGGAGGGTCAATACTGAGGGAGTGCTGCACTGTTGGAGGGTCAGTACTGAGGGAGTGCTGCACTATTGGAGGGTCAGTACTGAGGGAGTGCTGCACTATCGGAGGGTCAGTACTGAGGGAGTGCTGCACTGTTGGAGGGTCAGTACTGAGGGAGTACTGCACTGTTGGAGGGTCAGTACTGAGGGAGTGCTGCGCTGTTGGAGGGTCAGTTCTGAGGGAGCGCCGCACTGTCGGAGGATCAGGACTGAGGGTGTGCTGCACTGTTGGAGGGTCAGTACTGAGGGAGTGCTGCACTGTCGGAGGGTCAGTACGGAGGGGGCGCCGCACTGTCGGAGGATCAGGACTGAGGGAGTGCTGCACTATCGTAGGGTCAGTACTGAGGGAGTACTGCACTGTTGGAGGGTCAGTTCTGAGGGAGCGCCGCACTGTCGGAGGATCAGGACTGAGGGAGTGCTGCACTGTCGGAGGGTCAGTGCTGAGGGAGTGCTGCATTATTGGAGGGTCAGTACTGAGGGAGTGCTGCACTGTCGGAGGGTCAGTGCTGAGGGAGTGCTGCATTATTGGAGGGTCAATACTGAGGGAGTGCTGCACTATCGGAGGGTCAGTACTGAGGGAGTGCTGCACTATCGAAGGGTCAGTACTGAGGGAGTGTTATACTGTCGGAGGGTCAGTGCTGAGGGAGTAGTGCACTGTTGGAGGGTCAGTACTGAGGGAGTGCAGCACTATCGGAGGGTCAGTACTGAGGGAGTGCTGCACTATCGGAGGGTCAGTACTGAGGGAGAGCTGCACTGTTGGAGGGTCAGTACTGAGGGAGTGCTGCACTGACGGAGGGTCAGTACTGAGGGAGTGCTGCACTGTCGAAGGGTCAGCACTGAGGGAGTGTTATACTGTCGGAGGGTCGGTACTGAGGGAGTGCTGCGCTGTTGGAGGGTCAGTACTGAGGGAGTACCGCACTGTCGGAGGATCAGTACTGAGGGTGTGCTGCGCTGTCGGAGGGTCAGTACTGAGGGAGTGTTATACTGTCGGAGGGTCAGTGCTGAGGGAGTAGTGCACTGTTGGAGGGTCAGTACTGAGGGAGTGCAGCACTATCGGAGGGTCAGTACTGAGGGAGTGCTGCACTATCGGAGGGTCAGTACTGAGGGAGAGCTGCACTGTTGGAGGGTCAGTACTGAGGGAGTCCTGCACTGTTGGAGGGTCAGTACTGAGGGAGTGCTGCGCTGTTGGAGGGTCAGTACTGAGGGAGCGCCGCGCTGTCGGAGGGTCAGTACTGAGGGAGTGCTGCGCTGTTGGAGGGTCAGTACTGAGGGAGTACCGCACTGTCGGAGGATCAGTACTGAGGGTGTGCTGCGCTGTTGGAGGATGAGTAATGAGGGAGTTCTGCACTGTCGGGACGGACAGTACTTAGGGAGCGTTATACTGTTGGAGGGTCAGTGCTGAGGGAGTAGTGCACTGTTGGAGGGTCAGTACTGAGGGAGTGCTGCGCTGTCGGAGGATCAGTACTGAGGGAGTTCTGCACTGTCGGACGGACATTACTGAGGGAGTGTTATACTGTTGGAGGGTCAGTACTGAGAGAGTGCTGCATTATAGGAGGGTCAGTACTGAGGGAGTATTGCACTGTCGGAGGGTGAGTGCTGAGGGAGTGCTACACTGTTGAAGGGTCAGTACTGAGGGAGTGCTGCACTATCGGAGGGTCAATACTGAGGGAGTGCTACACTGTTGGAGGGTCAGTACTGAGGGAGTGCTGCACTGTCAGAGGGTCAGTACTGAGGGAGTGCTGCATTGTCGGAGGGTCAGTGCTGAGGGAGTGCTGCACTGTCGGAGGGTCAGTACTGAAGGAGTGCTGCACTGTCGAAGGGTCAGTACTGAGGGAGTGCTGCACTGTCGGAGGGTCAGTACTGAGGGAGTGCTGCACTGTCGGAGGGTCAGTACTGAGGGAGTGCTGCACTGTCGGAGGGTCAGTACTGAGGGAGTGCTGCACTGTCGGAGGGTCAGTACTGAGGGAGTGCTGCACTGTCGGAGGGTCAGTACTGAGGGAGTGCTGCACTGTCGGAGGGTCAGTACTGAGGGAGTTCTGCACTTCTATTTTTCAGATGAATTGTTAAACCAAGACTCTGTCTGCCCTCTGAGGTGGACATAAAAGATCCCAGGGCACTATTTCAAGGTTATCCTCAGTGTTCTGGCCAATATCTTTTCCTCAACCAATACCACTAATGATCAGGTCATTATCAAATTGCTATTTGTGGGATCTTGCTGTGCGTAGATTGGCTGTTACATTCCCCCATTACAACAGTGATGACACGTCAAAAATTACTTCATTGGCTGTGAAGGGCTTTGTGATATATTCAGAGGTCTTGAGAGTCATTATGGAAATGTCTTGAAGGAGAATGGGAAGATATTAAAGCTCCCTAAGTGCACTAATATCCTCTGCGTCACTCGACACCCAGGAATACCTGATATTTGGTAACACCTTTCCCAGGAATTTGAGCTTCTGGATTCTTCAGCGACTGCACTTCCACCTAAATTCACATCTGCTCAATCTATGTTTAACAGGCCCTGATCTGCTCATAGTCAGCGAGTCACAGGGCTTTATTATCCCTGATCACTCAGGAATGTTGCCGGAGGCGTTTGATGTCCATGAGAAAGATTGTACAGACCAGTGAGCGCAACATCCAGCTGACTCGGCACCACGCCTGTTAACCCTCCCTATCACAGTAACCTCCTCCAGACCCACATCCCTCCCTATCTCTGCAGCTTCCTCCAGCCCCTACAACCCTCCCTATCTCTGTAACCTCCTCCAGACCCACATCCCTCCCTATCTCTGTAACCTCCTCCAGTCCCACATCCCTCCCTATCTCTGTAACCTCCTCCAGCCCCACTTTCCTCCCTATCTCTGCAGCTTCCTCCAGCCCCTACAACCCTCCCTATCTCTGTAACCTCCTCCAGACCCACATCCCTCCCTATCTCTGTAACCTTCTCCAGTCCCACATCCCTCCCTATCTCTGTAACCTCCTCCAGCCCCACTTCCCTCCCTATCTCTGCAAACTCCTCCAGCCTCACATCCCTCCCTATCTCTGTAACCTGCTCCTGTCCCACATTCCTCCCTATCTCTGTAACCTCCTCCAGCCCCTACAACCCTCCCTATCTCTGTAACCTCCTCCAGCCCACATCCCTCCCTATCTCTGTAACCTCCTCCAGACCCACATCCCTCCCTATCTCTGTAACCTCCTCCAGTCCCACATCCCTCCCTATCTCTGTAACCTCCTCCAGCCCCACTTCCCTCCCTATCTCTGCAAACTCCTCCAGCCCCACATCCCTCCCTATCTCTGTAACCTGCTCCTGTCCCACATTCCTCCCTATCTCTGTAAGCTCCTCCAGTCCCACATCCCTCCCTATCTCTGTAACCTCCTCCAGCCCCACTTCCCTCCCTATCTCTGCAAACTCCTCCAGCCTCACATCCCTCCCTATCTCTGTAAGCTGCTGCTGTCCCACATTCCTCCCTATCTCTGTAACCTCCTCAAGTCCCACATCCCTCCCTATCTCTGTAACCTCCTCCAGCCCCACTTCCCTCCCTATCTCTGTAACCTCCTCCAGCCCCTACAACCCTCCCTATCTCTGTAACCTCCTCCGGCCCCACATCCCTCCCTATCTCTGTAACCTCCTCCAGACCCACATCCCTCCCTATCTCTGTAACCTCCTCCAGTCCCACATCCCTCCCTATCTCTGTAACCTTCTCCAGTCCCAAATCCCTCCCTATCTCTGTAACCTCCTCCAGCCCCACTTCCCTCCCTATCTCTGCAAACTCCTCCAGCCCCACATCCCTCCCTATCTCTGTAACCTGCTCCTGTCCCACATTCCTCCCTATCTCTGTAAGCTCCTCCAGTCCCACATCCCTCCCTATCTCTGTAACCTCCTCCAGCCCCACTTCCCTCCCTATCTCTGCAAACTCCTCCAGTCTCACATCCCTCCCTATCTCTGTAACCTGCTGCTGTCCCACATTCCTCCCTATCTCTGTAACCCCCTCAAGTCCCACATTCCTCCCTATCTCTGTAACCTCCTCCGGCCCCACATCCCTCCCTATCTCTGTAACCTCCTCAAGTCCCACATTCCTCCCTATCTCTGTAACCTCCTCCAGCCCCACATCCCTCCCTATCTCTGTAACCTCCTCCAGTCCCACATCCCTCCCTATCTCTGTAACCTCCTCCAGTCCCACATCCCTCCCTATATCTGTAACCTCCTCCAGTCCCACATCCCTCCCTATCTCTGTAACCTCCTCCAGCCCCACACCCCTCCCTATCTCTGTAACCTCCTCCAGCCCCACAACCCTCCCTATCTCTGTAACCTGCTCCTGTCCCACATTCCTCCCTATCTCTTTAACCTCCTCAAGTCCCACATTCCTCCCTATCTCTGTAATCTGCTCCAGCCCCACCACCCTCCCTATCTCTGTAACCTCCTCCAGCCCCACACCCCTCCCTATCTCTGTAACCTCCTCCAGCCCCACATCCCTCCCTATCTCTGCAACCTGTTCCAGTCCCACATCCCTCCCTATCTCTGTAACCTCCTCGAGTCCCACATCCCTCCCTATCTCTGTAACCTCCTCCCGTCCCACATCCCTCCCTATCTCTGTAACTCCTCGAGTCCCACATCCCTCCCTATCTCTGTAACCTCCTCGAGTCCCACATCCCTCCCTATCTCTGTAACCTCCTCCAGTCCCACATCCCTCCCTATCTCTGTAACCTCCTCAAGTCCCACATCCCTCCCTATCTCTGTAACCTCCCCCAGTCCCACATTCCTCCCTATCTCTGTAATCTGCTCCAGCCCCACCACCCTCCCTATCTCTGTAACCTCCTCCAGCCCCACACCCCTCCCTATCTCTGTAACCTCCTCCAGCCCCACCACCTTCCCTATCTCTGTAACCTGCTCCAGTCCCACATCCTTCCCTATCTCTGTAACCTCCTCCAGCCCCACATGCCTCCCTATCTCTGTAACCTCCTCCAGCCCCACATCCCTCCCTATCTCTGTAACCTGCTCCAGTCCCACATCCCTCCCTATCTCTGTAACCTCCTCTAGCCCCACATCCCTCCCAATCTCTGCAACCTCCTCCAGCCCCACAACCCTCCCTATCTCTGTAACCTCCTCCAGCCCCACATCCCTCTCTATCTCTGCAACCTCCTCCAGCCCCACAACCCTCCCTATCTCTGTAACCTCCTCCAGCCCCACATCCCTCTCTATCTCTGCAACCTCCTCCAGCCCCACCACCCTCCCTATCTCTGTAACCTCCTCCAGCCCCACATCCCTCTCTATCTCTGCAACCTCCTCCAGCCCCACACCCCTCCCTATCTCTGTAACCTCCTCCAGCCCCACACCCCTCCCTATCTCTGTAACCTCCTCCAGCCCCACATCCCTCTCTATCTATGCAACCTCCTCCAGCCCCACCACCCTCCCTATCTCTGTAACCTCCTCCAGTTCCACATCCCTCCCTATCTCTGCAACCTGCTCCAGTCCCACATCCCTCTCTATCTCTGTAACCTCCTCCTGTCCCACATCCCTCCCTATCTCTGTAACCTGCTCCAGTCCCACATCCCTCCCTATCTCTGTAACCTCCTCCAGTCCCACATCCCTCCCTATCTCTGTAACCTCCTCCAGTCCCACATTCCTCCCTATCTCTGCAACCTGCTCCAGTCCCACATCCCTCCCTATCTCTGTAACCTGCTCCAGTCCCACATTCCTCCCTATCTCTGTAACCTCCTCCAGCCCCCACATCCCTCCCTATCTCTGTATCCTCCTCCAGCCCCACATCCCTCCCTATCTCTGTGTTCCTCCAATTCCAGCCTCTCGCACATTCCCTATTTACATCGCTCCACCTTCAGATGCCTGGGCCCTATGCTCTGGAATTACCTCCACTTTTTGTAGGCCAGTGCCTGTTGGAGTTCATGGCCTGGGGACATGATCAGAGATGGTGTTGGTCACAGTTCCCTCTGAATTGTAAGGTTGTAGGTTCAAGTCCTGCTCCAGGGATCTGAGCACAGAATCTAGGCTGACACTCCAGTGCAGTTCTGAGAGAATGCTGCAGTGTCAGTGATACTGACTTTTGGATGAGATGTTAAACTGAGGTGTTGCTTGCCCTCTCAGGTGAATGTAAAAGATCCCATGGTTCGGTTTCAAAGATGAGCAGGGAGTTCTCCACAGTGTCCTGGGGCCAATATTTATCCCTCAACTCACATCATTAAAACAGATTACCTGGTTCTATATTTCATTGCTGTTTGTGGAAGCAATTGGCTGTCACGGATAGTGGGATGCAGTGATGTTGTGAAAAGCACTATATAAATGCAAGTTCTTTGTTCCTTTAAGCTGTGACATGGAGTGTGACCAGGGATTTGTGAAAATGGAGGAACATGACAACTGAGCCCAGTCCTGTCTTCCCCCATTGGCACACGTATTGTCCTCTAACTAGATCGGGAGCTGCTCTGTCTAACAGATCTCCTTCCTGGCCCAATGATACAGAGTCAAATGCAGTACTCCCTGGTGTCCACATTAAAATCAGTAGTTCAGACCATCCTGACCTTCGTATCGAACTAGGCTGTACAATTACTCAGAGAATCGTTGGAAGAAAGGGAACATTTTCCTTTTTTGTTAATTCATTCTTGGGGGTGCCGTTGGCATTTATTTCCCATCCTTAGTTGCCCTGACAAAATCGTGGTACAACTGAGTGGCTTGCTCGGCCAATTCAGAGGGTAGTTAAGAGTTAACCACATTGGTGAGGAATTGGAGTCACAGGTCGGCCAGACCGGGTAAGGACAGTAGGTTTCCTTCTCTAATGGGATATGAGTGAACCAGATGGGTTTTTGCGACAATCCAACTGCTTCAAGATCCCTTATACTGCACCAGTAAAAAAACGGAATTCCAATTCTCAAACTGTCATGGTGCAGTTGGAACTCATGTTAAGTGTGGGCCTCTCCATTACTAGTCCCAGTAACACAACCTACCATTCCCTGACATTGTACTCCTGATGGGCAGCAAGAGTTTGCGACTATTCTGATGCATAACAATTTCTGATCATGCTCTGAGCAGGGTGGAACGTTGCATCTTAAATGTGGGACTTGCTACTCCCCAGACATCGAGATACTGGCAGTGAAACTAGGCCACATGTATCCTAAATCTAACCTGCTGCTATCAAACTTACTGGGCAGGTCACAATGTTGTGAGAAGCCTGTCAATGTTACCTCTTTTGCTGTATTTGCTCCCGGGATGATGCAGAGTAGGGACTGAAACAGCTGCTTTGAGCATTCCTCATCATGTTCATAGCATCACAGCATTGCACGGCATGGAAGTAGGCCATTCAGCCCATCATGTCTATACTGACTCTTTGAAAGAGGTATCCAATTAATCCCACTCTATGTGTTCTTTCCCCAGAACCCTACAAATATTTCCTTTTAAAAGTTAGTCATAGAGAGATACAGCACTGAAACAGGCCCTTCAGCCCACCGAGTCTGTGCTGACCATCAACCACCCATTTATACTAATTCTACATTAATCCCATATTCCCTACCACATCCCCACCTTCTCTCAATTCTCCTACCTACACTATGGGCAATTTACAATGGCCAATTTACCTATCAACCTGCAAGTCTTTGGCTGTGGGAGGAAACCGGAGCACCCGGCAGAAACCCACACGGTCACAGGGAGAACTTGCAAACTCCGCACAGGCAGTACCCAGAACTGAACCCGGGTCGCTGGAGCTGTGAGGCTGCGGTGCTAACCACTGCGCCACTGTGCCACCCCTTACTACTTAATCTGCTTCCACCACACTTCAGGCAGCGCAGTCCCGATCACAACAACTCGCTGTGTAAAAGTAAAACTCCTCTCTGGTTCTTTTGTCAATTCCTTAAAATCTGTGTCCTCTGCTTACTGGAAATCTTACCTTTGGAAACAATTTCTCCCTATCTACTCTATCAAAACCCCATTTAATTTTGAACACCCCTATCAAATCTCCCCTTAACCTTCTCTGCTCTAAGGAGAGCAATTCCAGTTTTTCCAGTCTATCCACACAGCTACAGTCCCTCATTCCTGGTATTATTTGAATAAATCTCCTCTTGCACCCTCCCCAAGGTCTTGACATCCTTTCTAAAGTGTGCAGCCCAGTATTGGACACAACACAACACTCCAGCTGAGGCCTAACCAGGGATTCTTGTTTTTATACTCTATTCCTCTATTAATAAAGCCAAGGATCCCATATGCTCGTTTTAACAGCTTCCTGAACTTCTCCTGCCACCTTCAAAGATTTGTGTCCGTACACCTCCAGGTCTCTCTGTCCTTGCACCCCCTTTAAAAATGGCAGCATTTAGTTCATATTAACTCCTCATTCTTCCGACTGAAATGAATCACTTTGCACTTCCTACATGTAATTTAATCTGCCATGTGACTGCCCACTTCACCAGTCTGAATATGTCACCTTGATTTGATTCAACCACATTCTAGAATGTTCCTGGTTCAAACCAAACCACAATCCAGTTTCACTGCCCGCAATTCAACCGCGAATATCTGTGTCTGGAGTTTTTATTTTCAAATACTCATTGCTGCTGGTAGCCTCCTTGCGACTTCAGTTGCATAAGAGGGACCAAACTGACTGCTGACAGGTAACAGTAATTCTACAACTTTAGTGATTTTATGTATTATTTTAACAGTGATTATTAAAAGTAAGACCTTCATTTATATAGCGCTTTTCACGGCCCAAAAACATTTTGTAGCCAATTAAGTACTTTTGAAGAGTAGTCACTGGTGTAATGTAGGAATTGTAGAGCAGCAGCCAATTTACACACAGCAAGATCCCACAAACAACACTGGATGAATGACCAGATTATCGAACTACAGAGAAACCTATGGAAGGAGATGTCTCTGTTTGTCCAATATACAGTGCACTTTCCTTCCTCGTAGGGAACACTCCACTTACCTCAGCCTGACCTCTGGCCTGTGTTGAATAGCTGACCTTAGCTTGGGTGGTAATTGGGGGCAGTGTTTAGCTACTGCTCCCTGGACCCGCGGTAGGAGAACCAGGTCAGTCAGGTGTTCCACTCCTTATCATAGTCCAGTGACCATGCAGGAAAGTCGTTAGTCACTGTTGTAATGTAGGAAATGCAGCAGCCAATTTGTACACAGCAAGCTCCCATAAACAGCAATGCCCAGATAATCTGATTTTTGTGATGTTTCGCTGTTGCTTAAAGAATGGATATTGGCCAGGACTCTGGGGATAACCTTGCCTTGCTCTTCTTTGAAATAGTGCCATAGGATCCTTTACATCCACCTGAGAGGGCAGACAGTACCACTGATAGTGCAGCACTCCTTCAGTACCGCACTGGGAGTGTCAGCCTGACCTCTGTGCTCAAGTGTCTGGAGTGGGACTTGAATCTTTGATCTCGCAGGTGAGACAGCTACTCACTGAGTCACATGCATGAGGGACACTTGGGCGAGTGCAGTTTTATCTGTGGATTGAAACTCTGAGAGTTGGAAAGGAGGATGAAAATTGGGGAAAAAATGTAAGGTTTGAAAAAGGGACTGAATCTACTAATTAAGTTTTGGAAACCGTACTGCAGATGCAACTGATAATTTGCACGTTGTGATACTCTGCATTTGTCCAGACTCTGTCACCTCTCACATTCTCGTCCAGGAAACAGAACAAACCCCTCCTATGCTTTGTCGATGTTTAGTTATCTCGAGCATTGTAATTCCGCAGCGCGCGGAAATGATGACTGGAATAAACTGGACGCTGCACAGGAATCCCTCCTTAATCTTCACTGGCAGCTCTCTTTTGTCAAGCAGTAGGAGAGAATGAATCTAATGTGACATGGCGTCAGCTTAACCAAACACATCCAAAAAATAAAAGGGCTGAGTGTTGGAGTTGGAGCTGCCATTACAATATGACAGTAGCCGCTGTCACAATGCTCCTGCTTTTGAGTGCCCGCCACCCACATCACCCCCCGCCCCCCCCCGCGCCCCCCCCCCCCCCCCCCCCACACACACTGTGCTGATGGATGTGCCATCTTTTGAGTGAGATGTTAAATTGAGGCCCCATTTTCTCCCTGAGGCAGATGTAAAAGCTCTCCTGGCACTAGTTCGAAGAAGGGCGGGGGAGTTCTCCCCGGTGTCCTGGGCCAATATTTATCCCTTGACCAACATCACTGAAATAGATTAACTGACCATTATCACATTGATGTTTGTGGGATCTTGCTGTGTCGAAATTGGCTGCTGCATTTCCTATGTTACAACAGTGACTGCACTTCAAAAAGTACTTCATTGGTTGTAAAGCACTTTGGGACATCCTGAGGTTGTGAAAGGTGCTATAGAAATGCAAGATCTTTCTTTCTTTGACTCCCTCTGATTCCTTCCTGATCTCACCTCCCTCCCCCCACCCCCCCCCCCCCACTTTGCCCCATGCCAGCTGGTGTTGTAAATAATTCCTTCTCCTCAGGTACCACCACCATCCCTTTCAAAGCTGCTGTCATCAACCCCCGCTCCTCATTTGAGGCCAGGATTTTCTTTAGAAAAGAGAAGAATGAGGGATGACCTAATAATAGCCTTAAAATTATGGAAGGTTTTGATCGAGTAGACACAAAGGGTTGAATTTTCTGGGGCCCCGCCCGGAGTCGGGAATGGAGTGAATGGGGCCCCGAAAATATTGGCGCTGGGCATCGTGTCAATTTCAAGGTGCCGATCCCAATGCTGGCAAAAATCACCGGGCGAAGGGGGGAGGGTGGAACGAGAATTCCACTCCCCACCCAATTGAGGGCAGTTAAACTGGTTAAAAAGCTCATTAAGAGCTTGTTGATGGGGGAGGGTGGAATATTTAAAGGGGCAAACTGGTTTTTAGAAGCTGTCAGTTTCTAAACAGCTGAGGGGAGTTGGGTACACAGTGGGGAGCCAGTCAAGGCTGCCCCAGGGCATCACCCCAGCCCTGTAAGAGGATCAGCGGGGCAAAGGGGGACTCAGCACTTGGTAAGTAGGTGCCCTTGGCACTGTGCAGGTGGGGAGAGTGGGCTCGGGCATCGAATGGGGTCATCACCCCCGGCATCGTGGGGGCAGAAGAGCAGGGAGCAGGGCTGCCAATCACAATAGGATGGCCACTGTCAGCAACAGCTTGCATTTATATAGCGCCGTTAATGTAGTAAAATTTCCCAAGACGCTTCACAAACAAAATTTGTCCTTGAGCCATATTTGGAGATATTAGGACACGTGACAAAAAGCTTCATCAAAGAGGTAGGTTTTAAAGAGCGGTTTAAAGAATGAGAGAGACATAGAGAGTCGGAGAGGTTTAGGGAGGGAATTCCAGAGTTTAGGGCCTTGGCAGTTGAAGTCATGGCCGCCAATGGTGGAGTGGAGGCAAGTGGGGATGTGCAAGAGGCCGGAATTGGAGGGTCACGTGAGTAGATGCTGCTCCCTCTCCCCTTCAGACAATTCCTTCCCTACCTACAAATTTAACCTCAGCTTTAACCTTCCATAGGGACTGTCATGCAGAACTATATTGAAGATTTTTGTGGAAGTTTAGATACACTGGGGGTGAAATTAGTCTTTGCCAATAGTTCATAGTGAGTCACTCCCCTGCCCCTGATTGTATCGTAGGACGTTTCAACACTTACTTGGGATGTCAAATCCTCGAGGGCTGATGATCAGGCACAGATCACCAGCTCAGCTGTCATTTACTCGCTAATCCTCATGTTTGCTCCTAATGGCTGCCTCCATTATCTATCAGTTATTGATGCTCAGTTTCACACAGACAGGGGTGGAAGGTGAATGGTGAGTAGCAAACCCAGCTTAATCAGCAAAACACAAATGACTGCAGGAAAGGGCGAGGTTTAAATAATTGCATTAGCAACAGTTCAGTTAAGAAATGATGAACTTCTAATTCCGTGCAATTCTATGCTGAATAGCGTAGTCAGATTGCATTAACTCACTCAATGCTCTGAGGCCTGATGACAGGGTGTGTCTGCACTTTACTCTCACGATAGATATGGAAGATGACCTTCCAAACCTATGACCTCTACCAACTAGAAGGACAAGGGCAGCAGACGCATGGGAACACCACCACCTGTAGATTCCCCTCTAAGCCACACATCATCCTGACTTGGAACTATATCGCCATTCCTTCACTGTCGCTGGGTCAAAATCCTGGAACTCACTTCCTAACAGCACTGTGGGTGTCAGTACCCCACATGGACTGCAGCGGTTCAAAAAGGCAGCTCACCACCACCTTCCCAAGGCAAATTAGGGATGGGCAATAAATGCTGGCCTGGCCAGCGACGCCCACATCAAAAAACCATTTTTTTCCTGGCTCATTGAGGGAATGGAAGGGAGGGAAGTGGAGGAAGGAATGAGGAAGGGGTGCGAGGAGAAGGGGCGAAGAGGTGAATGGGGAGGGGAGGGGTAGGGGACAGAGGGCAAGGGAGAAAGGGGAGGGGGAATGGAAGGGGTAGGGACAAGGAAGGGAGGGGAGGGGAGCAGGAGGACAGAGGGAAGAATGGGGGAAGGTAGTGGAAAGGACTGGAGGGTAGAGGAAGGAAGAGGAGGGAAGAGAGGGCTAGAGGAAGGGGAGGAAAGGGAAGGGTGTGCAAGGGTGGGGAGAGGAGGGGAAGGGAGATGAAAGGGGGATGGAAGGGGAGGAAGTGTTAGGGAGGGAAGGAACTGAAAGGAGGGGAACAAGCACTTGTGTTTTACTGATTGTGGTAATGCTCATTAGTCGAAAGTTGAATTTAATGGGATCGAGCCTTCTGTAAACCCTGCCTCTCCCCTTTGTTAAATAAACCTCCTGACTCTTTCAAAGATTCTTATTTCTTTTCCCATGCCTGGAACTGCACATAAAACATCTTCCTCTGGAAAACAAAACTTAGCACATAAACAAACAACAGTTCACAGCTCAATGTTCAACGCTTTGCCTTGTGTCCCTGTTGATTTATTCCATTTTTACCGGCAGATAATGCCCTCCATTGCAGGGTATCTAGTTCATGCTCCAGCTCTACAACCCTCCGAGATCTCTGCACTCCTTTTTAATCACTTCACCATTGGCAGCCGTGCCTTCAGCTTCCTGGGCTCCAAGCTCTGGAATTCCATCCGTAAACCTCGGCCTCTCTCCCTCCTTCCTCCTTTAAGATTCTCCTTAAAACCTACCTTTGACCAAGCTTTTGGTCACCTGACCTAATATCTCCTTACGTGATTCAGTGTCAAATTTTGTTTGATAATGCTCCTGTGAAGCACCTTGGAATGTTTTACTATATTCGGGATGTGACATAAATGCAAGTTGGTGTTGTTGTTACGTAGCCTATCACTGACTTGTTCGAATGCACCATTCACCAGGCTGCAAACAGGACAGGGGGCGGGGTGAGAGGGTGAGGGGGTGGGTGAGGGGGGAGTGAGGGGGGTGATAGGGTGAAGGGGTGAAGAGGGTGATGGGGGTGAGGGTGAGGGGGTGAAGGGGTGAGGGGGGTGAGGGGGTGAAGGTCTGAGGGGGCTGAGGGGATGAGGCAGGTAAGGGGGTGAAGGGGTGAGCGGGTGAAGGGGTGGTGGGGTTAGGGGGGTGAGGGGGTGAAGGGGTAAGGGGTGAGGGGGTATGGGGGCGAGAGAGTGAGGGGGTGAAGGGGTGAGAGAGTGAGGGGGGTGAGGGGAGTGAGGGGGTGAAGGGGGTGAGGGTGTGAAGGGGTGAGGGGAGTGAGGGGGTGAGGGGGGTGAGGGGGGTGAGGGGGTGAGGGAGTGAAGGGGGTGAGGGGAGTGAGGGGAGTGAGGGGGTAAGGGGGTGAGGGGGTGAGGGGGTGAAGGGGGTGAGGGAGTGAGGGAGTGAGGGGGGTAAGGGGGTGAGGGAGTGAGGGGGTAAGGGGGTGAGGGAGTGAAGGGGTATGGGGTGAGGGGGTGAAGGGGTGAGGGGGTAAGTGGGTGAGGGAGTGAGGGGGTAAAGGAGTGAGGGAGTGAAGGGATATGGGGGTGAGGGGGGTGAAGGGGTGAGGGGGTAAGTGGGTGAGGGGGTGAAGGGGTGAGGGGGTAAGTGGGTGAGGGGGTGAAGGGGTGAGGGGATGAGGGAGTAAGGGGGTAAGGGGGGTGAGGGGGTGAAGTGGGTGAGGGGGTGAGGGGGTAAAGGGGTGATCAGTGCCAAAAACTTTAGGTGCTCAAGAGGTAAAAAGACGCGTCTGAAAGGGAAATGTTGGTTTAGTCAGTGTTTAGCACAAGATGCCATCTTGATAAAGGAATTGCAGCCGACGCAAGGAACAGCCGCCTGGAGATTTGTCAGCTGATTGGCTGCTGGCATCTTTAAAGAAGTTGCACAGGTTTCCTGTGGCTAACACGAGCGGTTTGGGAGGAAACAAGACATTAATGTCGATTTCAAGTGCTCCTCAAATGGAAACCCATCACTTCACATCTGTTGCTGCGACAAGAACCTCTGAAACACATTGGAACACCTTCTGCAGCAATTTGCCTGGAAGTTTAGAGGGACGCCTCAGGTCCCTTCATCGGGAGAACTCCCGCCGAGGGGCTATGGAGGGCCTCTAAAGGATGGGGCCCCCCCTCCAGAGTCTGCTGGGAGGCTGCCAAGTATCACTGGCAGTCTCCACACCCAACGGCGGGCACGCCCAACATGGGCTTCAATGCCTATGGAGGCAGGAAGTGAGCCTCAATTGGGCTCCTGACGGGCGGGCAGCCAATTTTCCACCTTTCCCCACCACTGGCAGAATGGCATGGCAGTGGGAAGATGTCAGACACCCCCTCTCCCCCTGTCACCGACACCTTCCGGAGCGATTTTGCCAGCCTTCCTGCCTCCCAGACCATTGCCAAAGGCCTGGTAAAATACCGACCTATGTCAATATGTCACCAACCCGACCAACATTAATTCTGCAAATTCTTAGGACTTCACCTAAAGAGAGTGAATGCTGTGCTACTCCATCTTATTGGACATCTTATAGGAGTCACCAGGGGCATCTTGTTCGGGGTCCTCCTTAGTTTGGACAAGGAATGGGAGGATGTGAGGATAGGCAGAGCAGCACCAGCTGCTGTAAGAAAGAGGGACAGGAGGGCGAGGTGGTCTCTGTCCCCCCTGTGAGTACAGGACCATCTCCTCCTTTGGACCTGCCGCATCTGAGAACATGTGCGCCCTCTCCCTCTGTACCTGAGCCATCCCTCAACATGCCATTGTGTGCCAGCCAGCACACTCCATGCCTTCAGTGGAAGTGGGTATGATGAGTCCATGTATACTGCTCCATGAAAATTACTTCTGATCCGCGCTTGATTGCCAAACCTGCAGGTTTCCGGTTTGTGCCTCCGGCAAGTTTAAACCATGGTGATCATTAATTAGTCCAAAAATTGTGTGCTAAATTCAGACTTTAAAACAGGCGTCTCTCGTTAGCACAGCACCCATTTAGCACCCATTTATTAGCTCAGCACCCATATAGCACCCATTTATTAGCTCAGCACCTATTTAGCACCCATTTAGCACCCATTTATTAGCTCAGCACCTATTTAGCACCCATTTAGCACCCATTTATTAGCTCAGCACCTATTTAGCACCCATTTAGCACCCATTTATTAGCTCAGCACCTATTTAGCACCCATTTAGCACTCATTTATTAGCTCAGCACCCATTTAGCACCCATTTATTAGCTCAGCACCTATTTAGCACCCATTTAGCACCCATTTATTAGCTCAGCACCTATTTAGCACCCATTTAGCACCCATTTATTAGCTCAGAACCTATTTAGCACCCATTTAGCACCCATTTATTAGCACAGCACCCATTTAGCACCCATTTATTAGCACAGCACCCATTTAGCACCCATTTATTAGCTCAGAACCTATTTAGCACCCATTTAGCACCCATTTATTAGCTCAGAACCTATTTAGCACCCATTTAGCACCCATTTATTAGCTCAGCACCTATTTAGCACCCATTTAGCACCCATTTATTAGCTCAGAACCTATTTAGCACCCATTTAGCACCCATTTATTAGCACAGCACCCATTTAGCACCCATTTATTAGCACAGCACCCATTTAGCACCCATTTATTAGCTCAGAACCTATTTAGCACCCATTTAGCACCCATTTATTAGCTCAGAACCTATTTAGCACCCATTTAGCACCCATTTATTAGCTCAGCACCTATTTAGCACCCATTTAGCACTCATTTATTAGCTCAGCACCCATTTAGCACCCATTTATTAGCTCAGCACCTATTTAGCACCCATTTAGCACCCATTTATTAGCTCAGCACCTATTTAGCACCCATTTAGCACCCATTTATTAGCTCAGAACCTATTTAGCACCCATTTAGCACCCATTTATTAAGCACAGCACCCATTTAGCACCCATTTATTAGCACAGCACCCATTTAGCACCCATTTATTAGCTCAGAACCTATTTAGCACCCATTTAGCACCCATTTATTAGCTCAGAACCTATTTAGCACCCATTTAGCACCCATTTATTAGCACAGCACCCATTTAGCACCCATTTATTAGCACAGCACCCATTTAGCACCCTTTATTAGCTCAGAACCTATTTAGCACCCATTTAGCACCCATTTATTAGCTCAGAACCTATTTAGCACCCATTTAGCACCCATTTTATTAGCTCAGAACCTCATTTATTAGCACAGCACCCATTTAGCACCCATTTATTAGCACAGCACCCATTTAGCACCCATTTATTAGCTCAGAACCTATTTAGCACCCATTTAGCACCCATTTATTAGCTCAGAACCTATTTAGCACCCATTTAGCACCCATTTATTAGCACAGCACCCATTTAGCACCCATTTATTAGCTCAGCACCTATTTAGCACCCATTTAGCACCCATTTATTAGCTCAGCACCTATTTAGCACCCATTTAGCACCCATTTATTAGCTCAGCACCTATTTAGCACCCATTTAGCACCCATTTATTAGCACAGCACCCATATAGCACCCATTTATTAGCTCAGCACCTATTTAGCACCCATTTAGCACCCATTTATTAGCACAGCACCCATTTAGCACCCATTTATTAGCACAGCACCCATTTAGCACCCATTTAGCACCCATTTATTAGCTCAGAACCTATTTAGCACCCATTTAGCACCCATTTATTAGCTCAGCACCTATTTAGCACCCATTTAGCACCCATTTATTAGCACAGCACCCATTTAGCACCCATTTATTAGCTCAGAACCTATTTAGCACCCATTTAGCACCCATTTATTAGCACAGCACCCATTTAGCACCCATTTAGCACCCATTTATTAGCTCAGCACCTATTTAGCACCCATTTATTAGCTCAGAACCTATTTAGCACCCATTTAGCACCCATTTATTAGCTCAGCACCTATTTAGCACCCATTTAGCACCCATTTATTAGCACAGCACCTATTTAGCACCCATTTAGCACCCATTTATTAGCACAGCACCCATTTAGCACCCATTTAGCACCCATTTATTAGCTCAGAACCTATTTAGCACCCATTTAGCACCCATTTATTAGCACAGCACCCATTTAGCACCCATTTAGCACCCATTTATTAGCTCAGCACCTATTTAGCACCCATTTATTAGCACAGCACCCATTTAGCACCCATTTATTAGCTCAGAACCTATTTAGCACCCATTTAGCACCCATTTATTAGCTCAGAACCTATTTAGCACCCATTTAGCACCCATTTATTAGCACAGCACCCATTTAGCACCCATTTATTAGCTCAGCACCTATTTAGCACCCATTTAGCACCCATTTATTAGCTCAGAACCTATTTAGCACCCATTTAGCACCCATTTATTAGCTCAGCACCTATTTAGCACCCATTTAGCACCCATTTATTAGCACAGCACCCATTTAGCACCCATTTATTAGCTCAGCACCTATTTAGCACCCATTTAGCACCCATTTATTAGCTCAGCACCCATTTAGCACCCATTTATTAGCTCAGCACCTATTTAGCACCCATTTAGCACCCATTTATTAGCTCAGCACCCATTTAGCACCCATTTATTAGCTCAGCACCTATTTAGCACCCATTTATTAGCTCAGCACCTATTTAGCACCCATTTAGCACCCATTTATTAGCTCAGAACCTATTTAGCACCCATTTAGCACCCATTTATTAGCTCAGCACCTATTTAGCACCCATTTAGCACCCATTTATTAGCACAGCACCCATTTAGCACCCATTTATTAGCTCAGCACCTATTTAGCACCCATTTAGCACCCATTTATTAGCTCAGCACCTATTTAGCACCCATTTAGCACCCATTTATTAGCTCAGCACCCATTTAGCACCCATTTATTAGCTCAGCACCTATTTAGCACCCATTTAGCACCCATTTATTAGCTCAGAACCTATTTAGCACCCATTTAGCACCCATTTATTAGCTCAGCACCCATTTAGCACCCATTTATTAGCTCAGCACCTATTTAGCACCCATTTAGCACCCATTTATTAGCTCAGCACCCATTTAGCACCCATTTATTAGCTCAGCACCTATTTAGCACCCATTTAGCACCCATTTATTAGCTCAGAACCTATTTAGCACCCATTTAGCACCCATTTATTAGCACAGCACCCATTTAGCACCCATTATTAGCTCAGCACCTATTTAGCACCCATTTAGCACCCATTTATTAGCTCAGCACCTATTTAGCACCCATTTAGCACCCATTTATTAGCTCAGCACCTATTTAGCACCCATTTAGCACCCATTTATTAGCACAGCACCCATATAGCACCCATTTATTAGCTCAGCACCTATTTAGCACCCATTTAGCACCCATTTATTAGCTCAGACCTATTTAGCACCCATTTAGCACCCATTTATTAGCTCAGAACCTATTTAGCACCCATTTAGCACCCATTTATTAGCTCAGCACCTATTTAGCACCCATTTAGCACCCATTTATTAGCACAGCACCCATTTAGCACCCATTTATTAGCTCAGCACCTATTTAGCACCCATTTAGCACCCATTTATTAGCACAGCACCCATTTAGCACCCATTTATTAGCTCAGAACCTATTTAGCACCCATTTAGCACCCATTTATTAGCTCAGCACCTATTTAGCACCCATTTAGCACCCATTTATTAGCACAGCACCCATTTAGCACCCATTTATTAGCTCAGCACCTATTTAGCACCCATTTAGCACCCATTTATTAGCACAGCACCCATTTAGCACCCATTTATTAGCTCAGCACCTATTTAGCACCTAGCACCATTTAAGCACCCATTTATTAGCTCAGCACCCATTTAGCACCCATTTATTAGCACAGCACCTATTTAGCACCCATTTAGCACCCATTTATTAGCTCAGCACCTATTTAGCACCCATTTAGCACCCATTTATTAGCTCAGCACCTATTTAGCACCCATTTAGCACCCATTTATTAGCTCAGCACCTATTTAGCACCCATTTATTAGCTCAGCACCTATTTAGCACCCATTTATTAGCACAGCACCCCATTTAGCACCCATTTATTAGCTCAGAACCTATTTAGCACCCATTTAGCACCCATTTATTAGCTCAGCACCTATTTAGCACCCATTTAGCACCCATTTATTAGCTCAGCACCTATTTAGCACCCATTTATTAGCACAGCACCCATTTAGCACCCATTTATTAGCTCAGAACCTATTTAGCACCCATTTAGCACCCATTTATTAGCTCAGCACCTATTTAGCACCCATTTAGCACCCATTTATTAGCTCAGCACCTATTTAGCACCCATTTAGCACCCATTTATTAGCACAGCACCCATTTAGCACCCATTTATTAGCTCAGAACCTATTTAGCACCCATTTAGCACCCATTTATTAGCTCAGCACCTATTTAGCACCCATTTAGCACCCATTTATTAGCTCAGCACCTATTTAGCACCCATTTAGCACCCATTTATTAGCACAGCACCCATTTAGCACCCATTTATTAGCACAGCACCCATTTAGCACCCATTTATTAGCTCAGCACCTATTTAGCACCCATTTAGCACCCATTTATTAGCTCAGCACCTATTTAGCACCCATTTAGCACCCATTTATTAGCACAGCACCCATTTAGCACCCATTTATTAGCACAGCACCCATTTAGCACCCATTTATTAGCTCAGCACCTATTTAGCACCCATTTAGCACCCATTTATTAGCACAGCACCCATTTAGCACCCATTTATTAGCACAGCACCCATTTAGCACCCATTTATTAGCTCAGCACCTATTTAGCACCCATTTAGCACCCATTTATTAGCACAGCACCCATTTAGCACCCATTTATTAGCACAGCACCCATTTAGCACCCATTTATTAGCTCAGCACCTATTTAGCACCCATTTAGCACCCATTTATTAGCTCAGCACCTATTTAGCACCCATTTAGCACCCATTTATTAGCTCAGCACCTATTTAGCACCCATTTAGCACCCATTTATTAGCTCAGAACCTATTTAGCACCCATTTAGCACCCATTTATTAGCTCAGCACCTATTTAGCACCCATTTATTAGCTCAGCACCTATTTAGCACCCATTTAGCACCCATTTATTAGCACAGCACCCATTTAGCACCCATTTATTAGCTCAGCACCTATTTAGCACCCATTTAGCACCCATTTATTAGCTCAGCACCTATTTAGCACCCATTTAGCACCCATTTATTAGCTCAGCACCTATTTAGCACCCATTTAGCACCCATTTATTAGCTCAGAACCTATTTAGCACCCATTTAGCACCCATTTATTAGCACAGCACCCATTTAGCACCCATTTATTAGCACAGCACCCATTTAGCACCCATTTATTAGCTCAGAACCTATTTAGCACCCATTTAGCACCCATTTATTAGCTCAGAACCTATTTAGCACCCATTTAGCACCCATTTATTAGCTCAGCACCTATTTAGCACCCATTTAGCACCCATTTATTAGCTCAGAACCTATTTAGCACCCATTTAGCACCCATTTATTAGCACAGCACCCATTTAGCACCCATTTATTAGCACAGCACCCATTTAGCACCCATTTATTAGCTCAGAACCTATTTAGCACCCATTTAGCACCCATTTATTAGCTCAGAACCTATTTAGCACCCATTTAGCACCCATTTATTAGCTCAGAACCTATTTAGCACCCATTTAGCACCCATTTATTAGCACAGCACCCATTTAGCACCCATTTATTAGCTCAGAACCTATTTAGCACCCATTTAGCACCCATTTATTAGCTCAGAACCTATTTAGCACCCATTTAGCACCCATTTATTAGCTCAGCACCTATTTAGCACCCATTTAGCACCCATTTATTAGCTCAGCACCTATTTAGCACCCATTTAGCACCCATTTATTAGCACAGCACCCATTTAGCACCCATTTATTAGCACAGCACCCATTTAGCACCCATTTATTAGCTCAGCACCTATTTAGCACCCATTTAGCACCCATTTATTAGCTCAGCACCTATTTAGCACCCATTTAGCACCCATTTATTAGCTCAGCACCTATTTAGCACCCATTTAGCACCCATTTATTAGCTCAGAACCTATTTAGCACCCATTTAGCACCCATTTATTAGCTCAGCACCTATTTAGCACCCATTTATTAGCTCAGCACCTATTTAGCACCCATTTAGCACCCATTTATTAGCACAGCACCCATTTAGCACCCATTTATTAGCTCAGCACCTATTTAGCACCCATTTAGCACCCATTTATTAGCTCAGCACCTATTTAGCACCCATTTAGCACCCATTTATTAGCACAGCACCCATTTAGCACCCATTTATTAGCTCAGCACCTATTTAGCACCCATTTAGCACCCATTTATTAGCTCAGCACCTATTTAGCACCCATTTAGCACCCATTTATTAGCTCAGCACCTATTTAGCACCCATTTATTAGCTCAGCACCTATTTAGCACCCATTTAGCACCCATTTATTAGCACAGCACCCATTTAGCACCCATTTATTAGCTCAGCACCTATTTAGCACCCATTTAGCACCCATTTATTAGCTCAGCACCTATTTAGCACCCATTTAGCACCCATTTATTAGCTCAGAACCTATTTAGCACCCATTTAGCACCCATTTATTAGCTCAGCACCTATTTAGCACCCATTTAGCACCCATTTATTAGCTCAGCACCTATTTAGCACCCATTTAGCACCCATTTATTAGCACAGCACCCATTTAGCACCCATTTATTAGCTCAGCACCTATTTAGCACCCATTTAGCACCCATTTATTAGCTCAGCACCTATTTAGCACCCATTTAGCACCCATTTATTAGCTCAGCACCTATTTAGCACCCATTTAGCACCCATTTATTAGCTCAGAACCTATTTAGCACCCATTTAGCACCCATTTATTAGCTCAGCACCTATTTAGCACCCATTTAGCACCCATTTATTAGCTCAGAACCTATTTAGCACCCATTTAGCACCCATTTATTAGCACAGCACCCATTTAACACCCATTTAGCACCCATTTATTAGCTCAGCACCTATTTAGCACCCATTTAGCACCCATTTATTAGCACAGCACCCATTTAACACCCATTTATTAGCTCAGCACCTATTTAGCACCCATTTAGCACCCATTTATTCGCTCAGCACCCATTTAACACCCATTTATTAGCTCAGAACCTATTTAGCACCCATTTATTAGCACAGCACCTATTTAGCACCCATTTATTAGCACAGCACCCATTTAGCACCCATTTATTAGCACAGCACCCATTTAGCACCCATTTATTCACTCAGCACCCATTTAGCACCCATTTATTAGCACAGCACCCATGTAGCACCCATTTATTAGCACAGCACCCATGTAGCACCCATTTATTAGCACAGCACCCATTTAGCACCCATTTATTCGCTCAGCACCCATTTAGCACCAGTTTTCACTGGCCAAATAATCCCCAGTGTGACAGGGGTGGAGGATGGGTGCGGGGGGGGTAGGTCTTTCTGTCAGATTAAAGATTAAAGGGATGTCAGAAAATAGTCCAGAAAGGGTGGCTGATTCAGAGAGGATGGGTTTGGTCGTGGGAGACTCATTCTGGATTGGCTGCACAGATGCTGACAAACAAATAAAGACCTGAATGAAAGGTTTGTTCCAGTCTATTTACTACCTCATTGTGGAGATTACACCTCTGGGGGGCAGTGTCGCTCTGTAGAAAACCCAAGGTAACACATTTTTGATCTGACAGAGCTGCACGATCACCATCTTCCAAAAGAGTGACAGACAGATGGTCATTAGTTTTAACCCTGGTGGGTTTGCTCGGAGTACAGAAGGGCCAGTGGAAATTGAAGTGTAATAACAAAAGGCAAGCTGCAGGTTCTCCACAGCTGGCCCTATTGGGTTCCAGATAGGGACACATAGAAACATAGTAAATAGGAGCAGGAGTAGGCCATTCGGCCCTTCCAGCCTGCTCCACCATCCATTATGATCATGGCTGATCATCCAACTCAATAACCTGTTCCCGCTTTCGCCCCATATCCTTTGATCCCTTTAGACCCAAGAGCTATATCTAACTCCTTCTTGAAAACATACAATGTTTTGGCCTCAACTGCTTTCTGTGGTAGCGAATTCCACAGGCTCACCACTCTCTGGGTGAAGAAATTTCTCCTGATCTCAGTCCTGAAAGGTTTACCCCATATCCTTAGACTGTTCTGGACTCCCCCACCATCGGGAACATCCTTTCTGCATCTACCCTGTCAAATCCTGTTAGAATTTTATAGGTTTCTATGAGATCCCCCCTCACTCTTCTGAACTCCAGCGAATATAATCCTAACCAACTCAATCTGTCCTCATACTTCAGTCCCACCATCCCAGGAATCAGTCTGGTAAACCTTCGCTGCACTCCCTCTATCGCAAGAACATCCTTCCTCAGATAAGGAGACCAAAACTGCACACAATATTCCAGGTGTGGCCTCACCAAGGCCCTGTATAATTGCAGCAAGACATCCCTGCTCCTGTACTCGAATCCTCTCGCTATGAAGACCAACATACCATTTGCCTTTTTTACCACCTGTTCCACCTGCATGCTTACCTTCAGCGACTGGTGTACGAGAACACCCAGGTCTCGCTGCATATTCCCCTCTCTCAGTTTATAGCCATTCAGATAATAATCTGCCTTCCTGTTTTTGCTACCAAAGTGGATAACCTCACATTTATCCACATTATACTGCATCTGCCACGCATTTGCCCACTCACTCAACTTGTCCAAATCACCCTGAAGCCTCTCTGCATCCGCCTCACAACTGACCCTCCCACCCAGTTTTGTGTCATCTGCAAATTTGGAGATATTACATTTAGTTCCCTCATCTAAATCATTAATATATATTGTGAATAGCTGGGGTCCTAGCACCGATCCCTGCGGTACCCCACTAGTCACTGCCTGCCATTCGGAAAAAGACCCATTCATCCCTACTCTTTGTTTCCTGTCCGCCAACTAATTTTCTATCCATCGCAATACACTACCCCCAATCCCATGCACTTCAATTTTACACGCTAATCTCTTATGTGGGACTTTGTAAAAAGCCTTCTGAAAGTCCAAATAAACCACATCCACTGGCTCCCCCTCATCAACTCTACTAGTTACATCCTCGAAGAATTCGAGTAGATTTGTCAAGCATGATTTCCATTTCATAATTCCATGCTGGCTCTGTCCAATTCTACCACTGTTCTCTAAGTGCTCTGCTATAAAATCTTTGATAATGGACTCTAGAATTTTCCCCACTACCAACGTCAGGCTGACTGGTCTATAATTCCCTGCTTTCTCTCTACCTCCTTTTTTAAATAGTGGGGTTACATTAGCTACCCTCCAATCTGTAGGAACTGTTCCAGAGTCTATAGAATCTTGGAAGATGACCACCAATGCATCCACTATTTCTAGGGCCACTTCCTTAAGTACTCTGGGATGTAGATTACCATGCACTGGGGATTTATCAGCCTTCAATACCATCAATTTCCCTAACACCATTTCTCTACTAATACTGATTTCTTTCAGTTTCTCTCTCTCACTAAGCCCTGTGTTCCCCAACATTTCTGGTATGATCTCATCTACCGATTAGGCACACTTCAGCCTGCCGGACTGAACATTGAGTTCAATAATTTCAGAGCATGACAGCCCCCCATTTTACTTTCATTTTTAGTTATTTTTTCTTCCTTTTTTTTACATTCTTTTTTACATTTTTTACAATCTTTTTTTGCATTTATTTCATTTCATCTTAGTTTGTTCAGTTTGCTTACCCACTGTTTTTTTCAGGTTTTTTTTCAGGTTTGCACTTGCTGCTGTTCAATATTCAGTGTATTTACACCTAATCTGTACTAATGCTTTGTCTTTCAACACACCATTAACATATTGTTTGCCTTTGCTCCGTGACCTTTTGGTCAGCTATGTGGCCTGGTCCAATCTGCACCTTCTCCTTTGTTATCTCTTGCCCCACCCCCACCTCACTTGTTTATAATCTGTGACTTTTCTAATATTTGTCAGTTCCGAAGAAGGGTCACTGACCCGAAACGTTAACTCTGCTTCTCTTTCCACAGATGCTGCCAGACCTGCTGAGTGATTCCAGCATTTCTTGTTTTTATTTCTGGTATGATATTTGTGTCCTTCTTTGTGAAGACAGAACCAAAGTATGCATCAAGTTGGTCAGCCATTTCTTTATTCCCCATAATAAATTCCCCTGTTTCTGACTGTAAGGGACCTACATTTGTCTTCACCAATCTTTTTCTCTTCACATACCTATAGAAACTTTTACAGTCAGTTTTTATGTTCCCCGCAAGCTTGCTCTCATACTCTATTTTCCCCTTCTTAATCAATCCCTTGGTCCTCCTTTGCTGAATTCTAAACTGCTCCCAATCCTCAGGTCTGTTGTTTTTCCTGGCAAATTTATATGCCTGTTGCTTGGATCTAATGCTATCTCTAATTTCCTGTGTAAGCCATGGTTTGGCTACCTTTCCTGTTTTACTTTTGTGCCAGATAGGGTCGATGGGCAGAGAATGTGGTCTCTCAGCCTCACCGCTGCAGAAACTCTGGGATGGATCTAGACGTGCAGGTGAAACTGGCAGTTCTCCTGCTACAATCACAGAGATCAGGTTGAAGTAGCAGCACGAAGAGGATCAGCAGCTCAGAGATAAAGAAATCAGTCCTGTGTAATAAAGGATGGACTTTGGTATTACCAGACAGATAAAGGCAGAGGGCGATGGAGAGAGAGTGGGGAGTGGGATTAGTTTGGGATTGATACAGGGCTATGGGGAGAGAGTGGGGAGTGGGATTAGTTTGGGATTGATACAGGGCTATGGGGAGAGAGTTGGGCAGTGGGATTAGTTTGGGATTGATACAGGGCTATGGGGAAAGAGTGGGGAGTGGGATTAGTTTGGGATTGATACAGGGCTATGGGGAGAGAGTGGGGAGTGGGATTAGTTTGGGATTGATACAAGGCTATGGGGAGAGAGTGGGGAGTGGGATTAGTTTGGGATTGCTACAGGGCTATGGGGAAAGAGTGGGGCAGTGGGAGTTGTTTGGGATTGATACAGGGCTATGGGGAGAGAGTGGGGAGTGGGATTAGTTTGGGATTGATACAGGGCTATGGGGAGAGAGTGGGGAGTGGGATTAGTTTGGGATTGATACAGGGCTATGGGGAGAGAGTGGGGAGTGGGATTAGTTTGGGATTGATACAAGGCTATGGGGAGAGAGTGGGGAGTGGGATTAGTTTGGGATTGATACAGGGCTATGGGGAGAGAGTGGGGAGTGGGAGTTGTTTGAGATTGATGCAGGGCTATGGGGAGAGAGTGGGGAGTGGGATTAGTTTGGGATTGATACAGGGCTATGGGGAGAGAGTGGGGAGTGGGATTAGTTTGGGATTGATACAGGGCTATGGGGAGAGAGTGGGGCAGTGGGATTAGTTTGGGATTGATACAGGGCTATGGGGAAAGAGTGGGGAGTGGGATTAGTTTGGGATTGATACAGGGCTATGGGGAGAGAGTGGGGAGTGGGATTAGTTTGGGATTGATACAAGGCTATGGGGAGAGAGTGGGGAGTGGGATTAGTTTGGGATTGCTACAGGGCTATGGGGAAAGAGTGGGGCAGTGGGATTAGTTTGGGATTGATACAGGGCTATGGGGAGAGAGTGGGGCAGTGGGATTAGTTTGGGATTGATACAGGGCTATGAGGAGAGCGTGGGGAGTGGGATTAATTTGGGATTGATACAGGGCTATGGGGAGAGAGTGGGGCAGTGGGAGTTGTTTGAGATTGATGCAGGGCTATGGGGAGAGAGCAGGGCAGTGGGAGTTGTTTGGGATTGATACAAGGCTATGGGGAGAGAGTGGGGAGTGGGATTACTTTGGGATTGATAGAAGGCTATGGGGAGAGAGTGGGGAGTGGGATTAGTTTGGGATTGATACAGGGCTATGGGGAGAGAGTGGGGCAGTGGGATTAGTTTGGGATTAATGCAGGGCTATGGGGAAAGAGCGGGGCAGTGGGATTAGTTTGGAATTGATACAGGGCTATGGGGAGAGAGTGGGGAGTGGGATTAGTTTGGGATTGATACAGGGCTATGGGGAGAGAGTGGGGCAGTGGGATTAGTTTGGGATTAATGCAGGGCTATGGGGAAAGAGCGGGGCAGTGGGATTAGTTTGGAATTGATACAGGGCTATGGGGAGAGAGTGGGGAGTGGGATCAGCACATTCGAGTTGTTAAATGTAGATTACTACAGAATGGGGAAAAATCCAATCCCTAATCTTCACACTTGCCAAATATTTTAAATGTGGGATCACAGGAGTCATTCTAACCTTACCTGCCCAGTGGGAACCAGTTTTGATTACAACTGCTACCTCTTTTAAACCCACTCTGTTTTATTCTGTGTTTAATCACCTTTGTTGTTATTAAAAAAATTGCAAACAGTGCCGCCATTTTGCGCACAGCAACATCCCACAGCCAGTGATGAAATGAATAGTCAATTAATCAGATTTCTTTGGCGTTGTTAGTCAGGACATCAAGAAAACTCCTGGCTCTTGTTGTTTGTCCAAGCCTATATATTGACAAAAGGTGAATGGGAGCCTCATTTTAACACCTCATTTGGTATACTGGACCTCCAGTTCTAGACACCCCCTCAGCACGGCATCAAGGGTCAGCCTGGAGTATGGGCTCAAGTCTCTGGAGCCAGTCTGAGAAACCACAACTTTCTGCCAGCTCTGCTGAATTGCCCTGGGGTCTCCAGGAGGTAAAGGTTAATCTCCAACGAGTTACCCAGGGAGACAAAAATCATTGAGGCATTAAAACATTGGAGGGAATTTTGAAAACCTCTATTAAATCTTCCCTTAACCTTCTCTGTTCTAAGGAGAACAATCCCAGTTTCTCCAGTCTCTCCATGTTACTGAAGTCCCTCATCCTGGTACCATTCTAGTTATATTTAAAGCACACCCAAAAGTGATAAACTATTTTTTGTTTTATGCTATTAACAGCCTCACTCATCAAATATATCCATTCCAGTCCAGACAGCTTAATTTCTTTGTGAAAAGTCTCTGATGAATTGGTGATAGCTCCACAATAGCATTAATTGCTATGAGCCATCCCTAATCAGTTTGGAAGAGATTGCTGATTTGATTCAGGATATTTTTTGATTGAGTTAGTGCAGAATCATGAGTGTTTAATGCAGGGTGATGGGGTCCCTTTAACTATTTTGGAGAAAGCTAATTCTGTGAGTTACCTGCAATCTGATTACAGGACTCACTGTGGTACAATCATTTCCAGCTTGCCTCCTTGTTGTTGTTTTGATGCAATTTTTGAGCTCAACAGATTGACTTTGTTGATAAAGCAATTTGCTTCCTCCTTATTGCACCTAGTGCCTTACCCGGGTTAGACACAGGGCTGCTGGAAACTGTGTAAACTCTCTATCCTGCAATTAATCCCAACTTCAATAGGAAAAATTAGGTCTTTGGGGAAAGGGCAGGGGAGCAGGAGTAATTGGATAGGCAGGATGGGCTGAAAGGTTTTCTTTTGTGCTGTAAGATTCGATGGTAACCCCAATCTCAAAGGCACACCCCCTCCTATGTCAGCATATACACATCTGTATAGTACACCCACCTCCCAGTGAGAGGCTGACAATTGATGCTGGCTTTTGGCCAGTTTTGTGTTGTCAACTTCACATCTTGAGATTGTGAAAGGTGTTAGATAAAGCAAGTCTCTTTCTCCCTTTCTTAAAATAGTGTAATCTCAATACCAAACAAAGAGAAGATATATTTACTGAGAATGATTGGGATGGCAGGTATCTATGTGTATCTGTTATGAAGGCGTTAATAGATTACATACAGCTTGGAAAATATAAAAACCAGCAAGGTCGTCTGTGGAGACAGAAATAGAGTTAACGTTTAGGCTGACGAAGGGTTTTCAACCTGAAACATGACTCTGATTTCCCCTGCACCGTTGCTGCCTGACCTGCTGAGTGTGCCCCACAGATTCCAGCATGTGCAGTATTTTGATTTTGTGCTCTCTACCTCTTCATCTTCATGAACAAGCCAAAAGTGAGCATAGCCTGAAAATGACTGCTTTGTGTGAATGGGTTAATGCATTCTTCTGGCTCTTGTTTTACGGAAAGCATTAGCCTGTGTAAAATAAACGTGCCTCCCTTCAACATACAGCAGAGGGATGTTGTATGAAAGAATCAAGTGCTCCTCACTAACGTCACAGTTATTTTAACAACATTTCCACATGTATTTATGCCACAAGTAAATTGGAGACAAAAGGGAGATGGTGCTAAAATTTTAATCCATTGCTGGGTTAAACTGCTTCAGGACTTGTGATGATGTTATGCTATTTCTGTTGTTGTGCCATTACGATAAGGAGTAGAAATTTATCTTGGGCTGTATCGATAAATGGACAGTGTCATGGGGGCGCCAGTTACACTCCCCACCTGATATCAGTTCCATTGACTTCAATAGAACAAACTATCTGGCAGCTGGTTCCAAGCTACAAAACAACCATCAGTGAACTAAACCAGCCAGCCAGTGGTTAGAATGTGGAACTCACTACTATAAAGAATTGTTGAGGCAAATAGGAATATAGGAACAGCAGGAGGTCACTCACTGTTCAGTGAAATCATGACTGATCTGTATCTTAACTCCATTCACCAACCTTGGTTCCATGCGTTTGTTTCGTGCGTAACTAAAATTTAACAATCTCAGTTTTGAAGTTTTTAATTGACCCCCAGCCTCTACAGCTTTTTTGAGGGAGAAAGTTCAAGATTCCCACTCCCCTTTGTGTGAACAATTGCTTCCTAACATCACCCATGAACAGCCTGGCTCTAACTTTAAGGTTCCGTCCCCTTGTTCTAGACTCCCAGCACCAGTCAGAAGGAGTTAAGGGGAAGTTTGTTAAACTGATGGGGTTGAATTTTCGGACCTCACCTAGGCCGGTTTCTGTACCCTCTTCCCAGCCTCGGCCATTTTTGCCAGAAGGACTACGCACCCCCTCAAGGCAGACAGCCAATTATGCTCCTTTAGAGCCTTGTTTACCACAGTTAAAGGATTTTCCAGTCGGCCTCCAATTTCCCGACCTGACTGGGGGTGCAGTTTAACTGCCTTGAGGTGGCCACCCAGTGGCAGGCTGGGAGACAGCATTCCAGGCGGGCCTACAGGCCCTCTCTGCCTGCCTAGATGCGGGTGCAGCCACAGGCCGCCCTGTAAAGGGACGCTCTGACCCCTCCATCTCCAACCACAGTGGTGGCCTGGCTGCTATATCTCTTTATTGAAACTTCTAAAAGAAGGAGGTGAGAGGGTGCCTCCATGTTGAAACAACCTCTCAGTTACTTACCCTCTATTGCAGCCTGTTGCTTTTCCCAAGCTGGAAGGCCTCTGATTGGTCCTCCAGCTTTGAGAGCTCACCCACCACCCTTAATTGGACAGCAAATCCATCTCCATGCCAATTAAGGGGACACCTTCATGAAAATCCCAAAGAGTGATTGTTTCTCCCGGGTGTGGGTTTGGGACTCGGAAACAGCCCCAACTCCTGTTTCCCACCCTCAGAGGGAAAATCCAGGTCAAGAAGAGGAAAGTAATAGAGGGATATATTAATACAGCAAGATGAAGCAGGATGGGAGGAGGCACATGTGGAGCATAAATACCAGCAGAGACCTTTTGGGCTGAGTGGCCTTTCTGTACTTTAAATAATATACAATTCTATGTAATGGCAGAGAGGGGCTGAATGGTCTTCTCCTGCACCCATGTTCCACATAGATAGCATAGATCAGATAGCAGCACCCGTGCAATGCCCTGTTACAGTGGATTCTAACCACTGTATCTAAAAATGAGGAGGAAATGTTTAATATTGTAATGGCAACTGTTAATTGGCTGCTGGATGATGTTATTGCATTGCCAGCTGCCATACTCTATTCTTTTCCTGTTTATTAATATTGCCAGTCAACTTAGCACAGGAGAATGTTACTTTAAATGCTGCTAAGTTGATTTGACAGGAGATGACCTACTTAAAACCTGGATAATGATCAGCTGCTCAGTGACATTTTGCTGCTCAGGATGGTTTGAGTTCTCGAATGCAGCGCTGGAATCAATGTCTGAATATATTCCATTACAATGGGATTCTCTCTGTGCTCCTTTGTTCGCCCTCCCTGCATCATCCTCCTTTATCTGGCTGTATTTTGAAGTTATGCAAACTATCCTCAGAAAGGTGAGATTTCAGCTGAGACGGGGTTTAACATTGCTGAGGCTAAAACAGGTAGTCATCTATTAATCGGCCTGATTAAAGGGGATCTAATGTGCAATATTGTGAGGAAGAGCAGGGGAGTTCTCCCCGGTGTCCTGGTCAATATTTATCCCTCAGCCAACATCATTAAAACAGATGATCTGGTCATTATCACATTGCTGTTTGTGGCAGCTTGCTGTGTGAAAATTAGCTGCCACATTTTGTACACCATGACAGTGACTACACTTCAGAAAATTACACCATTGGCTGTAAGACAGTTTGGGTTGTTCTGAGGTCGTGAATTATCGAATGGTTGCAGCCTCGAAGGAGGCCAATTTGTCCATCATGTCTGTGCTAGCTCTCTGCAGGAACAATCCAGCTAGTCCCATTCCCCTGCCCTTTCACTGCAATTTTTTTTCCTTTGAAGTACTTATCTAATTTCTTTTAGAAAGCCAGGATTGAATCTGCCTCCATCACCTTTTCAGGCAGTACGTTCTAGATCATAACCACTCGCTGTGTAAAAATGTTTTTCCTCATGTCGCCTTTGGTTCTTTTGCCAGTCACCTTATATAAACACAAGTCTTTCACCAAGGAGGCAGGGGGTTGGGTCAGAGTAGTAGAGCTTAGACAGGGAGATGCTGTCACACCAGGAGAGACCAGGAAAATCTTCCTCGTATCATGTTTCGATGGAGTGGTCCCATTAGCCAGGATCTGCTGCTTCCTGCAGTCTAACTCACTGACACCAGCAAATTCCCTTAACCACTTTGTAAAAGCTTAATTTGAATTTTGTTTCTCCCTTTCTGCCTTTTGTTGTGAGGTGCTGGCTCGTAATGAGAGGTGAGCTGTTTGTACAACAGGAGTGACACATTCGATGAACTCAACAGACAGACTTCACTACAGGAATCTCAACTTGTCACCATCTGTCAGTAACTCTCACACTGCGGGGGCTCCAGCAATAATGTGAGCAGCTATTTCAGGAATAGCTTCCTGAGGCACTGGGTGGGACCAGCAAGCTGAACTCCACTGTCATTTATTAGGGAGACAGACAGCACCACAGACATTCGCCAGGAAATCCCCACACCCCACCTTATCACTTTTCCCTAACAGCCTTTATTCCGTTTGCAGAAAATTCTTGTTTCTGAAGAAAATAGTTTGGAATGTTATCTTAAAATGGAGCTAATGAGGGAAGAATAATAAAAGCTCGTCTTGCCCCTGATTGAATATCAGTTACCTTTTGTAATGGAACATGTGTTTCCATGACAACTGTCTCAATGCATCGAGATTCGCAGAGAGCTTCGATTCGGGAAAACTGGAATGAGCTTCACAGATTGGTTTAGTGGGGCAGCTCCTTGAATGTGATTATGAGACGGGGGGGTGTGGGGGGTGGGGTCAGGACTTTCTCTCCGGGGGCAGGAAACAGAGGTCAGGACTGTTTCTGGCTCCCCAACACACCCCCGGGGGGAAACAGTCACTCATTGTGTTTTTCACATTAACCGGAGACGGGCTCACTGTCCAATTAAGGATGGCCGGCAAGCTCTCAAAGCTGGATGGCCAATCAGATTGCTTCCAGCTCGTAAGGAGCAACAGCCTTTCATAGAGGGTAAGTAAGAGAGAGGGCGTTACAAGATGACGGCGTCCTCTCTCCAACTTTTTAAATTCTTAAATTAAAAATGGATCGTGCAGCTAGACCACCACCGTGTGGAGGGGTGGGGGGGGGGGAGGAGGGGAGGTGTGGGGGGAAGCCCCTCTACATGGCTGCCTGTGGCTGCTCCTGCACCCAGACAGGCAGGGAGTGCCTCTAGGCCTCACTGCAGCATTGGCTCCCCAGGCCTGCTGTTGGGTGCTGGCCTCCAGACTCCTAAACCGGCACCTGCTACCTGCGAGTACATGGAAGCCGATTGGAAAATCCCAGTGGGCCTCCTTTAATTGTCTTCAATAGGCTCTTAATGAGCCTGATCAACTACCTGCATGCTGGCCGGAGGGGACTATTGTTACCTCCCACCTCGCGAGGGCTCAAAACCCTGCCCAGAGAGTATCATCTCCACGCTGCTTATAGACCAGACATCATGGATTTACTGCACTGATCCTAGGGAGATCAAACCCATTCAAGTAACCCACATTTACATTATCTCTTACCCCAGGAGAGTTTTAGAAATAAAACATAAAGGTTTCAGATTGGAATAGCCATTTTAAATTGCGTTTGGGAAATTGATTTTTGAGGAATTGTAACATTCCCCACATGCCTTCAGTACTCTCTATTCAATCTATAACATGTTAAAAATCTTACATCTCGACACACTTCCTCTCACAAAACATACTTCCTGTTCTCACATTTTTTATTATACTTTTATGTCAACGTTTTCCAACTGTAAATTTCTAAACCCATATTTATAATGGAAACTTCCCATGTAAACTAGTCATGCTGTAATTACACACCCTAGCCAATGGTGGTGCTGTGGTGCCTCAGTTTTGTATCTTTCAGCTCCTCAGTCTGTACCAAAGCGAAACTCTCAGACTCCAACCCTCTTTACGTCTCTGCTTCCAGAGTTACCATCAATTTTGCTATTTAAAAATCAAATTATAACATAGAAATACAGATGGAATTCAGCCTCATTTAAGATTTGATTCAATTCTCAAATTCCATCTGTATACCCCAACCCAACTTTCCAGCCACTTGGCATCAGGTGGCAGGACCGTATCTCCAACACAGAAGTCCTCGAGGCGGCCAACATCCCCAGCTTGTACACACTACTGAGTCAGCGGCGCTTGAGATGGCTTGGCCATGTGAGCCGCATGGAAGATGGCAGGATCCCCAAAGACACATTGTACAGCGAGCTCGCCACTGGTATCAGACCCACCGGCCATCCATGTCTCCGCTATAAAGACGTTTGCAAACGCGACATGAAATCCTGTGACCTTGATCACAAGTCGTGGGAGTCAGTTGCCAGCGTTCGCCAGAGCTGGCAGGCAGCCATAAAGACAGGGCTAAAATGTGGCGAGTCGAAGAGACTTAGTAGTTGGCAGGAAAAAAGACAGAGGCGCAAGGGGAGAGCCAACTGTGCAACAGCCCCGACAAACAAATTTCTCTGCAGCACCTGTGGAAGAGCCTGTCACTCTAGAATTGGCCTTTATAACCACTCCAGGCGCTGCTTCACAAACCACTGACCACCTCCAGGCGCGTATCCATTGTCTCTCGAGATAAGGAGGCCCAAAAGAAAGAAAGAACCCTGCTAATTGGAACACTCCACTTTGCCCTCAGTACTCAAGTGCAACACCATGGCTAACAGTTGACTGTATAACACACCAGACTGTATATTAATGCTCTCTTCATATATAACACACCCTGTGCTGTGTATTAGAATAAACTTTGTTCTATATATTATGAGACACAGCATTCTGTGCAAGAATGCACTCGTTCAGCTGCTTAATTTCCTGTCACAATCCCCAGGATTTCAGTTGCTCAGCCAGATATGGTTTGTTGTTTTTCTTGAACAGTTGCTGCTGGCAAAATAAATCATGTGAAAATTGTACGTATTGTGTGAAAATGACAGGATCTGAATTTAGCAGAGTATGTTCTTCAAGCTGTCAGTCAGTGATGAGGTTAATGAGCTCTGAATCTGGTGATCTCATCGAAAGCAGCATGGCACTGGGGAGAGGGAGATCACAGGTTACATAACCTGCATCTAGCACTGCATGTGCAGTCTGCACCTTTCTCAGTCGCATCAGCCTGTCAGGTGGTGAGTTTGCTCTGGATCAGTTCCTGTTCCTGAGTCTTTGGAATTAACATAGAAAATGCATGGCTTGTATTTGAGAAACTCTAAAGCTTTAAAGGATATAAACATAGATAATTAATATTCTTATTAAAGTTTCATTTCAAATCTGAATTAAATAGTGGCCCTCGTCCAGTGTAAAAACACTGTTAACAAGATAAGATCTTCTCAGGCATAGCTTTGAGGACACTCTTCGGTTCCGTCACTTTAGGCATTAAATTTAAATATTAATGCTCTGTCTTCCCCTTTAATGTCAGTGGGTGGTCTCAGACCCAATTAAGTGGGCTTTGCGGCTGAGTGTTTTACCGATGTGAGTCAGCCTCCCATCTTGTTCCCTAACCATATGTTGCTGTATCCGGAGAACAGCAGAAGGTAACGGAGGGTTCCATGGTTTAATTCCCATTTGATTTTCTTTCTCTCCTTATGAGTTTTCAAGCTGGTGCAATCTGTTGTTCCAGAACAAGTCGGCAGATCCTTAAAATTAGAGCTGCCCTGTTCAGGGGTGATGTCAGGAAGCACTTCTTCACACACAGGGTGGTGGAAATCTGGAATTCTCTCCCATAAAAACCTGTTGAGGCTGGGGGTCAGTTGAAAGTTTCAAAACTGAGATTGCTAGATAGCAAGGTTATTAAGGGTTATGGAACCAAGGCGAGTAAATGGAATTAAGATACAGATCAATCATCGTCTAATTGAATGGAGGAACAGGTTCGAGGGGCTGAATGGTCTCCTCCTGTTCATATATTCCTCCTGTAGCAATAGGTACCTGATTGCTTCTGCTTAGAAAGGAGGAAACATTCCCATTGAATACGGAAATGAGCCGAATACCATCAAATTGAATAATGCAGTCATGCAGTTCTTTCTCTCCCTCTGAAGTTTCTGCTCTCACCAAGTCCCATTCACCCATCACCCCTGTGCTCACTGACCTGCATTGGCTGCCACTCCAACAATGCCTGAAGTTTAAAATACCCATCCTCGTGTTCAAATTGCTCCCTGGCATCACCCCTCCGTATCTCTCTAACCGAGGTGGTGAAGGCACAGCCCCGATGGTGGGCGAAAGCAATTGGAGGTGCAGAAATGGCCAGAATTGGAGAAACGCAAAGTTGATATAATCACAGAATCTTACAGTGTAGAAAGAGGCCATTTGGCCCATCATGTCTGTGCCAGAGTTTTGAAGAGCGATCCAATTCGCTCCACTGCCCTACTCTTTCCCTGCAGCCCTGCAAATTTCTTCTTTTCAAATATTCAGAAATATTTCTCACACTCAGCAGTTCAATAAAACACCATTTGATCGTAGGGTAAAGAATTTCTTGCAGTTTAACAAACTGAGATAAATTTCTAAGCACATCTTGTGTACTGTGATTTGCTCCACAATTTTGCATTAAAAAGCCAGGAGGCAGTGAAGCAGAAATGAGCATGAACTAAACCCTCACCCCGACAGAGCAGACCTGTAACTAGCCAAGAGGAGCATTAGGAGCAGGAGGAGCCTTCTTGGGCCTGCTCTGCCATTCAATTAGATCAGAGCTGATCTGCACCTCAACTCCATTTCCCTGATTCCCTTCCCAACAAAAATCTTACCAATTCCAGTCTTGAAAGCTCCAATTGCCCTAGAACCTGAACTCAAAAATAAATCACTGCAGGATTTGAACTCATCTTCTCACTAGATATATTATGAGTCCAATGGCATAACCAACAACCTATCAGAACCTCTTTGCACAGAATTGCATTCATAGAAACAGGCCATTCGGTCCAACTGATCTCTGCTGGTGTTTATGCCCCATACAAGCCTCCTCCCTCCCCTGTTCATCTCACCCTATCAGCATAACCTTTTATTCCTTTCTCCTTCATGTACTTATCCAGCTTCCCCTTAAATACATCTATGCTATTTGTCTCAACCACTCCTGTAGTTGTGATTTCCACATTCTAACCACTGTTTGGATAAAGATGTTTCTCCTGGATTCCCTTTGTGAGAGGGACTATGACAGATTTCTGATTTGTGGTACTTATTCAACCTGAGCTCTGAAAGTGAACGCAGATCAAACACGTGTCAATAACCAGCTTGTACATAAAATGATTCATTTTTCTTTCTTAGAAGGAGCTTGGTATCAGTTTAATGTTTTGTGTAGATCTCGAGTTGCTCCATGGAGCAGACGATATCCTAATGCTAATCAGCAGTGACAGCAGAATGTGAGCAGAAAATATTCTGAACTCATCATTATAAAGCTGACATATTGATGTGGCACCTATACAGGTCTGTGAAGCTTCTGCAAACTTTCTCAACAGTAACTGGCAAGTTTGGTTATTTTAAAACTCAGAAGGTTATACATATAGTTCTTTCCACAAATACAGCGTTCATTTACCAGATTGCAATATCGGCAACTTGCCTTTATATAGCACCTTTAAATGAGTAAAAATGTCCCAAGTTACTTCAGAGGCACGTTATCAGACAACAACTTTACACTGAACCCCAGTGGGAAATATATCTCTCTTCTCCTGTAAGATGCTTCTTAAAACCTATCTCTTTGACTGAGCTTTTGGTCACCTGTCCTTGGGACGTTTAACTACTTTAAAGATGCTGCATAAATGCAAGTTGTTGTTGTTGAGATTTTAGGTTAGGTGACCAAAGCTTGGTCAAAGAGGCAGGTTTTAAGGAACATTTTAAAGGAGAGAAAGGTGGCGAGGTTTGGGGAGGGAATTCCAGAGCTTAGGGCCCAGGCAACTGAAGCAGGGCTTCCACTGGTGGAGCGATGGGAATATTGGATGCTCAAGTGGCCAGAATTAGAGAGGCACAGAGATCTCAAGGGATTGTGGGGCTGGAGAAGATTACAGAGATAGAGAGGGGCAAGGCCATGGAGGGAAATGAAAACAGGGATGAGAATTTTAAATTTGAGCCATTGCCGGATCGGGGCACAGCGGGTGAGGGGCAAATGGGACTTGGTGCGAGTTAGGACACAGGCAGCAGCCTGTTGAGGCAGGAAAGACGCAAACTTCCTGCTGCCTCCTAATCTAAATGATTTCAGCGTGCAGCCCAGCACAGAACATGCTGCTAACTGGCTGCATGCTCAACAGGAGGCCCAGCAGCATGCATGGCTAGTTTGTGTTTCAGCGAACCTGCACATCTCAATGGCAGCCTGCAAGCCTTAATGGGCATCTGTGCTCAGTGATCGAAAGCTGCAGCTGATTGTCTGTGGAAGACCTGGAGAGAAGAAAAAGCCCAGAAAATGGAGCAACCAGCAAGAGAGAGGGCTTGCAGGTTTTCTGATGTGGTGCTGGAGGCCTTAATACAGGAGATAGAAAGGAGGAGGGATGCAATGTTCCTGCAGGGTGCTAATGAGCATGCACAACAAGATGCTTGGTGCAGGGGGTGGCTTGCCAGAAAGCCTACTGTCACTGTCAAGGAGCAGGGAGGAGACCGGCTCCCGTTACAAGGTTTTTGTTTTTGTATTAAAAATTTAAAATGCTGTGTGTTTTAAAAAACTGAAAGGATTTTTCAGTGGACATTGACATTTTTCTATGTTTTGAAAGGACGCTGACTTTGTATATAATGACAGGAAAGCAGGCAATTTCAAGGAAACCAGCAAGGAGTTTGACCTCCTCAGAGCAGCTCTTTGAATGACAAGGAAGACTCTATGTCTGGACATGTGACCTGTTTAGGAAGGTTTTGCTTTCACTTTGGACCCTTTAAAAAGCCAGTGAGTTGGACAAAGAGCAGGCATTTGAAATTTTGTTTTGACCTGCCTGGAGATCAGAGAGGAAGACCCAGAGAAAGTGTTACCTCTCTCTGTAAAGGAATCCTGCATCTCTTGAGAAGAAACCCTGTATCTCAAAGGTGGCAGATTTCTACTCCTCCTGTCTCTGAGAAAGCCCTGCATCAGGTATGGTTCCTGTTGCCTCCTTTGTTTTAAGAAATCCTGAAATCTGAAGAAATCTTCTACTGTTGTACTGCTGCTGTAAAACCTAAGAAGACTTATTGCTGCACGCACCCATGATGAAATTCCTGTGTGGAGCCCACTGCAGTTGAATTGCCTTGAATGCCTACCCATCACAGACTGTTCATCAACCTCGCCTGGAGAGACTTCAAGTGGCATCTGACTATTCGACTCTGGGACACCTTCCCAAACTGAAGAACTTCCTACCAGAAGATGACAAACTAAGTTATTTTTATTATTCCTTCTATTACTATGAAACATCTGTAAACCAAAATCCTTTTTCCCCGGTTAACTGTTTTTTTTATTGTATGTGTATGTACATGAGGGCTAGGGAAATAAGGAGCTTTTCATATATAGACTTATCTCACTTTTGGTTAAGACTTGTTTTTATAATAAATAGTTAATTTTGTTGTTGATTAAAGAAACTTGGTTAGTGTGCATTATTGTGGGCGACAAAGAGTATGTAATTAGCTGTTTTTTGGTAGGTGGGAAAATTTATCAATATGCTGTGACCTGTGGAGAAGTGGGACTGAACTAACAGTGCACTTCTCCCGCCTTGGCCATAACAGGAGTCCGGCTCCAGCTTGGCACAACGCTTCACCCAGAGCTTGGAGCCCATCTTTTCCAGCGTGACAGTGGTGGACAACTCAATGATAGCATTTGCGGACCCAGCTGTGATGCAGAATCTGGTGGCCAATGTCTCAGCTTCCACTGCTGCACAGGTGGGAGCTACCCAACATCTCAGTGCTGCAGTGGAAGCTCAGACTGAGGACATGAAATTCATGCTTGGTGCCTTGCAAGCTCAGACTGCTGCCATCATGGATGCAGAAAGGGGCTCTCGCAGCAGTTCAGCAATCTGTACTAGACTTCCTGAGGTGCTGCCCTGGGGGAGTGGCAGCGGCTCCATGGTGCATGAACCTACTGTCCTCTCTCAGGATGACAATATTCCTGCTCGATCACTGCCAATCCATCACTGCCCTTGCTGGTGCCATTCAGTCAGCCAGCCCAGACTGCTGCCATCCATGCCAAATGATTACAGCACAGAAGGAGGCTATTCAGCCTGTCGCGTTTGTGCCAGCTCTCAGCAAGAGCAATTCAGCTAGTCCAACTCCCCCACCCTTTCTTCGTAGCCCTGCAAATTTCTTTCTTCAGGCTCTTATCCAATTCCCTTTTGAAAGCCACAATTGAATTTGCCTCCACCTTAGGCAGTGCATTCCAGATCCTAACCACTCGCTGTGTAAAAAAATGTTTTCTCTTGTTGCCTTTGGTTCTTTTGCCAATCACTTTAAATTGATGTCCTCCTGTTCTCGACTCCTCCACCCAAGGAAACAGTTTCACTCTATCTACTCTGTCCACACCCCTCAAGTCAGGTCCTCAAGACCCAGAGCTGTTCGAAGTTATCCTGCAAGGCCATCTGTAGTCTCTGCCAATGAAAGGCAGCAGACTTCTACCAGCCATGTAACATCTGGTGTTTTCAGAGAGCTTTGTTAATAATCTGGATAAGATAAATGGCAAACTCAATGGAGAATTGGGCAAATACGTAACGAGAACGTTGCAGGGCTATGGGGAAAGAGCGGGCACACATGAGTAATTGGATAGCTTTTTCAAACAGCCAGCAGAGGCACCATGGGCTGAATGGCCTCATTGAATGCTGTAAGATTCTATGATTCACAATCGCACTATCAAATGAGTGGACTCTTGATTCAATGTCAACCTTGTAATTACTCCTAACCATCATTATTTGATATACAAACCATCTGATACCCTTAATTAGACTGCAGCCTTATCATTACACTCTAATAGTGTTTATTCTTTATATAAACCATTTGAATCAGTGACCAGATTTCAGCCTTATAATCATTCCCTGGTATTCGTTCCTGTGCTCATAAACCACCTGAATCCAGCAATTAGATTATTGTACTTTATAAGCTCCTGTAGGTAGCCAATAAGCAAGTTAGAAATCATCTGGATCACTCAATTTCAGGCTTTTAATGATTTTGAGATTTGCAATTGTTTTATACATAATTATCCGAACCCCTCAATTAGATTACAGCCTTGTAATCACTATCGGGAGTCTATTATTCCACATATAAACCATTTCATCTACACGATTAGATTACTGACACATAATCACTCCCCAATGATTCTCCACTTAACTGGATACTGACTGCACCCTATAAAACTCTTGTAAAACCGTTTAGACAATCCCATTGTTATTCCCATGTTTACTGCCTGAGACAAACAATCATCTGACCCCTCACCTGCTCTGTTATCCCTTCTGCTGATACTAAAAAGACACTGTTCTTGTAGTATGAATGACAATATCCTTCTACATAACATAAAGCAGTTTCATGGTAATAGTGCGGGACCTGCACTGGAGAGGAACTTAAAAAAAATCTCACTAGAATGCCATTAACATTCAACTCACAGAATGACAATCTTAATTAAGATTCATTAACACAATTCTGATGTGTTTTGGCTGTGAATGTTTGTGTGTTTTTATGGATTTGAGTGTGTGTTTGTGGAGCGAGTGTGTGCAAGTGTAACTGTTTATGTATGTATTTGTGTGTTAATGTGTGCATGTGTGTGTTTTGAACATTCACACTTCAGTTATAACCAGATTGCAGATTGGTGGCAAAACATTCCGACATTGATTTTCTATCATCTTTATTTTTTGGGACCTGTTGCCATGGTAATCACCCCAAGATGATAAATGCTAATTGGTTCACGAGGAAGCGGACATCTTATAATTTCCAGGGAGGCAAGAAATCCCTCACCTTGAATCCAATTTTATTTAAAAACTCGTAGTCAAAGTATCTGATTATTTTTTACCAATTTTTAGATTAGACTTTGACCCAGACATTGTGATTTTTAACATTTTAGTCTTTTTTTTTGGTATCTAATTACCTAGAGGATGGGTGTTACAATTAAAATGTATTGCAAGTAATTTGTACAGACAGCAATATGTGAGCAGGAAATACTGTGAGGCCGTAATTATAATGCTGACACTTTGATTTCATAGCTGCGCTTTTACGAACGGAAAAATGGTCAGATTGCTGGTTTTTCAAGACTCCTCTTCCCTCCCCTAATTTTCTTGTGTCTCAGGAACAATGAAGGGCCTATCACACTTTGAGATGGAGCAAGATACAAAATAGTCTTGGTTTCTGCAGACTGTCTCTTAGGATTCGAACGTGCAACCATACCAAGATGACTGGCAGGGAAAAATCAACCTGCCCCACACTGGTGATGACTGGAGCATCCAACCCCCTCTCCCCCTCACCCATCCACCTCCACCTAACCACCCCCTCGCACTCACACCTTCCCCTCCACCTACCCTCCCCCTTGCCCTCCCCCTCTCACTGCAACTATGCAATCTCCTGGGAGAGGCAAACAAAAATAGGGAAAAAATCTCTGGAAAATTCCTCTCCTATCCCCTCAGACGATCCAAACTAGTCCAGGAGGTATTTAAAATGATTAAGGCAGTTGATAAGGTAGATAGAGAGAAGCTATTTCCTCTCATTGGGGGAGTCAGAACAAAGGGACATGATGTTAAAATTAGAGATAGGTCATTGAGGCATGATGTCAGGAAGTGCAAAGTATAATGGAAATCTGGAACTTTCTCCAAAAGGCTGGGCCTCAATTTAAAGTTTCAAGACTAAAAGAAATAGATTTTTGTTGTATTGAGGAATTAGATTAGATTAGATTAGATTAGAGATACAGCACTGAAACAGGCCCTTCGGCCCACCGAGTCTGTGCCGAACATCAACCACCCATTTATACTAATCCTACACTAATCCCATATTCCTACCAAACATCCCCACCTGTCCCTATATTTCCCTACCACCTACCTATACTAGTGACAATTTATAATGGCCAATTTACCTATCAACCTGCAAGTCTTTTGGCTTGTGGGAGGAAACCGGAGCACCCGGAGAAAACCCACGCAGACACAGGGAGAACTTGCAAACTCCACACAGGCAGTACCCGGAATCGAACCCGGGTCCCTGGAGCTGTGAGGCTGCAGTGCTAACCACGATTATGGAGATGAGGCATGTAAATGGAGTTGAGGTACAGATCAGCCATGATCTAACTGGATAGCAAAGTGGACTTGAGGGGCTGAATGGCCTCCTCCTATTCCGATGTTATCATTTAGCTAATCCATTTAGTTCTTTCACAGTAACCCCAATCTCCCTCGAGTTATGCTCCACCTCAGTGACAGCCTCTACTCTCCTTTTCCTTAGCTTATTCTTCTTGTTCAATCTTTCCTCTTTAATTAAATACATATCTTTCATTAATTCTTCCAAATCTCTCACCATATTTTTACCAGACTTGGCGCTTGTGTTTCTGAAGGTTCAGGTATTTGTCTCAGATCCGTAAAAGCCGTGAAAGTGATTATCGAGGAATATTGGGAGATGATTAGTGATTGGGGGTTGACTTCTATTATTCCTCAGATCCTCAGTAGATGGTGATGGAAACATCTTGAATCTACAAGTTACAAGGTCAAAGGACATCTTTGTACTTACTTTCATGTTCTGGTGTTGTCAAATCTCCTTCCCTCGATAGAATTTGGTGCCTGGGATACACATTGGAACCACTGTCATTGGAAGCAGGTCTGTCATTAAATGGGTCCTCCCTGAGTATTCAGAGAGTCGAATTCAACATTAAATCAAACCTCTGATTGTCCTTATTTTCCCTATATTGCATTAATACACTGGATGCTCACAGTGTTTAACAGAGGAAACTGATGTGTTATAGAATTGCAGATGAGCCCAATATCTCTCACAATTGCTACTTGCCATCACAATAAGTTGAAAGCTTTCAGTGCAGCTCCATTAGAATCAATCCTGCAGGTGCTGGGGAGCACAATGGACGCCATCCTGGACAAAACATTCACTCAGTATCTATCCTCTCCACCACTGACACGCTGGTGTTCAGTAAGTACCCATCTACAGGATACGCTGCAGCAACTCACCAAATTTCTTTGACCCAATGACTTCTGACATTGAGAAGGACACAAGCAGCAATGTCACCGGAACACCATCACCAGGCCAGCGTCCCTCCAAGACACACTCATCCTAACTTGATATTGTCGTTCCTGGAATTACCAACCTAAAGGACTGCAGTGAATTCAGGCGAAGACCCACCGCCGACATCTTCTCAGGACAACTAGGGGTGGACCTTGCCCACAATTCAAGAGCAAATAATAAGAATCCAGGATAGAGCTACGAAGAAATGAGTCAGTGATTTACAGATTGGAATAAAGCCAATGGGTGCAGAACAGAAGGGAGAAGAAGGGAGAGCAGAAAAAAATAAGGCCATGATTGAAGAGAAGGGTTTTAAGGGACTTTGAAAATATGGAGTGAAATTACAATGTAGAGGAATCGAAGGAGGGAATCCCAGAGGGCAGCTTGACTGAAACCGCAGCCATCGATGTGAATGTGGAGTTGGTAGGGACCATGTAACCTGGAGCTCGGATACCTGCAGGATAGTAAGCTAGAAGAGATCGGCAAGGTAGCATGGGATGGATTTGAAAGTAAAGTCAAGAATCCTGCAGTCAATTTGCTGGAGCTGGGAACAGGTGGAACTGGGAGGAGGGGGGAGTGTGGAGTTAGAGGTGGAATACTAAGGTGGGCTGTGCTGTCATAAACCTGCTACAATCAACATCTCCAATTCCTAAAGCACAAGATATCTGTATTGCACACAATTTACCTCATGTGTTGGCTTCAATTGACCAACGGTGAATTAATTAGAAACACTGGGCTAGATTCTGCTGGGAACGATGAAGTCCCGACCTCGGGACGTAAAGCAGGTGGCGTGACTGGGCAGGCAGGATGGCCTGAAGTGAGAAAGCAATATTGTCAGTGCTGTCCAATTAACGAATGGCAGCCAAGGGAGACGGCCAATTAAGGAAGGCAGGCAGGACTTCCACATTGCTGGGCCAATCCGAGGGCTGGCAGCTCTGAAGCCCCGGAAGTGCCTCTGAGAGAGGTGGCCGCTGTTGAGGCAGCAAGGAGAATGAGAGGGTGCCTCCACTTTAAGGCACCCTCGCAGGGGTGGCAGAGATTCATTCTTTTTGCTGGGCCAAGCAGGTAGGCCCAAGTGATCAGAGGGGAAACCCCTCCAGTGGCAGCAGCGGGGCTGCAGGGGCTGACCTTGCTACCAGCTTCCATCTCCTTGGGCCATGGTCCCTACTCCCGGGAAGCTGCTGGGAGGCCCCTCCATGCAGCTAGCAGCCTCCCCATGAAGCAAAGGCCGTCCTTCCACTGGCAAAGTGCCAGTGGCCCAGGAAAATGGCCCTTAATTGCGTCTTTAATTATTCAAATTTGCCACTTGCCCCGGGTTGGCAGGCAGCCGAACCACTGCCATTCCTGACACTGTGAAACTTCCTGACATGACTCCCCAGCATTTTATCAGCCCACCTGTCTCCCAGCCCGTCATTCCGGGCCTGGTAAAACACAAACCACTTTCTTTAGAAAAATTCCTACAAAGAGATCCATTGGCTTTGTTCAAAACTCAATGCATTCCTCACTACCTTTAAACAAGCTAACCTCATGAGAAGGCATTATTACAAGATACACTTTAGGTAATGTTTATGTATCATTTGGGATGTGGTTCCATTGTACATCTACTCATGGGATTACACACATTGTTTTTTCTGCATTTATTCGAGCTGTTGAAAAATATCATAACGCTAATTGCTTCTGTGCCAAGATATCCCAGTTATTTAACTGCAGTCCTTGGGGAGGATAATGGAAGTTTAATTTTAAAGAGGAAAAAAAAACAAGAGTAGTGGCAGACCGCAAAGTAAATGTTTTTTTTTATTCATTCATGCGATGTGGGCGTCACTGGCCAGGTCAGCATTTATTGCCCATCCCTAATTGCCCTTGAGAAGGTGGTGGTGAGCTGCCTTCTTGAACTGCTGCAGTCCATGTCGGGTAGGTACAACCACAGTGCTGTTAGGAGGGAGTTCCAGGATTTTGACCCAGCGACAGTGAAGGAACGGCGATATAGTTCCAAGTCAGGATGGTGTGTGACTTGGAGGGGAACTTGCAGGTGGTGGTGTTACCACACATTTGCTGTCCTTGTCCTTCCAGGTGGTGGAGGTCGCGGGTTTGGAAGGTGCTGTTGAAGGAGCCTTGGTGCGTTGCTTGTAGATGGTACACACTGCTGCCACTGTGCATCGGTGGTGGAGGGAGTGAATGTTTGTAGATGGGTGCCAATCAAGCGGGCTGCTTTGTCCTGGATGGTGTCGAGCTTCTTGAGTGTTGTTGGAGCTGCACCCATCCACAGAAATGTAGTTTCCACTTCCAAGTTGAAGATTTGAGTCTCAGCCTTGACTAACATTTCTGGAGAAGTTTGGCTGTTCATCAGCACTAGTTATTAAGGGGATTTTGCAAGTGAAGTGGAGCCTTCTCTAGGTGGGAGCCTGGGTCACAGAATTGCCCCTATGGGGCTGGATTTTACCATAGGCAGATGGGATTTCACCACTGACGTTTACGTCAGTGGTGCACCCGCTTCCGCCTAGCCCGGGGATCCGACCCACATTTTACAGGTCCCCGGGCTTTAATTGTCCCGAGGCGGGACTTCCAGCACCTGAGGGGGGAGGTCCTGCCTCAGTGAGCTGCCAACCAATCAGCGGTGGCCACTGCAGCCCAGCCGACCGAGGAAGATGCCACGGAGCCAGGATCCAAGGTAGGTTGTCGATGCCTTGTTGAGGGAATCAGGTGCCCCCCGGCGAGGCAAGGGTGGTCGTTCAGGGGGAAGGGGGGGCGTCTGGGTCCCGGGGGTGGGTTGGGAGGTGGGGGCGACCCTCAATCGGGCACCCTGTGCCCAACTGCCATGGCACTCCCCAGTGCGCGTGAAGGCCAGCAGTTATCGCTGGGCGGCCTTTCACATCCACAGCATGCCCACTTGCCACGGGAAAAATACCCATGGAGGCAGGTGAGGGCCCTTAAGTGGCCGTTAAGTGGCCACTTAAGGGTTGGATTGGCCTAGGGCGGGTGTGCCATTTCCTGCCCCACCACCACTCCCCCGGCCGCCATAAAGTTGGCCAGAGGTGGGAGCAGTGCGGAAGGCCTCCCGGAGCCTACTGCTCAATTTTACGCCGCCCCCATCTGCCCCCATGCCACCATCCAACCTGCTGGGGTGGCGTAAAATTCAGCTCATTGTGTTGACGTTTTATTTCCGTTCCACTCTCAATGTTGAGCCTCACTAGGCAGGAAGGTTGTGTTGGGTGTTGTATTGTTATTAGTAGTGTCTTCAGTTGTGTTTCAGGGACGATCTGGAGAAAGTCTCAGGCTCAGGTAAAGGTTAACTCAGAACTGTTTATTACTTACATTAGATTATATACACTCTCCTCAAGCCACCTAAGCTGGCATCCTCTGTGCTGCTCCTTCTTCTCCAGCCTATCTCGTGTGACTGTTGCATCATCACTCTTACAGTGGGAGGGGTCTCTCTGACTGTATTTTGTATTAACCTTTTTCTATATATATATATATATAGAAAAAGGTTAATACAAAATACATATATATATATATATATATATATGATTCTGATTGAAGTGGGAGCAACGCATTGTCAATTCAGTTCCACCACCCCACAGGACACATAACATATATCGTTAAGCTTTCCCAAATCAAAGAAAGCCACAGTCGAATTGAACCATTTAGTAAACCCCAAATGAAGTGCAACAAGCTAGATATCTTTTAGATATTAACAAATTAACTGTTTATTAGAAGAACTAAAAAATCTTAAACACTACCAAGATAAGCCAATATTTAAAAATAGAAATAACAGTAAAGTTCTTGCAGATTTACACTTCCTAACAAACAGTTCTCTGATTCAAAGTCCACTCACAATCTTCCAGGGTCCAATGAATCCGACGATAGGAATTCAATAATTCAGTTCAACATTGGAAACATCAAACTCTTTTTCCTTCCAGCGATGACCACAGCAGATCAACAATTCACAACCACTTTCAAAAGAATCAACCTGACTTAATTTATAGAATTTTGAAGGGTAAAAATAAACAGTCTAAATTCGCTTCCTTCAGTTTAAATTGACTGAGATATCTCCTTTTAGGTGCTAGCACGCAGCTGTCTGTCAGAACAGTCTGTCTCTCAAACTATCTTTCAAGTGTCTCTGCAAAGCCAGTTTTTTCCAGCTAGTTTCAAAGTTAAACAGCAACATTGTATGTCCTAAATACAATGGATGTTGTAAGTTCTGAAGAAGGGTCACTGACCTGAAATGTTAACTGATTGTCTCTCCACAGATGCTGCCAGACCTGCTGAGTATTTCCAGCACTTTTTGTTTTTATTTCAGATTTCCAGCATCTGCGGTATTTTGCTTTTATTATAACATTGTATGTCCTGTTCTCTGTCTCCGAATGGCTATATCCAGGGCAACCAAGATGCACTTTCACTTTGTAACTTCTGAAGCTGGCCGCCTTCAAGAAGTACTGATCTTTTGCTGCCTTAAAGGTGTACCATATTATTTTCCCCCCAAGAAAGATTATGACAATTGTCATACTAGAGGTTGGGGATGGGATGGGGGTCGACCCTGTCGCATTATCGCCCGAGTTCCAATTTGTGCTCCTGTCGAGCAGGACTCAACACCTGGAGCAGAGCATTGGAGAATGACACCTTAGTCTATAAATACAACCTCAATGCAGAGCCAGTGAGTGACCTTATCCTGGACTGAGACCCCCAAGAGACAGCCTATAAATTCTTCAAACCAAATTTGCAGTGTGAAGCAGCAATCATTCTGCATAGATACTAAACCTGTAGTGTAAATATACACAGAGTATAGTTGAGTGACCAATGGGGACTCCAGATAGAAGTATTGATGTCAGATTCACAGCTCTGGTCTTGACAGCAGCAGCATCTATTACCGCACCCAGTTATTCTTTGCTAGTTTGCCTCCAGATCCCCCTTGTAGGTTGTATTACACTCTCAGATGACCAGCAGGAATCTGGATTAGGATTGAGACCCTGCTCACTTTTCCATCCCCTAGAATACAGTACTGAGGCTTATTGTATGGGCTGAGGTCGGCTAAATTGAAACAGACCTGGAGTTTAATATGGAACCTCCCTGGGCCACAGCCACTCAACTGAAAAATCTCAGTTACGAAAACGTGCAGAATCCTGGGCTTTATAAATAGAGGCATAGAGTACAAAACACAGGCCATCCATTAGACAGCTAATTCCTTACCTTCGGGCCTGTCTGGGAGAGTGACTTTACCCCATGCTGCTACCCCAGGAGAGGCCTCGCTGGGAGGGACAAGCCCACCAATCCCTTTGGTAAGCATGATTGTGGCTTCACAGTTTTATATTGAGATGTCCTCTGAGTCACAAGGTTGTGGGTTCAAGTCCCACTGCAGAGACTGATGTACAAAATCTAGGCTGACAGTCCCAGTGCAGTACTGAGGGAGTACTGCATTGTCGGAGGTGCCATCTTTCAGATGAGATGTTAAATCGAGGACCCTTCTACCCTCTCAGGTGGATGTAAAAGATCCCATGGCACTATTAGAAGGAGAGTTGGTCCTGGTGTTAATATTTATCCCTTAACTAACATTACTAAAAATAGATTATCTGCTCATTGTCACTTTGGTGTTTTTGGGAGCTTGCTGTGCACAAATTGGTTGCTGTGTTGCCTTAATTTCCAAGAGTGACAATACTTCAAAAGTACTTCATTGGCTGTAAAGCACTTTGGGACTTCTTGAGGTCATGAAGGGCGCTATACAAATACAAGTCTATCTTTGTTGAAGTTAGAGTCATTCAGAGTTCATCTGCCTGAAGAGGAACACTGTGTACCTCCCATCAGCTACACTCCAATATAGAAGGGCCTAGAACATTCTTTAATGTGTTTGTGACTGGTTCCCCTTGCACCTCCCCGTCTATTCCCTTCCTCTGCATATCAATATACAGAGAATTACTTGCTCTGTTTAATTTGCCCGTGCGAATGGCACCTGCTTTTCTTCTTGGTGTGACAGGTTTACCCCACTATCCTACCCCAATCGATCCTCTTCATAAAGAACACTCTCCTGCAAGGTGTAAGTGTCCTTGGCCTGACCAACTTTGTAGAAACCAAACCACTCTGAATCAACTGGGTCAACCATGGAATCCTTCAAGAATTTCACCATTACAAACTTTTTCAATTTCGTCAGATTTTCCTTATAACTTTCATTGATGCCCCTTTCTTGATTAATGTCTGCCAAGAAAATGCTTTTGTTCCTGTACAGGTCTTCATTCAAAGGATCATGCCTGTATTCTGCCTGCACCAAATGCTCTTCAATTGGACTACTGTAAGCACCCAGGTTCAGCATTTTTCTTATCCAGTTACAGATGTGGGAACTCTCTCCAGGACAATGGGGTGTGACAGGATCAGGATGTGTTCAAAGTGCCCCTTGTTATCACTCGCTGGTAGCCAGGGTGATTGAATCTGGCTTTTATTACAGCTTCGAGACTCCCACTTGATCCTGTGTTGTGGGCCGGATTTTAACCTTGCACAATTGTTCCATAGCAAGTCCATGCAGAAGGAACATCAAAGCATGCAGGCACTTTGCATATCATTATTATTATAATTCATTCTCTCTGAAAATGAATATATTTATGATCCAAGCGGTGCTTATCAAAGAATTTTTTAAAAAAACATGAAAAGGACACATCCATTCAGAGGGAAAAGCAAACGTTTTTAGAAATTTAAGGCTCAATTTGCAAAATTAAAGTGAGCAGGAAAATGTTTTTAAAGGTCTGCTCTTGCTTATTTTTGCTTTTAATTTGTTCCCATCTTCACATTTCCTGATTACTGCAATCTCCATTGGCCATGAGCTTTGGGAAATCAACCAGAATCTGACCTCTGTTACTTTGTCCTTGTTGTTTACTAGATTTTTGAGAGTTGTACCATCTGCAAAGTTTGAAATTATGCACTGTATACCCAAGTCCATGTATATTAATATATCCCGTCAGCTACACCACAAGGAGTATTTGAGACAAATAACAGAGATGCATTTAAGGGGAAATTCCATGGTAATTCTATGTCTGGCATTAACCCAAAACAGTGCAGAGAGGGAATGGGAGCCTTGTAATGCTTAATGAACTCTCCAACATTGCTGTGTAATTCTAATGTGACATATCTGAGATTTAACTTAACAATGCTGTCACTTTTTTACAAGACTATTAAAAAATGTTTGATGTAAATAATTTGTAATGAGGCTTAGAGTCTTGTGAAATCCTGAACAATTTCTTTTAATTAATTTTCTGTTTATGTCTTTTTTCACAGAGATAAATGACTGTTTTATTTTCATGAAATATTAAAGACTACTTCGTGTTTATGTGCCCAAGCAGTGGATATTAAAATAAGAATGAATACTGTGAAATATTTATGCTAAATAAACTGAAGAAATATTAAACTAATAACATGACAACTGTACACCCCACTGGAATACATCGTGATTAACACAACCTCCGCAAATAAATGTGTTCTGCTGGCCAACACCTACTAATACCAGATCTTCACCCACTTTTTGCACCCACCCCATTGTCCTGTCTTTTGGGTGGACACATGAAAATGAGGGAGGTGATGATGTGACATTGTGCATCCCATTTCCCATCCCATTTCCCATCCCATTTCCCATCACTCTTATCTCTCCATCCACTTATCTCCCTATTAAAACCTCTTGATCTACCTATATCTTATATATGTGTATATAAGGTTATATATGCTCAGTGGGTAGCATTCTCGCTCATGAATCAGAAGGTTGTGGGTTCAAGTCCCACTCCAGAGACTTGAGCACACCCTCTAGGCTGACAGTTCCAGTGCAGTACTGAGGGAGTGCTGCACTGTTGGAGGTGCTGTCCTTCAGATGAGTCGTTAAAGCAAGGTCCCATATGCCCTCTCAGGTGCATGTAAAAGATCCCATGGCACTGTATTGAAGAAGAGCACGGGTGTCCTGGACAACATTTTTCTTCAATCAACATCACTAAAGCAGATTCTCTGGCTATTATTACAATGCAGTTTATGGGATCTCGCTGTGTGCAACTTGACTGCCGTGTTTCCTACATTACAGTGCTGCCACGCTTCAAAAATATTGCATTGGCTATAAAGTGCTTTGGGACATCCTGAGGTCCTGACTGGCACTATAGAAATGCAAGTCTTTTTTCTTTATGTACAAGACACTTACATATTACAGCTGTAAGAACAGAACAGATTCTGAAGCACACTCACTCCATCCAGAGTTTATGTGTGAGTCCTGACTCCTTCATCAGCATGAATCACACTGACCTTCCTTTCAGCACACCCAGAGTACTACCTTCGATCTAGTTAGGGTGCCACACAACCCCCTTTACTGTAAGTATATCAGATATATGCAATATAGTCATGTGCACAAAAGTCCGAGTGTATCAGGCCTGTGTCCTCAGTACCTTGCTCTATGGCAGCGAGGCCTGGACAACGTATGTCATCCAAGAGCGACGTCTCAATTCATTCCATCTTCGCTGCCTCCGGAGAATACTTGGCATCAGGTGGCAGGACCGTATCTCCAACGCAGAAGTCCTCGAGGCGGCCAACATCCCCAGCTTATAAACACTACTGAGTCAGCGGCGCTTGAGATGTCTTGGCCATGTGAGCCGCATGGAAGATGGCAGGATCCCCAAAGACACATTGTACAGCGAGCTTGCCACTGGTATCAGACCCACCGGCCGTCCACGTCTCCGCTTTAAAGACGTCTGCAAACGCGACATGAAGTCCTGTGACATTGATCACAAGTCGTGGGAGTCAGTTGCCAGCGTTCGCCAGAGCTGGCGGGCAGCCATAAAGGCGGGGCTAAAGTGTGGCGAGTCGAAGAGACTTAGCAGTTGGCAGGAAAAAAGACAGAAGCGCAAGGGGAGAGCCAACTGTGTAACAGCCCCGACAAACAAATTTTTCTGCAGCACTTGTGGAAGAGCCTGTCACTCTAAAATTGGCCTTTATAGCCACTCCAGGCGCTGCTCCACACACCACTGACCACCTCCAGGCGCGTATCCTTTGTCTCTCGAGATAAGGAGGCCAAAGAAGAGAAGTCATGTACACTACTTCTTACCCAATCACAGGATGTATAATTGCATAACAAGTTTCATTACCTGAGAGTTTAAAATTACAATTTTTCTGTCATTATTTCCTCCAAATTGGAGTAATTGAATGTGCTTGTGTACTTAAACTTGCTTATTTGCATGAAATGTTTCCCTTTGGCCCAATTCCATATCCTGATCGAACCAATGCTGGTCTGAATGTGAACAAGACAGCTAGTCAATTGGGAATAAGCTGTTTCCCTGTGTTCTTCACATTGTCTGAAGCAACAGCTCAGATGGTCTATCACTCCTTTGACCCGACTCTAATACCAGACCGTGCTGCTGGGAAGAATGTCATCGCTTTACATTGCCCGAAATTTGATAACCTTGTGCAGTTCCTGGCAACATAAGTCCACTGCCCAAAACTGCCCATAATCTGCCTCAAATTGGCAGATTCACTCAGGACATTAGTAAAAGAATTCATTCTCGGGATGTAGGCATCACTGGCAAGGTTGGCATTTATGCCGTCCCTAGTTTCCCTTGAGAAGGTGATGGGTCACCCTCTTGAAGTGCTGCTATTTATGGGGTGAAGGTAGTGTTAGGTAGGGAGTTCCAGGATTTTGACCCACCGATGATGAAGAAATGGCGAGAAAGGTGTAGCTTGGCAGGGAACTTGGAGGTGATGATGTTCCTATGCACTAGCTGCTCTTGTCCATTTCGGATGGGCAATGTGAGAAATGGAATCACTCTTTCTGAAGCAGCAGTGGGTAATTGTTCTGAGGCTAGAGTTAATGTATAAGTAAGAAGGGAGCTTTGCTTCACATTAGAGTGTATCCACCCTGGGAATGTTTGAAACTGACATGAGCTGCCTGAAGAGTTTTACCTTGCTGAAATATAGATTTCCCTCGGGATGGAACAGTTATATATGAAAACAATAGAAAAGGTTGGTGTGAGGGTTGCAATTGTAAACAGATCCCTGTTTATTTCAGTGCTTAATCCTATATCCCATTTAATAGCACAAAGGGCCTCAGTCCCAACACTTAAATAACTAAGAACCATTGTGATATTTTAATGCAAAATTCTTTGACTATTTTATGGCAATTGGACTCTTCACTTACAAAGGCTCTGCAGACACTCAATTTATACCTATCAGGCAATACTGAACAGGCTGGGGTTCATTTCTCTAGGAAAGGGAAGGCTGAGGGGTGACCTAATAGAGGTCTTTAACGTTATGAAATGATTTGATAGGATAGATGTAGAGAAGATGTTTCCACTTGTGGGAGAGACCAGAAGTAGGGGCCATCAATATAAGACAGTCACTAATAAATCCAATATGGACTTCAAAAGAAACGTCTTTACCAGAGAGTGGTGAGAATGTGGAACTCGTTACCACATGCAGTAGTTGAGGTGAATAGTATAGATTCATTTCAGGGGAAGCTAAATAAACACATGAGGCAGAACGGAATACAAGGATATGTTGATAGGGTGAGCTGAAGTAGGGGTGGGAGGAGGCTGATGTGGTGCATAAACGACATGGACTTGTTGGGCCGAATGGCCTGTTTTTGTGCTGTAAATACAATGTAATACTATGGGCTGAATTTTACTGGCCCCTCGATGCCGCGGGGCACGGTGCGGGGGCTGGTAAAATTCTGCATGGAGAGGCCCACCTTGACCCGCAATTTCGAGAAAGCCCCGCCACATATTACCGGCGGCGGGGGGACCTTGGTGTGGCCTCCCGTCCCCCTCCCCCCACTGCCTGGCAGCAGGCCCTTCATCAGCATATGCAAAGTAACATTGAACATATGTAAATGAACTTACCTGCAGGCGGCGATGGTCCCATGCCGATATTACGGCTGCTGTTCGTGCACCGCACGCCTTCGGAACTCTGCATGGAGTTCCGAGGTGAGAACCAGGTGGGGAGGGGGGAGCAATAGAATTTTCAGGGCGGGAGGGGTGGGGGAGGGGGGGGAAAACAAATGTTGTTGGTTGAATGGTGGGAAGGGGTTAGAGGCCAAATGTCAGAAGGTTGGGGGAGAAAGTTTGGTAAAGGAATAAAGTTTTCTCCGACATTAGGCGCCACGGAAATAACCAATGGAGGGTTTAGGGAAGGGCCTCCTTCACACAAATTTTTATTTGATAAATTTTCCCAATGCTACCACTTTAAATATTAAAATTGTACTGAAGGGCATAAAGCCCTTTAAAAATGGCACATGCACCTGCGCGGTGGCGCTAGACGCCATTGCCGGGGACGCGGCAGTTGCCCCCTTCCGTCATCGGGGACGGTCGCTCAACCTCCTCTATTTAAATGAGCACCCCCCCCCCCCGCGAAATATCACAGGGACTCAGGACAGCGCATCCGTGTAGGATGCACGCTGCTTTTAGAGTCGCCATCGTGAACTGTGGTGCACTCGTAAAATTCAGCCCTACGTCTCTAGTCCTAACCCCGTCTCCCTGCTCCCTGACCATAATAAAGGCGTCCCCAAAAAACACACCTTTACGTACAGCCTGTGTGACTCAGGTAATTCCCCAATTTACCAGTGACTCACAGTATCAGTTGCTTGGCACTTTAAAGAGCATCGCTGCTCTGTGACTGCTCCTTGAGAAACTCATTCTTGGGGGGCGGGGAGGGGGTTGAAATCTCTGCTGTGACCCATCCAAAACCATTAATTGTAGAGAAACTATTATATGTTGCAGGCACCTTCTGACTTGGAATCCCTATAGCTCTGAGACTTTAACAGATTACAAAGCTCAGTTTGTCCCTGTGACTCTGCTGCCAATCCCAAAGACTATGAGGAAAGGACAGGGAATGGGGACTGTGAAAGAGATTTGCAAAGAATGGTTTGTTACTATTATCAGGGGCTGGAGCTAACTGCAGGAGCATGAAACCCAAACCCCAAGCAAAGGCTCTCATTAAGCAGAGAGCATTTTTGTTTCTTCAGACAATCAATTATAAAAACTAACAGATCACCTGTGGCATTGCTCATGGAAATTGGATTTGGGTGAGAATTAAACATAATTTCACTCCCATTATTTTATAAGGACAGTGTATTATTCCATTGCTAAAGTGTGGCTCTGTTCCTGTCACATTTGTTCATGTAGCTGAAAGGTATATATTCTGCAAAAATCAGCAGAATCTGAAGTAACACCTCTGTTAAATTGATCAGCCACCTATCTAAGGAACAGGTTGTCATGCTGAACTCCTGCACTGGATTGCTGTAATATATCTCTCACCTTTAAGGCCACAATTGCTGTAAATGGGCACATCCTGCTGTCAATTGGAGGGTAATTGGCCACACGTGTTGGCAACAGCAGGGAAAGCCTGACTCGTTTTTTTTCTATTGCTTTTTCGTCATGGTTGCCCTTTTCTCTGTAAGCCAAGGTGAGACTTTGAAATGTGGCTGTAAACAGATTGAGAGTTTGTTACCTGTGATACATGACCTTGCACACTGGACCCTGCCTGTGTGGTCTTAGTATTCTGCCCTGGGACTAGAGGGCAGATGCTGAAAGCTTTGTGGGGGGGGTGAGGGGGGGGGGGGGTGGGTACAGAGGAGATTTACTAGAATGGTTCCAGGGATGAGCAATTATAGTTACGTGGTTAGTCTGGAGAAGCTGGGGTTGTTCTCCTTAGAGCAGAGAAAGTTAAGAAGAGTTTTGATAGCAGCATTTAAAGTCATGAAAGATTTAGACGGAGTAAAAAAAGAGAAACTATTTCCAATGGCTGAAGATTCAATAACCAGAGGACACAGATCTAAGGTGATTGACAAAAGAATCAGAAGTGACATAAAGAAAAATGTTTTTATGCACCGATCTGGAATGCGCTGCCTGATAGGGCGGTGGATACAAATTCAATAGTAATCTTCAAAAGGGAATTGGATAAATACTTGAAGGAGAAAGGAATTGCAGGGATATGGGGTAAGAGTGGGGACTGGGACTAACTAAGTTGCTCTTCGAAAGAACTCTTCGAAAGAACTTCTGTTCCTTCATACTATGATCCTGTGACCATGTGCATGTGATTCAGTTTTCTATTCCTGTAAATCATGATTCTGACGTTCAGCTCACATTTGAAGTTTGCGATTACAAGGCAGAGTTTTGAGCTGATGAGTATTTTGAAACCAATAATTCCCCTTGCAGTCCCACAATCCATCTCCCTGAGTCACACAATTGGACCTGGGTAATTTAGCATCACTAACAGATGTCACATTGGCAGAATGGGGACTGGCTACAATCACGGCAGCTGCATATCTGTATATTATTACAGTGAGCAATGTTTCATTTCATGTTTGTTAACCTCTCGCAGATGAGTCCCAAAAAAGCCTCGTGAATTGTTAATTCAAGGAACCTTCTTTCTGGCTTGGGCCCAATTTCCTCCCTTCCTTCACATCTCTAGCTAAAGTGGTTCCTGGATTTGGTGTCTGTGTAAGAGAAATATTTTTTTAAAGTGGTTGCCAAAGGAACCAGAGACGACATGGGGAAACATTTTTTTACGCAGAGAGTTGTTGTGATCTGGAGTGTGCTGCCTGAAAGGGCGATGGAAGCAGATTCAATAGTAACTTTCAAAAGGGAAGTGGATAAATACTTGAAGGGAAAAATTTGCAGGACTATGGGGAAAGAGCAGGGGAGAGTGGGACTGATTGGAAAGCTTTTTCAAAGAGCTGGCACAGGCACAATGGGCTGAATGGCCTCCTTCTGTGCTGTTCAATTCTATAATTCTATGAATGTTTGGCCACATGAAATATCAGGGAATAATTATTCACAGTCTTGTATGCTTCAAAACGATAACTAGATGGGAAATACGATTTTATTTTTCTTATGACCCCAAATCAGATTTTCTAAGATGTATTTGAACTGACAGTAGGTGAATTTAAAACAGGAGAATGGGCAGTAGAGTCATAGAGTCATAGAGAGATACAGCTCTGAAACAGGCCCTTCGGCCCACCGAGTCTGTGCCGACCAACAACCACCCATTTATACTAATCTTGTTGATTGTTGATTCAAATATCTAAACCAATATATTTAAAGGCCCCACAAACCTGACTCCCAATCTTAAATTCTGCCCTAATCTTATTAATAACATATTTCTCAAAATCCGCAGCACCACCCCATAAGAAATCATCAACATACATCATGAAGATGCCTGAAAGATTCCCTTTATGATACCAATAAAACATTAGTTAAACACAACCAATTTTCAACAAAACAGAACTCACCAAGAAATACTGATTGTGAATCTCTGTTCTGAACATAGGAAACCTCTTTGGGATTTTATATGGATATCCTCCTGAGTTCACATCATGAAGTGATTTATGACTTTAACCCCTTATAAGGACTAAACTAAATCAGGCGTACATTCCTATGAATCTCCTTTAATTAAGTTCAAACCAGACAAATTCTTATAGACACTTATTTGGGTCCAAAGAACTTAACTAGTCTTCCCTCAAAGAAAGAAAATTAACAGAGAATATTACCATCTTTCAGATAGTCTATTTTTAATAAATAATTATGGCTGTCATAAATATCCCAGATATTATAAGGGTCTGGGAAACTCTCTTCAATACGTATCTCTCCACTTAAAGAGACACAGAGAGGGGGTTCTTGTAGTTGTATACAGAATGCTACATGAGACGATTTATTAACTTTTATATATTTATTAAAAAATTGAATATGCAATACACTTTAAGTGGATAAGTACACCACAATATCAAATATTACTAAGATATGTAACACATAATCTTATTTCTAAAATAGAATCCAAAAGTTTAACTTTGATATTGTTACAGCAAAATATCTTAGAATATCCATCAAAATTTAAAGTAAACTTTTACCTTAAATTCCCCGAGTAAGCCATAGGTTGAGAAGCATTGATGAGGAATTTTTGTTCATACTGTTTCTAAGCTATCATCTGACCTTTTAGCATATAGATGTTACCTTTCTGTGTGTGTTTTTCCTGCTTTTGAGATCCATATATGGCAATATCATTGGCTACCATTCCCACTTAATGTTTTTTCTGCCATTTCCCTGCTCTTGAAGTTGTGAGCATTTATCTGGTCAAAATGTTTATAATTGTGTTTACTTGGCATGTTTTTGTAAGTACCATTCCATTTTTATTATTTTATTACATATAATTGTCTTTTTATGGTACCTTGAACCCTTCTTTTGAGTCAATCTGTCTACTTTTTACCAATACCATTAACCAATTAAGTTTATCGCTACCTCTTACTGATGTCACACAGGATGTTTCAATGTGTGTTTATCCTCCAATACCATGGCAACAGAGGCACTGAAATGGATTTTCCAACTTAAAAGGTGTTTCTGGTTCACATTCTATTGTAACAGGGACTTTGAAATTTTTAACTCTACCTTCTTAAAGGGGACTTTCAGTGAGTCTTGAAAACTGTGTCACACAGGATGTTTCAATGTGTGTTTATCCTCCAATACCATGGCAACAGAGGCACTGAAATGGATTTTCCAACTTAAAAGGTGTTTCTGGTTCACATTCTATTGTAACAGGGACTTTGAAATTTTTAACTCTACCTTCTTAAAGGGGACTTTCAGTGAGTCTTGAAAACTGACCATTTATTCAATCTTTAATTCTAAAAGGTATAATATATTAACTATATCTAAATTCTATCTAATTAAGCCTATTATACCTATGTTTCATCATAGCCCCCTCTTGACCAGTATAAAGGCGAACAGCGAAGATAGGTTGTTTTAACTAATTAATGTCTAAAATGTAAACATTCAATAAAGTGTTACTACCTATTATGTAAAACAGTGCAATAATACAAAAGACCACATTGACACAATTATAGTCCTCATTTTTACATGGATCATCTAAATTTTCCAAAAATAAACCATTTAATTTTATCACAAAGTTCAGAATAAAACGATGCGAAGTGTTGGTGATCTGAGGTCACAAAATGTTCAATGAGATGACTATCTTGACATGTTGAACATCATTATCAATCGATGAAACCATGTGATGAGGTAGAGAAGTCTGACAAAGCGAGATAGACACGTCTTCGATGAAATGGACAGTAAGGCTGCTCAGCGCTGATCCAAGATTCTATCTGCAGAGCTAAAAAAAATTTATAGCAGCAAATGTTAACCCCGGCATTGTCTCAATAACCCCTTGACAAATAGCCTGTAGCCAATCTAGAGCTTACCAAATATTAGTCAATTTAACCTGCGACAGCAAGTGTTGTGCCCTTTTAATAGTTTCCTCAACTAAATAATCGGTACAGCCAAGAATCATGTCTATGCCCTGTAACTGGCTAAGTACAATACTAAGCTTATTAAGTTTAACAGGCGTATAAATAACACATGGAGCATAAGAATATCCAGATCTAGAGGATTTAATATGTAGGGAAGTGTGAGCACAGCAAGTAACATCCTTAGAGAGCTTATTCGTAGAGAAGTAAGGTTCCATAGCTGCTGCTTGATCTTGAACCGAAAAAGCCCTGTTGAGATAAAATAAAATGTGCTTTAGTCAATTTTTAGTCACATTCCAGCCAACGTCCTCACACCAGGAATAAAATAAATAGAGCTTAACATCAGGGAATTCTGATGTGTCCTGGATAGAAGTGTTATTCAGAACTTGATTATCTGTATAACAGGTGTACGTTCCCTCAGAAGCTAACGTGACGATACAAAGAAGAACCTTTCCGCCATGTTTTCCTCAGTACCATTGCACTCTTCCAATGTTATAATGAATAAGAACATCACTTGCATTACCTCCCCTCCAAAGTCACTCAGGGCAAATGCAGTAAAATGTTTTATTTCTGCTTCTCTGCAAGAAATCACACAGTGTGAGGTGTTCAAGCAGTAAGAAATCTTCGGCATGTTACAGGCATTGCTTGCATCCAGAAGACCTTTAACAAAGAATCTACCAGTATCTTAATCCTTGCTTTACACGAAAGCAAGTCCCATCACTGAGAGTCTTCGGTGCTTCGTTCCTTTCCCACAGTGTTCCCTCCTTCTGTTGTTGTGAGTTGACTATTGCTCATTGTGCCGAGTGTGGTTCCTTGTGAAACCAACCTTTGAGGCGCTGCGATGTCCTGCACAGGGGAGGAACAGTTATTGACGCAGTTGGTTGCAGTTCGATTAGCGCCGTTTCTGATGCCATCCTCCAGGCTGGGTCCTGAAAGATAGTGTACGACCGCACTTTGTACTGTTCCTCCATTCCTGTACCCTTCAGGACACCTCTTCAGGTTGTCTACAGAGACAGTTTTAAGAGAGTGCTTGTCATTTGACTGGTTAGCAAATAACAGAATGTATTTGAACAGGTTTCTTCCACTTAGGTCTCAAACCAGGTTTCTGTTCAAACTTTCTCTCCTGAACCCACTCCCCAGTTACAGGTTGCCAAGCTTTGTTAGTTACCTGTTTTTGTCTATTCTTCTCTCTGATCCTCTGATCGATTTCATGAATTTGATTTGTTATTTCTTGTTTCAAATCTAATTGTTGCTGTCGGGTCAAGGAGTCAGAAAGTGTAGAGGCAATAAAAGAACCGTGAGTCAGTGGTGTATGCATTTCAACACCAGACATTAAATAATACAGTGTTCTAGGGAACACTGTCCCTGACCCGCTCATGGGCACATTATTTAGTGAAACTGTACCTCCAGAATGATGGCGGCCCACTTATCCCTCCGATTCTCAACAGTTTGGTCAATAGCTTTTTTACTTCCTGGTTTTTACGTTCCACCAGTCCCACTGACTGCAGATGACGTGGTGTGTTGTGCTCTAATCCAATCCCCCTTTGCCCACAATAGTCTTTGAAAACCTTGGAAACAAAGGCTCTGCCTGGATCAGAGTGTAGGATTTTGGGTGCACAGTAATAATGTTAGCAATAGCATTGACAAATGCGGTTTCTGAAACAGTTTTTGTGGGGACCAGCCAGCAGAAAGAAGTGCAGGCATCAACACAAACGAGAACATGTTTATACCCCATTAATGGGGGAAATGGTCCAATGAAATCAACAAAAAAATTCTCCATTGATTTATTAGGCTTCACAGGAGCCAACGAAGACAGTTTAATAAGTAATGATTTGTTGATCAAATTACATGGCTCACAATTTGCCACGCATGTTTTACAGGCTTTAAGCATGCCTGGCCACCAATATAAAGGAGTCAATTTGCAGAATGTTGTTCGGGCACCACTATGTGCCCGACCTATACCCTCGTGAGCTTCTTTTACAAGCTGTTCTCATTTGTAACTCGGGGGTATTTCCCGGACACCCTTGAGCTACTTAACCAATACAATACCAGTCAGCGTCTCTGAATAGAAATACTTTGATGGATATTCTTTTGGATTCTCTTTGGTTGGGTCTAATAGCTGAATCAATTCCTCATCCTGATTAGCTCCCGTTCTGCCCTAGTGATTACATTAACTATGGCAGGCCCCTCTCCAGGGGGTGGCATGCAGACTGTCTGCAAGACTGTTGCCCTTTGAATGTGCTGAACCAGTGGTATGCCGGGTACATGAATTACCTGATAATGACGTTTCTCCTTTTGTAAATGGAGAATATCTTACCACAATGATTTGTGTTTTATGGGTTTACCTTTATGATTGGTAAAGCCTGTTTGCTCCCAGAACACAAGGTCTTGATTGCAAGCCCGTTTACAATAGTCACTATCTGTACAAATTAATGTGGGCTTAATAGGGTCTGCCTTTTCTAAAATATACCGTAATGCTGCAGCTTCAGCATACTGTGCTGTCCATTGGCCAACGGGTATGGACAGTAATTCTTCTGGATAGAAAGAATAAGAATCCCTTCAACATAAGCCATTATGACTAATTAGAACCTGAACTCGGAGTTAAAATGCGTTAGGACCTAATCTCAACTAGGACTTAAAGTGAACTTTAAAGGAAAGTTCCAAATCTCAAAAGTAGAATGAGGAAGTTCTGATTTAAGATCCACAAACTGTGATCAATAGTTTGCCGTCTCTAGATTCTTAAATCAGGGTCTTAATACCACTGACAGTAAACACTCCTTCCATACTTACAAATCTAAAATAAACATTAAAGACTAACATATAAGTACAGGATTCTGTTAGCAATAAGATACATTTTTGGGCACCAACTGAAGTGATTTATGACTTTAACCCCTTATAGGCACTAAACCAAATCAGGCACACATCCCTATGAATCTCCTTTAATCAAGTTCAAACCAGTCAAATTCTTATAGACATTTATTTGGGCCCAAAGAATTTAACTAGTCTTCCCTCAAAGAAAGAAAATTAACAGAGAATATTACATTCAGATAGCGTTTTTTTAAATAATTGTGGCTGTCATAAATATCCCAGATATTATAAGGGTCTGGGAAACTCTCTTCAATATGTATCTCTCCACTTAAAGAGACACGTGGAGGGGGTTCTTGTAGTTGTATACAGAATGCTACATGAGACGATTTATTAACTTTTATATATTTATTAAAGAATTGAACATTCAATACACTTTATGTGGATAAGTATATCACAATATCAAAGATTACTAAGAGATGTAACACATAATCTTATTTCTAAAATAGAATCCAAAAGTTTAGCCTTGATATTGTTACAGCAAAATATCTTAGAATATCCAACAAAATTTAAAGTAAACTTTTACCTTAAATTCCCCAAGTAAGCCATAGATTGAGAAGCATTGATGAGGAATTCAATACTTCTCGTTTTTTGCAACAAAAACCCTCATGTTCATACTGTTTCCAAGCTACCACCTGACCTTTTAGCATATAGGTGTTACCTTTCTGTGTGTGTTTTTTCTGCTTTTGAGATCCATATATGGTAATATCATTGACTACCATCCCCACTTAATGTTATTGCTGGAATTCCCCTGCTCTTGAAGTTGTGAGGCAAGGAGCGAGACTGAGTGAGACTGGCCGAGTTTAAAAGTGCAGCAGCAGCGGGAGGGAGTTTTAAAAAAACATCACAGGAGAGCTGCAAGGTGATTGGTTTGTGAGTCACTGCTGTTAGGGACTAGCTCTAAATAGCTGGGTAAGTATCTCAGGTAAGAAAAGTTTTAAAGTTTAAAGTTTATTTCAAAAATAGGAAGTAGTGGTTTTTTTTAGGGAGTTCTGTAGTAACGAGGGCCAGGGAAGAAGGGCCCTAGAGTAACTGATATTATTGGACATTAAGACCTTCCAGAAGGTTTAATTTAATTTAAAGGGTTAAGTCATGGCAGGAGAGCTCAAAGCCGTGGTGTGCTCCCCGTGCTCCATGTCGGAAACTGGGAACATTTCCAGTGCCCGGGACCGGCATGTGTGCAGGAAATGTGTCCAGCTGCAGTTCCTGGAAGCCTGAGTTTTGGATCTGGAGCGGCAGCTGGGGACACTGTGGAGCATCCATGAGGTGGAGAGCATCGTGGATAGCACGTATAGAGAGGTGGTCACACTGCAGGCTCAGACCCCACAGGCAGGAGGGGAATGGGTGATCACCAGTCAGAGCAAGAGGACTAGGCAGGCAGCTCAGGAATCTCCTGTGACTATTCCCCTGCAAAGCAGATAGACTGCTTTGGATACTGTTGGGGGGAATGGCCTCTCAGGGGAAAGCAGCAACAGCCCAATTCGTTGCATCACGGTTGGCTCTGCTGCACAGGGGAGGAGTAAAAAGTGTGGGAATGCAATAGTTATAGGCAATTCAATTGTAAGGGGAATAGATAGGTGTTTCTGTGGCCGTAAAAGAGACTCCAGGATGATATGTTGCCTCCGTGGTGCTACGGTCAAGGAGGTCTCAGAGCGGTTACAGGACATTCTGAAGGGGGAATGTGAACAGCCAGTGGTCATGGTATACATTGGTACAAATGACATAGGTAAAAAAAAAGGATGAGGTCCTAAAAGCAGAATATAAGGAGCTAGGAAGTAAGTTGAAAAGTAGGACCTCAAAGGTAGTGATCTCAGGATTACTACCAGTGCCACGTGCTAGTCAGAGTAGAAATAGCAGGAAATATCGGATGAATACGTGGCTGAAGAGATGGTGTGAGGGGGAGGGTTTTAGATTCCTGAGGCATTGGGACCGGTTCTGGGGGAGGTGGGACCAGTACAAACTGGACGGGTTACACCTGGGCAGGACTGGGACTGATGTCCGAGGGGGAGTATTTGCTAGAGTGGTTGGGGAGGGTTTAAACTAAAATGGCAGTGGGATGGGAATCTTTGCAAGGAGTCAGAGGAGGTGGGGGGGGGGGGGTGGAATCAAAGACAGGAACAAAAGACAGTAAGGGGAATAAGAAAAGTGATAGGCAGAGAAATCAAGGGCCAGAATCAAACAGGGCCACAGTGAAAAATAGTGGGAAGGGGACAAGTAATGTTAAAAAGACAAGCCTTAAGGCTTTGTGCCTTAATACGCGGAGCATTCGCAATAAAGTGGATGAATTAATTGCGCAAATAGATGTAAACGGGTATGATATAGTCGGGATTACGGAGACATGGCTGCAAGGTGACCAAGGATGGGAAATGAACATCCAGGGATATTCAGTATTTAGGAAGGACAGACAAAATGCAAAAGGCAGTGGAGTTGCATTGCTGGTTAAAGAGGAAATTAACGCAATAGTGAGGAAAGATATTAGTTCTGACGATGTGGAATCTATATGGGTAGAGCTGAGAAACACTAAAGGGCAAAAAACATTAGTGGGGGTTGTATATAGACCTCCAAACTGTAGTGGTAATGTTGGGAATGGCATTAAACAGGAAATTAGAGATGCATGTGATAAAGGAACATCTGTAATTATGGGTGACTTTAATCTGCATATAGATTGGGCAAATCAAATTAGTCACAATACCGTAGAGGAGGAATTCTTGGAGTGTATACAGGATGGTTTTCTGGACTAATACATTGAGGAACCAACTAGAGAACAGGCCATCCTAGACTGGGTATTGTGTAATGGGAGAGGAATAATTGGCAATCTAGTGGTGCGAGACCCCTTGGGGATGTGCGACCTTAATATGATAGAATTCTTCATCAAGATGGAGAGTGACGTAGTTGATTTTGACACTAGGGCCCTGAATCTTAGTAAAGGAAACTACGAAGGTATGAGGCGCGAGTTGGCCATGATGGATTGGGAAATGTTACTTAAAGGGATGACAGTGGATAGGCAATGGCAAACATTTAAAGTGCGCATGGATGAACTGCAACAATTGTTTATCCCTGTCTGGCGCAAAAGTAAAACAGGAAAGGTAGCCAAACCATGACTTACAAGGGAAATTAGAGATAGCATTAGGTCCAAGGAAGAGGCATATGAATTTGCCAGGAAAAACAACAGACCTGAGGAGTGGGAGCAGATTAGAATTCAGCAAAGGAGGACAAAGGGATTGATTAAGAAGGGGAAAATAGAGTATGAGAGCAAGCTTGTGTGGAACATAAAAACTGACTGTAAAAGTTTCTATAGGTATGTGAAGAGAAAAAGATTGGTGAAGACAAATATAGGTTCCTTACAGTCAGAAACAGGGGACTTTATTATGGGGAATAAAGAAATGGCTGACCAACTAAATGCATACTTTGGTTCTGTCTTCACAAAGGAGGACACAAATATCATACCAGAAATGTTGGGGAACACAGGGCTTAGTGAGAGAGAGGAACTGAAATAAATCAGTATTAGTAGAGAAATGGTGTTGGGGAAATTGAAGGTATTGAAGGCTGATAAATCCCCAGGGCCTGATGGTTTGCATTCCTGAGTACTTAAGGAAGTGGCCCTAGAAATAATGGATGCATTGGTGGTCATCTTCCAAGATTCTATAGACTCTGGAACAGTTCCTACAGATTGGAGGGTAGCAAATGTAACCCCACTATTTAAAAAGGGAGGTAGAGAGAAAGCAGGGAATTATAGACCAGTCAGCCTGACGTCAGTAGTGGGGAAAATCCTAGAGTCCATTATCAAAGATTTTATAGCAGAGCACTTAGAGAACAGTGGTAGAATCGGGCAGAGTCAGCATGGATTTACGAAAGGGAAATCATGCTCGGCAAATCTACTAGAATTCTTCGAGGATGTAACTAGTAGAGTTGATGAGGGGGAGCCAGTGGATGTGGTTTATTTGGACTTTCAGAAGGCTTTCAACAAAGTCCCGCATAAGAGATTAGCGTGTAAAATTAAAGTACATGGGATTGGGAGTAGTGTATTGCGATGGATAGAAAATTGGTTGGCGGACAGGAAACGAAAAGCAGGGATGAATGGGTCTTTTTCCGAATGGCAGGCAGTGACTAGTGGGGTACCACAGGGATCGGTGCTAGGACCCCAGCTATTCACAATATACATTAATGATTTAGATGAGGGAACTAAATGTAATATCTCCAAATTTGCAGATGACACAAAACTGGGTGGGAGGGTGAGTTGTGAGGAGGATGCAGAGAGGCTTCAGGGTGATTTGGACAAGTTGAGTGCAACAGGTGGTAAAAAAGGCAAATGGTATGTTGGCCTTCATAACGAGAGGATTCGAGTACAGGAGCAGGGATGTCTTGCTGCAATTATACAGGGCCTTGGTGAGGCCACATCTGGAATATTGTGTGCAGTTTTGGTCTCCTTATCTGAGGAAGGATTTCTTGCTATAGAGGGAGTGCAACGAAGGTTTACCAGACTGATTCCTGGGATGGTGGGACTGATGTATGAGGAGAGATTGAGTCGGTTAGGGTTATATTTGCTGGAGTTCAGAAGAGTGAGGGGGGATCTCATAGAAACCTATAAAATTCTAACAGGACTTGACAGGGTAGATGCAGGAAGGATGTTCCCGATGTTGGGGGAGTCCAGAACCAGGGGTCATAGTCTAAGAATACGAGGTAAACCTTTCAGGACTGAGATGAGGAGAAATGTCTTCACCCAGAGAATGGTGAGCCTGTGGAATTCGCGACGACAGAAAGCAGTTGAGGCCAAAGCATTGTATGTTTTCAGGAAGGAGTTAGATATAGCTCTTGGGTCTAAAGGGATAAAGGGTATGGGGTGAAAGCGGGAACAAGTTACTGAGTTGGATGATCAGCCATGATCATAATGAATGGTGGAGCAGGCTCAAAGGTCTGAATGGCCTACTCCTGCTCCTATATTTCTATGTTTCTATGTGAGCATTTATCTAGTCAAAATGTTTCTATTTGTGTTTACTTGGCATCTGTTTTTGTAAGTACCATTCCATTTTATTATCTTATTGTATATAATTGTCTTTTTATGGTACCTTGAACCCTTCTTTTGAGTCAATCTGTCTACTTTTTACCAACACCATCAACGAATTAAGTTTATAGCTACCTCTTACTGATGTCACACAGGATGTTTCAATGTGTGTTTATCCTCCAATACCATGGCAACAGAGATGTTAAAATGGATTTTCCAACTTAAAAGGTGTTTCTGGTTCACATTCTATTGTAACAGGGACCTTGAAATTTTTAACTCTACCTTCTTAAAGGGGAATTTCAGTGAGTCTTGAAAACTGACCATTTATTCAGTCTTTAATTCTGAAAGGTATAATATATTAACTGTATCTAAATTCTACCTAATTAAGCCTATTATACCTATGTTTCATCACAATCAGTGCTCACACTCATGGGTGTTTTAGGTTTTAACCAGAAACTGCAGTATGCCTTATCTTGGGTAAATGTAGTAAAAAGAAAGTCCTGCATTTCTGTAGTGCCTTTCATTACCTCAGGATGTCCCAAGGCACTTTACTGCCAAGGAAGTACTTTTGAACTGTAGTCACTGTAGTAATGTAGCAACAAATTTGCACACAGCAAGCTCCCAGAAACAGCATTGTGATAATGACTAGATAATGTTTTGGTGATGTTGATTGAGGGATACATATTGGCCAGGACACCAGGGAAAAGGGGCTGTCTGGTTAATGTCTCATCTGACGGGGCAGCACAGTGGCGCAGTGGTTAGCACTGCAGCCTCACAGCTCCAGTGACCCAGGTTTGGTTCTGGGTACCGCCTGTGCAGAGTTTGCAAGTTCTCTCTGTGACTGTGTGGGTTTCCTCCCACATGCCAAAGACTTACGAATTGATAGGTAAGTTGGCCATTGTAAAAAAAAAATTGCCTCTAGTGTTGGAAGGTGGGGATGTGAGAGGGAAAATGGGATTAATATAGGATTAGTATAAATGGGTGGTTGATGGTTGGTGCAGACTCAGTGGGCAAAAGGGCCTGTTTCGGTGCTGTATCTCTCTATGACAGACAGCACCTCTGACAATGTAGGACTCCCTCAGTACTGCACTGGAGTGTCAGCCTAGATTTTTGTGCTCAAGTCTCTGGAGTGAGACTTGAACCTGTAACAGTCTGAGTCAAAGGCAACAGTGCTACTCACTGAGCTGTGATTGTCACACTCATTGCAAGAATATTTACATCTATTTCAAACGTCACTATTTTCACTGTGCACTCTTCTCAAAATGTTAAAACATTTGGACAGATTATCACTAATGGTTTTGCACTTAATGATCATTAAAATATTTAACTACGCTTTTCATTGTGAGAAGTATTTTAGCTACAAAAACAGCAAGACATTTTGAAAAGAAACATTAGGTCAGGCAGCCTCTATAAAGAGTAATCACAGGTTAAGAGTGCAAATTGTGACCTTTTCAAAGAACCTGTGGGTTTACCTGCCAGTCCAGGGACTTGAGCATAAAAATCTAGGCTGACAGTCTAGTGCAGTACTGTGGGAGTGCTGCACTGTCAGAGGTGTCATTGTTTGGATGAAACATTTAAACCAAGGCCCCATTTGCCCTCTTAGGTAGGGTGTAAAAGATCCTATGGCACTATTTTGTAGAAGAGCAGGCGAGTTCTCTCTGGTGTCCTGGGGCCAATATTTATCCTTCAATCAACATCACAAAAAAAAAATGAACTGATCATTATTCTATTGCTGTTTGTGGGATCTTGCTGTGTGTAAATTGGCCGCTGTGTTTCCTACATGACAACAGTGACTACACTTCAAGAAGTTCTCCACTGCCTGTAAAGTGCTTTGGGAAATCCTGAGGTGGTGAAACATGCTCAGGAAATGCAAGTCTGTCTATCTGTCTTCATTCACCCATTTACCACTAATGTCTCTCAGTGGAAGTAATGCTGAGTGAAAGTGCTGGACCTTTGGGTTGTTGTGAATTATTCACTGCACCATATTTCCTGCAGTTCAGTGTGTACTCTTTGAGCACAAATCCCTGACAAGTATTATTCACAGGCCATCAACACTTGGTTGCATTCAGTGACTGATCTGAGTTGCAGCTGACACCTAAATGCTTGACTAGTTGCATCGTAGTCAGTGGTGCAACTAGCTTTCTTCCTGACTCAGGCTCCATCTTAAATGAGGTCCAATTTACTTGGATTAAACCCCACGTCAGATAATATTTTCCAGGTACTATGCTTAAAGTGTATATACTTAAAATGCTGTGACCTACAGGTCTACAGATCCAGAGCTGGAAAGTGGGATTAGGCTGTAATGCTTTTTTTCAGCTGGCACAGACATGATGGGCCAAATGACCTCCTTCTGTGCCATAAATTTTCTACCTTTCTAGGTATGGCTGTAATTTTGTTGACTGTAAGCTGGTTTCATTCCTGTTAGAAACTCAAGAGTTGCTTTAAGTAGAACAGTTGCTCGATTCTGATATCATTGCCTGGAATACCACAACCTTCTCAATTCAAGAAGCATTGAATACAAGTGGAGCCAAAACTCTTGTCTTTATATTCCTTGATTCTTCTCCCTACTGAAAGAGAAATTCACCCAACAGCAATGTCATCCCACTTCTCAAATAATGAAAGAAACGATTGATTTAACAGAGGGTAGGAAGACAGAACTCTCCATGAGAAAATCAGTTTCCTTTCCTGATCGTTCTCCATGCCCTTTAATGTTCCTCTTTTTCAAGTAACTACCTCATTCCCTTTTAAAACGATTGATGGATTTCAGTTTGTGTTCTTCACAATAGTTGATGCTGGAAGGAAATTCCTTTATCAAGAAAAAAGATTTGCATTTCTGTAGCGCCTTTCATGACTACCGGACCTCTCAAAGCACTTTACAACCAATGATGTACTTTTTGAAATGTAGTCACTATTGTAATGTAGGAAATGCAGTAGTCAATTTGTGCACAGCAAGATCCCACTAAAAGCAATGTGATGATGACCAGATAGTCTGTTTTTGTGATGTTGATTGAGGGATAAACATTGGCCAGGACACCGGGGAGAACTCCCCTGCTCTTCTTTGAAATAGTGCCATGGGATCTTTTACATCCACCTGAGCAAGACGATAGAGCCTTGATCTAATATCTCATCTGTAAGACAGCACCTACAACAGTGCAGCACAACCTCAATACTGCACTGAAGTGTCAGCCTAGATTTTTGTGCTCATGCCCTGGACTGGGACTTAAACCTGGAACCTTGTGGCTCAGAGGTGACAGCGTTCTCAACTGAGCCACAGCTGACACTAGTGAAATATGGACCCTGGATAGTTTCATGACTTAATTAGCTTCCTTCTGCCAAAAATATTAGAAAGAAAAATATCAAAAAGAGTTCTCGCTGGTGATGTATCCGAGCCAATCAAATGTTCAAGGAGCAGACTCACTGCTAAGTGAGTTGAGAGAGAGTAAAAGCAAAGCCCGAGAGGAGCACAGGAATAGGAGGAGGCCATCCATTCTCCAGCTTGTTCCACCACTCATTGAGATCATGACTGACCTGGGACGTAACTCTATGTACCCACCTTTACCTCATATCCCTCAATACCTTTGGTTAACAAGAATCTGTCATCCACATATTTAAAATTAGCAATTGATCTAACATCAATTGCCATTGTGAAAGAGAGCTTCAAACTTCAATCACTCTTTGGGCTGGATTTTATGTGCCCACCGCTGGGAGAGGCGGTGGGCGAAGAAAATAGCGGTCCACATCGCACGCCGCCATAATCTGGTGCGCGGTCGCTCATTTTAATATGCAGGGCGGCCCTTTCCCCAATCACACGGCGGGATCGGGCTCTGTAAGGACAGCAATGGCGTTGGCTGTTTCTGCGCAGGCGCTGGCACCATTTTTAAAGGGCTGCCTGGCCTGCGTTGACAGATGAAAGTTGACCCCATTCCCCACCCCCCACAAATGCCACAAGAAATAATTTTTGACTTACCACGACCTCAACTGCACCAGTAAATCCCTGATTACTCTTTTTCCATCCCAATTGGAATAAGTGCAGGGTTGACCCCTTTCACCCCGCAACAGACCTAAGCACAGAGTTCAACCCTTCCCCCCAACTACACTGACAATGCAGAGTTGTCCTCGTCCCCCCACCAATTCACTCCAAATCTTGAATTCCCCCCTTTCTTGGTGTCCCCTGGACAGGAAAGTGAAGGCATGTGAGTGCCGGCTGCTGCACGCAAGATCGCCGACAGCCAGCAAGATTGCACTCACAGGTATGTTAATTCATTCATCTACTTTATTTAAATATTTAAAGTTGGGTCTCGTCACCGAGCGGCGAGGGAGCTGCCACAGAGCCTCGCCGCTGCTGGGAATGTTGGGCCCAGCAATCCTGGCGTCAGGTTCCATGGCGGGCCACTGCGGGTACAATCTTCCAGCCCAACCCACCACGGAGCCCGACGTCGTGAGTGCAACAAAATCCAGCCCTTTGTGTGTACAAATGTTTCCTAATTTCAATCCTGAAAGGTCTGGCTCTAATTTTTAGACTACGCCTCAGTCTTACGCTCAACCTGCGAAAAGAGTTTCTCTCCATTTACCTCATCTGTTCACCTTAACGTCTCGAAAACTTTGATCACCCCCTAACCTTCTAAATTCCAGCTAATACAACCCTAGCTTGTGTAATCTGTCATCGTAATTTAAGCCTTGGATTCCAGCTGTCATTCCAGTAAATCAACACTGCACACCCTCCAAGGCCAATATATCCTTGCGAAGGTAAGATTCCCAGAACTGCTCACAGTAACTTCAGGTCTAACCAGAAAGCTGTTAGGAAGGCACACAGAAAAGTTATGCTGGAATAGGCAGTGCCCAACGGGCAACTGATCCTTATGGAGCAGAGAGGCTCCAGGTTCAATATCCCACCTGATCAAACACCCTCGGATTAGAGAAAGGAAAGATCAGCCTGTGCTTCTGTATCTTAGCACAACTATCCAGTGAACCCCTTGCTGCAAGGCAAATCCAGCACACACGTGTGTCAATGTCAAGTGAGGACAGGATCAGGCTCAACTGTGAAGCCCCAACATTTTCGAACAACTTGCAGACACTCAGGGCTGAGTTTTATGTCGAAGGGGGTCCCAGCGACAGGCTGGAAGGCGGTGGGGAGGGACGGAGGGGGGGGGGGGGGGGGGTTGGGGGAGGGGGCGACCCCGCCTTGGTCCTCTATTGGACGCCTGGCCAAATTCAGCAGTGGGCAGGTAATTGACCGTTGGGGATGCCGTCCCCTTTAAGGAACAAGATCGCGCCCCAAGAGCTGCTGCCCAATCAGGGGGCTGGCAGAGCAGCAGTCCCAGCAGCACCACCAGTACTGCAGGAAGTCCGGAGCAGCGAAGATGGAGGAGACTCCAGGAACAAGATAAGTGTGGTCGGTGTCACCGGGGCCAGTCAGGCAGGACCCGACAAGTGGGTTGTGGGGATGGTTGGTGAGGGCAGGAGGGGGGGGGGGGTGGTTTTGCTGCAGGGGCAGCCTTCGCCACAGGGAGGGCCCTCTGTGGGCCATGGACTGCCCCCAGAGAAGGGATCCCTCACTCCAAGCCCACTAGGAGGTTGCCAGATTTCACCTGCTGGTGTCTCCACGTGGTGGCGGGCTCCTCCGACGTTGGCTAAATGCCAGCTGAGGCAAGAGGCGGCCCTTAAGTGGCTATGGTGCCCGCCGCGGACAAAATGGCATGGGGGCAAGACAACGTCCATTTTGTCTGCCCCCCCTCGTCTCCTAAGACTGGATAAAATCCAGCCCTCAATGTCTAAACACCTCACACAGGGAAAATAGTTGCTAACTTGAGACACTAGAGGGCCACCAGCACCATTCACACCATCTCCTGGCGTGGGTTAGACTTTGAGAGAAGACGACTGGGTGGAGAGGGAACAGAATAAAACCAATTCAAAGAATATGTAAATGATCTGCAATCAAGTTTGAGTTGGTTAGTGTTTTATTCCAGGATATATTCTATGCAGAGTGAAAAGAGCAAAAGTTTGAGGCTTTGGAATATTCCACAAGAGGAAACAAGAATGATGATGAAAATCTTATGAATCTTTCATCATGCATTCTTATAATAATGTATAATTTAATAAGTCCTTAAACTGTGACTGAATATTTTTTCTGCTGTATCACTGCTGTTCTTTCCACTGGCTGACATTTAATTTTTATTTTAATATAATTAACAACTTGGCAACACCAGAGCTTTACAACTGACCTAAACACACATTAACCTCCAACTATCAGAGGCTTCCTGCCAGCACATGCTCCCTTGACCAGGCAGATTTCAGTTTGCACTTTGACAATAACTTTTATCCTTTTGCTTTGTCTCACTTAACAAGGTGGCAAAAACAAGACCAAAAAACCCTGGAATAAATATCTTTGTGCTGCTCGGTGTTGAGGTTAGTGATCGGTTCATCTGCTCGGTTCACCCTGAGATGATTCAGCTCAAATATAATCCTGATGTTTGCTCATTAGCAGCATCTGTAGGTCATCATCTATAGAAATGATAGTTCATTGCTCTTTCACTCTTCTTTCTCTCTTTATCTTTCCATTTTTCTTTCTATCTCTTCTTCCATCTTACTTTCATTCCTTCCTCTGTTTTTCTTGCATTCTCTTCCTCTCTTTCTGGCCAGCCCAATACCTGATAACTGGTATCCCAGGCACTGGTGAAGAAACCCCTGCCCCCACCATCGCCACCAAGCCACACTCTGTATCTGGAAGATATTTTAAATGGTACATCAGCCCAGGTGGCAGAGCTCACACTTTGAGTTGAGTTTTCCCAGCTCTTTGGAGACAGGCTGAGAGGCGGGCGAGCTGGCCACATGGCATATTGCCAGCAGCAGGAATTTCAGCAGTGTGGCCACCCACTGGGCACCCAGTTGAGCCACTTAAGGGTCCAATTAAGGTGCACTTTCCGCCCGCCCCACCCACACCCTGTTCCCCATGATCACGAGGGCCTGCCTAGCTGCCTAGCCCCTGGCTTCCACAACAGAACTCACATGTCTTCGAGGGCGGCTCAGCATTGAGTTTCCTGCCCTCTGATTGGGCTGGTAGCTCTTTGGGGCAGGCCACCATCCTCAATTGGATGGCGGCACCGGCGGTGTCTTGTTAATTGAACAAGCTGGAAAAATGCCACCCCAGGGTCCCGCCACCTGCCACAGCAGGGTCAGATCCTGCTTCCAGTCCCGGTGGCAGGACCTTGGGTGTCACCGAAAAATTCAGCCCTTTGTCATCGATAGGAAACAATGTGAAGATGCTCCAGGCTGAAGCTGGTTGGGATATGTCCAATTAAACTCGGGATGACCTGAGGCTCTGTTAACAGACATCTTGCATCATTTTTAAAATTGTGACATGGGTGTTTTCACTTAGTTCAGTGGGCAGCACTCACACCCAGGGACTAGAGCCCATCATCTATGCTGACAGTCCAGGAAGTGCTGCAGTGCTGCGGGGGTGTTTTCTAGATAAGATTTGAAACAAAGGCCCTGTCTATCTACTCAGTTCAACTTAAAAGATTCCATGCCACTATTTCAAAGAGAAAGGGAGTTCTCCTGGTGTCCTGACCAATATTTAGCCTTCAACGATCATCATTAAAACATTACTGTTTGTGGGAGCTTGCTGTGCAAACTTAGTTGCTGAAATTGTCTTGATGACAACAGTGGCTGCAAAAATAATTCATTGGATATGAAGCACTTTAGGACTTCTCAATTATTTGACAGGCACTATATAAATGCAAAGTTCTTTTTATACATGTTGTGATGTCTGGAGTGTGACAGACACTATAATATACATTGAAATATTTCCAAGGAATTATGAGTTAATGGAAGCTGAATGATGAGTATAAAATTCCAGACAATGAGCCTGGAGTCAGATTTAAATTAGTTAAATCCTCTTGACTGCTACACACGGAGATGATATTTCGCTTAAAGGAAGAACAGTAGGAGATTTGAATTTTTAGACGATAATTTATTCTCTCAGAGTTGTGTACATATCCTCTGCGACACAGAAATATGAATATGAAAGAAACCCACTGCTCTACTTGTCCTTTGCTTCTCACTGTTGCCAGATCCAAGTGTATGGAGGTTACTGGCTGTGTAAATTAACAAAAATATAAAGGGATCTTATTGTGTATGTGCTGCAGCAGTATATCACTGTGGGATATACTCTGCATGATGAATAAATCACAAGGCTGTAGGACCTGTTTGTGGTTATGAAGACCCACAGCACCAGACCATAGTGTCTCCAACTTGCTTCAAATACTGGATGCTGTTTGATCCAGAGTGCAGTGCGTTGAGTAAGACTTGCCATCAAATAACACTTTTCACAAGCTCAGGATATTCCAAAGCACTTTACAGCCAATTAATATTTTTGAAGTGTTGTCAATGTTGTAATGTAGGAAACACCGCAGCCAATTTGTGCACAGCAAGCTCCCACAAACAGCAACGTGTAATGTCCTGAGAATCTGTTTTATAGATGAATATTGGCCAGGACCCCGGGGAGACCCCTTCTCTTCTTTGAAATAGTGCCATGGAATCCTTTACATCCAACTAGAAAGCAGACAGACCCTCAGTTTAATGTCTCATCTGAATGACAGCACCTCTCACAGTGCAGCACTCCTTCAGTATTGCACTGAGTGCACTAGCCTGGACTTTCGTGCTCAAGTCTTGGATTGGGACTGAAACCCACAAACTTCTGACTCAGATACTACCCACCAAGCCATGGCTGAAACCTCAGCAATAAACAGGAGCTATGGTACAGATTAGCACCATGAGACTGCACAGCTTTTCTTTTCCACCACACTCTCTCTCTAAACACCTTCCAGACCTTCTCTTATACACCTAACATCCCTTTCTCCTTCCCCAGGGATGAGAGAAGCTGCAACTCTCCTTTAGCAGAGTGTTGCCCCCTCTCAGAATCACTGCAATATGCAGAAACTATCTAGACTCTATAATATATCACTATTATAAAAGAACTGTGCATTCAGCACTAGAACAGTGACATGGTCACAGATTCAAACACCAATTTAGTCATTCATTGGGTCAGGTTGAGGCTGGGGGTGCTTCATTGGGTCAGGTTGAGGAAATGGGCATAAGTTGGGTCAGGACAGTTAAGGACTTCAATCAAGAAAAGAATTGTGGGTGTATAATGGGTGACCAACTCATGGGAGGAGCAGAGTATGCAGAAGGTGCATTGGTACCATTGGGATAAACAAGAATGGACCTAGTAGAGAGCATGGACGTAGAGATGGACATGAAGGCGATGCGGTCGAGGAAAGTGGAATCACTGAGGATGATCTGTGCAGCTACCAGCTCAAGAGCAGTCTGTGTAAATACCTAGGAGCTGGTTGATTACCCAAGCACTCAACTAAAACATATCGTCAGTGAAATGGTGTCTGTACAATTAAATATAGAACAACAGCTTAAGGCTGAAGCTCAGTCTGTGCCTAGTTTTGGTTTCCTTACCTAAGGAAGAATGTATTTGCCTTAGAGGGGCTGCAAGAAAGGTTCATTAGATTGACTACTGGGATTAGAGGTTGTCTTATGAAGAGAGATTGGGTAGAATAGGTCCCTATTCTCTGGAGTTGAGAAGGATGAGGGGTGATCTCATTGAAACATATAAAGTTCTATTACAACTTCAGTGAGACCATTAACATTAAAAATACGAGATATGAACTCCCAAACCAATTTAAAGCTTTACACAACAAGATTTCACACTTTAATACTTTTAATATAACAAACTAAAAGAACTCCTGATCAATGAAATAGTATGCTGTAATTAGCTGACACCCCAAATTACAAAGAAAGGTGTTTTCTTTACTTATTAAAAATACTTGAAAACCTCAAACACACCTATATGTTACACAACCCTTTTTGATGGCGAAATCTTTGTGGTTAAAAGTCCCAAACTCCTCCCAGTTGCAATGGGTTGGATCTCCCAGATCTTTTCAAAATTAAATGTCCTCCTTGCTCACTTCTCCGAGCACTTCCGAACTGGATATCCGTGAATAAGGTGATTCCTGGTGATCCTGCTGCTCGTTTCCTTCTCTGCAAACCTCAACTTTCAAAACAGGTTCAAGTCATCGCAGCTTTTCACTGTATCAGGCTTCTGAGAGCAGGTGCTCCCTCTGTCCCTCTCGAGGCTGCTGAGGCTGGTTGTCTTCCTTGGATTGATGAGGGTAGTGCAGTGGATGTGGTCTATATGGATTTTATTAAAGCATTTGACAAGGTCCCACGTGGCAGACTGGTCAGAAAAATAAAAGCCCATGGGATACAGGGGAATGTGGCAGGTTGGATCCAAAATTGGCTCAGTGACAGGAAACAAAGGGTAGTAGTCGACGGATGTTTTTGCGATTGGAAAGTGGTTTCCAGTGGTGTTCCACAGGGCTCAGTGTTGGGTCCCTTGCTGTTTGTGGTATATATTAATGATTTGGACTTAAATGTAGGAGGCATGATTGGGAAATTTGCAGATGATACAAAAATTGACGGTGTAGTTGACAGTGAAGAGGATAGCTGTAGACTCCAGAACGATATCAATGGTTTGGTTGAGTGGGTGGAAAAGTGACAAATGGAATTCAATCCAGAGAAGTGTGAGGTAATGCATTTGGGGAGGGCAAACAAAGCGAGGGAATACAGAATAAATGGGAGGATATTGAGAGGCGTAGAAGAAGTGAGAGACCTTGGAGTGAATGTCCACAGGTCCCTGAAGGTGGCAGGACAGGTAGATAGAGTGGTGAAGAAGGCAGATGGAATGCTTTCCTTTATTGGCCGAGGTATAGAATACAAAAGCAGGAATATAATGCTGGAACTGTATAAAACGCTGGTTAGGCCATAGCTGGAGTATTGCTCACATTTCTGGTCACCACATTACAGGAAGGACATAATTGCTCTGGAGAGAGTACAGAGGAGATTTCCAAGAATGTTGCCAGGGGTTGAAAGCAGCAGCTATGAGGAAAGATTGGATCGGCTAGGGTTGTTTTCCTTGGAACAGAGGAGGCTGAGGGGTGATTTAATTGAGGTGTACAAAATTATGAGGGGCCTAGATAGAGTAGACAGGAATGTGGTGACCAGAACTGTCCTTTAGCAGAGTGGATGTGAGGTCACCTGACCTTCCAGACTCTATCTTAAACTTTTAAAAATCACAATTTTTAAAACATAATCACAAAGTCCAGTGGTCATAAAAGTTCTTAGAAGGCTTGACAGGGTAGATGCTGAGAGACTCTTTCCCCAGGCTGGATAATATAGAACTAGAAGTCATAGGCTGGAATTTTACGTTGGGCAGGAGGCCCCGCCCACCAGCCAAAAAGTCGGGGGCGAGCCCGCCTCCGCCAGCCTCGGGAGCCACGCTTTGATTTTACGTGACCCAGGCCCATAATTGGCCTCGGGTGGGATTCCTACCTCTCTGACGTAGGATGCCCCGTCTCCAAGAGCTGCCAGCCAATCAGCGGCCCGGCAGCTCTCAGTCCCAGCAGCATCACTAGGAGAGGTGGCCACTGCTGGGACTGCAGCCAGGGAGAGGAGCAAGAGGAATGCCAGCCCTGAAAAATAGGTAAGTCTCTGGGGCCTCACTGGGGATAACCAGCCAGGCCCCAGTGAGGCAAGGAGGGTCATTTGAGGGGTGGGGGTGGAATGTTGTGCTGTGAGGATGGTTGGGCCGTGGGGGGGAGGGCCCCCCCCCCCCCCCCCAGCCCGCAAGGAGACCACCAGGTTTTACTGAGCGGCCTCCTGTTGTCCTGAGCCGCCCACCCACTTCTATCCCACTCCCGCGGAGGGACCTAAAATTCTGGCCATAGTCTCAGGATTAGGGATCGATCATTTCGGACTGAGATGAGGAGGAATTTCTTCACTCAGAGGGTTGTGAATCTTTGGAATTCTCTACCCCAGTGTGCTGTGCAAACTCAGTCGTTGAATATATTCAAGACAGAGATGAATAGATATTTAGACACTGAGTGAATCAGGGAATGTGGCGATAGGGCAGGAAAGTAAAGGTGAGGTAGAAGATCAGCCATTGATCTTATTGAATCCAGAACAGGCTCGAGGGGCCATGTGAGCTACTCCAACATCAGCTTTTGATGACTAGTTATAGAACATAGAACAGTACAGCACAGTACAGGCCCTTCGGCCCACGATGTTGTGCCGAACCTTTAACCTACTCTAAGATCAAACTAACTACCTATCCTTCATTCTACTATCATCCATGTACCTATCCAAGAGTCGCTTAAATGCCCCTAATGTATCTGCTTCTACTACCACCGCTGGCAGCGCATTCCACGCACCCACCACTCTCTGTGTAAAGAACCTACCTCTGACATCTCCCCTAAACCTTCCTTCAATCACCTTAAAATTATGCCCCCTGGTGATAGCCCTTTCCACCCTGGGAAAAAGTCTCTGACTATCCACTCTATCTATGCCTCTCATCATCTTGTACCCCTCTATCAAGTCACCTCTCATCCTTCTTCGCTCCAATGAGAAAAGCCCCAGCTCCCTCAATCTTTCTTCGTAGGACATGCCCTCCAGTCCAGGCAGCATTCTGGTAAATCTCCTCTGCACCCTCTCTAAAGCTTCCATATCCTTCCTATAATGAGGCGACCAGAACTGAACACAATATTCCAAGTGTGGTCGAACCAGGGTCTTATAGAGCTGCAACATAACCTCGCGGCTCTTAAACTCAATCCCCCTGTTAATGAAAGCCAACACACCATACGCCTTCTTAACAGCCCTATCAACTTGGGTGGCAACTTTGAGCGATCTATGGACATGGACCTCAAGATCCCTCTGTTCCTCCACACTACCAAGAATCCTGTCTTTAAGCCTGTATTCCGCATTCAAATTCGACCTTCCAAAATGAATCACTTCACACTTTTTCAGGTTGAAATCCATCTGCCACTTCTCAGCCCAGCTCTGCATCCTGTCAATGTCCCGTTGCAACCTACAACAGCCTTCCACACTATCCACAACTCCAGCAACCTTCGTGTCATCGGCAAACTTGCTAACCCAGCCTTCCACTTCCTCATCCAAGTCATTTATAAAAATCACAAAGAGCAGAGGTCCCAGAACAGATCCTTGTGGAACACCACTGGTCACCGAGCTCCATGCTGAATACTTTCCATCTACTACCACCCTCTGACTTCTATGGGCCAGCCAATTTTGTATCCAGACAGTCAACTTTCCCTGAATCCCATGCCTCCTGACTTTCTGAATGAGCCTACCATGGGGAACCTTATCAAACGCCTTGCTAAAATCCATATACACCACATCCACTGCTCTTCCTTCATCAATGTGTTTTGTCACATCTTCAAAGAATTCAATAAGGCTTGTGAGGCATGACCTGCCCCTCAGAAAGCCATGCTGACTATCTCTAATCAAACCATGCTTTTCCAAATAATCATAAATCCTGTCTCTCAGAATCGTCTCCAATAATTTGCCCACTACCGACATAAGACTGACTGGTCTATAATTCCCAGGGTTATCCCTATTCCCTTTCTTGAACAAGGGAACAACATTTGCCACCCTCCAATCATCCGGCACTACTCCAGTGGACAGTGAAGACACAAAGATCATCGCCAAAGGCGCAGCAATCTCTTCCCTCGCTTCCCGTAATATCCTTGGGTATATCCCGTCTGGCCCCGGGGACTTATCTGTCCTCATATCATTCAAAATTTCCAGCACATCCTCCCTCTTAACCTCAACCTGTTTGAGCATATAAGCCTGTTCCACGCTGTCCTCACAAACGACCAGGTCCCTCTCACTAGTGAATATTGAAGCAAAGTATTCATTTAGGACCTCCCCTACCTCCTCTGACTCCAGGCACAAGTTCCCTCCACTATCCCTGATCGGCCCTACCCACACTCTGGCCATCCTCTTGTTCCTCACATAAGTATAGAACGCCTTGGGATTTTCCTTAATCCTACCCGCCAAGACTTTTTCATGTCCCCTTCTAGCTCTCCTAAGTCCATTCTTCAGTTCCTTCCTGGCTACCTTGTAACCCTCTGAGAGCCCTATCTGATCCTTGCTTCTTCAACCTTAAGTAAGCTTCCTTCTTCCTCTTGACTAGCTGTTCCACATCTCTTGTCATCCAAGGTTCCTTCACCCTACCATCCCTTCCCTGCCTCATCGGGACAAACCTATCCAGCAGTCGCAGCAAGTGCTCCCTAAACAACCTCCACATTTCTGTCGTGCATTTCCCTGAGAACATCTGTTCCCAATTTATGCTCCCCAGTTCCTGCCTAATAGCATTGTAATTCCCCCTCCCCCAATTAAATATTTTCCCATCCCGTCTGCTCCTGTCCCTCTCCATGACTATAGTAAAGGTCAGGGAGTTGTGATCACTATCACCAAAATGCTCTCCCACCGAGAGATCTGCCACCTGGCCTGGTTCGTTGCCAAGCACCAAGTCCAACATAGTCTCCCCTCTAGTCGGCCGATCTACATATTGAGTCAGGAAACCTTTCTGGACACACCTGACAAAAACTGCTCCATCCAAACTATTTGCACTAAGGAGGTTCCAATCAATATTAGGGAAGTTGAAGTCACCCATGACAACAACCCTGTTACTTCTGCACCTTTCCAAAATCTGCCTCTCAATCTGTTCCTCCATGTCTCTGTTGCTATTGGGGGGTCTATAGAAAACTCCCAACAAAGTGACTGCTCCTTTCCTGTTTCTGACTTCCACCCATACTGACTCAGTAGACAAACCCTCCTCGATGACCTCCCTTTCTGCAGCTGTGATACTATCCCTGATTAGCAATGCCACTCCCCCACCTCTTTTACCTCCCTCCCTATTCCTTTTGAAACATCTAAATCCCGGAACATCCAACATCCATTCCTGCCCCTGTGATATTCACATCTCCGTAATGGCCACTACATCGTAGCTCCAAGTACTGATCCATGCTCTAAGTTCATCACCCTTATTCCTGACACTTCTTGCGTTAAAATAGACACACTTCAACCCATCATACTGGCTGCAACTTTGTCGTGTCAATTGTCTACCCTTCCTCACAGACTCTCTGCACTCGGTATCTGCCTGTTCAACAGCTACCCCATCCACTGATCCGTAGCTCCGGTTCCCATCCCCCTGCCAAACTAGTTTAAACCCTCCCGAAGAGCTCTAGCAGTTATGTTAGTGATTAGCTGAAGTCGGCGAGATTACTTCTAGATAATTGGATTAATTTTCATAATATGGTCAGGATGATGGTTCAGTGTTGTTATACACTGATTAAATTTCTGATCACACTAGAACTTATCATGCCCAAACCATCCTGTTCTGTGTTTCAATTCTATCTGAATCTTAATTGTACATCATATTAATGTACAGATAGAAGAAAATGAATAATAAATGTCCCTAAATAATTCTTTAAAAGTTCACTGGATGATATCGAATGAAACCAATTTGAAGAAGGAATCTTGTCATAAGCACCTCTCAGAAAGGAAATTTGATCCTGAATTTCCCTGATCATCCCCCTAATTAACATATGGATATACCCTAATTACCATATGGTACCCAAATTAACATATATATGTACCTTAATTAACATAATTAATATATGGTGGTCCCAACATATGGTAGTACCACAGTTAACACGTGCATTTAACCTAATTAACATATGGAAATTGGAAAGGGCAAATAACTTGCATTTTTATAGCAACTTTCACAACGTGTGGATGTTCCCAAGGTGCTTGACAGTTCTTTTGAAATGTAGTCACTGTTGTAATGTAGAAAGCGCGCTTGCCAATTTTCACACAGAAAGATCCCACAACAAGATGATGAATAGATTAAAAGCAAAATACTGCGGATGCTGGAAATCTGAAACAAAAACAAGAAATGCTGGATTCACTCAGCAGGTCTGGCAGCATCTGTGGAAAGAGAAGCAGAGTTAACGTTTCGGGTCAGTGACCCTTCTTCGGAACTGCCTTTTTTTTTTTTTTTTTTTTTTTTTTTTAACTGAACAAACTAAGATGAAATGAAATAAATGCAAAAAATGTAAAAAGGAATGCAAAAAAAAGGAAGAAAAAATAACTAAAAATGACTAAAAATGAAAGTAAACTGGGGGGCTGTCATGCTCTGAAATTATTGAACTCAATGTTCAGTCCGGCAGGCTGTAGTGTGCCTAATCGGTAGATGAGATGCTGTTCCTCGAGCTTGCGTTGATGTTCACTGGAACACTGCAGCAATCCCAGGACAGAGATGTGAGCATGAGAGCAGGGGGGAGTGTTGAAATGGCAAGCAACCGGAAGCTCAGGTTCCTGCTTGCGGACTGAGCGGAGATGTTCCGCAAAGCGGTCACCCAGTCTGCGCTTGGTCTCCCCAATGTAGAGGAGACCACACTGTGAGCAGCGAATACAGTATACTACATTGAAAGAAGTACAAGTAAATCGCTGCTTCACCTGAAAGGAGTGTTTGGGGCCTGGGATAGTGAGGAGAGAGGAGGTAAATGGGCAGGTATTACACCTCCTGCGATTGCAAGGGAAGGTGCCCTGGGACGGGGACGAGGTGGTGGGGGTAATGGAGGAGTGGACCAGGGTGTCGCGGAGGGAACGATCCCTTCGGAATGCTGACAGGGGAAGGGAGGGGAAGATGCGACTGGTAGTGGCATCACGCTGGAGGTGGCGAAAATGGCGGAGGATGATCCTTTGGATATGGAGGCTGGTGGGATGAAAAGTGAGGACAAGGGGAACCCTGTCACGGTTCTGGGAGGGAGGGGAAGGGGTGAGGGTAGAGGTGCGGGGAATGGGTCGGACACGGTTGAGGGCCCTGTCAACCACAGTGGGGGGAAATCCTCGGTTGAGGAAAAAGGAGGTCATATCAGAAGCACCGTCATGGAAGGTAGCATCATCAGAGCAGATGCGTCGGAGACGGAGAAACTGGGAGAATGGAATGGAGTCCTTACAGGAGGTAGGGTGTGAAGAAGTGTAGTCGAGGTAGCTGTGGGAGTCAGTGGGCTTATAATGGATATTGGTAGACAACCTATCCCCAGAGATGGAGACAGAGAAGTCGAGGAAGGGAAGGGAAGTGTCAGAGATGGACCATGTAAAGGTGAGAGAAGGGTGGAAATTGGAAGCAAAGTTGATAAAGTTTTTGAGTTCGGGGCGGGAGCAGGAAACGGCACCGATACAGTCATCAATGTACCGGAAAAAGAGTTGGGGGAGGGGGCCTGAGTAGGACTGGAACAAAGAATGCTCGACATATCCCACAAAAAGACAGGCATAACTAGGACCCATGCGGGTACCCATAGCGACACCTTTTACTTGAAGGAAGTGCGTGGAGTTGAAGGAGAAGTTGTTCAATGTGAGAACAAGTTCAGCCAGGCGGAGGAGGGTGGTGGTGGATGGGGACTGGTTGGGCCTCTGTTCCAGGAAGAAGCGGAGAGCCCTCAAACCATCCTGGTGGGGGATGGAGGTGTAGAGCGATTGGACGTCCATAGTGAAGAGGAGGCGGTTGGGACCAGGAAACTGGAAATTGTCAAAATGACGTAGGGCGTCAGAAGAGTCACGGATGTAGGTGGGAAGAGACTGGACCAGCGGAGAAAAGATAGAGTCTAGATAGGAAGAAATAAGTTCAGTTGGGCAGGAGCAGGCTGACACAATGGGTCTGCCGGGACAGTCCCGTTTGTGGATTTTGGGAAGGAGATAGAAGCGGGCTGTCCGGGGTTGCGGGACTATGAGGTTGGAAGCTGTAGAGGGAAGATCTCCAGAGGAGATGAGGTCAGTGACAGTCCTTTGGACGGTGGCTTGATGTTCGGTGGTGGGGTCATGGTCCAGAGGGAGGTAGGAAGAGGTGTCTGTGAGTTGGCGTTGAGCTTCTGCAAGGTAGAGGTCGGTACGCCATACAACAACAGCACCACCCTTGTCTGCAGGTTTGATGACCATGTCGGGGTTAGACCTGAGAGAACGGAGTGCCTCAAGTTCAGAGGGGGACAGGTTAGAGTGAGTGAGGGGGGCAGAGAAATTGAGACGACCAATGTCTCGCCGACAGTTTTCAATGAAGAGATCAAGAGCGGGTAAGAGGCCAGGGTGAGGGGTCCAGGTAGAGGGAGAATGCTGGAGGCGGGTGAATGGGTCTGCTGGTCGGGGGGAGGACTCCTGGTCAAAGAAGTGAGCCCGGAGGCGGAGGCGACGGAAGAAGAGCTCAACGTCATGCCGAGCGCGAAATTCATTGAGGTGGGGGCGTAAGGGGAATAGATTATCTGTTTTAGGTGTTAGTTGAGGGATAAATATTAGCCAGGACACTGGGGAGAACTTCCCGTCTTTTCTTCAAAATAGTATCATGGGATCTTTTACGCCCACCTGAGAGGGCAGGGCGGTTTAACATTTTGGTATCCTAATTAACATATGGAGGTAATCTAATTAACATAACACATGTGGGTGCTCCCACTGGATGCTCATCCAAGAAGGTAGGAATGGAAAATGTGATGATAGACAACAAGTAACATCAGCACTGCAGGAATGTTAGAAAGGGCCAATAACTGGGACATATCTCCAGGCTTGGATCACTGGTTGGGTCTCACATTTGTTGTGCAGTGGGGAGCCTAGTTGAGTTTACGGCCAACCAGATCAGAGATAAGGAAATTCCCCAACCTGGGAAATCTCTGATGTAACCCGACCTGCCTCAATGTCAGAGTTGAAGATTGGGGTGGGTAGAGTTTCTCGTTAATTCTTTCCCCCAAATGCTGGCAGTGGGGCCAATGGGATTGTCCCTTTTTTTTATTCTTTGATGGGATGTGGGACTCGCTGGCAAGGCCTTGACAGCTGAGTGGCTTACTAGACCATTTCAGAGTTAAGAGTCAACCACATTGCTGTGAGTCTGGAGTCTCATGCAGGCCAGGCCAATTAAGGACAGCAAATTTCCTTCCCTAAAGGACATTAGTGAACCAGATGGGTTTTTACAGTAATTGATGATAGTAGTGGCACCATTACTGAGACTAGATTTCAATTCCAGACTTTTGTTAATTAATTGAATTTAAATTTCACCAGTTGCTGGGGTGGGATTTGAACCCATGTCCCCAGGGCATTAGCCTGTGCCTCTGGATTACTAGCTCAGTGACATTACCACTACACCACCATCTTCCCCCATCATTGCCCACTGCTGAACCCCCAACTCGCATAAGAACATTCATCAAACCTCCCAACCCCAATATTTTTCTCTCAGTCACTTTCAGTAAGGAAAACAACTGGAGGCAATATAAACGCAACCAAGATATTCAGATGTTTCCTTTTTCACTCCTTTTCTTCCAAGACATCACATGAAGTGAGAAGACTGTTCATTATTTTTTTTAATTCCCTCTAAAATGTTCAGTTGATTTGATGCCTTCCACTTCTCAGCATTAATTTTCTCACCAAGTCTAACTAATTGGCAAGCATTATGTGGGGCTCAGATGTGAATCTCACCTCACTGATACCACTAACACTTTGTGTGAGCATAGAGCCAACAGGAGCTTAATGTTGCAGTTCTCTGTTGTTCTGTTACTAATTGGGAGCGCAATGAATCTTCAGTCATACTCTGAAAATTAGCTGAATTGCCTTTCTGCACACTGCTTAGTGAGACAGTGATTAAGCCAGTCAACTTCCATCATCAATTTAACAGACACCACATCTCCACCCTCCTGTGAAGCTCACTGACATCTTTATTTCTTTTGATCCTGTTTCTGGGATCAATCCTCACCATTGAGAAGCATGGGGTTGCAGTGAGAGAGAGAGAACTTGCATTTATATAGCACCTTTCACAATCTCAGGACATCCCAAAGTGTTTCACAGCCAATTAATTTTTGAAGTGTAGTCGCTGTTGTAATGTGGGAAACACAGCAATCAATTTGCACACAGCAAGCTCCCACAAATGCCAATGCGATAATGACTAGATGATCTGTTTCAGTGATATATATTGGCCAGTGACTGGGCGAACTCCCTTGCTCTTCGAAATAATGCAACAGGATCTTTTGTGTCCAGCAGTGAATGCCGACAGGGCCTCGATTTAATGTCTCATCCAAACGATAGAACCTCCAACAGTGCAGCACTCCTTCTGAATTGCACTGGAGTGTCAGCCTAGATTGTTGGGATTTGAACCCATGAACTTCAGACTCCGAGGTGAGAGTGCTACCTACCGAGTCAAGTTGAAACACAGACATATTTATTGGCACTGTTGGTTGAGTTCACTGATTGTTTTCATTTTTTCATCTTTATGAAGATTAAGATTTTGATGTGGATGATGTTTCCATTTTTTGTACCCCCAATGCCTGTATGAAGCTCAGATGAAGACTGTCTAGGACAATGTGAAGGGCTAGCCTGGATTATGGGATCAAACCCTCTGGGCAATTTGAACCCCCAACATTCTAATGCAAAGAGATAACAGATGACAGATGCCAAACTGAATCAAACTAACACACATCCAACTGGACCAATTCCTTGCAATAGCTTGATACTTTTACAATTACTATTGGTGATGAGACATTTTAAAATTAATGTGCGTCTACTCTTCACCACCTCACATCAGACTCTATTTCTAATCACATCTTAGCAACAACTTGCATTTATATAGCCTCTTCAATGTAAAAAATGTCCCAAGGTACTTCAGGGGGAAGAAATAAATATCATGAAAATTCATGAGCAATTACTGCATCTGGATCTTCTTTCCTCTCTCAAGTAGCACTAGAGTTAGCGGAAATTACTAGATGCATGGTTGAAAAGATAGGTGTCAGGGGCCTTCTAGAGGTGGGGAGAAAAGTTGGCGATGCCAAGAAGTTTAGGGAGGGGGTTCCAGAGTTGGGAGTGGGGGGGGGGGGGGGGGTGGTGTTCTATATGGCTGAAACTTCTGTCACTGTTGGTGAATTGTAGGCAGAGCAGGTCAGATTGCAAGGGTCAGACACATAGGCTGGGATATTAGGCTGAAGGAGATTGCAGTGGATGGGGGCAATGCCATAGAGGGATTTATTAATAAGGAAAAGGATTTTGATTTTGATGCGATGGAGGCCAACGTGGACAGGAGGATTGACGAGGGAGAATTAGTGTGGGGCACAATGTGGGGACAGAATTTGAGTGAATTGGAGTTCAGGAGGTCAGTAAGTAGGTTGCTGGGGAATGGTATGGTGGTCTAGTGGTCTTGTTACTGGATCAGTATTCCAGAAACCTAGATTAATGATCCAGAGAATGAGAGTTCAGATTCCACCAGGGCAGCTTAAAAATTTGAATTCAGTTTGGGAAAAAAAATCTGAAAATTAAAAGCTGGGATCAGTAAAAGCTGAAACTGTCAGATCGTCTTGAAAAACCCATCTCATTGACTCATGTCCTTCAGGGAAGGACTATTCTGTCCTTACCCGTTCTGGTCCTATATGTAAACCCAGACCCACACCAACCAGGTTGACTCTTAGCTGCTCTATGAAGTGACCTAGCAAGCCACCCAGTTGTACCAAACCTGCTTCACCACATGGAGTGCGTTGGTTCAAGAAGAGGGCTCACCACCACCTTCTCAGGGCAGCTGGTGATAGGCAATGAATGGAGGCTTTGCCAGCAATACCCACATCCCGAGAATAAGAAAAAATGTCAAATCTAGAGATCATAGAAAGAGAGAAAATATTTAACATTCCTGTGTCGCCGCTCAAGTCAAATTGCTAAAAGCCAATAGTCATTCCAATGGTCTTGAATGAATTCCATGCACTATATAACTCTCAGAACTCACCCTGCCAAAGCAACCAGCTCCAAAATGCACAACTGGAAATAGGCTTTACGGCCTCTGGAGGGGCTGCAGTCACTAGCATTGCACACATCTTATTTCAATGAAGGTCACGCCCTAATTTCAGGCCCACCAGGAGCCTCCCACCTGGGGCATTAAGTATCACACAGAGGCCAGGGAGGATCAGTAGCTTCCCTTCCCTTCTCAGTAGCACATTAATGAAACAGTTGGGTTTTTGCAACAGTCCAACATTTTTGGTCAATTCATCTGGGGCCAGCCCTTAAATGACCAAATTTACTGAACTCAATTTCACTAGAAATTGGTAGAAGCTGAGAGAGTAGAGGCAATGGATAGGATACAAATTGAGAGGCAGGAGGTGCTGAAAAGGCTGGCTATGCTTAGGGTAGATAAGTCACCTGGTCCAGATGGCTTGCATCCCAGATTGCTAAAGGAAGTAGGGTTGGAGATAGTGGAAAGGCTTGCCGTAAGTTTCCAATCTTCCCTGGATATGGGGGAAGTGCCAGAGGATTGGAGAGTGGAAAATGTGACATCTTTATTCAAGAAAGGGTGTAATCACAGTCCTAGCTACTACAGGCCAGTTAGATTAACATCAGTGGGGGGGGTAAGATTTTAGAAAATATAATCAGGGAAAATATTAATGGACACTAAGAGAGGTTTGAGCTAATTAAGGAAAGCCAGCGTGGATTTGTAAAAGGCAGATCAAGCTTGACTAATCTAATTGAATTCTTTGATGAGGTAATAGAGAAGGTTGATGAAGGGAATGTGGTGGATGTTGTTTATATGGATTTTAAGAAAGCATTTGATAAGGTACCACATAAAAGGCTGGTTAACAAAATTCAGGTTCGTGGAATAGGAGGGTCAGTATCCAATTGGAAAAAAAAATTGGCTTAAGGACAGAAAACAGTGAGTCATAGTAAATGGTTGTTTTTCAGACTAGAGGATGGTGAACACTGGGACCACTGTTTTTTTGTAATATATAAATGATTTGGATCTTGAAATATAGAGTAGAATCTCAAAATTTGCTGATGATGCCAAACTTGGAGATGAGGCAAACAGTGAGGATGATATGAACTGCCTGCAACAGGACATAGGTCAGCTAGCAGAATGGACAGAGAGGTGGCAGATGGAATTTAATACTGACAAGTGTGAGGTGATGCATTTTGGCAGAAGGAATGGGGAGAGGAAAGATATACTCAATAGTACAGTTATAAAGAGTGTGGAGGAACAGAGGGACCTGGGGGTGCATGTGCATCGATCTTTGAAGGTGGCAGGACATATTGAGAGATTGGTTAGCAAAGCAGATGGGATCGTGAGCTTCATAAATAGAGGCATCGAGTACAAAAGCAGGGAAGCTATTCTGATGCTTTATAACGCTCTGGTTAGGCCCCAACTGGAATATTGTGTCCAGTTCTGGTCACCACACTTTAGGAAGAATGTAAGGTTCGTTGAGAGGGTGCAGAGAGATTTACCAGAATGGTTCCAGGGATGGAGGATTTTAGTTACAAGGTTAAGTTGGAAAAGCTGGGTTTGTTCTCCTTAGAACAAAGGAGATTGAGGGGAGATTTAATAGAAATGTACAAGATTATGACAGGCTTAGATAAGTTAGACAAGGAAAAACTGTTCCCATTAACAAATAGTACAAGCACTTGGAGACACAGATTGAAAGTTTTGGGCAAAAGATGCCAGGGGAATATGAGGAAACACTTTTACACAGCGGGTGGTAATGACCTGGAACTCGCTGCCCACAGGGTGGTGGAAGTGGAGACGATCAATGACTTCAAGAGGAAGTTGGATGGCCACCCAAGAGAAATAGACTTGCAGGGCTACAGAGATTGAGCGGTGAGTGGGACTGACTGCATAGCTCCATGGAGAGCTGGCATGGACTTGATGGGCTGAACGGCCTTCTTCTGTGCCATAAATGATTCTATGACTTTTGTGGTGTCAGCAGGATTTGAATTCACGGCTATCAGACCAGCACTTTCACCACTTGGCTACCTTATAGGGTCACCAACCCTGGTTGGGTATATTCCTATGGGTTTCATCACATGACCTCCCTCCTTGAACTGCCCTGCCCCTCCTCGAGCCCACCACAATCCTGCTATTGGTCCATCCTCTGTCCAGCCCACCTTCCCATGGCCAACTAGAAAGGGAACAAACTCTATTACCCGATTGGCCTAATCTTGACTGCCAGTGAAACAATCACTTTCCTAATCTCAAACACTTTTATAACTAAAAAAATGAAAGTTGTTCAAAGAAAATGAATAAAACACGATTTAGATTTAATGCCACAGTGATTAATCTCCTTGATTGCTCCCAGCATGTCCTGGAGATTGATCTCTAATTCCTGGAGGCTCCTGGCCAATTCTGGAGGGTTGGCAACACTTTTCCTGTATTTGTGTTGCCAGTGCTGGCAGGTGAATGCTTAATACATTCATATGACATTTCTCTGCAGTTTTACACAGGTGACAACCTATTTATCATAGCGTGCACGAAAATGCCAGACAGGGGAGTGACAGACATTAAACGTCAATGGTTAATACTGTCACCAGTAAATCCGAGACCCTAATTCACATGAGCAATGACAGTTGATAAGAGCATCCCTCCCAATCTTCCGAAGTTACTCTGCCTTTTATCCTTTTCTTTTTATTCACAACCATTCTTATTTTCCTGACAGAACAATTAAATATAGAAACAGCATATTTATTATTGCAGAGTGTTCGATGCCAAATCACAAAGCAGCAGCTCCTGATCGCCTAAAAAAAAGCAGTTGTCATATCCGGTTGCTAGGCGACTGAATGCGACTGCAGGTGAGGCTAAATAACTGCAGATTGATTCTGACATATTTACAGAATGCACCTCTATCAAGCAAGACACGTGCATAAAAGAGTTTGTGTATTTTCGGAGAAATGATTTAAAGTAATTACGGTGTTTTAAAGGCAGGAGACAGATATGGTGCAAAGCTCTTTCTTTGCATTTTACATTGCTGCCATCTCTGAATTCTAATGACTGTGATGCACTGTCTGTAAAAACACTGCTTTGTGCTGGTGAGCAGGAGACAGCAAATTGTGTTGATTGTGTCACTGCTCATAACAAACTGAGAAAAGATTTAAATAGAAATTGAATAAAGTGGTAATGATTTCATTGCGCTGCACTCAAGCACTGAGCATCACTGTCTGACAAACTCATTCCATTTTTAAAAGGAGGTGAAGACGCCAAACTATTTGAAACAGCACGCACTCACCATCAGCCTGCCCGCTTGCCAAATACCCCAGTCATGTGGCGCTACTGCTCTGCAGAGAAATCCAGCTCAGTACCCTGGTACTTTCATGTGACCCCCGACTGCCTTTTCAGGTGGATGCAAAAAACCCCATGGTACTGTTTCAAAGAAGAGCAGGAGAGTTCTCCCTGGTATCCCGGCCAATTATCATCCTTCAACCAAAACCACTTAAACAGATGATCTGGTCATTTATCTCATTGCTGTTTGTGGGATCTTGTTGTGCACAAATTGGCTGTCCCATTTTCTGCATCACAACGGTGACTACACTTCAGGATTAATTGACTGCAAAGTGCTTTCGGGGCAACCTGAGGTTGTGAAAGGTGCTATCGAAATGCAGGCCTTTCTTCCTTTAATGGTAGAAAAAATGCAACAGTGGGGAATTTTTTAAACAAGCTGATGGACTCTGGAATGGCAGGATCGAGATCTCCATTCTGCACAGGTGATGGCAACAAATTTCCATGGAACAATTGGTGAACACAGATAACAAATTTATTGAGAACATCAGCACAAAGCGAATCAGAAAGGGACATTGAACCTATCAAGGCAGTTCATCCATCAGTATCATAGAATCTTATGGAACAGAAGGAGGCCATTCAGCCCTCGTGCCTGTGCCAGCTCTTTGAAAGAGCTATTCAATTAGTCCCACTTCCCTGCTGTTTCCCCGTAGCCCTGTGTTATGACCAGGTGAGAAAGGGGTCTAGGGGTTCCTCTCAGCCTTCACCTGGTCGTACCATAACAGGGTTTAATTTTTGAACACACTGTGCTTGTAGCTCCCCCTTGGTGAATCCTTGTTCATCGCTTTCCAATTATAAGGCAAAGAAACCAGCACAAACAGGTTTTCTTAGGTTTCAAGAAGAAAAATTGAAATTGATTAAACTTCAACTCTAATTCGGTTAACGTCTACTGATACACGATGCGCCCATGTTAGCATGCATATGCGACACACACATGCAAATAGAGACAGAAAAGAGCAGAAGAAAAAAAATAAAGTGAAAAGTTTGAGGAAATATCTGAAGAGTTTTCGTTATGGTTCTTCGAGGTCACTATAGAGTCCTCGATTGTAGGTAGTTCTTGCTTTTCATTGGAGCCCAGTATTCTTCTTAAACCTTGTTCGCTGTAGGAGACTTTTTTCTCTTGGGGTCATGTCTTCAGTGGATGCAGAGGCTTGTGTGAGAGAGAGATGGGACCAGACAAAAGAGATCTTCTCAGTCCAGGAGCAAACAGACACTCTGAGTTCAAACTGTTTGTACAATTCAGAAAAACCCAGGTTGCCAAGCAGGTTAGTCATGTGACTAACTGGTCTGACCATGTCTTAGATTGTATCACCTTAGCAGTCTCTGGAATGCTCCTCTTACACACAATTCCTGGTAATCAAGGTCCATTGTGGGTTGAATGTGTCAGGGAATGGTCCTTTGTCCTTCCAATCACCATCTGTTAATATGGAAATGTCTTTTCCAGCCATGGCTGATCTGTTTAACAGTCCTTTCTTCACTCCAGTAACAGTTTAAAATCAGTGTTCATGACAAAATTAATGTGCCTCATTCTTGGCAGGTGGGGGCCTAGCATGACAACTGCAATTGTTTCCTTTTCAACTAAAAGTCCAATTCCCTTTCGAAAGTTGCTATTGTGGGTCAGTGATGGGTGAGTATCTTGGTGTGCTTTAAGATACAAGAAGCAGAGGTATGGATGGGAAGCCATGTGCTGCCAAGATGTGAGTGGTCAAAGATCTGGCAAATGGAGTATAATGTGGGAAAATGTGAAATTGTCCATTTTGGCAGGAAGAATTTTAAAAAAAGCATGTTATTTAAATGGTGAGAGATTGCAGAACTCTGTGATGCAGCGGAATCTGGGTGTCCGAGTGCATGAATCACAAAAGTATGCAGGTGTAGCATGTAGTTAGGAAAGCTAATAGAATGTTATTGTTTATTGTAAAGTGCAAAGTAGGGAGGTTATGCTTCAGTTATACAGGGCATTGGTGAGACTACATCTGGAGTACTGTGTACAATACTGGTCTCCTTATTTAAGGAAGGATGTAAATGCATTGGAAGCAGTTCAGAGAAGGTTTACTAGACCAATACCTGAAACGGGTGGGTTACAAAGAACAAAGAACAAAGAACAGTACAGCACAGGAACAGGCCATTCGATCCTCCAAGCCTGCGCCGATCTTGATGCCTGCCTAAACTAACACCTTCTGCACTTCTGGGTTCCGTATCCCTCTATTCCCATCCTATTCATGTATTTGTCAAGATGCCTCTTAAACGTCGCTATCAATCTGCTTCCACCACCTCCCCCAGCAGCAAGTTCCAGGCACTCACCACCCTCTGTGTAAAGAACTTGCCTCGCACATCCCCTCTAAACTTTGCCCCTCTCACCTTAAACCTATGTCCCCTAGTAACTGACTCTTCCACCCTGGGAAAAAGCTTCTGACTATCCACTCTGTCCATGCCGCTCATAACTTTGTAAACCTCTATCATGTTGCCCCTCCACCTCCGTCGTTCCAGTGAAAACAATCCGAGTTTATCCAACCTCTCCTCATAGCTAATGCCTTCCAGACCAGGCAACATCCTGGTAAACCTCTCCTGTACCCTCTCCAAAGCCTCCATCGTCCTTCTCGTAGTGTGGCGACCAGAATTGCACGCAATATTCCAAATGTGGCCTAACTAAGGTTCTGTACAGCTGCAGCCTGTCTTGCCAATTTTTATACTCTGTGCCCCAACTGATGAAGGCAAGCATGCCGTATGCCTTCTTGACTACCTTATCCACCTGCATTGCCACTTTCAGTGACCTGTGGACCTGTACGCCCAGATCTCTCTGCCTGTCAATACTCCTAAGGGTTCTGCCAATTACTGTATACTTCCCACCTGCATTAGACCTTCCAAAATGCATTACTACACATTTGTCTGGATTAAACTCCATCTGCCATTTCTCCGCCCAAGTCTCCAACTGATCTATATCCTGCTGTATCCTCTGATAATCCTCATCACTATCCACAACTCCACCAACCTTTGTGTCGTCCACAAACTTACTAATCAGACCAGCTATATTTTCCTCCAAATCATTTATATATACTACAAAGAGCAAAGGTCCCAGCACTGATCCCTGCGGAACACCACTAGTCACATCCCTCCATTCAGAAAAGCACCCTTCCACTGCTTCCCTCTGTCTTCTATGACTGAGCCAGTTCTGTATCCATCTTGCCAGCTCACCTCTGATCCCGTGTGACTTCACCTTTTGTACCAGTCTGCCATGAGGGACCTTGTCAAAGGCTTTACTGAAGTCCATATAGATAACATCCACTGCCCTTCCTTCATCAATCATCTTCGACACTTCCTCAAAAAACTCAATCAAATTAGTGAGACACGACCTCCCCTTCACAAAACCATGCTGTCTCTCGCTAATAAGTTTGTTTGTTTCCAAATGGGAGTAAATCCTGTCCCGAAGAATTCTCTCCAATAATTTCCCTATCACTGACATAAGGCTCACCGGCCTATAATTTCCTGGATTATCCTTGCTACCCTTCTTAAACAAAGGAACAACATTGGCTATTCTCCAGTCCTCTGGGACCTCACCTATAGGGTTGTCTTATAAGGAAAGATTGGACAGGCACGGCTTGTATCCGCTGGAATTTAGAAGAGTAAGAGGCGACTTGATTGAAACATATAAGATCCTGAGGGATCCGAAGAAAGGTCACTGACCCGAAACGTTAACTCTGCTTCTCTTTCCACAGATGCTGCCAGACCTGCTGAGTGATTCCAGCATTTCTTGTTTTTATTTCAGATTTCCAGCATCCGCAGTATTTTGCTTTTAAGATCCTGAGGGGTCTTGACAGGGTGGATGTGGAAAGGGTGTTTCCCCTTGTGGGAGAATCTAGAACTAGGGGTCACTGTTTAAAAATAAGGGGTCGCCCATTTAAGACAGAGATGAGGAGAATTTTTTCTCTTGGAGGGTCATGAGTCTTTGGAACTCGCTTCCTCAAAAGGCGGTGGAAGCAGAGTCTTTGAATATTTTTAAGGCGAAGGTAGATAGATTCTTGATAAGCAAGGGGGTGAAAGTTTATTAGGGGTAGGTGGGAATGTGGAGTTGAGGTTACAGTCAGATCAGCCAATTCTTATTGAATGGTGGAGCAGGCTCGAGGGGCTGAGTGGCCTACTCCTCTCCTAATTCATATGTTCACATGATATCCTGTAATTTCTCCAGATGGGGTTGAACCAATGCCAAACCAAAGGTTTTGGAGGACGGACCAGATTACACACAATAGCACCTTAGCAGCAGAATAATATGTTGTATATTATATAGTACAATCCTTCCACGGCCTCAACACTCTCTATCTCTGTAACCTCTTCCAGCCCTACAATGCTGCAAGGTCTTTGTGCTCTTCTGTTTCCGGCCTCTTGTGCATACCTGATTTTAATCGCTCCACTATTGGCAGCTGTGCCTTCAGTTGCCTCGACCCTAAACTCTGGAATTCCCTCCCAAACCCTCTCTCTCTCTCTCCCTCTTGCCAGATTTAACAACCCTATGGGGTGGGGTAGAGCATGGCTTCCTGACCCGAACCTGACCGGGACATGACGACATGTGTCGGGTTCAGGTCGGGTCGCTCTTCCGGGTCCAGCATTCGGGCTCGGGTCGCTCGGGCCAGGTCGGACACAGTGACAGCCAGGACGTCAAGGCGGGAAACAACCCGCACTAGTCTGCAGTGAATGATTCCATCCAAGGTAGAGCACAACCTCTTTAATCTAATCAACTTTATTCTGGTGGTTGGGTAGGGTCAGGTCGGGTCGGGCGTGGGAACAAAAATCAAAGGACTCGGGCCGGGTCGGGCTTGGGTTGGACGTGGTTCTGTCGGGCCCGAGTTGGGTTTAAATTGCAGACCCGAGCAGGTCTTTGGGGGGGGAGGATCAATAACTTCTCTGATAAAAACTATTCTGTTTTTTATTTTCAGTTGCAGTGTTCTGCTCTCTCTTGCTCTTTCTCTCTACTCCCTCTCCTTTTTCTCTATCACTCTCTATTGTACTCTTTCTCTCCTCTCTCACTTTATTGCTCTCTCCTCTCTCTCCCTCAAGGAAACCTCTAACATCATCCTTATTAGTAAATGTGTGGAGTTCCAGCTCATAGACACTCCTAATTGCTGTTCAACTGGCTCAAGACAGCAGTTCTGCAGTTTACCTTATTTTTAATCCACAGACCACTGAGCAAAGATTGACGCCTTCTCCAACCCTCTCCCTCAGGGAACCCACTGTCTAAATGTCAGTGAAGATTGGGATTCTACCTTATCTGGAGACTAACAATATTATCTTTACAGTTAGCAGACCTTTTGCACACGCCCCATATTTACGTAACAGATATACAGTGAAATCTCAGTGACTAAACAGCCATCTGCCTTCAATGGCTAATTATTAAACAAAAGATTAAACACAATTATGAAACAGCAGTTGCACAGAATGAAGCAGATCAAATGATGAAAGATTCACCACATTGATTCAAGTTGTGCCATATTTTGTTTCCTGAATTAATGTTTATTCCCCTTCAGGGAGAATCCAGATATCAACAAACCTTCAATTTTACCTGGTCTATTGGAACAAGCAGTTTAATGAGCAATGTGCCAGAAGATGCAGTTTACTCTGATAGTCATGGGGGAGGAGGTTTGCAAACCCTCCAGGATTGCCCTAGAAACTCCAGGAATTAAAGATTAGTCTCCTGGACACTGCTGCAAGTAAAAACCCAAAGGAAAAATCACAGGGGCAGTAGAATTTTTAAAAATTATTTGAACACTTTTGTTTATTAGTGATAAAAATATTGGAAATGGGGGGTAAGGCTATTTGATTGACAATCCAGAATCATCCAAATAGGTCATCATGTATCTATTGGTTTTCCAATTGGTTGGGAAGGTGGGGCCCTGTGAGGATGGACAAGTTGCAGTTACATTCCTGCCGCACAAGTGCCAGGCAATGACCATCTCCAACAACAAAGAGTCTAACCATCTCCCCATGACATTCAATAGCATTGCGATCGCTGAATCCCCCACTATCAACATCCTGGGGATTACCAGAAACTGGACTGGAACAGCCACATAAACACTGTGGCTACAAGAGCAAGTCAGAGACTGGGAATTCTGTGGTGAGTAATCCACTTCCTGACTCCTCAAAGCCTGTCCACCATCTGCAAGGCACAAGTCAGGAGTGTGATGGAATACTCTCCACATGCCTAAATGAATGCAATTCCAACAATACTCAAGAAACTCGACACAATCCAGGGCAAAACACCAGCTTGATTGGCACCCAATCCACCACATTAAACATTCACTCCCTCCACCAGCGACGCACAGTGGCAGCAGTGTGTACCATCTACAAGATGCACTGCAGCAACTCGCCGAGCCACCTTTGACAACACCTTTCAAACCCGCGACCTCTACCACCTAGAAGGACAAGGGTAGCAGATGCAAGGGAACACCACCACCTGCAAGTTCCCCTCCAATCCACACACCATCCTGACTTGGAACTATATCGCCGTTCCTTTACTGTTGCTGGGTCAAAATCCTGGAACTCCGTTCCTAACAGCACAGTGGGTGTACCCACAACACATGGACTGCAGCGGTTGAAGAAGGCGGCTCACTACCACCTTCTCAAAGGCAATTAGGGATGGGCAATAAATGTTGGCCTTGCCAGCGACGCCCACATCCCACCAAAAAATTTTAAACAGTCACTGTTGTAAAACACAGCAGCCAATCTGTGCACAGCAATCTCCAACAATGTGATAATAAGAACATAACATAGAAGTAGCCTGCTGCACCATTCAGTAAGATCATGGCTGATCTGATTGTGACCTTAACTCCACTTTCCTGCCTGTCCTCCATAACCCTTGACCCAGCATCCACTGCTCTCTGGGGTAGAAAATTCCAAAGATTAATGACCTTCTGAGAGAAGAAATTCCTCATCATCTTCAAAGGGAGACCTCTTATTTTGAATCTGTGCCCCCAGTTCTAAATTCCCCCACGAGGGGAAACATCCTCTCAGCAGCTACCCTGTCAAGTCCCCTCAGAAGCTTATATTTTTCAATAAGATCACCTCTCATTCTTCTAATCTCCAAAGATATAGGCCCAACCTGCTCAATCTTCCCTCAAAAAAACCCTTCATCCCAGGAATCAATGACCAGATAATCTGCTCTTATTGATGTTGATTGAGAGATAAATATCGGCCTAGGACATCTTGGCAAACTCCGCTGTTCTTCTTCGAAAAAGTGCCATGGGATCTTTTACATCCACCTGAGAGGGCAGACTGGGCCTTGGTTTAATGCCAAATCCAAAAGACCGCATCTCTGACAGCGCAGCACTCCCTCAGAATTGACATTGGGAGTTCAGCCTAGATTTTGTGCTCAAGTCTCTGGAGTGGGATTCACAACCTTCTGACTCAGAGGCAAGAGTGCTGCCCACTGAGTCACAGCTGATGGAGCCAGAGGAGGAGCATTATGGGATGATTGTCCATCCCGAGTTGCCCCTTGAGAAGGTGGTGGTGAGCCGCCTTCTTGAACCGCTGCAATCCGTGTGATGTAGAGGTTTGATACAATGGTAGTGGCTTCACAGAACAGTTAAGAGTTTCCTGCATTGGTGTGGGACTGGAGTCATGTATAGGCCCAGACCAGGTAAGGACGACGGGTATAAACCAGTTGGATCTTTACAACAATCAGATACCAGCTTTTTATTTCTAGAAATTTTTTTGAAAAAACTGAATGAAAATTCTCAAACTACCATGATTGGATTTGAACTCATCGGCTCTGGATTACTAATCTAGATACACTGTCATATCCCCTCCCCAGGCATTAGGGTCAAGGATTTCCCCCATCTACAGAAACTCCACAGTTTAACCCCCAAATGACCTCAGTATCTGCCCACTTTTCTGTGGAATGGCTTAAAGGAACATCCCCAAGTTTCATCCCTGTAGTATTGGTGGTCATTGCCTTCAGCTGCCTGGGCCCTAAGCTCTGGAATTCACCACCTAAATTTCTCCTTCAATATCTCTTTCATTCTTTAAGACGCTCCTTAAAACTGACCTCTTTGACCAAGCTTTTGGTCACCCCTCCTAATATTTTGTGTAGCTCGGTGTCAAATTTTGTTTGATAATACTCCTGTGAAGCACCTTGGGATGTTTTCTCTATGTTAAAGGTGCTACAAAAATGCAAGTGGTTGTTGTTGTATAATAAATTCCAATGCCAGTGCTGGGACTGAGTGTGAAGGTTATACCCAGGAATTAGATGAAAGAAGCAGTTTCTCATGATGGTGATGGTTGGGTATATGATCAGACTATTAAATCATTGCCTAATCACAATGAAAATCAGATACACTCCTTCATTAAGATTCAAATGAAGGTTGGGAGGCTATACATCTCTAATTAGATCTAATAGCTGAGAGGGTGAATCATGCATTTTAAAATGATCAAAATATTCTTAAGTGAAGCAAAGGACAAATGCTTTCCCAGCAGCCTGTTATGCTGCAATGCTACATGGTGTATGATAACATGACCATAAAACAACATGTTTCTCTTGCTTTGTTTAATACAGCAACCCCTTATATATAGAATGGGAATGATTGTAGGCCAGGATCGAACTGAGAAATTTGAAAGCTTTAAAAATAGAATCACCGATTCCCATTTGTGATCACAGGTCACAGAAGGGTCAGTGGAGGGGGACACGGATGGGGAGAAATTTAAACTTCTGGCTTCTGACCTGCTGAGTGTTTCCAACATTTTCTGTTTTTATTCAGGATAGTTGGACTAGGGAGTGATGATATATTCAAGGATATCTCAGGAGTGCTTAGAATCTGGAGCCTAATCACACCATTCAATGATTGATGCAATAGTGAATATTTGAGGTCTGATTACAGGCTGTAATCTAAATGAGATATTCAGATGGTTTATCTATAGAACAATAAAAGCCTTGTTGTGATTACTGTCTGATCTAATTGAAACATTCCGATGATTCTATGTCAACACAGTTTCAATATAACTGAAGCATCCAATTGCTTTGTATATAAATGGATACCTGGGAGTGCTTATATTCTGTATTCCAATTGCAGCATTCAGATGGTTTATATACAGCATGATGTATGTTTGTAGTTAATACAGTCTGCGATCTAATTAAGGTGCTCAGATGGTTCATATGGAGAATAATAATTATTTGGGAATGATTGCAGGCAGCGTATAATGAAGGGGTTCCTATGGCTTCTAGATACCGGGATTAACTAATTGATTTCATCTAGTGTTTGGAAGGTAAGACCCAGTGTAGTTTGGAGGTGAAGCAGGGTTAGAGGGTAGGAGATAATTGGACTGGGACCTGCAGATGTAATTTAGGCCTCATTTTAAATTCACTTGCAGTCCTTATTTTTATTTTGATTTGATAATATTTACATTTCAGTAGCAAAGCGTCTGGCAACTTGAGAAGCAGTTTATTGGCACAGAGGAATTTCTGCAAAGAAGTGGGAGGTGCAAAACTGAGGTGCTACCATGCACCCGCTGGCAGGCAGGTGTAATTACAGTGTGACAGGTTTACATAGGTTATTTCCATTGTAAGTGTTGACATAGTGATTTTAATGGGAAAAGTCAACACAAAAATGTGACAATAATGACAGGTGGTAAAACTTTGCAGACAGGAAGTGTTTCCAGACCTAAGATATTTAGCATAGATAGATTGGTGGTTGGTATTGATTATAATGTGTGATCTAGCTCAGGGATTCAGCTAACACTCTGCGATCTGACAATCTGTGTTCCTAGCCCAAACCATGAGATTTAGCAACTTTGTAAATTTGCACAGGAAATCATTTTTTTCAATAGCAGGAGATTGTTCATGGTACGTCTTATAAGGATAGGAGTGTTTCACCATGCAACACACAATGTATTATTATGCTGCTAAAGTGGTTCTGTGTTTAAGTTGTCAGCCTTATTTTAAGGCCACTAATTCTAATTGGTGTTTAGTGAGGGAACTTTGCAGAATGCTACCAATGCAAGATTTCCTGTTCCGGGTCACAACAGAATGTGGAATGTGGCACCTGGGGAGTGACGTCTGAAAGTAACGTCTGGGAATTACATTTGGGGATGGAGCAAAGCAAGGGAATTTAAATTTAGTTAGTTAAATAAATCTGGAATAAAAAGCTAATATCAGTTCGTCTTTGGCCTCCTTATCTCGAGAGACAATGGGTAAGCGCCTGGAGGTGGTCAGTAGTGTGTGGAGCAGCACCTGGAGTGGCTATAAAGGCCAATTCTAGAGTGACAGACTCTTCCACAGGTGCTGCAGAAAAATTTGTTTGTCGGGGCTGTTGCACAGTTGGCTCTCCCCTTGCGCTTTTGTCTTTTTTCCTGCCAACTGCTAAGTCTCTTCGACTCGCCACATTTTAGCCCCGCCTTTATGGCTGCCCGCCAGCTCTGGCGATCGCTGGCAACTGACTCCCACGACTTGTGATCAATGTCACAGGACTTCATGTCGCATTTGCAGACGGCTTTAAAGCGGAGACATGGACGGCCGGTGGGTCTGATACCAGTGGCGAGCTCGCTGTACAATGTGTCCTTGGGGATCCTGCCATCTTCCATGCGGCTCACATGGCCAAGCCATCTCAAGCGCCGCTGACTCAGTAGTGTGTATAAGCTGGGGATGTTGGCCGCCTCGAGGACTTCTGTGTTGGAGATACGGTCCTGCCACCTGATGCCAAGTATTCTCCGGAGGCAGCGAAGATGGAATGAATTGAGACGTCGCTCTTGGCTGACATACGTTGTCCAGGCCTCGCTGCCATAGAGCAAGGTACTGAGGACACAGGCCTGATACACTCGGACTTTTGTGTTCCGTGTCAGTGCGACATTTTCCCACACTCTCTTGGCCAGTCTGGACATAGCAGTGAAAGCCTTTCCTATGCGCTTGTTGATTTCTGCATCTAGAGACAGGTTACTGGTGATAGTTGAGCCTAGGTAGGTGAACTCTTGAACCACTTCCAGAGCGTGGTCGCCAATATTGATGGATGGAGCATTTCTGACGTCCTGCCCCATGATGTTCGTTTTCTTGAGGCTGATGGTTAGGCCAAATTCATTGCAGGCAGCCGCAAACCTGTCGATGAGACTCTGCAGAGACTCTTCAGTGTGAGATGTTAAAGCAGCATCGTCAGCAAAGAGGAGTTCCCTGATGAGGACTTTCCGTACTTTGGACTTCGCTCTTAGATGGGCAAGGTTGAACAACCTGCCCCCTGATCTTGTTTGGAGGAAAGTTCCTTCTTCAGAAGACTTGAACGCATGTGAAAGCAGCAGGGAGAAGAAAATCCCAAAAAGTGTGGGTGCGAGAACACAGCCCTGTTTCACGCCACTCAGGATAGGAAAGGGCTCTGATGAGGAGCCACCATGTTGAATTGTGCATTTCATATTGTCATGGAATGAGGTGATGATACTTAGTAGCTTTGGTGGACATCCAATCTTTTCTAGTAGTCTGAAGAGACCACGTCTGCTGACGAGGTCAAAGGCTTTGGTGAGATCAATGAAAGCAATGTAGAGGGGCATCTGTTGTTCGCGGCATTTCTCCTGTATCTGACGAAGGGAGAACAGCATGTCAATGGTTGATCGCTCCACACTGTGCCTCAGGGTAGACACGCTCGGCCAGCTTCTGGAGTCTGTTCAGAGCGACTCGAGCAAAGACGTTCCCCACTATGCTGAGCAGGGAGACTCCACGGTAGTTGTTGCAGTCACCGCAGTCACCTTTGTTTTTATAGAGGGTGATGATATTGGCATCGCGCATGTCCTGAAGTACTGCTCCCTCATCCCAGCACAGGCTAAGCAGTTCATGTAGTGCTGAGAGTATAGCAGAGTAATATCAGTAATGGTGACCATAAAACTACTGGATTGTCGTAAAAACCCAACTGGTTCACTAATGTCCTTCAGGGAAAGTACACCACCACCATCTCAAGGGCAAGTAGGGATGGTCAATAAATACTGGCCTTATGATGCCCACATCCTGTGAATGAATAAAAAGGTGCCTGTATTGGTCGATGAAGAGTTAAGTCTGCTGTGGGTATAACAGTAATTATATCCACAGTTGTTTCATGTGTGATAGCACAAATACAGCTGCTCAGTCTCAGCAGCAGGAGCTGGATGAGCAGCAACTTGTTGAGAAGCTCAGACAGTCTAATGACCTATTAGCTGTTGCGAAGCTGTGTTCCTTCCACAGGACTCAGAACTCAGCCCTGTCGCACTCGAGCAATATCACTAGTTGGTTTGATTGAGGAAGAGCTGCAAACAGAGAATAATAATCTGTCCCTTGGCCTCTTGGGGAAAAAGTGGCTCCCGATTTTATATCAGAAGCTTGAAGCAGATGCCAATGTCTGCTACTGGGTAATTGCTTCCTAAACCAAGAGAGGGAACATTAAACTGAGCCATCTTTGTTGCTTCTCAATGAGACAGTGTGTTTGTACAACTTTGTGAGGCAGGGAACTGAAAGTTCATGACTCGGGCACCTGAAATGTTTGCTAAAATACTGACTGAGATGTAGAACAATATCACGGAGCTTCATTGGGGTAGATCTTGACTTTGCACAATAAAGTGAAACAAGCAATAGTGAATCAACAGCCCGGTTAACATCTCTCCCCATTGCTATTTTCATTGGAGTCAATGGCTGCTGACCCGCTATCACAAAAAGTCACTATCTACCCTAGTGTCTTGTGTTTATACACAAACGATCAATGCTGGTCATACACTTGGTTCCTCTTGTGCTACAGAGCAATAAGACATTGGTTTACATACCTGTACGACCTAACATAGTTAGTTCCAATCACAGCAACAACTAGGACCATTAATCCTTGTTACAGTCTTCTGAATGTATTTATATTTTTTGCTAAGTGTAGAGAAGAGCAACAACTTACAGAATGTCGATGCTGAGTTACAACAACAGCTTGCATTTATATAGCACCTTTAAGAGAGGGAAAGGGCCGGAGGTGCTTCACAGCAGAGTAAATCAGACAGATAGTGACACAGAGCCAAAATGTTAGCGGATACAACAAGACATGAATTGAATGTCTGATGGTGCACGATGGCAGGGAGACCAGGTGTTCTTGACCGAGACAGAACTGAGTTGCAAATAAATGCACAGGAGGAGGCCATTCAATCCACTGTGCCTCTGATGATGCTAACTCTGCAAGTCAAGCTATCCACCTCAATCCCAATTTCCCGACCTTTCCCTGTAACTTTTTATAATCTCCATTTCCAAATCTCTTTTAAATGATGTTGCAGTCTGTGCCTTGCTAACATCCCCCGTTCTAATAACTACTCTCAACCTCATACTTCGAGTGAAAGTCAGTGCTCCCTTGGGCTGATGAGGGTACTGAATGGAGGGAAGAAATCACAGCACAAAAGGATACACCAATCCCTGGGCTGCTCTGATCTTTATCTCTTTATTGGGTTGTCGTACAGAGCAGGATTGGCCACAAGTTCCAGAATGGCCCTGTTGTAGGATTGCTTAAAGAGTGATGTCCCTTTAAAAACTCAGTATGCTAATAAGCTATGTACCAGGATGAAGGCCATGTGACTAGAAGCCATAGTCACTCTGCACAGCAATACCCTGGACAAAGGTTCTGTATACAGTTTGCTCTATATTGTATGTATTAGTTTAGCTCTTAATAAAGCTTCTATAGATCTTCAAGGAACTGAAATCCACATACCTCATTGTGTTGCTTAAGATAACACAAAGAAAATCATGATATGGTGGCAGTGGTGGTGAAAAGATAAGATATAAGCTTGAAGACCACGGGTAAAACAGCAAACAAGTGAAGAAACTTTAAAACAAGTACCTGAAAAGAGTGAAAGAAAGCTACATACCTTAGAAGGCTGAGAAAAGCTCCATAGAATGGAAGCTTGGTTGAAAAGCAAGCGATCGGGTGAGTCATTGTGCTGACGATCGAGAAATCCCAGTTTTAAAAAAAGCCTTTGAAGAGTTTAAGAAACATTCATTTTCTAAAGGCTCCGTGTGAGCGAGAAAAAAAGGGGGGAAAGCCTGAAAAGTCCACAAACTGAAAAAAACAAAGTCCGATAGTAAAAAAAAATGCGTGGGTAACTCCTGAACACAGCAGAATCTCCATTCAAGCAGTCAAGCTGAAAAAAATCATTGAACCAGTCAAGCATGAAGAAGATAAACAAACTCTAGCAAAAGCCAAAGGGGAAAACCCTTGAATTGCCTATCGAATGGCTGTGTAAACATACAAGCGAGGAGCTGAAAGGGAAAAAACAGAGAACACTGTACTGTCAAGCACCTGTTACACTCCATCAAGGCAGTCAGCATAAAAAAAAACTTCTGAAAGGGGGAGCAGCACAGAATTAATAGAACAAGTTTTAAAACATGTGTTAAGCCACAAATAAAAAGTCATAATAAGTACAGTGCTGAAGACACACACAGAGCTGAACAAAGTTAAATATAGAGCAGAAAATAAAAGAACAGCAGGAGGATGGATTTCAAATTCCCCGGCATGAACTGGAAGGCCATTGATATCCTATCCAAGCTCAAACTTTTTAAACAAAGATTGCAGTTATTCTTCATAGACCAAGCAGTTGCAGAACCAGAGGGGCAGGCTGTGAAAATACTGATAGCAGTTGGAAATGAGGGGTAATACAGAATCAATATCTCTGGCTTATCTGAAGAAGACCAGAAAGATCCCACAAAGCTATGAAAAATGCTAGAAAATCAGCTTCAGGTAAGAGTGAATTTTAGAATTCATTGCCTGGAATTGATGTCCTACAGGCAATAGCCACAGGAATCAATAGATCAGTTCATCAGTAGATGCTGTAGTCAGGGCAACGAATGTGATTTTTCAGAAACTGAGCTGTCGGAGCGAATAATGGAGCTGGTGATTGTCTCAACACCTATTGAAGCATTTCAAAGAGACCTCTTGGGGAAAAAGAAAGGTCACAGCATTGAGGCCCTGCTAGAAGATGGCAGGAAATATGAAGCCATTGTAGCTGAACAACAGCACCTGCAAGCACTAGGTGCAGCCGTCAGTATCGGCATGGTAACTAGGTCACAGAAAGCAAGCGAGCTGTATGGCAAGTTTGTCCCACTTACCGTGAAGTTGTCCTGCATTTCAAGATCTGTGCAAGGCGTGTGGGCCCGGCTATGCAAGAAATCTGGCTCTAAAGATGCAGTCAAAAGTCACTGTAGTACACAAACAAACAGAAGACAGGCGCAGCAACCTGGCAACAGCAGCAAGAAGAGCACCAGAGACCTGCGTAAGTGCAAGCCACGACACAAAATCCACAGCAAAAAAGAATTGTGGCAAGACTCAGAGTGGAGCAATTATCAGCAGGAAGATGAGCAGGTGTTTCACATTATGAACCTGACACATTGTGTTGATGAAGTCAAACAACTGGAAGATTTTGCTACTAATAATAACATGTGCCCAAAGAAAGTTGGCAAACACACACTAAGGATTAAGATTGACACGTGAGTTAGTGCAAATACCCTACCAGTCCGAATCCTGAAGGATATATACCGGGGCTGATGGAAATTAATGATACAAGCGACAACGTCAAAGTTAATTGCATGCAATGGGTCACCCATCCCTTGCAGTGGAACACCAACAATATAATGCAGCTCTGGCAAGTTAGCATGGAAACCACAAATATTTTACCTGGTAGACACAAGCGGACCAGCAGTGACAGGACAACCAGCGTGTAAGGACATCAACATTGTGACTATCCACAAGGTCATCAAGGTACCCATTACAGCAGAAGAGACCAAGGGTACCCGCATTGAGTCAGTCCAGGACCTACAACAAGTGTACCTAGACAGGTTCAACACCATAGGAGATTTCAAAGGTGATCTTATACTGCACCTCAGAGAGGATGCACTCCTTATATCCAGCCCCCTGATGTCTGAGACTGAGTCACAGTTCTTCCAGGATCTCAATGGTTCTGGTTTGGAGAGTATCAGCCCCTTCTCAGAGACACCACACCAAGAGAATGAAGATCCAAATTCAGATGGTGAAAGTTCTTTGTCAACAGGCAGTGTTTCCATGCACTCCAGTGACTCAGAAGAAGAGATTGACGTTATCACTACTGAGAAGCAAAGGCTGGCATTGGGGAGCATTGCCAAGGGGAAATCTTCAAGGACCAGAATCCGCTCGCAGACTCTGGCCAGCATCAAACGGTGCAGTCTGGAAATCCAGTAATAGCACAGCTATGCCCCATCCTCACCTCTGCTCTCTAGAGAACCACCAGCACCAAATGAGCCAGAACGGACAGGTACCTCCATGAGGCCAAATACTCCTCCCGCAACAAATCCTCAACCTTGAGCCCCAGGCCTTCAGATGCAGAGGACTAGGAGAGGCGAAGTACACGCAATGTCCTGGAGAGGCAGAGGAGGAATGAATTGAAGCATAAAATAAAAGCAAAATACTGCAGATGCTGGAAATCTAAAAAAAAAAATACTCAGCAGGTCAGGCAGCATCTGTGGAGAGAGAAACAGAGTTAACATTTCAGGTCTGCGACCTTTCATCGGAACTGATATATTTTATATATACTATATTATATATGAGTTGAAGCATTGTTTGTTGGCTCTGCGAGATGATGTGCCAGAACTTTCCAAGAATGACGAGGCATCAAAATTGGTCATCCTGAGAAAAGCAACAGAGTATGTTAGCAGGCTGAAGGCAGAGGAATAGAAACTGAATGCAGAGAGGGAGAAACGTCAAAAAAAAACAGCAACAGCTTAGATGTAAATTCTCCGAGATGCAGGAGACACTGCTCGAAAAACAAGGGAGAATGAACATGGTGCATGATCGACATGCAATGACAGAACAACAGGACAGCAACCAACACATTGACAACATGTCTGCAAACCAAAAATAGCCAAGGGTGAAATCCTCATCCCCAGAAAGTTATACCGTGATAAGATCTGGAAAAGTTGTCAAGCCACTGAAATGATATGTGGACTCTTAAGCTTCTGCATTCGTAAATTTCACAAACCCTATCCTTATACTTGTAAATTTTATGATCGCTATCTCTGCAAAACTAATTTTTATATATCCAATTTTATGTGTTTTACTTGTAGTTTACGAGACTTATCTTTGGAAAGAAAGGGGATGTTGTATGATCGCTTTTAGAGTGATGTCCCTTTAAGAACTCAGTATGCTAATAAGCTAAGTACCAGGATTTAGCTATGCAACTAGCAGCCATAGTTACTCTACACAGCAACACTCTGGACAAAGGTTCTGTATATAGTTTGCTCTGTATTGTATGTACTAGTTTAGCTTCCAGAAATCTTCAAGGAACTGGAATCCACGTACCTCATTGTGTTGCTTAAGATAACACAAAGAAACTCATGACAGGCTCCTCTACCCAACTGCACTCTTATGCAAAGCACATGACATGAAGAGAGCTAAAAGAAATAGAGAGGTAATCCTAAAAGGGGAATATTAATATCTTTTAGCTTACTTTTCTTACATATAACTCTGACATTACTCCATTTTAAAGCCGCCCCTATTGGCCTGATGATCAAGTCCCAGATCCACTCACGATATTAAACCAATGAATCAACAAAATAGCTCCTCCCTTATCTGCACTCTATCCTCCTCCTATGAATTAGTTTCCTTTTATGGTAGGTACACACCTCATTCATTTAAGGGCTCAGAAGTGGGGATGTTCGCTGATGATTGCACAATGTTCAGCACCATTCACGACTCCTCAAATACTGAAGCAGTCCGTGTAGAAATGCAGCAAGACCTGGACAATATCCAGGCTTAGGCTGATAAGTGGTAAGTAGCATTTGTGCCACACAAGTGCCAGGCAATGACCATCTCCAACAAGAGAGAATCTAACCATCTCCCCTTGACATTCAATGGCATTACCATCGCTGAATCCCCCACTATCAACATCCTAGGGGTTACCATTGACCAAAAACTGAACTGGAGTAGCCATATAAATACCGTGGCTACAAGAGTAGGTCAGAGGCTAGGAATCCTGCAGCGAGTAACTCACCTCCTGACTCCCCAATGCCTGTCCACCATCTACAAGGCACAAGTCAGGAGTGTGATGGAATACTCTCCACTTGCCTGGATGGGTGCAGCTCCAACAACACTCAAGAAGCTTGACACCATCCAGGACAAAGCAGCCCGCTTGATTGGCACCCCATCTACAAGCATTCACTCCCTCCACCACCGACGCACAGTGACAGCAGTGTGTACCATCTACAAGTTGCACTGCAGCAATGCACCAAGGCTCCTGAGACAGCACCTTCCAAACCCACGACCTCTACCAACTAGAAGGACAAGGGCAGCAAATACATAGGAACACCACCACCTGCAAGTTCCCCTCCAAGTCACACACCATCCTGATTTGGAACTATATCGCCGTTCCTTCACTGTCGCTGGGTCAAAATCCTGGAACTCCCTTCCTAACAGCACTGTGGGTGTGTCTACCTCACATGGACTGCAGTGGTTCAAGAAGGCAGCTCACCACCACCTTCTCAAGGCAATTAGGGATGGACAATAAATGCTGGCAAAGCCAGTGACGCCCACATCCCACGAATTAATGAATAAAAATAAACATGAGCTGTGTCTCAGATGGACATACGTATCCTATAAACATACAAAACTGACAGGCAGGAAAAGGCCAACTGATCCATCCAGCCTGCCCCACATCCCATGATGGCTGGAGCATCATGACCAGACACTTCTTCCCTCTCTCCCCTTTCCGGTCCCCTCTCCCCCAAAGCCACATAATCTCCCGGGAGAGGTGGAAAAGGAGGAAATCCCCAGGGCCAACAAGGGAAAAAATACTCTAGGAAATTCCTCGCTGATGCCCTCAGGTAATTGAAACCAGCCCAGGAGATTGCACGGACCAAGTGTTATCTATAAAGACATCTTCCTCCTCACATATAATCAGATACAAATCAGTTATCCCCTTTAACACAGACTGTACTGTACATGAGAACATAACCCGGAAGACCAATGGCAGTACATTCCTACATTACAGCTCTAAACAACAGAAAGACAAAACTTTTCATTGTCCACACTCTAGCTATTGAATCTAATCTCTCAGCTTCTTACACATTACCCATTCTGCTCGTGTGCGACTGCTAGCAATGCAGGATTTATAAGCTTCATAAGCACACAGGGTCTCAAGACACACTTAAGACACAGTCTGCTTGCAACCTCTGCAAGAACCGAGTTTGCTATAATTCCACTGAGACCAGAAGCCTCATCACATCTTCCTCCAGCAGATCCTGGAGTGGCTGACATCCTTATTTCAGGGGTCACTAAGTGTGAGCTTTAGCCTAAGGTCTCAGACTCTGATTTCAGAATCATGTTTTGAAACCTTACGGTTTCGTTATTTGTAGTTATAGCAGCCTTGAGTTTTTGCTTGAATTTTTTTTTTGCTTAAATTTGAGAGGAAGACCGATGAACCTGCTTGACTGAGTTGAGGGCTCCAGTACAACGAAAGCTGACAGGCCATCACTGTGACAAAACAGGCGCATTCCTTCAGCAATCAACATTGCAGACTGCTCAGTGGTAACTTCCGGTTGGCTGATCTAATATATATTTTTCAGCTTGCATTGATTGTCCCCAGAAAGAGAAGTTGTCAAATGTAATTGCATTATACAGTCTCCCCTGGCTTTGATCAGTCTCTCCTCAAGGAATTGTTTCTGATGGTCCGCAGAAGGCATGAGGTGGAAGACACTACATGAACTTATAATTGGATAGAATACATTTCACCCTCCCCCACCTCCCTCCTATTGTGGCTGTCTCTGATTTTTTTTAAAGCTTCTGCATTAAATCAAAAACTATTTCCATCAGGGATCAAACTATTGTTTTCATTCTGGATCACGTGAGAGTCCGGGTTCATTAATGTCGCCAAGAGTGAAAATGTAGTTGAGTAAAAAGAAAAGTATTTCAAGGATGATCAGGGCCATTAAATTGAGGTTTTAAAATTCTGTAGTTATTTTACCATTGAGTGCAGCTTGGCTCAATTGGTATCACTCTTGCCTCAGAGTGAGAAACGGCAGGGAGGGGAGGAGATAGATTTTCAAATCCAGATCAAAATGGGCATCATAGCAACATAGGAACATAGGGCCTGGAGGAGGCCATTCAGCCCTTCCAGTCTGTTCTGTCATTCAGTTAGATCATGGCTGATCTGTACCTCAATTCCATTTACCAGCCAATGATATCAGGGGCAAGGGGGTTGGAGGAGGGGGTGCTTTGATGTCCTGCCCAAGGTAACGGTTATGTTCTGGCCTGATTTACTAGTGAGCTGGGGGGTGCCAAATGGACAGGCGCCAGATTTGTACAGTGGAAAACAGTCCATCTTCAGCACCGGGTGTGTTGGCAGGTGGGACTTGCTGAGGGGGGCCGGGGGTGGGGGGAGGGGGGGGGGGTGGGTAAGGGAGTGAATGTTAGGGGAAAGCAAAAGACATGAGATTTCCTGCCTCACAAACAGCTTTAGTAAAGACCTCCCATGGTCCCTTTAAGGATGGAGGGTTACGGTACTCAACGCCCACTGCAATTGGCAACGTGACAGCGCATGTCCCGACCATTCATGCATTAAAATTGCAATTGGGGTCCTCCAACTGGCATAGGGCCCCAATTTGCATATTTAAACAGCCTCCTGCCTGTTTCAGCCGGGAATGCTGGCAGACGCACTTAAAAATGGGTGTCCAAGGATCACAAATTTTCCTCCATTGTTCCTTAGGTGAGAAATGGCAGCTGCCAGTTGAAAGTCACCCCTACCCTCACTCCCTTACTCACATTGTGTCTTAAAGGTCCACTCCGGGGTTTCAGAACTTCATGTTGACTGACACTCCAGTGTAGTGCTGACGGAGTGCTACCTTGCTTGAGCTGTGTTTCAGGTGAGGCCCTGCCCGCTCATTTTGGAGGCTCAATGTTTTTATTAACAATGTTTTCAGGGCGATTAGGATGGGCAGTAAATTCTGGTCAGCCTGCATTGTCCAAGGGGTGGTAGCACTCTTGCCTTTGAGAAAACGGGACATGGTTTCAATTTCCACTCCTGAAACTTCAGTACATAATCTACTGAGGGAGTGCTGCACTGTCAGAGGTGCCATCTTTCGGATATGATGTGAAACTGAGGCCCCATCTGCCCTCTCAAGTGGACGTAAAATATCCCACAGCCACCATTTTGAAGAAGAACAGGGGAGTTTTCTCCAGTGTCCTGGCCAATATTTACCCTTCAACCAACACCACTAAAGCATTGATTTTCTGGTTATTATCATATTGCTGTTTGTGGCATCTTGCTGTGTGCAAATTGGCTCCAGCATGTGTTACATTGTAACAGTGACTACACTGTAAAAGTACTTCATTGGCTGTAAAGTGCTTTAGGATGTCCTGAGGTTGAGAAAGCCACTTTATAATATAGGAACATAGGAAATAGTAACAGGAGTTGGCCATTCGGCCACTGGAGCCTGCTCTGCCAGTCAACTAAATCATGGCTGCTCATCTACCTCAACGCCATTTTCCTGCACTATCTCCATATCTTTTGAGATCTTTAATATCTAGAAATCTATCAATCTCTGTCTTGAAAGTACTCAATGACTGAGCCTGCAGCACCCTCTGAGTGAAGAAATTCCTCCTCGAGTCCTAAATGGCCTACCTCTTATTCTGAGACTGTGTCTCCTCATTGTGGATTCACCAGCCAGGGGAAACATCCTTCCTGCATCTACCCTGCCGAGCCCTGTTAGAATTTTATATGTTTCAATGAGATCACCTCTTATTCTTCTAAACTCCAGAGAATACAGGCCCAGCCTCCTGAGTCTCTCCTCATAAAACAATCCCACCATCCCAGGAATCAGTCTGGTGAACCTTCATTGCACTCCCTCGATGGCAAGTATATCCTTCTTTAAATAAGGAGACCAAAACTGTACACAATACTCCAGTTGCAGTCCCACCAAGGCTCTACACAATTGCAGCAAGACTTCTTTACTCCTGTACTCAAAACCCCTTGAAGGCCATTTACCTTCCCAATTGTTTGCTGCACTTGCATGTTAGCTTTCAGTAACTCCTGAACAAGGACACCCAGGCCCCTTTGGACATCAACACTTCCCAATCTCTCTCCATTTAAGAAATACTCTGCATTTCTGTTTTTCCAACCAAAGTGGATAACTTCACATTTTTCCACATTATATTCCAATAGGGCAGCACAGTGGTGCAGTGGTTAGCACCGCAGCCTCACAGCTCCAGCAACCCGGGTTCAATTCCGGGTACTGCCTGTGTGGAGTTTGCAAGTTCTCCCTGCGTCTGCGTGGGTTTCCTTCGGGTGCTCCAGTTTCCTCCCACAGCCAAAAGACTTGCAGGTTGATAGGTAAATTGGCCATTAGCAATTGCCCCTAGTATAGGTAGGTGGAAGGGGACTATAGGGACAGGTGAGGATGTGGTAGGAGTATGGGATTAGTGTACAAAGAACAAAGAACAAAGAAAATTACAGCATAGGAACAGGCCCTTCGGCCCTCCAAGCCTGCGCCGATCCAGATCCTCTATCTAAACATGTCGCCTATTTTCTAAGGGTCTGTATCTCTTTTCTTCCTGCCCATTCATGTATCTGTCTAGATACATCTTAAAAGACGCCATCGTGCCCGCGTCTTTCACCTCCGCTGGCAACGCGTTCCAGGCACCCACCACCCTCTGCGTAAAGAACTTTCCACGCATATCCCCCCTAAACTTTTCCCCTTTCACTTTGAACTCGTGTCCCCTTGTAATTGAATCCCCCACTCTGGGAAAAAGCCTCTTGCTATCCACCCTGTCTATACCTCTCATGATTTTGTACACCTCAATCAGGTCCCCCCTCAACCTCCGTCTTTCTAATGAAAATAATCCTAATCTACTCAACCTCTCTTCATAGCTAGCGCCCTCCATACCAGGCAACATCCTGGTGAACCTCCTCTGCACCCTCTCCAAAGCATCCACATCCTTTTGGTAATGTGGCGACCAGAACTGCACGCAGTATTCCAAATGTGGCCGAACCAAAGTCCTATACAACTGTAACATGACCTGCCAACTCTTGTACTCAATACCCCGTCCGATGAAGGAAAGCATGCCGTATGCCTTCTTGACCACTCTATTTACCTGCGTTGCCACCTTCAGGGAACAGTGGACCTGAACACCCAAATCTCTCTGGACATCAATTTTCCAGGACTTTTCCATTTACTGTATAGTTCACTCTTGAATTGGATCTTCCAAAATGCATCACCTCGCATTTGCCCTGATTGAACTCCATCTGCCATTTCTCTGCCCAACTCTCCAATCTATCTATATTCTGCTGTATTCTCTGACAGTCCCCTTCACTATCTGCTACTCCACCAATCTCAGTGTCGTCTGCAAACTTGCTAATCAGTCCACCTATACTTTCCTCCAAATCATTTATGTATATCACAAACAACAGTGGTCCCAGCACGGATCCCTGTGGAACACCACTGGTCACACGTCTCCATTTTGAGAAACTCCCTTCTACTGCTACTCTCTGTCTCCTGTTGCCCAGCCAGTTCTTTATCCAACTAGCTAGTACACCTTGGACCCCATGCGTCTTCACTTTCTCCATCAGCCTGCCATGGGGAACCTTATCAAACGCCTTACTGAAGTCCATGTATATGACATCGACAGCCCTTCCCTCATCAATCAACTTTGTCACTTCCTCAAAGAATTCTATTAAGTTGGTAAGACATGACCTTCCCTGCACAAAACCATGTTGCCTATCACTGATAAGCCCATTTTCTTCCAAATGGGAATAGATCCTATCCCTCAGTATCTTCTCCAGCAGCTTCCCTACCACTGACGTCAAGCTCACCGGTCTATAATTACCTGGATTATCCCTGCTACCCTTCTTAAACAAGGGGACAACATTAGCAATTCTCCTGTCCTCCGGGACCTCACCCGTGTTTAAGGATGCTGCAAAGATATCTGTTAAGGCCCCAGCTATTTCCTCTCTCGCTTCCCTCAGTAACCTGGGATAGATCCCATCAGGACCTGGGGACTTGTCCACCTTAATGCCCTTTAGAATACCCAACACTTCCTCCCTCCTTATGCCGACTTGACCGAGAGTAATCAAACATCTGTTCCTAACCTCAACATCCGTCATGTCCCTCTCCTCGGTGAATACCGATGCAAAGTACTCGTTTAGAATCTCACCCATTTTCTCTGACTCCAAGCATAACATTCCTCCTTTGTCCTTTAGTGGGCCAATCCTTTCTCTAGTTACCCTCTTTCTCCTTATATATGAATAAAAGGCTTTGGAATTTTCTTTAACCCTGTTTGCTAAAGATATTTCATGACCCCTTTTAGCCCTCTTAATTCCTCGTTTCAGATTGATCAGATTCCCGATATTCTTTCAAAGCTTCGTCTTTCATCAGCCGCCTAGACCTTATGTATGCTTCCTTTTTCCTCTTAGCTAGTCTCACAATTTCACCTGTCATCCATGGTTCCCTAATCTTGCCATTTCTATCCCTCATTTTCACAGGAACGTGTAGGATTAGTATAAATGGGTGTTTAATGGTCGGCACAGACTCGGTGGGCCGAAGGGCCTGTTTCAGTGCTGTATATCTAAATCTAAAACCTGAAAATGACCCGTTTATTCCTACTCTCAGTTTTCTGTCCTTGCTAGTATCTTACTCCATGTGCTCTCATTTTATTTACTAGCCTCCTGTGTGGGACCTCATCGAAATCCTTCTGAAAATCCAAATACACCACATACACTGGTTCCCCCTTATCTATTCTGTGAGTTACAGCCTAAAAAAGCTGCAACAGGTTTGTCAAAGATGATTTCCCTTTCATAAATCCATGTTGACTCTGTCCAATCCCACCATTATTTTCTAAGTGTCCAGTTATCACGTCCTTTATAATAGATTCTCGTATTTTCCCCACTACTGTGTCGTTTGAATGCTATGGAGGCATTGGAGAAGATATAAAAAAGGTTTACAAGGATGACACCAGGACTATTGGAAGGCTGGGGTTCATTTCTCTGGAAAAGAAAAGGCTGAGGGGTGACCTGATAAAGGTCTTTAAAATTATGAAGGAGTTTGATAAGGTAGACATAGAGAAGATGTTTCCATATGTGGGCGTGACACAAACCATGGGCCATAAATATCACAGTCACTAAATCAACAGGGAATTCAGGAGAAGCATCTTTACCAAGAGTGTGGTGAGAATGTGGAACTACCACAAGGAACTGTTGAGGTGAATAGTTTTTTTTTAGAGATACAGCACTGAAACAGGCCCTTTGGCCCACCGAGTCTGTGCCGACCATCAACCACCCATTTATACTAATCCTACACTAATCCCATATTCCTACTACATGCCCACCTGTCCCTATATTTCCCTACCACCTACCTATACTAGTGGCAATTTATAATGGCCAATTTACCTACCAACCTGCAAGTCTTTTGGCTTGTGGGAGGAAACCAGAGCACCCGGAGGAAACCCACGCAGACACAGGGAGAACTTGCAAACTCCACACAGGCAGCACCCAGAATTGAACCCGAGTATTTAAGGGAAAGCTACATAAACACATGAGGGGGAAAGGAATAGAAGGACATGCTGATAGGGTGAGACAAAGAGGGTGGAAGGAGGCTCATATGGAACATAAACATCAGCTGAATCAGTTGCACCGAATGGCCTGTTTTGGTGCTGCAGACTCGATCTAACTCGTTGTAAATACAAGTTATTTCTCACGCACTGTCTCGGAGTGGACTTTAATAATGTATTGTACTGCATGAGGACACAGTTTGTGCAGGTAGTGGGACTGCCTCTAGAGGGGATATGTGAGCTTTCTTCAGTCTCTCATGAGAGAAAAATGGCCATCGCATAGTGGAGGGGATGGTTGTGTGAGCAATAAATTTTTAAATTGCAATGTCACATCACCAAGGAGCTTTCTAACCTGGACAAGGTGCTCCCTGTGAAGTTCAGAGCAAGCTAACAGCTCATCTGATTGTTGAGGATGTGGGTCTGATGTCTCTCGTGTTGTGGAATTGATCCTGTTTATATCTGGAACAGACTTCATTAGCAGCACAAATATAAATGAAAATTCTACACCATGCAGAGTCACTGCAGTCAAGACTTTTTTTACCCACACATTTGAGGGGTTTTTTTGAGAATTATTTTTCAATGTAAATCACACAGCAAAAACGCACAGTTTCAGGATTATTGATTGTCCAACTAGCATTTTAGGATTTACATTAAATCTATCAAAACTCAACCAGCTTAGACAGAAAAGGCAGGGCTTGCCTTCATCTCTTTCATATCCTCGGGATGTCCAGATGAAATCGCAGCCAATGAGCTCCTTTGAATTGTGGTTACTATTGTGCGGCTGTTTCTGCAACAGACGTGAATTCTTGCAGCATTCATAACATTTACAGCACAGAAACAGGCCATTCAGCCAATCTTCGCCGTGCCAGTCTTTATCCTCCACATGAGTTTGCCTTTGCTTTGGTGGCTGCTTCTGGCTGTGGTCTGCACACTGAGGGCTGCGCATATCAGAGCTTTCCAAATCCAAAATAAAACTAACTTTACATCCAGTGGCACGAAGCATGGCAGCTTTTCCACAGTCCAGAGGATCAACAATGATGGAGCACATGGCCCCAATCATCTACCTGGGGGAGCCTTCAAATATTAAAGCAGTATATACGTTCACAGTCCTGGGTGTTAATGGTAAATTAATTATGTTGTTAAAGATACACAAGTGAAGGGCATTGTTTAATTCAGGACTTAGAGTGGATGGAAAGAGAGCAAGCTGGGAGATGGGGTGTGGAGGGGGAAGCAGATGGCAAAGATATGGAATGCTGCATTCTCTGAATAAACCGACCATCAAGAAAAGGATCTGTGTCTAGCTTCATTCGTCATTTGTTGGCTTGGATCCGTTTAACACTGCGACCCTCTCCAAATATTGACACTGTCCAGGGGATCCTTCTAAATATTGACACAGTCCTGGGGATCCCTCTAAATATTGATCTAGCCCTGGAGATCCCTCCAAATATTGACACAGTCCTGGGGATCCCTCTAAATATTGATCTAGCCCTGGAGATCCCTCCAAATATTGACACAGTCCTGGGGATCCCTCTAAATATTGATCTAGCCCTGGGGATCCCTCTAAATATTGACACTGTCCTGGGGATCCTTCTAAATATTGACACAGTCCTGGGGATCCCTCTAAATATTGATCTAGCCCTGGGGATCCCTCTAAATATTGACACTGTCCTGGGGACCCTTCTAAATATTGACCCAATCCTGGGGATCCTTCTAAATATTGACACTGTCCTGGGGACCCTTCTAAATATTGACCCAATCCTGGGGATCCTTCTAAATATTGACACTGTCCTGGGGACCCTTCTAAATATTGACCCAATCCTGGGGATCCTTCTAAATATTGACACAGTCCTGGGGATCCCTCTAAATATTGATCTAGCCCTGGCAATCCCACTAAATATTGATCTAGCCCTGGGGATCCCTCTAAATATTGCCATTGTCCTGGGGATCCCTCTAAATATTGACCCAGCCCTGGGGATTCCACTAAATATTGACACAGTACTGGGGATCCCTCTAAATATTGACACAGTCCTGGGGTTCTCTAAATATTGACAGAGTCCTGGGGATCCCTCTAAATATTGACACAGTCCTGGGGATCCCTCTAAATATTGACACAGTCCTGGGGATCCTTCCAAATATTGACAGTCCTGGGGATCCTTCTAAATATTGACACAGTCCTGGGGATCCCTCTAAATATTGATCTAGCCCTGGGGATCCCACTAAATATTGATCTAGCCCTGGGGATCCGTCTAAATATCGACACAGTCCTAGGGATCCTTCTAAATATTGACAGTCCTGGGGATCCTTCTAAATATTGAGTCCTGGGGATCCTTCTACATATTGACAGTCCAGGGGATCCTTCTAAATATTGACAGTCCTGGGGATCCTTCTAAATATTGACACAGTCGAGGGGATCCTTCTAAATATTGACACTGTCCTGGGGATCCTTCTAAATATTGACAGTCCAGGGGATCCCTCTAAATATTGATCTAGCCCTGGGGATCCTTCTAAATATTGAGTCCTGGGGATCCTTCTACATATTGACAGTCCAGGGGATCCTTCTAAATATTGACAGTCCTGGGGATCCTTCTAAATATTGAGTCCTGGGGATCCTTCTACATATTGACAGTCCAGGGGATCCTTCTAAATATTGACAGTCCAGGGGATCCCTCTAAATATTGATCTAGCCCTGGGGATCCTTCTAAATATTGAGTCCTGGGGATCCTTCTACATATTGACAGTCCAGGGGATCCTTCTAAATATTGACACAGTCCTGGGGATCCCTCTAAATATTGATCTAGCCCTGGGGATCCTTCTAAATATTGACACAGTCCTAGAGATCCCTCTAAATATTGATCTAACCCTGGAGATCCCTAAAAATATTGACACAGTCCTGGGGATCCCTCTAAATATTGATCTAGCCCTGCGGATCCTTCTAAATATTGACAGTCCTGGGGATCCTTTGAAATATTGACACAGTCCTGGGGATCCTTCTAAATTTTGACACTGTCCCTGCGGATCCCACTAAATATTGATACAGTCCTGGGGATCCCTCTAAATATTGACAGAGTCCTGGGGATCCCTCTAAATATTGACCCAGCCCTGGGGATTCCACTAAATATTGACACAGTACTGGGGATCCCTCTAAATATTGACACAGTCCTGGGGTTCTCTAAATATTGACAGAGTCCTGGGGATCCCTCTAAATATTGACAGAGTCCTGGGGATCCCTCTAAATATTGACACAGTCCTGGGGATCCTTCCAAATATTGACAGTCCTGGGGATACTTCTAAATATTGACACAGTCCTGGGGATCCCTCTAAATATTGATCTAGCCCTGGGGATCCCACTAAATATTGATCTAGCCCTGGGGATCCGTCTAAATATCGACACAGTCCTAGGGATCCTTCTAAATATTGACAGTCCAGGGGATCCCTCTAAATATTGATCTAGCCCTGGGGATCCTTCTAAATATTGACACAGTCCTAGAGATCCCTCTAAATATTGATCTAACCCTGGAGATCCCTAAAAATATTGACACAGTCCTGGGGATCCCTCTAAATATTGATCTAGCCCTGCGGATCCTTCTAAATATTGACAGTCCTGGGGATCCTTTGAAATATTGACACAGTCCTGGGGATCCTTCTAAATTTTGACACTGTCCCTGCGGATCCCACTAAATATTGATACAGTCCTGGGGATCCCTCTAAATATTGACAGAGTCCTGGGGATCCTTCTAAATTTTGACACTGTCCCTGTGGATCCCACTAAATATTGACACCGTCATGGGGATCCTTCCAAATATTGACAGTCCTGGGGATCCTTCTAAATATTGACACAGTCCTGGGGATCCCTCTAAATATTGATCTAGCCCTGGGGATCCCACTAAATATTGATCTAGCCCTGGGGATCCGTCTAAATATCGACACAGTCCTAGGGATCCTTCTAAATATTGACAGTCCTGGGGATCCTTCTAAATATTGAGTCCTGGGGATCCTTCTACATATTGACAGTCCAGGGGATCCTTCTAAATATTGACAGTCCTGGGGATCCTTCTAAATATTGACACAGTCGAGGGGATCCTTCTAAATATTGACACGGTCCTGGGGATCCTTCTAAATATTGACAGTCCAGGGGATCCCTCTAAATATTGATCTAGCCCTGGGGATCCTTCTAAATATTGAGTCCTGGGGATCCTTCTACATATTGACAGTCCAGGGGATCCTTCTAAATATTGACAGTCCTGGGGATCCTTCTAAATATTGAGTCCTGGGGATCCTTCTACATATTGACAGTCCAGGGGATCCTTCTAAATATTGACAGTCCAGGGGATCCCTCTAAATATTGATCTAGCCCTGGGGATCCTTCTAAATATTGAGTCCTGGGGATCCTTCTACATATTGACAGTCCAGGGGATCCTTCTAAATATTGACACAGTCCTGGGGATCCCTCTAAATATTGATCTAGCCCTGGGGATCCTTCTAAATATTGACACAGTCCTAGAGATCCCTCTAAATATTGATCTAACCCTGGAGATCCCTAAAAATATTGACACAGTCCTGGGGATCCCTCTAAATATTGATCTAGCCCTGCGGATCCTTCTAAATATTGACAGTCCTGGGGATCCTTTGAAATATTGACACAGTCCTGGGGATCCTTCTAAATTTTCACACTGTCCCTGCGGATCCCACTAAATATTGATACAGTCCTGGGGATCCCTCTAAATATTGACAGAGTCCTGGGGATCCTTCTAAATTTTGACACTGTCCCTGTGGATCCCACTAAATATTGATACAGTCCTGGGATCCATCTAAATATTGACACCGTCATGGGGATCCTTCTAAATATTGACACAGTCCTGGGGATCCCACTAAATATTAATCTAGCCCTGGGGATCCCTCTAAATATTGACACTGTCCTGGGAATCCTTCTAAATATTGACACAGTCCTGGCGATCCCACTAAATATTGATCTAGCCCTGGGGATCCGTCTAAATATTGACACTGTCATGGGGATCCTTCTAAATATTGACACAGTCCTGGGGATCCCTCTAAATATTGATCTAGCCCTGGAGATCCCTCCAAATATTGACACAGTCCTGGGGATCCCTCTAAATATTGATCTAGCCCTGGGGATCCCTCTAAATATTGACACTGTCCTGGGGATCCCTCTAAATATTGATCTAGCCCTGGAGATCCCTCCAAATATTGACACAGTCCTGGGGATCCCTCTAAATATTGATCTAGCCCTGGGGATCCCTCTAAATATTGACACTGTCCTGGGGATCCTTCTAAATATTGACACAGTCCTGGGGATCCCTCTAAATATTGATCTAGCCCTGGGGATCCCTCTAAATATTGACACTGTCCTGGGGATCCTTCTAAATATTGACACAGTCCTGGGGATCCCTCTAAATATTGATCTAGCCCTGGGGATCCCTCTAAATATTGACACTGTCCTGGGGACCCTTCTAAATATTGACCCAATCCTGGGGACCCTTCTAAATATTGACCCAATCCTGGGGATCCTTCTAAATATTGACACTGTCCTGGGGACCCTTCTAAATATTGACCCAATCCTGGGGATCCTTCTAAATATTGACACTGTCCTGGGGACCCTTCTAAATATTGACCCAATCCTGGGGATCCTTCTAAATATTGACACAGTCCTGGGGATCCCTCTAAATATTGATCTAGCCCTGGCGATCCCACTAAATATTGATCTAGCCCTGGGGATCCCTCTAAATATTGCCATTGTCCTGGGGATCCCTCTAAATATTGATCCAGCCCTGGGGATCCCACTAAATATTGACACAGTACTGGGGATCCCTCTAAATATTGACACAGTCCTGGGGTTCTCTAACTATTGACAGAGTCCTGGGGATCCCTCTAAATATTGACACAGTCCTGGGGATCCCTCTAAATATTGATCTAGCCCTGGGGATCCCACTAAATATTGATCTAGCCCTGGGGATCCGTCTAAATATCGACACAGTCCTAGGGATCCTTCTAAATATTGACAGTCCTGGGGATCCTTCTAAATATTGAGTCCTGGGGATCCTTCTACATATTGACAGTCCAGAGGATCCTTCTAAATATTGACAGTCCTGGGGATCCTTCCAAATATTGACACAGTCGAGGGGATCCTTCTAAATATTGACACTGTCCTGGGGATCCTTCTAAATATTGACAGTCCAGGGGATCCCTCTAAATATTGATCTAGCCCTGGGGATCCTTCTAAATATTGACACAGTCCTGGGGATCCCTCTAAATATTGACACAGTCCTGGGGATCCTTCCAAATATTGACAGTCCTGGGGATCCTTCTAAATATTGACACAGTCCTGGGGATCCCTCTAAATATTGATCTAGCCCTGGGGATCCGTCTAAATATCGACACAGTCCGAGGGATCCTTCTAAATATTGACAGTCCTGGGGATCCTTCTAAATATTGAGTCCTGGGGATCCTTCTACATATTGACAGTCCAGGGGATCCTACTAAATATTGACAGTCCTGGGGATCCTTCCAAATATTGACACAGTCGAGGGGATCCTTCTAAATACTGACACTGTCCTGGGGATCCTTCTAAATATTGACAGTCCAGGGGATCCCTCTAAATATTGATCTAGCCCTGGGGATCCTTCTAAATATTGACACAGTCCTGGGGATCCCTCTAAATATTGATCTAGCCCTGGGGATCCTTCTAAATATTGACACAGTCCTGGGGATCCTTGTAAATATTGACACAGTCCTGGGGATCCCTCTAAATATTGACAGAGTCCTGGGGATCCTTCTAAATATTGACACAGTCCTGGAGATCCCTCCAAATATTGATCTAACCCTGGAGATCCCTAAAAATATTGACACAGTCCTGGGGATCCCTCTAAATATTGATCTAGCCCTGCGGATCCTTCTAAATATTGACACAGTCCTGGGGACCCCTCTAAATATTGATCTAGTCCTGGGGATCCTTCTAAATATTGACAGTCCTGGGGATCCTTCGAAATATTGACACAGTCCTGGGAATCCTTCTAAATTTTGACACTGTCCCTGTGGATCCCACTAAATATTGATACAGTCCTGGGGATCCATCTAAATATTGACACCGTCATGGGGATCCTTCTAAATATTGACACAGTCCTGGGGATCCCTCTAAATATTGATCTAGCCCTGCGGATCCCACTAAATATTAATCTAGCCCTGGGGATCCCTCTAAATATTGACACTGTCCTGGGAATCCTTCTAAATATTGACACAGTCCTGGCGATCCCACTAAATATTGATCTAGCCCTGGGGATCCGTCTAAATATTGACACTGTCATGCGGATCCTTCTAAATATTGACACAGTCCTGGGGATCCCTCTAAATATTGACATTGTCCTGGGGATCCTTCTAAATATTGACACAGTCCTGGGGATCCCTCTAAATATTGATCTAGACCTGGAGATCCCTCCAAATATTGACACAGTCCTGGGGATCCCTCTAAATATTGATCTAGCCCTAGGGATCCCTCTAAATATTGACACTGTCCAGGGGATCCTTCTAAATATTGACACAGTCCTGGGGATCCCTCTAAATATTGATCTAGCCCTGGGGATCCCTCTAAATATTGACACTGTCCTGGGGACCCTTCTAAATATTCACCCAATCCTGGGGACACTTCTAAATATTGACCCAATCCTGGGGATCCTTCTAAATATTGACACTGTCCTGGGGACCCTTCTAAATATTGACCCAATCCTGGGGATCCTTCTAAATATTGACACTGTCCTGGGGACCCTTCTAAATATTGACCCAATCCTGGGGATCCTTCTAAATATTGACACAGTCCTGGGGATCCCTCTAAATATTGATCTAGCCCTGGCGATCCCACTAAATATTGATCTAGCCCTGGGGATCCCTCTAAATATTGCCATTGTCCTGGGGATCCCTCTAAATATTGATCCAGCCCTGGGGATCCCACTAAATATTGACACAGTCCTGGGGTTCTCTAAATATTGACAGAGTCCTGGGGATCCCTCTAAATATTGATCTAGTCCTGGGGATCCTTCTAAATATTGACAGTCCTGGGGATCCTTCGAAATATTGACACAGTCCTGGGAATCCTTCTAAATTTTGACACTGTCCCTGTGGATCCCACTAAATATTGATACAGTCCTGGGGATCCATCTAAATATTGACACCGTCATGGGGATCCTTCTAAATATTGACACAGTCCTGGGGATCCCTCTAAATATTGATCTAGCCCTGCGGATCCCACTAAATATTAATCTAGCCCTGGGGATCCCTCTAAATATTGACACTGTCCTGGGAATCCTTCTAAATATTGACACAGTCCTGGCGATCCCACTAAATATTGATCTAGCCCTGGGGATCCGTCTAAATATTGACACTGTCATGCGGATCCTTCTAAATATTGACACAGTCCTGGGGATCCCTCTAAATATTGACATTGTCCTGGGGATCCTTCTAAATATTGACACAGTCCTGGGGATCCCTCTAAATATTGATCTAGACCTGGAGATCCCTCCAAATATTGACACAGTCCTGGGGATCCCTCTAAATATTGATCTAGCCCTAGGGATCCCTCTAAATATTGACACTGTCCAGGGGATCCTTCTAAATATTGACACAGTCCTGGGGATCCCTCTAAATATTGATCTAGCCCTGGGGATCCCTCTAAATATTGACACTGTCCTGGGGACCCTTCTAAATATTCACCCAATCCTGGGGACACTTCTAAATATTGACCCAATCCTGGGGATCCTTCTAAATATTGACACTGTCCTGGGGACCCTTCTAAATATTGACCCAATCCTGGGGATCCTTCTAAATATTGACACTGTCCTGGGGACCCTTCTAAATATTGACCCAATCCTGGGGATCCTTCTAAATATTGACACAGTCCTGGGGATCCCTCTAAATATTGATCTAGCCCTGGCGATCCCACTAAATATTGATCTAGCCCTGGGGATCCCTCTAAATATTGCCATTGTCCTGGGGATCCCTCTAAATATTGATCCAGCCCTGGGGATCCCACTAAATATTGACACAGTCCTGGGGTTCTCTAAATATTGACAGAGTCCTGGGGATCCCTCTAAATATTGACACAGTCCTGGGGATCCCTCTAAATATTGACACAGTCCTGGGGATCCTTCCAAATATTGACAGTCCTGGGGATCCTTCTAAATATTGACACAGTCCAGGGGATCCCACTAAATATTGATCTAGCCCTGGGGATCCTTCTAAATATTGACAGTCCAGGGGATCCTATTAAATATTGACAGTCGTGGGGATCCTTCCAAATATTGACACAGTCGAGGGGATCCTTCTAAATATTGACACTGTCCTGGGGATCCTTCTAAATATTGACAGTCCAGGGGATCCCACTAAATATTGATCTAGCCCTGGGGATCCTTCTAAATATTGACACAGTCCTGGGGATCCCTCTAAATATTGATCTAGCCCTGGGGATCCTTCTAAATATTGACACAGTCCTGGGGATCCCTCTAAATATTGACAGAGTCCTGGGGATCCTTCTAAATATTGACACAGTCCTGGAGATCCCTCTAAATATTGATCTAACCCTGGAGATCCCTAAAAATATTGACACAGTCCTGGGGATCCCTCTAAATATTGATCTAGCCCTGCGGATCCTTCTAAATATTGACACAGTCCTGGGGACCCCTCTAAATATCGATCTAGTCCTGGGGATCCTTCTAAATATTGACAGTCCTGGGGATCCTTCGAAATATTGACACAGTCCTGGGGATCCTTCTAAATTTTGACACTGTCCCTGCGGATCCCACTAAATATTGATACAGTCCTGGGGATCCTTCTAAATTTTGACACTGTCCCTGCGGATCCCACTAAATATTGATACAGACCTGGGGATCCCTCTAAATATTCACAGAGTCCTGGGGATCCTTCTAAATTTTGACACTGTCCCTGCGGATCCCACTAAATATTGATACAGTCCTGGGGATCCTTCTAAATATTGACACCGTCATGGGGATCCTTCTAAATATTGACACAGTCCTGGGGATCCCTCTAAATATTGATCTAGCCCTGGGGATCCCACTAAATATTAATCTAGCCCTGGGGATCCCTCTAAATATTGACACTGTCCTGGGAATCCTTCTAAATATTGACAGAGTCCTGGGGATCCTTCTAAATTTTGACACTGTCCCTGCGGATCCCACTAAATATTGATACAGTCCTGGGGATCCCTCTAAATATTCACAGAGTCCTGGGGATCCTTCTAAATTTTGACACTGTCCCTGCGGATCCCACTAAATATTGATACAGTCCTGGGGATCCTTCTAAATTTTGACACTGTCCCTGCGGATCCCACTAAATATTGATACAGACCTGGGGATCCCTCTAAATATTCACAGAGTCCTGGGGATCCTTCTAAATTTTGACACTGTCCCTGCGGATCCCACTAAATATTGATACAGTCCTGGGGATCCTTCTAAATATTGACACCGTCATGGGGATCCTTCTAAATATTGACACAGTCCTGGGGATCCCTCTAAATATTGATCTAGCCCTGGGGATCCCACTAAATATTAATCTAGCCCTGGGGATCCCTCTAAATATTGACACTGTCCTGGGAATCCTTCTAAATATTGACAGAGTCCTGGGGATCCTTCTAAATTTTGACACTGTCCCTGCGGATCCCACTAAATATTGATACAGTCCTGGGGATCCCTCTAAATATTCACAGAGTCCTGGGGATCCTTCTAAATTTTGACACTGTCCCTGCGGATCCCACTAAATATTGATACAGTCCTGGGGATCCCTCTAAATATTGACACTGTCATGGGGATCCTTCTAAATATTGACACCGTCATGGGGATCCTTCTAAATATTGACACAGTCCTGGGGATCCCTCTAAATATTGATCTAGCCCTGGGGATCCCACTAAATATCAATCTAGCCCTGGGAATCCCTCTAAATATTGACACTGTCCTGGGAATCCTTCTAAATATTTACACAGTCCTGGCGATCCCACTAAATATTGATCTCGCCCTGGGGATCTGTCTAAATATTGACACTGTCATGGGGATCCCTCTAAATATTGACATTGTCCTGGGGATCCTTCTAAATATTGACACAGTCCTGGGGATCCCTCTAAATATTGACCCAATCCTGGGGATCCTTCGAAATATTGACAGTCCTAAGGGTCCTTCTAAATATTGACACAGTCCTGGGGATCCCTCTAAATATTGATCTAGCCCTGGAGATCCCTCCAAATATTGACACAGTCCTGGGGATCCCTCTAAATATTGATCTAGCCCTGGGGATCCCTCTAAATATTGACACTGTCCTGGGGATCCTTCTAAATATTGACACAGTCCTGGGGATCCCTCTAAATATTGATCTAGCCTTGGGGATCCCTCTAAATATTGACACTGTCCTGGGGATCCTTCTAAATATTGGCACAGTCCTGGGGATCCCTCTAAATATTGATCTAGCCCTGGGGATCCCTCTAAATATTGACCCAATCCTGGGGATCCTTCTAAATATTGACCCAATCCTGGGGATCCTTCTAAATATTGACACTGTCCTGGGGACCCTTCTAAATATTGACCCAATCCTGGGGATCCTTCTAAATTTTGACACTGTCCCTGTGGATCCCACTAAATATTGATACAGTCCTGGGGATCCATCTAAATATTGACAGAGTCCTGGGGATCCTTCTAAATTTTGACATTGTCCCTGTGGATCCCACTAAATATTGATACAGTCCTGGGATCCATCTAAATATTGACACCGTCATGGGGATCCTTCTAAATATTGACACAGTCCTGGGGATCCTTCTAAATATTGACACAGTACTGGGGATCCCTCTAGATATTGACAGAGTCCTGGGGATCCTTCTAAATTTTGACACTGTCCCTGCGGATCCCACTAAATATTGATACAGTCCTGGGGATCCCTCTAAATATTCACAGAGTCCTGGGGATCCTTCAAAATTTTGACACTGTCCCTGCGGATCCCACTAAATATTGATACAGTCCTGGGGATGCCTCTAAATATTGACACCGTCATGGGGATCCTTCTAAATATTGACACAGTCCTGGGGATCCCTCTAAATATTGATCTAGCCCTGGGGATCCCACTAAATATCAATCTAGCCCTGGGAATCCCTCTAAATATTGACACTGTCCTGGGAATCCTTCTAAATATTTACACAGTCCTGGCGATCCCACTAAATATTGATCTCGCCCTGGGGATCCGTCTAAATATTGACACTGTCCTGGGGATCCCTCTAAATATTGACACTGTCCTGGGGATCCCTCTAAATATTGACACTGTCCTGGGGATCCTTCTAAATATTGACACAGTACTGGGGATCCCTCTAGATATTGACAGAGTCCTGGGGATCCTTCTAAATTTTGACACTGTCCCTGCGGATCCCACTAAATATTGATACAGTCCTGGGGATCCCTCTAAATATTCACAGAGTCCTGGGGATCCTTCAAAATTTTGACACTGTCCCTGCGGATCCCACTAAATATTGATACAGTCCTGGGGATGCCTCTAAATATTGACACCGTCATGGGGATCCTTCTAAATATTGACACAGTCCTGGGGATCCCTCTAAATATTGATCTAGCCCTGGGGATCCCACTAAATATCAATCTAGCCCTGGGAATCCCTCTAAATATTGACACTGTCCTGGGAATCCTTCTAAATATTTACACAGTCCTGGCGATCCCACTAAATATTGATCTCGCCCTGGGGATCCGTCTAAATATTGACACTGTCCTGGGGATCCCTCTAAATATTGACACTGTCCTGGGGATCCCTCTAAATATTGACACTGTCCTGGGGATCCTTCTAAATATTGACACAGTCCTGGGGATCCCTCTAAATATTGACCCAATCCTGGGGATCCTTCGAAATATTGACAGTCCTAAGGGTCCTTCTAAATATTGACACAGTCCTGGGGATCCCTCTAAATATTGACACTGTCCTGGGGATCCTTCTAAATATTGACACAGTCCTGGGGATCCCTCTAAATATTGATCTAGCCTTGGGGATCCCTCTAAATATTGACACTGTCCTGGGGATCCTTCTAAATATTGGCACAGTCCTGGGGATCCCTCTAAATATTGATCTAGCCCTGGGGATCCCTCTAAATATTGACCCAATCCTGGGGATCCTTCTAAATATTGACCCAATCCTGGGGATCCTTCTAAATATTGACACTGTCCTGGGGACCCTTCTAAATATTGACCCAATCCTGGGGATCCTTCTAAATTTTGACACTGTCCCTGTGGATCCCACTAAATATTGATACAGTCCTGGGGATCCATCTAAATATTGACAGAGTCCTGGGGATCCTTCTAAATTTTGACATTGTCCCTGTGGATCCCACTAAATATTGATACAGTCCTGGGATCCATCTAAATATTGACACCGTCATGGGGATCCTTCTAAATATTGACACAGTCCTGGGGATCCCTCTAAATATTGATCTAGCCCTGCGGATCCCACTAAATATTAATCTAGCCCTGGGGATCCCTCTAAATATTGACACTGTCCTGGGAATCCTTCTAAATATTGACACAGTCCTGGCGATCCCACTAAATATTGATCTAGCCCTGGGGATCCGTCTAAATATTGACACTGTCATGGGGATCCTTCTAAATATTGACACAGTCCTGGGGATCCCTCTAAATATTGACATTGTCCTGGGAATCCTTCTAAATATTGACACAGTCCTGGGGATCCCTCTAAATATTGATCTAGCCCTGGAGATCCCTCCAAATATTGACACAGTCCTGGGGATCCCTCTAAATATTGATCTAGCCCTGGGGATCCCTCTAAATATTGACACTGTCCAGGGGATCCTTCTAAATATTGAAACAGTCCTGGGGATCCCTCTAAATATTGATCTAGCCCTGGGGATCCCTCTAAATATTGACACTGTCCTGGGGATCCTTCTAAATATTGACACAGTCCTGGGGATCCCTCTAAATATTGATCTAGCCCAGGGGATCCCTCTAAATATTGACACTGTCCTGGGGACCCTTCTAAATATTGACCCAATCCTGGGGACCCTTCTAAATATTGACCCAATCCTGGGGATCCTTCTAAATATTGACACTGTCCTGGGGACCCTTCTAAATATTGACCCAATCCTGGGGATCCTTCTAAATATTGACACTGTCCTGGGGACCCTTCTAAATATTGACCCAATCCTGGGGATCCTTCTAAATATTGACACAGTCCTGGGGATCCCTCTAAATATTGATCTAGCCCTGGCGATCCCACTAAATATTGATCTAGCCCTGGGGATCCCTCTAAATATTGCCATTGTCCTGGGGATCCCTCTAAATATTGATCCAGCCCTGGGGATCCCACTAAATATTGACACAGTACAGGGGATCCCTCTAAATATTGACACTGTCCTGGGATCCTTCTAAATATTGACAGTCCTGGGGATCCCTCTAAATATTGACACAGTCCTCGGGATCCCTCTAAATATTGACAAAGTCCTGGGGATCCTTCCAAATATTGACAGTCCTGGGGATCCTTCTAAATATTGACACAGTCCTGGGGATCCCTCTAAATATTGATCTAGCCCTGGGGATCCCACTAAATATTGATCTAGCCCAGGGGATCCGACTAAATATCGACACAGTCCTAGGGATCCTTCTAAATATTGACAGTCCTGGGGATCCTTCTAAATATTGAGTCCTGGGGATCCTTCTACATATTGACAGTCCAGGGGATCCTTCTAAATATTGACAGTCCTGGGGATCCTTCCAAATATTGACACAGTCGAGGGGATCCTTCTAAATATTGACACTGTCCTGGGGATCCTTCTAAATATTGACAGTCCAGGGGATCCCTCTAAATATTGATCTAGCCCTGGGGATCCTTCTAAATATTGACACAGTCCTGGGGATCCCTCTAAATATTGATCTAGCCCTGGGGATCCTTCTAAATATTGACACAGTCCTGGGGACCCCTCTAAATATTGACAGAGTCCTGGGGATCCTTCTAAATATAGACACAGTCCTGGAGATCCCTCTAAATATTGATCTAACCCTGGAGATCCCTAAAAATATTGACACAGTCCTGGGGATCCCTCTAAATATTGATCTAGCCCAGGGGATCCCTCTAAATATTGACACTGTCCAGGGGATCCTTCTAAATATTGACACAGTACTGGGGATCCCTCTAAATATTGACACAGCCCTGGGGTTCTCTAAATATTGACAGAGTCCTGGGGATCCCTCTAAATATTGACACAGTCCTGGGGATCCCTCTAAATATTGACACAGTCCTGGGGATCCTTCCAAATATTGACACTGTCCTGGGGATCCTTCTAAATATTGACACAGTCCTGGGGATCCTTCCAAATATTGACAATGTCCTGGGGATCCCTCTAAATATTGATCTAGCCCTTGGGATCCCACTAAATATATGATCTAGCCCTGGGGATCCGTCAAAATATCGACAAAGTCCAGGGGATCCTTCTAAATATTGACAGTCCTGTGGATCCTTCTAAATATTGACACAGTCGAGGGGATCCTTCTAAATATTGACAGTCCAGGGGATCCTTCTAAATCTTGACAGTCCTGGGGATCCTTCTAAATATTGACACAGTCGAGGGGATCCTTCTAAATATTGACAGTCCTAGGGATCCTTTTAAATATTGACAGTCCAGGGGATCCTTCTAAATATTGACAGTGTCCTAAGGATCCTTCTAAATATTGACAATGTCCTGGGGATCCTTCTATATACTGACACTGTCCTGGGGATCCCTCTAAATATTGACACTGTCCTGGGATCCTTCTAAATATTGACAGTCCTGGGGATCCCTCTAAATATTGACACTGTCCTGGGATCCTTCTATATACTGACACTGTCCTGGGGATCCCTCTAAATATTGACACTGTCCTGGGATCCTTCTAAATATTGACACTGTCCTGGGATCCTTCTAAATATTGACAGTCCAGGGGATCCGTCTAATCATTGACAGTCCTGGGGATCCCTCTAAATATTGACACTGTCCTGGGATCCATCTAAATATTGACAGTCCTGGGGATCCCTCTAAATATTGACACTGTCCTGGGATCCTTCTAAATATTGACACTGTCCTGGGATCCTTCTAAATATTGACAGTCCTGGGGATCCTTCTAAATATTGACAGTCCAGGGGATCCTTCTAAATATTGACAGTGTCCTGAGGATCCTTCTAAATATTGACACTGTCCTGGGATCCTTCTAAATATTGACAGTCCTGGGATCCTTCTAAATATTGACACAGTCGAGGGGATCCTTCTAAATATTGACACTGTCCAGGGGATCCTTCTAAATATTGACTGTCCAGGGGATCCCTCTAAATATTGACACTGTCCTGGGATCCTTCTAAATATTGACACTGTCCTGGGATCCTTCTAAATATTGACAGTCCAGGGGATCCTTCTAAATATTGACAGTGTCCTGAGGATCCTTCTAAATATTGACACTGTCCAGGGGATCCTTCTAAATATTGACTGTCCAGGGGATCCCTCTAAATATTGACACTGTCCTGGGATCCTTCTAAATATTGACACTGTCCTGGGATCCTTCTAAATATTGACAGTCCTGGGGATCCTTCTAAATATTGACAGTCCAGGGGATCCTTCTAAATATTGACAGTGTCCTGAGGATCCTTCTAAATATTGACACTGTCCTGGGATCCTTCTAAATATTGACAGTCCTGGGATCCTTCTAAATATTGACACAGTCGACGGGATCCTTCTAAATATTGACACTGTCCAGGGGATCCTTCTAAATATTGACTGTCCAGGGGATCCTTCTAAATATTGACAGTGTCCTGAGGATCCTTCTAAATATTGACACTGTCCTGGGATCCTTCTAAATATTGACAGTCCTGGGATCCTTCTAAATATTGACACAGTCGACGGGATCCTTCTAAATATTGACACTGTCCAGGGGATCCTTCTAAATATTGACTGTCCAGGGGATCCTTCTAAATATTGACAGTGTCCTGAGGATCCTTCTAAATATTGACACTGTCCTGGGATCCTTCTAAATATTGACAGTCCTGGGGATCCCTCTAACTATTGACACAGTCCTGGGGATCCTTCTAAATATTGACACTGTCCTGGGGATCCTTCTAAATATTGACACAGTGCTGGGGATCCCTCTAAATATTGATCTAGCCCTGGGGATCCTTCTAAATATTGACACAGTCCTGGGGACCCCTCTAAATATTGACAGAGTCCTGGGGATCCTTCTAAATATTGACACAGTCCTGGAGATCCCTCTAAATATTGATCTAACCCTGGAGATCCCTAAAAATATTGACACAGTCCTGGGGATCCCTCTAAATATTGATCTAGCCCTGGGGATCCCTCTAAATATTGACACTGTCCAGGGGATCCTTCTAAATATTGACACAGTACTGGGGATCCCTCTAAATATTGACACAGTCCTGGGGTTCTCTAAATATTGACAGAGTCCTGGGGATCCCTCTAAATATTGACACAGTCCTGGGGATCCCTCTAAATATTGACACAGTCCTGGGGATCCTTCCAAATATTGACACAGTCCTGGGGATCCTTCCAAATATTGACAATGTCCTGGGGATCCCTCTAAATATTGATCTAGCCCTTGGGATCCCACTAAATATATGATCTAGCCCTGGGGATCCGTCCAAATATCGACAAAGTCCAGGGGATCCTTCTAAATATTGACAGTCCTGTGGATCCTTCTAAATATTGACACAGTCGAGGGGATCCTTCTAAATATTGACAGTCCAGGGGATCCTTCTAAATCTTGACAGTCCTGGGGATCCTTCTAAATATTGACACAGTCGAGGGGATCCTTCTAAATATTGACAGTCCTAGGGATCCTTTTAAATATTGACAGTCCAGGGGATCCTTCTAAATATTGACAGTGTCCTAAGGATCCTTCTAAATATTGACAATGTCCTGGGGATCCTTCTAAATATTGACACTGTCCTGGGATCCTTCTAAATATTGACAGTCCTGGGGATCCCTCTAAATATTGACACTGTCCTGGGATCCTTCTAAATATTGACAGTCCTGGGGATCCCTCTAAATATTGACACTGTCCTGGGATCCTTCTATATACTGACACTGTCCTGGGGATCCCTCTAAATATTGACACTGTCCTGGGATCCTTCTAAATATTGACACTGTCCTGGGATCCTTCTAAATATTGACAGTCCAGGGGATCCGTCTAATCATTGACAGTCCTGGGGATCCCTCTAAATATTGACACTGTCCTGGGATCCATCTAAATATTGACAGTCCTGGGGATCCCTCTAAATATTGACACTGTCCTGGGATCCTTCTAAATATTGACACTGTCCTGGGATCCTTCTAAATATTGACAGTCCTGTGGATCCTTCTAAATATTGACAGTCCAGGGGATCCTTCTAAATATTGACAGTGTCCTGAGGATCCTTCTAAATATTGACACTGTACTGGGATCCTTCTAAATATTGACAGTCCTGGGATCCTTCTAAATATTGACACAGTCGAGGGGATCCTTCTAAATATTGACACTGTCCAGGGGATCCTTCTAAATATTGACTGTCCAGGGGATCCTTCTAAATATTGACACTGTCCTGGGGGTCCTTCTAAATATTGACAGTCCTGGGGATCCCTCTAACTATTGACACAGTCCTGGGGATCCTTCTAAATATTGACACTGTCCTGGGGATCCTTCTAAATATTGACACAGTGCTGGGGATCCCTCTAAATATTGATCTAGCCCTGGGGATCCCAATAAATATTGATCTAGCCCTGGGGATCCCTCTAAATATCGACACAGTCCTGGGGATCCTTCTAAATATTGACACTGTCCTGGGGATCCTTCTAAATATTGACAGTCCAGGGGATTCGTCTAAATATTTACAGTCCTGGGGATCCTTCTAAATATTGAGTCCTGGGCATCCTTCTACATATTGACACTGTCCAGGGGATCCCGCTAAATATTGACAGTCCTGGGGATCCTTCTAAATATTGACACAGTCCTGGGGATCCTTCTAAATGTTGACAGTGTCCTAAGGATCCTTCTAAATATTGACACTGTCCTGGGGATCCCTCTAAATATTGACAGTGTCCTAAGGATCCTTCTAAATATTGACACTGTCCTGGGGATCCTTCTAAATATTGACAGTGTCCTAAGGATCCTTCTAAATATTGACACTGTCCTGGGGATCCTTCTAAATATTGACAGTCCAGGGGATCCCTCTAAATATTGACAGTCCAGGGGATCCTTCTAAATATTGACAGTGTCCTCAGGATCCTTCTAAATATTGACACTGTCCTGGGGATCCTTCTAAATATTGACAGTCCAGGGGATCCCTCTAAATATTGACACAGTCCAGGGGATCCTTCTAAATATTGACATTCCAGGGGATCCCTCTAAATATTGACAGTCCTGGGGATCCTTCTAAATATTGACACAGTCCAGGGGATCCCTCTAAATATTGACAGTCCTGGGGATCCTTCTAAATATTGACACAGTCCAGGGGATCCTTCTAAATATTGACAGTCCTAGGGATCCTTCTAAATATTGACACAGTCCAGGGGATCCTTCTAAATATTGACACTGTCCTGGGGATCCTTCTAAATATTGACAGTCCAGGGGATCCTTCTAAATATTGACATTCCAGGGGATCCCTCTAAATATTGACAGTCCTGGGGATCCTTCTAAATATTGACACTGTCCTGGGGATCCTTCTAAATATTGACATTCCAGGGGATCCCTCTAAATATTGACAGTCCTGGGGATCCTTCTAAATATTGACACAGTCCAGGGGATCCTTCTAAATATTGACATTCCAGGGGATCCCTCTAAATATTGACAGTCCTGGGGATCCTTCTAAATATTGACACTGTCCTGGGGATCCTTCTAAATATTGACATTCCAGGGGATCCCTCTAAATATTGACAGTCCTGGGGATCCTTCTAAATATTGACACAGTCCAGGGGATCCTTCTAAATATTGACATTCCAGGGGATCCCTCTAAATATTGACAGTCCTGGGGATCCTTCTAAATATTGACACAGTCCAGGGGATCCTTCTAAATATTGACAGTCCTAGGGATCCTTCTAAATATTGACATTCCAGGGGATCCCTCTAAATATTGACAGTCCTGGGGATCCTTCTAAATATTGACAGTCCAGGGGATCCTTCTAAATATTGACAGTGTCCTAAGGATCCTTCTAAAAATTGACACTGTCATGGGGATCCTTCTAAATATTGACAGTCCTGGGGATCCCTCTAAATATTGACACTGTCCTGGGGATACCTCTAAATATTGAGACTGTCCTGGGATCCTTCTAAATATTGAAAGTCCAGGGGATCCCTCTAAATATTGACAGTCCAGGGGATCCCTCTAAATATTGACACTGTCCTGGGATCCTTCTAAATATTGACAGTCCTGGGGATCCTTCTAAATATTGAGTCCAGGGGATCCTTCTAAATATTGACAGTCCTGGGGATCCTTCTAAATATTGACACAGTCCTGGGGATCCCTCTAAATATTGACACAGTCCTGGGGATCCTTCTAAATAATGACACAGTCCTGGGGATCCCTCTAAATATTGACACTGTCCTGGGGACCCTTCTAAATATTGACCCAATCCTGGGGATCCTTCTAAATATTGACCCAATCCTGGGGATCCTTCTAAATATTGACACTGTCCTGGGGACCCTTCTAAATATTGACCCAATCCTGGGGATCCTTCTAAATATTGACACAGTCCTGGGGATCCCTCTAAATATTGATCTAGCCCTGGCGATCCCACTAAATATTGATCTAGCCCTGGGGATCCCTCTAAATATTGCCATTGTCCTGGGGATCCCTCTAAATATTGATCCAGCCCTGGGGATCCCTCTAAATATTGACACAGTCCTGGGGTTCTCTAAATATTGACAGAGTCCTGGGGATCCCTCTAAATATTAACACAGTCCTGGGGATCCCTCTAAATATTGACACAGTCCTGGGGATCCTTCCAAATATTGACACTGTCCTGGGGATCCTTCTAAATATTGACACAGTCCTGGGGATCCTTCCAAATATTGACAATGTCCTGGGGATCCCTCTAAATATTGATCTAGCCCTTGGGATCCCACTAAATATATGATCTAGCCCTGGGGATCCGTCAAAATATCCACAAAGTCCAGGGGATCCTTCTAAATATTGACATTCCTGGGGATCCTTCTAAATATTGACACAGTCGAGGGGATCCTTCTAAATATTGACAGTCCAGGGGATCCTTCTAAATCTTGACAGTCCTGGGGATCCTTCTAAATATTGACACAGTCGAGGGGATCCTTCTAAATATTGACAGTCCTAGGGATCCTTTTAAATATTGACAGTCCAGGGGATCCTTCTAAATATTGACAGTGTCCTAAGGATCCTTCTAAATATTGACAATGTCCTGGGGATCCTTCTATATACTGACACTGTCCTGGGGATCCCTCTAAATATTGACACTGTCCTGGGATCCTTCTAAATATTGACAGTCCTGGGGATCCCTCTAAATATTGACACTGTCCTGGGATCCTTCTATATACTGACACTGTCCTGGGGATCCCTCTAAATATTGACACTGTCCTGGGATCCTTCTAAATATTGACACTGTCCTGGGATCCTTCTAAATATTGACAGTCCAGGGGATCCGGCTAATCATTGACAGTCCTGGGGATCCCTCTAAATATTGACACTGTCCTGGGATCCATCTAAATATTGACAGTCCTGGGGATCCCTCTAAATATTGACACTGTCCTGGGATCCTTCTAAATATTGACACTGTCCTGGGGATCCTTCTAAATATTGACAGTCCAGGGGATTCGTCTAAATATTGACAGTCCTGGGGATCCTTCTAAATATTGAGTCCTGGGCATGCTTCTACATATTGACAGTCCAGGGGATCCTTCTAAATATTGACACTGTCCAGGGGATCCCTCTAAATATTGACAGTCCTGGGGATCCCTCTAAATATTGACACTGTCCTTGGGATCCTTCTAAATGTTGACAGTGTCCTAAGGATCCTTCTAAATATTGACACTGTCCTGGGGATCCCTCTAAATATTGACACTGTCCTGGGGATCCCTCTAAATATTGACACTGTCCTGGGGATCCTTCTAAATATTGACACTGTCCTGGGGATCCTTCTAAATATTGACAGTGTCCTCAGGATCCTTCTAAATATTGACACTGTCCTGGGGATCCTTCTAAATATTGACAGTCCAGGGGATCCTTCTAAATATTGACAGTGTCCTCAGGATCCTTCTAAATATTGACACTGTCCTGGGGATCCTTCTAAATATTGACAGTCCAGGGGATCCCTCTAAATATTGACAGTCCTGGGGATCCTTCTAAATATTGACAGTGTCCTCAGGATCCTTCTAAATATTGACACTGTCCTGGGGATCCCTCTAAATATTGACAGTCCTGGGGATCCTTCTAAATATTGACACTGTCCAGGGGATCCCTCTAAATATTGACAGTCCTGGGGATCCTTCTAAATATTGACACAGTCCAGGGGATCCTTCTAAATATTGACAGCCCTAGGGATCCTTCTAAATATTGACAGTCCTGGGGATCCCTCTAAATATTGACAGTCCAGGGGATCCTTCTAAATATTGACATTCCAGGGGATCCCTCTAAATATTGACAGTCCTGGGGATCCTTCTAAATGTTGACACTGTCCTGGGGATCCTTCTAAATATTGACAGTCCTAGGGATCCTTCTAAATATTGACACAGTCCAGGGGATCCTTCTAAATATTGACACTGTCCTGGGGATCCTTCTAAATATTGACAGTCCAGGGGATCCCTCTAAATATTGACACTGTCCTGGGGATACCTCTAAATATTGAGACTGTCCTGGGATCCTTCTAAATATTGACAGTCCAGGGGATCCTTCTAAATATTGACAATGTCCTAAGGATCCTTCTAAAAATTGACACTGTCCTGGGGATCCTTCTAAATATTGACAGTCCAGGGGATCCCTCTAAATATTGACACTGTCCTGGGGATACCTCTAAATATTGAGACTGTCCTGGGATCCTTCTAAATATTGACAGTCCAGGGGATCCGTCTAAACATTGACAGTCCTGGGGATCCCTCTAAATATTGACACTGTCCTGGGATCCTTCTAAATATTGACAGTCCTGGGGATCCTTCTAAATATTGAGTCCTGGGGATCCCTCTAAATATTGACACTGTCCTGGGGATCCTTCTAAATATTAACAGTCCTGTGGATCCTTCTAAATATTGACACAGTCCTGGGGATCCCTCTAAATATTGACACAGTCCTGGGGATCCTTCTAAATAATGACACAGTCCTGGGGATCCCTCTAAATATTGATCTAGCCCTGGGGATCCCTCTAAATATTGATCTAGCCCTGGGGATTCCTCTAAATATTGACACAGTCCTGGGGATCCTTCTAAATATTGATAGTCCTGGGGATCCTTCTAAATATTGAGTCCTGGGGATCCTTCTAAATATTGACAGTCCAGGGGATCCTTCTAAATATTGACACTGTCCAGGGGATCCCGCTAAATATTGACAGTCCTGGGGATCCTTCTAAATATTGACACTGTCCTGGGGATCCTTCTAAATGTTGACAGTGTCCTAAGGATCCTTCTAAATATTGACACAGTCCTGGGGATCCTTCTAAATATTGACACTGTCCTGGGGATCCTTCTAAATGTTGACAGTGTCCTAAGGATCCTTCTAAATATTGACACTGTCCTGGGGATCCCTCTAAATATTGACACTGTCCTAGGGATCCTTCTAAATATTGACACAGTCCAGGGGATCCTTCTAAATATTGACATTCCAGGGGATCCCTCTAAATATTGACAGTCCTGGGGATCCTTCTAAATATTGACAGTCCTAGGGATCCTTCTAAATATTGATACAGTCCAGGGGATCCTTCTAAATATTGACACTGTCCTGGGGATCCTTCTAAATATTGACAGTCCAGGGGATCCTTCTAAATATTGACATTCCAGGGGATCCTTCTAAATATTGACAGTCCTAGGGATCCTTCTAAATATTGACATTCCAGGGGATCCTTCTAAATATTGACAGTCCTGGGGATCCTTCTAAATATTGACACTGTCCTGGGGATCCTTCTAAATATTGACAGTCCAGGGGATCCTTCTAAATATTGACACTGTCCTGGGGATACCTCTAAATATTGAGACTGTCCTGGGATCCTTCTAAATATTGAAAGTCCAGGGGATCCCTCTAAATATTGACACTGTCCTGGGGATCCCTCTAAATATTGACACTGTCCTGGGATACTTCTAAATATTGACAGTCCAGGGGATCCGTCTAAACATTGACAGTCCTGGGGATCCCTCTAAATATTGACACTGTCCTGGGATCCTTCTAAATATTGAGTCCTGGGGATCCTTCTAAATATGGACAGTCCAGGGGATCCGTCTAAACATTGACAGTCCTGGGGATCCCTCTAAATATTGACACTGTCCTGGGATACTTCTAAATATTGACAGTCCAGGGGATCCGTCTAAACATTGACAGTCCTGGGGATCCCTCTAAATATTGACAGTCCTGTGGATCCTTCTAAATATTGACACAGTGCAGGGCTCCTTCTAAATATTGACACAGTCCAAATGATCCTTCTAAATATTGACAGTCCAGGGGATCCTTCTAAATATTGACAGTCCAGGGGATTCGTCTAAATATTGACAGTCCTGGGGATCCTTCTAAATATTGACACAGTCCTGGGGATCCTTCTAAATGTTGACATTGTCCTAAGGATCCTTCTAAATATTGACACTGTCCTGGGGATCCTTCTAAATGTTGACAGTGTCCTAAGGATCCTTCTAAATATTGACACTGTCCTGGGGATCCCTCTAAATATTGACACTGTCCTGGGGATCCCTCTAAATATTGACACTGTCCTAGGGATCCTTCTAAATATTGACACAGTCCAGGGGATCCTTCTAAATATTGACATTCCAGGGGATCCCTCTAAATATTGACAGTCCTGGGGATCCTTCTAAATATTGACAGTCCTAGGGATCCTTCTAAATATTGACACAGTCCAGGGGATCCTTCTAAATATTGACACTGTCCTGGGGATCCTTCTAAATATTGACAGTCCTGGGGATCCTTCTAAATATTGACAGTCCTAGGGATCCTTCTAAATATTGACACAGTCCAGGGGATCCTTCTAAAAATTGACACTGTCCTGGGGATCCTTCTAAATATTGAGACTGTCCTGGGATCCTTCTAAATATTGAAAGTCCAGGGGATCCCTCTAAATATTGACACTGTCCTGGGGATCCTTCTAAATATTGACAGTCCTGGGGATCCTTCTAAATATTGACACTGTCCTGGGGATCCTTCTAAATATTGACAGTCCTGGGGATCCTTCTAAATATTGACAGTCCTAGGGATCCTTCTAAATATTGACACAGTCCAGGGGATCCTTCTAAAAATTGACACAGTCCTAGGGATCCTTCTAAATATTGACACAGTCCAGGGGATCCCTCTAAATATTGACACTGTCCTGGGGATACCTCTAAATATTGAGACTGTCCTGGGATCCTTCTAAATATTGAAAGTCCAGGGGATCCCTCTAAATATTGACACTGTCCTGGGGATCCCTCTAAATATTGACACTGTCCTGGGATCCTTCTAAATATTGACAGTCCTGGGGATCCTTCTAAATATTGAGTCCAGGGGATCCTTCCAAATATTGACAGTCCTGTGGATCCTTCTAAATATTGACACAGTCCTGGGGATCCTTCTAAATATTGACACAGTCCAGGGGATCCTTCTAAATATTGACAGTCCTAGGGATCCTTCTAAATATTGACACAGTCCAGGGGATCCTTCTAAATATTGACAGTCCTAGGGATCCTTCTAAATATTGACAGTCCAGGGGATCCTTCTAAATATTGACAGTGTCCTAAGGATCCTTCTAAAAATTGACACTGTCCTGGGGATCCTTCTAAATATTGACACTGTCCTGGGGATACCTCTAAATATTGACACTGTCCTGGGGATACCTCTAAATATTGACACTGTCCTGGGATCCTTCTAAATATTGACAGTCCAGGGGATCCGTCTAAACATTGACAGTCCTGGGGATCCCTCTAAATATTGACACTGTCCTGGGGATACCTCTAAATATTGACACTGTCCTGGGGATACCTCTAAATATTGACACTGTCCTGGGATCCTTCTAAATATTGACAGTCCAGGGGATCCGTCTAAACATTGACAGTCCAGGGGATCCCTCTAAATATTAACACTGTCCTGGGGATACCTCTAAATATTGACACTGTCCTGGGATCCTTCTAAATATTGACAGTCCAGGGGATCCGTCTAAACATTGACAGTCCTGGGGATCCCTCTAAATATTGACACTGTCCTGGGATCCTTCTAAATATTGACAGTCCTGGGGATCCTTCTAAATATTGAGTCCAGGGGATCCTTCTAAATATTGACAGTCCTGGGGATCCCTCTAAATATTGACACAGTCCAGGGGCTCCTTCTAAATATTGACACAGTCCAAATGATCCTTCTAAATATTGACAGTCCTGGGGATCCTTATAAATATTGACACTGTCCTGGGGATCCTTCTAAATATTGACAGTCCAGGGGATCCTTCTAAAAATTGACACTCTCCTGGGGATCCTTCTAAATATTGACAGTCCAGGGGATCCCTCTAAATATTGACACTGTCCTGGGGATCCCTCTAAATATTGAGACTGTCCTGGGATCCTTCTAAATATTGAAAGTCCAGGGGATCCCTCTAAATATTGACACTGTCCTGGGGATCCCTCTAAATATTGACACTGTCCTGGGATCCTTCTAAATATTGAAAGTCCAGGGGATCCTTCTAAATATTGACAGTCCAGGGGATCCGTCTAAACATTGACAGTCCTGGGGATCCCTCTAAATATTGACACTGTCCTGGGATCCTTCTAAATATTGACAGTCCTGGGGATCCTTCTAAATATTGAGTCCAGGGGATCCTTCTAAATATTGACAGTCCTGTGGATCCTTCTAAATATTGACACAGTCCTGGGGATCCTTCTAAATATTGACACAGTCCTGGGGATCCTTCTAAATAATGACACAGTCCTGGGGATCCCTCTAAATATTGATCTAGCCCTGGGAATCCCTCTAAATATTGATCTAGCCCTGGGGATTCCTCTAAATATTGACACAGTCCTGGGGATCCTTCTAAATATTGATAGTCCTGGGGATCCTTCCAAATATTGAGTCCTGGGGATCCTTCTAAATATAGACAGTCCTGGGGATCCCTCTAAATATTGACAGTCCTGTGGATCCTTCTAAATATTGACACAGTCCAGGGCTCCTTCTAAATATTGACACAGTCCAAATGATCCTTCTAAATATTGACAGTCCTGGGGATCCTTCTAAATATTGACAGTCCAGGGGATTCGTCTAAATATTGACACAGTCCAGGGCTCCTTCTAAATATTGACACAGTCCAAATGATCCTTCTAAATATTGATAGTCCTGGGGATCCTTCTAAATATTGAGTCCTGGGCATCCTTCTACATATTGACAGTCCAGGGGATCCTTCTAAATATTGACACTGTCCAGGGGATCCCTCTAAATATTGACACTGTCCTGGGGATCCTTCTAAATGTTGACAGTGTCCTAAGGATCCTTCTAAATATTGACACTGTCCTGGGGATCCCTCTAAATATTGACACTGTCCTGGGGATCCTTCTAAATATTGACACTGTCCTGGGGATCCCTCTAAATATTGACACTGTCCTGGGATCCTTCTAAATATTGACACTGTCCTGGGGATCCTTCTAAATATTGACACAGTCCTGGGGATCCTTCTAAATGTTGACAGTGTCCTAAGGATCCTTCTAAATATTGACACTGTCCTGGGGATCCCTCTAAATATTGACACTGTCCTGGGGATCCTTCTAAATGTTGACAGTGTCCTAAGGATCCTTCTAAATATTGACACTGTCCTGGGGATCCCTCTAAATATTGACACTGTCCTGGGGATCCTTCTAAATATTGACACTGTCCTGGGGATCCCTCTAAATATTGACACTGTCCTGGGATCCTTCTAAATATTGACAGTCCAGGGGATCCCTCTAAATATTGACACTGTCCTGGGGATCCCTCTAAATATTGACACTGTCCTGGGATCCTTCTAAATATTGACAGTCCAGGGGATCCGTCTAAACATTGACAGTCCTGGGGATCCCTCTAAATATTGACACTGTCCTGGGATCCTTCTAAATATTGACAGTCCTGGGGATCCTTCTAAATATTGAGTCCAGGGGATCCTTCCAAATATTGACAGTCCTGTGGATCCTTCTAAATATTGACACAGTCCAGGGGATCCTTCTAAATATTGACAGTCCTAGGGATCCTTCTAAATATTGACACAGTCCAGGGGATCCTTCTAAATATTGACAGTCCTAGGGATCCTTCTAAATATTGACAGTCCAGGGGATCCTTCTAAATATTGACAGTGTCCTAAGGATCCTTCTAAAAATTGACACTGTCCTGGGGATCCTTCTAAATATTGACACTGTCCTGGGGATACCTCTAAATATTGACACTGTCCTGGGGATACCTCTAAATATTGACACTGTCCTGGGATCCTTCTAAATATTGACAGTCCAGGGGATCCGTCTAAACATTGACAGTCCAGGGGATCCCTCTAAATATTGACACTGTCCTGGGGATACCTCTAAATATTGACACTGTCCTGGGATCCTTCTAAATATTGACAGTCCAGGGGATCCGTCTAAACATTGACAGTCCTGGGGATCCCTCTAAATATTGACACTGTCCTGGGATCCTTCTAAATATTGACAGTCCTGGGGATCCTTCTAAATATTGAGTCCAGGGGATCCTTCTAAATATTGACAGTCCTGGGGATCCCTCTAAATATTGACACAGTCCAGGGGCTCCTTCTAAATATTGACACAGTCCAAATGATCCTTCTAAATATTGACAGTCCTGGGGATCCTTATAAATATTGACACTGTCCTGGGATCCTTCTAAATATTGACAGTCCAGGGGATCCTTCTAAATATTGACACTGTCCTGGGATCCTTCTAAATATTGACAGTCCAGGGGATCCTTCTAAATATTGACACTGTCCTGGGGATCCTTCTAAATATTGACAGTCCAGGGGATCCTTCTAAATATTGACACTGTCCTGGGATCCTTCTAAAGATTGACAGTCCAGGGGATCCTTCTAAATATTGACACTGTCCTGGGATCCTTCTAAATATTGACAGTCCAGGGGATCCTTCTAAATATTGACACTGTCCTGGGATCCTTCTAAATATTGACAGTCCAGGGGATCCGTCTAAACATTGACAGTCCTGGGGATCCCTCTAAATATTGACACTGTCCTGGGGATACCTCTAAATATTGACACTGTCCTGGGATCCTTCTAAATATTGACAGTCCAGGGGATCCGTCTAAACATTGACAGTCCTGGGGATCCCTCTAAATATTGACACTGTCCTGGGATCCTTCTAAATATTGACAGTCCTGGGGATCCTTCTAAATATTGAGTCCAGGGGATCCTTCTAAATATTGACAGTCCTGGGGATCCCTCTAAATATTGACACAGTCCAGGGGCTCCTTCTAAATATTGACACAGTCCAAATGATCCTTCTAAATATTGACAGTCCTGGGGATCCTTATAAATATTGACACTGTCCTGGGGATCCTTCTAAATATTGACAGTCCAGGGGATCCTTCTAAAAATTGACACTCTCCTGGGGATCCTTCTAAATATTGACAGTCCAGGGGATCCCTCTAAATATTGACACTGTCCTGGGGATCCCTCTAAATATTGAGACTGTCCTGGGATCCTTCTAAATATTGAAAGTCCAGGGGATCCCTCTAAATATTGACACTGTCCTGGGGATCCCTCTAAATATTGACACTGTCCTGGGATCCTTCTAAATATTGAAAGTCCAGGGGATCCTTCTAAATATTGACAGTCCAGGGGATCCGTCTAAACATTGACAGTCCTGGGGATCCCTCTAAATATTGACACTGTCCTGGGATCCTTCTAAATATTGACAGTCCTGGGGATCCTTCTAAATATTGAGTCCAGGGGATCCTTCTAAATATTGACAGTCCTGTGGATCCTTCTAAATATTGACACAGTCCTGGGGATCCTTCTAAATATTGACACAGTCCTGGGGATCCTTCTAAATAATGACACAGTCCTGGGGATCCCTCTAAATATTGATCTAGCCCTGGGAATCCCTCTAAATATTGATCTAGCCCTGGGGATTCCTCTAAATATTGACACAGTCCTGGGGATCCTTCTAAATATTGATAGTCCTGGGGATCCTTCCAAATATTGAGTCCTGGGGATCCTTCTAAATATAGACAGTCCTGGGGATCCCTCTAAATATTGACAGTCCTGTGGATCCTTCTAAATATTGACACAGTCCAGGGCTCCTTCTAAATATTGACACAGTCCAAATGATCCTTCTAAATATTGACAGTCCTGGGGATCCTTCTAAATATTGACAGTCCAGGGGATTCGTCTAAATATTGACAGTCCTGGGGATCCTTCTAAATATTGAGTCCTGGGCATCCTTCTACATATTGACAGTCCAGGGGATCCTTCTAAATATTGACACTGTCCAGGGGATCCCTCTAAATATTGACAGTCCTGGGGATCCTTCTAAATATTGACACAGTCCTGGGGATCCTTCTAAATGTTGACAGTGTCCTAAGGATCCTTCTAAATATTGACACTGTCCTGGGGATCCCTCTAAATATTGACACTGTCCTGGGGATCCTTCTAAATATTGACACTGTCCTGGGGATCCCTCTAAATATTGACACTGTCCTGGGATCCTTCTAAATATTGACAGTCCAGGGGATCCGTCTAAACATTGACAGTCCTGGGGATCCCTCTAAATATTGACACTGTCCTGGGATCCTTCTAAATATTGACAGTCCTGGGGATCCTTCTAAATATTGAGTCCAGGGGATCCTTCTAAATATTGACAGTCCTGTGGATCCTTCTAAATATTGACACAGTCCTGGGGATCCCTCTAAATATTGACACAGTCCTGGGGATCCTTCTAAATAATGACACAGTCCTGGGGATCCCTCTAAATATTGATCTAGCCCTGGGGATCCCTCTAAATATTGATCTAGCCCTGGGGATTCCTCTAAATATTGACACAGTCCTGGGGATCCTTCTAAATATTGATAGTCCTGGGGATCCCTCTAAATATTGACAGTCCTGTGGATCCTTCTAAATATTGACACAGTCCAGGGCTCCTTCTAAATATTGACACAGTCCAAATGATCCTTCTAAATATTGACAGTCCTGGGGATCCTTCTAAATATTGACACAGTCCAGGGCTCCTTCTAAATATTGACACAGTCCAAATGATCCTTCTAAATATTGACAGTCCTGGGGATCCTTATAAATATTTACACTGTCCTGGGGATCCTTCTAAATATTGACAGTCCTGGGGATCCTTCTAAATATTGACACTGTCCTGGGGATCCCTCTAAATATTGACACTGTCCTGGGGATCCTTCTAAATATTGACACTGTCCTGGGGATCCCTCTAAATATTGACACTGTCCTGGGGATCCTTCTAAATATTGACACAGTCCTGGGGATCCCTCTAAATATTGACAGTTTCCTAAGGATCCTTCTAAATATTGACACTGTTATGGGGATCCCTCTAAATATTGACACTGTCCTGGGATCCTTCTAAATATTGACAGTCCAGGGGATCCGTCTAAACATTGACAGTCCTGGGGATCCCTCTAAATATTGACACTGTCCTGGAATCCTTCTAAATATTGACAGTCCTGGGGATCCTTCTAAATATTGAGTCCAGGGGATCCTTCTAAATATTGACAGTCCTGTGGATCCTTCTAAATATTGACACAGTCCTGGGGATCCCTCTAAATATTGACACAGTCCTGGGGATCCTTCTAAATAATGACACAGTCCTGGGGATCCCTCTAAATATTGATCTAGCCCTGGGGATCCCTCTAAATATTGATCTAGCCCTGGGGATTCCTCTAAATATTGACACAGTCCTGGGGATCCTTCTAAATATTGATAGTCCTGGGGATCCTTCTAAATATTGAGTCCTGGGGATCCTTCTAAATATGGACAGTCCTGGGGATCCCTCTAAATATTGACAGTCCTGTGGATCCTTCTAAATATTGACACAGTCCAGGGCTCCTTCTAAATATTGACACAGTCCAAATGATCCTTCTAAATATTGACAGTCCTGGGGATCCTTCTAAATATTGACACAGTCCAGGGCTCCTTCTAAATATTGACACAGTCCAAATGATCCTTCTAAATATTGACAGTCCTGGGGATCCTTATAAATATTTACACTGTCCTGGGGATCCTTCTAAATATTGACAGTCCTGGGGATCCTTCTAAATATTGACACTGTCCTGGGGATCCCTCTAAATATTGACACTGTCCTGGGGATCCTTCTAAATATTGACACTGTCCTGGGGATCCCTCTAAATATTGACACTGTCCTGGGGATCCTTCTAAATATTGACACAGTCCTGGGGATCCCTCTAAATATTGACAGTTTCCTAAGGATCCTTCTAAATATTGACACTGTTATGGGGATCCCTCTAAATATTGACAGTCCAGGGGATCCTTCTAACTTTTGACACACTCCAGGGGATCCTTCTAAATATTGACACATTCCAGGGGATCCCTCTAAATATTGACAGTCCTGGGGATCCTTCTAAATATTGACACAGTCCAGGGGCTCCTTCTAAATATTGACACAGTCCAAATGATCCTTCTAAATATTGACACTGTCCAGGGGATCCTTCTAAATATTAGTCCAGGGGCTCCTTCTAAATATTGACACAGTCCAAATGATCCTTCTAAATATTGACACTGTCCTGGGGATCCTTCTAAATATTGAAACTGTCCTGGGGATCCTTCTAAATATTGAGTCCTGGGGTTCCTTCTAAATATGGACAGTCCTGGGGATCCCTCTAAATATTGACAGTCCTGGGGATCCTTCTAAATATTGAGTCCTGGGGTTCCTTCTAAATATGGACAGTCCTGGGGATCCCTCTAAATATTGACAGTCCTGGGGATCCTTCTAAATATTGACACAGTCCAGGGGCTCCTTCTAAATATTGACACAGTCCAAATGATCCTTCTAAATATTGACAGTCCTGGGGATCCTTCTAAATTTTGACAGTGTCCCAAGGATCCTTCTAAAAATTGACACTGTCCTGGGGATCCTTCTAAATATTGACACTGTCCTGGGGATCCCTCTAAATATTGAGACTGTCCTGGGGTTCCTTCTAAATATTGATAGTCCTGGGGATCCTTCTAAATATTGAGTCCTGGGGATCCTTCTAAATATGGACAGTCCTGGGGATCCTTCTAAATATTGAGTCCTGGGGATCCTTCTAAATATGGACAGTCCTGGGGATCCTTCTAAATATTGACAGTCCTGGGGATCCTTATAAATATTGACACTGTCCTGGGGATCCTTCTAAATTTTGACAGTCCAGGGGATCCTTCTAAATATTGACAGTGTCCCAAGGATCCTTCTAAAAATTGACACTGTCCTGGGGATCCTTCTAAATATTGACAGTCCAGGGGATCCCTCTAAATATTGACACTGTCCTGGGGATCCCTCTAAATATTGAGACTGTCCTGGGATCCTTCTAAATATTGACAGTCCAGGGGATCCCTCTAAATATTGACACTGTCCTGGGGATCCCTCTAAATATTGACACTGTCCTGGGGATCCTACTGTATACTGACACTGTCCTGGGGATCCCTCTAAATATTGACACTGTCCTGGGATCCTTCTAAATATTGACAGTCCAGGGGATCCGTCTAAACATTGACAGTCCTGGGGATCCCTCTAAATATTGACGCTGTCCTGGGATCCTTCTAAATATTGACAGTCCTGGGGATCCTTCTAAATATTGAGTCCAGGGGATCCATCTAAATATTGACAGTCCTGTGGATCCTTCTAAATATTGACACAGTCCTGGGGATCCCTCTAAATATTGACACAGTCCTGGGGATCCTTCTAAATAATGACACAGTCCTGGGGATCCCTCTAAATATTGATCCAGCCCTGGGGATCCCTCCAAATATTGATCTAGCCCTGGGGATTCCTCTAAATATTGACACAGTCCTGGGGATCCTTCTAAATATTGATAGTCCTGGGGATCCTTCTAAATATTGAGTCCTGGGGATCCTTCTAAATATGGACAGTCCTGGGGATCCCTCTAAATATTGACAGTCCTGTGGATCCTTCTAAATATTGACACAGTCCAGGGCTCCTTCTAAATATTGACACAGTCCAAATGATCCTTCTAAATATTGACAGTCCTGGGGATCCTTCTAAATATTGACACAGTCCAGGGCTCCTTCTAAATATTGACACAGTCCAAATGATCCTTCTAAATATTGACAGTCCTGGGGATCCTTATAAATATTTACACTGTCCTGGGGATCCTTCTAAATATTGACAGTCCTGGGGATCCTTCTAAATATTGACACTGTCCTGGGGATCCCTCTAAATATTGACACTGTCCTGGGGATCCTTCTAAATATTGACACTGTCCTGGGGATCCCTCTAAATATTGACACTGTCCTGGGGATCCTTCTAAATATTGACACAGTCCTGGGGATCCCTCTAAATATTGACAGTTTCCTAAGGATCCTTCTAAATATTGACACTGTTATGGGGATCCCTCTAAATATTGACAGTCCAGGGGATCCTTCTAACTTTTGACACACTCCAGGGGATCCTTCTAAATATTGACACATTCCAGGGGATCCCTCTAAATATTGACAGTCCTGGGGATCCTTCTAAATATTGACACAGTCCAGGGGCTCCTTCTAAATATTGACACAGTCCAAATGATCCTTCTAAATATTGACACTGTCCAGGGGATCCTTCTAAATATTAGTCCTGGGGATCCTTCTAAATATTGACACAGTCCAAATGATCCTTCTAAATATTGACACTGTCCAGGGGATCCTTCTAAATATTGGTCCTGGGGATCCTTCTAAATATTGACAGTCCAGGGGATCCTTCTAAATATTAGTCCTGGGGATCCTTCTAAATATTGACACAGTCCAAATGATCCTTCTAAATATTGACACTGTCCAGGGGATCCTTCTAAATATTAGTCCTGGGCATCCTTCTAAATATTGACACAGTCCAAATGATCCTTCTAAATATTGACACTGTCCTGGGGATCCTTCTAAATATTAGTCCTGGGGATCCTTCTAAATATTGACAGTCCAGGGGATCTTTCTAACTTTTGACACATTCCAGGGGATCCCTCTAAATATTGACAGTCCTGGGGATCCTTCTAAATATTGACACAGTCCAGGGGATGCTTCTAAATTTTAGTCCTGGGGATCCTTCTAAATATTGACACTGTCCTGGGGATCCTTCTAAATATTGATAGTCCAGGGGATCCCGCTAAATATTGACACTGTCCTGGGGATCCTTCTAAATATTGACACTGTCCTGGGGATCCCTCTAAATATTGACAAAGTATAGGGGATCCTTCTAAATATTGACACTGTCCTGGGGATCCTTCTAAATATTGACACAGTCCAGGGGATGCTTCTAAATTTTAGTCCTGGGGATCCTTCTAAATATTGACACTGTCCTGGGGATCCTTCTAAATATTGATAGTCCAGGGGATCCCGCTAAATATTGACACTGTCCTGGGGATCCTTCTAAATATTGACACTGTCCTGGGGATCCCTCTAAATATTGACAAAGTATAGGGGATCCTTCTAAATATTGACACTGTCCTGGGGATCCTTCTAAATATTGACACAGTCCAGGGGATGCTTCTAAATTTTAGTCCTGGGGATCCTTCTAAATATTGACACTGTCCTGGGGATCCTTCTAAATATTGATAGTCCAGGGGATCCCGCTAAATATTGACACTGTCCTGGGGATCCTTCTAAATATTGACACTGTCCTGGGGATCCCTCTAAATATTGACAAAGTATAGGGGATCCTTCTAAATATTGACACTGTCCTGGGGCTCCTTCTAAATATTGAAACTGTCCTGGGGATCCTTCTAAATATTGAAACTGTCCTGGGGATCCCTCTAAATATTGACACTGCCCTGGGGATCCTTCTAAATATGGACAGTCCTGGGGATCCCTCTAAATATTGACAGTCCTGGGGATCCTTCAAAATATTGACACAGACCAGGGGCTCCTTCGAAATATTGACAGTCCTGGGGATCCTTCTAAATATTGACACAGTCCAGGGGATCCTTCTAAATATTGACAGTCCAGGGGATCCCTCTAAATATTGACACTGTCCTGGGGATCCTACTAAATATTGATAGTCCAGGGGATCCCTCTAAATATTGACACTGTCCTGGGGATCCTTCTAAATATTGACACAGTCCTGGGGATCCTTATAAATATCGACAGTCCAGGGGATCCCTCGAAATATTGACACTGTCCTGGGGATCCTTCTAAATATTGAAACTGTCCTGGGGATCCCTCTAAATATTGACACTGTCCTGGGATCCTTCTAGATATTGACAGTCCTGGGGATCCTTCTAAAGTTTGACAGTCCTGGGGATCCCTCTAAATATTGACAGTCCTGGGGATCCCTCTAAATATTGACACTGTCCAGGGTACCCTCTAAATATTGACACTGTCCTGGGGATCCTTCTAAATATTGACACAGTCGAGGGGATCTCTCTAAATATTGACACTGTCCTGGGGATCCTTCTAAATATTGACACAGTCGAGGGGATCTCTCTAAATATTGACACTGTCCTGGGGATCCTTCTAAATATTGACACAGTCGAGGGGATCCCTCTAAATATTGACAGTCCAGGGGATCCCTCTAAATATTGACACTGTCCAGGGAATCCTTCTAAATATCGACAGTCCAGGGGATCCCTCTAAATATTGACACTGTCCAGGGGATCCTTCTAAATATTGACAGTCCAGGGGATCCCTCTAAATATTGACAGTCCAGGGGATCCTTCTAAATATTGAATCCAGGGGATCACTCTAAATATTGACAGTCCTGGGGATCCTTCTAAATATTGACAGTCCAGGGGATCCCTCTAAATATTGACACTGTCCTGGGGATCCTTCTAAATATTGACAGTCCAGGGGATCCCTCTAAATATTGACAGTCCAGGGGATCCCTCTAAATATTGACAGTCCAGGGGATCCTTCTAAATATTGAATCCAGGGGATCACTCTAAATATTGACAGTCCTGGGGATCCTTCTAAATATTGACAGTCCAGGGGATCACTGTAAATATTGACTGTCCTGGGGATCCTTCTACATATTGACAGTCCAGGAAATCCCTCTAAATGTTGACACTGTCTTGGGGATCCCTCTAAATATTGACAGTCCTGGGGATCCCTCTAAATATTGACAGACCAGGGGATCACTCTAAATATTGACACAGTCCAGGGGATCCTTCTAAATATTGACACAGTCCAGGGGATCCCTCTAAATATTGACACAGTCCTCAGGATCCCTCTAAATATTGACACTTTCCTGGGGATCCTTCTAAATATTGACACAGTCCAGGGGATCCCTCTAAATATTGACACAGTCCAGGGGATCCTTCTAAACATTGACACAGTCCTCGGGATCCCTCTAAATATTGACACTGTCCTGGGGATCCTTCTAAATATTGACACTGTCCTGGGGATCCTTCTAAATATTGACACTGTCCTAGGGATCCTTCTAAATACTGATACAGTCCAGGGCATCCCTCTAAATATTGACACTGTCCTGGGGATCCTTCTAAATATTGACAGTCCTGGGGATCCTTATAAATATTGACACTGTCCTAGGGATCCTTCTAAATACTGATACAGTCCAGGGCATCCCTCTAAATATTGACACTGTCCTGGGGATCCTTCTAAATATTGACAGTCCTGGGGATCCTTATAAATATTGACACTGTCCTGGGGATCCCTCTAAATATTGAGTCTGTCCTGGGGATCCTTCTAAATATTGACACTGTCCTAGGGATCCTTCTAAATATTGACACTGTCCTGGGGATCCTTCTACATATTGACAGTCCTGGGGATCCTTATAAATATTGACACTGTCCTGGGGATCCTTCTAAATATTGACACTGTCCTAGGGATCCTCCTAAATATTGACACTGTCCTGGGGATCCTTCTAAATATTGACACTGTCCTAGGGATCCTTCTAAATACTGATACAGTCCATGGGATCCCTCTAAATATTGACACTGTTCTAGGGATCCTTCTAAATATTGACACTGTCCTAGGGATCCTTCTAAATACTGATACAGTCCAGGGGATCCCTCTAAATATTGACACTGTCCTCGGGATCCTTCTAAATACTGATACAGTCCAGGGCATCCCTCTAAATATTGACACTGTCCTGGGGATACTTCTAAATATTGACAGTCCTGGGGATCCTTATAAATATTGACACTGTCCTGGGGATCCCTCTAAATATTGACACTGTCCTGGGGATCCTTCTAAATACTGATACAGTCCAGGGGATCCCTCTAAATATTGACACTGTCCTGGGGATCCTTCTAAATATTGACACTCTCCCTTGTATCCTTCTAAATATTGACAGTCCTGGGGATCCTTCTAAATATTGACCCAATCCTGGGGATCCCTCTAAATATTGACACTGTCCTCGGGATCCTTCCAAATACTGATACAATCCAGGGGATCCCTCTAAATATTGACAGTCCAGGGGATCCTTCTAAATATTGACACAGTCCAGGCGATCCTTCTAAATATTGACAGTCCAGGGGATCCCTCTAAATATTGACAGTCCAGGGGATCACTGTAAATATTGACTGTCCTGGGGATCCTTCTACATATTGACAGTCCAGGAAATCCCTCTAAATGTTGACACTGTCTTGGGGATCCCTCTAAATATTGACAGTCCTGGGGATCCCTCTAAATATTGACAGACCAGGGGATCACTCGAAATATTGACACAGTCCAGGGGATCCTTCTAAATATTGACACAGTCCAGGGGATCCCTCTAAATATTGACACAGTCCTCGGGATCCCTCTAAATATTGACACTTTCCTGGGGATCCTTCTAAATATTGACACAGACCAGGGGATCCATCTAAATATTGACACAGTCCAGGGGATCCTTCTAAATATTGACACAGTCCTCAGGATCCCTCTAAATATTGACACTGTCCTGGGGATCCTTCTAAATATTGACACTGTCCTGGGGATCCTTCTAAATATTGACACTGTCCTAGGGATCCTTCTAAATACTGATACAGTCCAGGGCATCCCTCTAAATATTGACACTGTCCTGGGGATCCTTCTAAATATTGACAGTCCTGGGGATCCTTATAAATATTGACACTGTCCTGGGGATCCCTCCAATTATTGACACTGTCCTGGGGATCCTTCTAAATATTGACACTGTCCTAGGGATCCTTCTAAATATTGACACTGTCCTGGGGATCCTTCTACATATTGACAGTCCTGGGGATCCTTATAAATATTGACACTGTCCTAGGGATCCTCCTAAATATTGACACTGTCCTGGGGATCCTTCTAAATATTGACACTGTCCTGGGTATCCTTCTAAATATTGACAGTCCTGGGGATCCTTATAAATATTGACACTGTCCTGGGGATCCCTCCAATTATTGACACTGTCCTGGGGATCCTTCTAAATATTGACACTGTCCTAGGGATCCTTCTAAATATTGACACTGTCCTGGGGATCCTTCTACATATTGACAGTCCTGGGGATCCTTATAAATATTGACACTGTCCTAGGGATCCTCCTAAATATTGACACTGTCCTAGGGATCCTTCGAAATACTGATACAGTCCAGGGGATCCCTCTAAATATTGACACTGTCCTAGGGATCCTTCTAAATATTGACACAGTCCTAGGGATCCTTCTAAATACTGATACAGTCCAGGGGATCCCTCTAAATATTGACACTGTCCCAGGGATCCTTCTAAATATTGACACAGTCCTAGGGATCCTTCGAAATACTGATACAGTCCAGGGCATCCCTCTAGATATTGACACTGTCCTGGGGATACTTCTAAATATTGACAGTCCTGGGTATCCTTATAAATATTGACCCAATCCTGGGGATCCCTCTAAATATTGACACTGTCCTCGGGATCCTTCCAAATACTGATACAATCCAGGGGATCCCTCTAAATATTGACAGTCCAGGGGATCCTTCTAAATATTGACACAGTCCAGGCGATCCTTCTAAATATTGACAGTCCAGGGGATCCCTCTAAATATTGACAGTCCAGGGGATCACTGTAAATATTGACTGTCCTGGGGATCCTTCTACATATTGACAGTCCAGGAAATCCCTCTAAATGTTGACACTGTCTTGGGGATCCCTCTAAATATTGACAGTCCTGGGGATCCCTCTAAATATTGACAGACCAGGGGATCACTCGAAATATTGACACAGTCCAGGGGATCCTTCTAAATATTGACACAGTCCAGGGGATCCCTCTAAATATTGACACAGTCCTCGGGATCCCTCTAAATATTGACACTTTCCTGGGGATCCTTCTAAATATTGACACAGACCAGGGGATCCATCTAAATATTGACACAGTCCAGGGGATCCTTCTAAATATTGACACAGTCCTCGGGATCCCTCTAAATATTGACACTGTCCTGGGGATCCTTCTAAATATTGACACTGTCCTGGGGATCCTTCTAAATATTGACACTGTCCTAGGGATCCTTCTAAATACTGATACAGTCCAGGGCATCCCTCTAAATATTGACACTCTCCTGGGGATCCTTCTAAATATTGACAGTCCTGGGGATCCTTATAAATATTGACACTGTCCTGGGGATCCCTCCATTTATTGACACTGTCCTGGGGATCCTTCTAAATATTGACAGTCCTGGGGATCCTTATAAATATTGACACTGTCCTGGGGATCCTTCTACATATTGACAGTCCTGGGGATCCTTATAAATATTGACACTGTCCTGGGGATCCTTCTAAATATTGACACTGTCCTAGGGATCCTCCTAAATATTGACACTGTCCTGGGGATCCCTCTAAATATTGACACTGTCCTAGGGATCCTTCTAAATATTGACACAGTCCTAGGGATCCTTCTAAATACTGATACAGTCCAGGGGATCCCTCTAAATATTGACACTGTCCCAGGGATCCTTCTAAATACTGATACAGTCCAGGGCATCCCTCTAAATATTGACACTGTCCTGGGGATACTTCTAAATATTGACAGTCCTGGGTATCCTTATAAATATTGACACTGTCCTGGGGATCCCTCTAAATATTGACACTGTCCTGGGGATCCTTCTAAATACTGATACAGTCCAGGGGATCCCTCTAAATATTGACACTGTCCTGGGGATCCTTCTAAATATTGACACTCTCCCTTGTATCCTTCTAAATATTGACAGTCCTGGGGATCCTTCTAAATATTGACCCAATCCTGGGGATCCCTCTAAATATTGACACTGTCCTCGGGATCCTTCCAAATACTGATACAATCCAGGGGATCCCTCTAAATATTGAGACTGTCCTGGGGATCCTTCTAAATATTGACAGTCCTGGGGATCCTTCTAAATATTGACCCAATCCTGGGGAACCTTCTAAATATTGACACTGTCCTGGGGATCCTTCTAAATATTGACAGTCCAGGGTACCCTCTAAATATTGACACTCTCCTGGGGATCCTTCTAAATATTGACACAGACCAGGGGATCCCTCTAAATATTGACACTCTCCAGGGTATCCTCTAAATATTGACACTGTCCTGGGGATCCTTCTAAATATTGACACAGTCCAGGGGTTCCCTCTAAATATTGACACTGTCCTGGGGATCCTTCTAAATATTGACAGCCCTGGGGATCCCTCTAAATATTGACAGTTCAGGGGATCCCTCTAAATATTGACACTGTCCAGGGGATCCTTCTAAATATTGACAGTCCAGGGGATCACTCTAAATATTGACAGTCCTGGGGATCCTTCTAAATATTGACAGTCCAGGGGATCCCTCTAAATATTGACACTGTCCTGGGGATCCTTCTAAATATTGACAGTCCAGGGGATCCCTCTAAATATTGACAGTCCAGGGGATCACTGTAAATATTGACTGTCCTGGGGATCCTTCTACATATTGACAGTCCAGGAAATCCCTCTAAATGTTGACACTGTCTTGGGGATCCCTCTAAATATTGACAGTCCTGGGGATCCCTCTAAATATTGACAGACCAGGGGATCACTCTAAATATTGACACAGTCCAGGGGATCCTTCTAAATATTGACACAGTCCAGGGGATCCCTCTAAATATTGACACAGTCCTCGGGATCCCTCTAAATATTGACACTTTCCTGGGGATCCTTCTAAATATTGACACAGTCCAGGGGATCCCTCTAAATATTGACACAGTCCAGGGGATCCTTCTAAATATTGACACAGTCCTCGGGATCCCTCTAAATATTGACACTTTCCTGGGGATCCTTCTAAATATTGACACTGTCCTTGGGATCCTTCTAAATATTGACACTGTCCTAGGGATCCTTCTAAATACTGATACAGTCCAGGGCATCCCTCTAAATATTGACACAGTCCTGGGGATCCTTCTAAATATTGACAGTCCTGGGGATCCTTATAAATATTGACACTGTCCTGGGGATCCCTCCAATTATTGACACTGTCCTGGGGATCCTTCTAAATATTGACACTGTCCTAGGGATCCTTCTAAATATTGACACTGTCCTGGGGATCCTTCTACATATTGACAGTCCTGGGGATCCTTCTAAATATTGACACTGTCCTAGGGATCCTCCTAAATATTGACACTGTCCTGGGGATCCTTCTAAATATTGACACTGACCTAGGGATCCTTCTAAATACTGATACAGTCCAGGGGATCCTTCTAAATATTGACACTGTCCTAGGGATCCTTCTAAATACTGATACAGTCCAGGGGATCCCTCTAAATATTGACACTGTCCCAGGGATCCTTCTAAATACTGATACAGTCCAGGGCATCCCTCTAAATATTGACACTGACCTGGGGATACTTCTAAATATTGACAGTCCTGGGGATCCTTATAAATATTGACACTGTCCTGGGGATCCCTCTAAATATTGACACTGTCCTGGGGATCCTTCTAAATACTGATACAGTTCAGGGGATCCCTCTAAATATTGACACTGTCCTGGGGATCCTTCTAAATATTGACACTCTCCCTTGTATCCTTCTAAATATTGACAGTCCTTTGGACCCTTCTAAATATTGACCCAATCCTGGGGATCCCTCTAAATATTGACACTGTCCTCGGGATCCTTCCAAATACTGATAGAATCCAGGGGATCCCTCTAAATATTGAGACTGTCCTGGGGATCCTTCTAAATATTGACAATGTCTTCGGGATCCTTCCAAATACTGATACAATCCAGGGGATCCTTCTAAATATTGACACTCTCCTGGGTATCCTTCTAAATATTGACAGTCCTGGGGATCCTTCTAAATATTGACCCAATCCTGGGGATCCTTCTAAATATTGACACTGTCCTGGGGATCCTGCTAAATATTGACACAGTCCAGGGGATCCCTCTAAATATTGACACTGTCCAGGGTACCCTCTAAATATTGACCCTGTCCTGGGGATCCCTCTAAATATTGACACAGTCCAGGGGATCCCTCTAAATATTGCCACTGTCCTTGGGATCCTTCTAAATATTGACACAGTCCAGGGTACCCTCTAAATATTGACACTGTCCTGGGGATCCTTCTAAATATTGACACAGTCCAGGGGATCCTTCTAAATATTGACAGTCCAGGGGATCCTTCAAAATATTGACACTGTCCTTGGGATCCTTCTAAATATTGACAGCCCTGGGGATCCCTCTAAATATTGACAGTCCTGGGGATCCCTCTAAATATTGACAGTCCAGGGGATCCTTCTAAATATTGACAGTCCAGGGGATCCTTCTAAATACTGATGCAGTCCAGGGGATCCCTTGAAATATTGACACAGTCCTAGGGATCCTTCTAAATACTGATACAGTCCAGGGCATCCCTCTAAATATTGACACTGTCCTGGGGATATTTCTAAATATTGACAGTCCTGGGGATCCTTATAAATATTGACACTGTCCTGGGGATCCCTCTAAATATTGACACTGTCCTGGGGATCCTTCTAAATACTGATACAGTCCAGGGGATCCCTCTAAATATTGACACTGTCCTGGGGATCCTTCTAAATATTGACACTCTCCCTTGTATCCTTCTAAAAATGACAGTCCTGGGGATCCTTCTAAATATTGACCCAATCCTGGGGATCCCTCTAAATATTGACACTGTCCTCGGGATCCTTCCAAATACTGATACAATCCAGGGGATCCCTCTAAATATTGAGACTGTCCAGGGGATCCTTCTAAATATTGACACTGTCCTCGGGATCCTTCCAAATACAGATACAATCCTGGGGATCCTTCTAAATATTGACACTGTCCTAGGGATCCTTCTAAATACTGATACAATCCAGGGGATCCCTCTAAATATTGACACCGTCCTAGGGATTCTTCCAAATACTGATACAATCCAGGGGATCCTTCTAAATATTGACACTGTCCTGGGTATCCTTCTAAATATTGACAGTCCTGGGGATCCTTCGAAATATTGACCCAATCCTGGGGATCCTTCAAAATATTGACACTGTCCTGGGGATCCTTCTAAATATTGACACAGTCCAGGGGATCCCTCTAAATATTGACACTGTCCAGGGTCCCCTCTAAATATTGACACTGTCCTGGGGATCCTTCTAAATATTGACACAGTCCAGGGTACCCTCTAAATATTGACACTGTCCTGGGGATCCTTCTAAATATTGACACAGTCCAAGGGATCCTTCTAAATATTGACAGTCCAGGGGATCCTTCTAAATATTGACACTGTCCTTGGCATCCTTCTAAATATTGACAGCCCTGGGGATCCCTCTAAATATTGATAGTCCTGGGGATCCCTCTAAATATTGACAGTCCTGGGGATCCTTCTAAATATTGACAGTCCAGGGGATCCTTCTAAATATTGACAGTCCTGGGGATCCTTCTAAATATTGACACTGTCCTGGGGATCCTTCTAAATATTGACAGTCCTGGGGATCCCTCTAAATATTGACACTGTCCTGGGGATCCTTCTAAATATTGACGATCCAGGGGATTCCTCTAAATATTGACAGTCCAGAGGATCTCTCTAAATATTGACAGAGTCCTGGGGATCCCTCTAAATATTGACAGTCCAGGGGATCCTTCTAAATATTGACAGTCCTGGGGATCCTTCTAAATATTGACACAATCCAGGAGATCCTTCTAAATATTGACAGTCCGGTGGATCCCTCTAAATATTGACACAGTCCAGGGGATCCTTCTAAATATTGACAGTCCAGGGGATCCCTCTAAATATTGACAGTCCAGGGGATCCTTCTAAATATTGACAGTCCAGGGGATCCCTCTAAATATTGACAGTCCAGGAAATCCCTCTAAATGTTGACACTGCCCTGGGGATCCCTCTAAATATTGACAGTCCTGGGGATCCTTCTAAATATTGACAGTCCAGGGGATCCCTCTAAATATTGACAGTCCAGGGGATCCCTCTAAATATTGACACTGTCCTGGGGATCTTTCTAAATATTGACACTGTCCTAGGGATCCTCCTAAATATTGACACTGTCCTGGGGATCCTTCTAAATATTGACACTGACCTAGGGATCCTTCTAAATACTGATACAGTCCAGGGGATCCTTCTAAATATTGACACTGTCCTAGGGATCCTTCTAAATACTGATACAGTCCAGGGGATCCCTCTAAATATTGACACTGTCCCAGGGATCCTTCTAAATACTGATACAGTCCAGGGCATCCCTCTAAATATTGACACTGACCTGGGGATACTTCTAAATATTGACAGTCCTGGGGATCCTTATAAATATTGACACTGTCCTGGGGATCCCTCTAAATATTGACACTGTCCTGGGGATCCTTCTAAATACTGATACAGTTCAGGGGATCCCTCTAAATATTGACACTGTCCTGGGGATCCTTCTAAATATTGACACTCTCCCTTGTATCCTTCTAAATATTGACAGTCCTTTGGACCCTTCTAAATATTGACCCAATCCTGGGGATCCCTCTAAATATTGACACTGTCCTCGGGATCCTTCCAAATACTGATAGAATCCAGGGGATCCCTCTAAATATTGAGACTGTCCTGGGGATCCTTCTAAATATTGACAATGTCTTCGGGATCCTTCCAAATACTGATACAATCCTCGGGATCCTTCTAAATATTGACACTCTCCTGGGTATCCTTCTAAATATTGACAGTCCTGGGGATCCTTCTAAATATTGACCCAATCCTGGGGATCCTTCTAAATATTGACACTGTCCTGGGGATCCTGCTAAATATTGACACAGTCCAGGGGATCCCTCTAAATATTGACACTGTCCAGGGTACCCTCTAAATATTGACCCTGTCCTGGGGATCCCTCTAAATATTGACACAGTCCAGGGGATCCCTCTAAATATTGCCACTGTCCTTGGGATCCTTCTAAATATTGACACAGTCCAGGGTACCCTCTAAATATTGACACTGTCCTGGGGATCCTTCTAAATATTGACACAGTCCAGGGGATCCTTCTAAATATTGACAGTCCAGGGGATCCTTCAAAATATTGACACTGTCCTTGGGATCCTTCTAAATATTGACAGCCCTGGGGATCCCTCTAAATATTGACAGTCCTGGGGATCCCTCTAAATATTGACAGTCCAGGGGATCCTTCTAAATATTGACAGTCCAGGGGATCCTTCTAAATACTGATGCAGTCCAGGGGATCCCTCGAAATATTGACACAGTCCTAGGGATCCTTCTAAATACTGATACAGTCCAGGGCATCCCTCTAAATATTGACACTGTCCGGGGATATTTCTAAATATTGACAGTCCTGGGGATCCTTATAAATATTGACACTGTCCTGGGGATCCCTCTAAATATTGACACTGTCCTGGGGATCCTTCTAAATACTGATACAGTCCAGGGGATCCCTCTAAATATTGACACTGTCCTGGGGATCCTTCTAAATATTGACACTCTCCCTTGTATCCTTCTAAAAATGACAGTCCTGGGGATCCTTCTAAATATTGACCCAATCCTGGGGATCCCTCTAAATATTGACACTGTCCTCGGGATCCTTCCAAATACTGATACAATCCAGGGGATCCCTCTAAATATTGAGACTGTCCAGGGGATCCTTCTAAATATTGACACTGTCCTCGGGATCCTTCCAAATACAGATACAATCCTGGGGATCCTTCTAAATATTGACACTGTCCTAGGGATCCTTCTAAATACTGATACAATCCAGGGGATCCCTCTAAATATTGACAGCGTCCTAGGGATTCTTCCAAATACTGATACAATCCAGGGGATCCTTCTAAATATTGACACAGTCCAAGGGATCCTTCTAAATATTGACAGTCCAGGGGATCCTTCTAAATATTGACACTGTCCTTGGCATCCTTCTAAATATTGACAGCCCTGGGGATCCCTCTAAATATTGATAGTCCTGGGGATCCCTCTAAATATTGACAGTCCTGGGGATCCTTCTAAATATTGACAGTCCAGGGGATCCTTCTAAATATTGACAGTCCTGGGGATCCTTCTAAATATTGACACTGTCCAGGGGATCCTTCTAAATATTGACAGTCCTGGGGATCCCTCTAAATATTGACACTGTCCTGGGGATCCTTCTAAATATTGACGGTCCAGGGGATTCCTCTAAATATTGACAGTCCAGAGGATCCTTCTAAATATTGACACAATCCAGGAGATCCTTCTAAATATTGACAGTCCGGTGGATCCCTCTAAATATTGACAGTCCAGGGGATCCCTCTAAATATTGACAGTCCAGGAAATCCCTCTAAATGTTGACACTGCCCTGGGGATCCCTCTAAATATTGACAGTCCTGGGGATCCTTCTAAATATTGACAGTCCAGGGGATCCCTCTAAATATTGACAGTCCAGGGGATCTCTCTAAATATTGACAGTCCTGGGGATCCCTCTAAGTATTGACAGTCCACGGGGTCCTTCTAAATATTGACAGTCCTAGGGATCCTTCTAAATATTGACACAGTCCTGGGGATCCCTCTAAATATTGACAGTCCAGGAAATCCCTCTGAATGTTGACACTGTCCTGGGGATCCCTCTAAATATTGACAGTCCAGGGGATCCCTCTAAATATTGACAGTCCTGGGGATCCCTCTAAATATTGACAGTCCACGGGGTCCTTCTAAATATTGACAGTCCTAGGGATCCTTCTAAATATTGACACAGTCCAGGGGATCCCTCTAAATATTGACAGTCCAGGGGATCCTTCTAAATATTGACACAGTCCAGGGGATCCCTCTAAATATTGACAGTCCAGGGGATCCTTCTAAATATTGACACTGCCCTGGGGGTCCTTCTAAATATTGACAATCCAGGGGATCCTTCTAAATATTGACACAGTCCAGGGGATCCCTCTAAATATTGACACTGTCCTGGGGATCCTTCTAAATATTGACATTCCAGGGGATCCCTCTAAATATTGACTCTGTCCTGGGGATCCTTCTAAATATTGACACTGTCCTAGGGATCCTTCCAAATACTGATACAGTCCAGGGGATCCCTCTAAATATTGACACTGTCCTGGGGATCCTTCTAAATATTGACACAGTCCTGGGGATCCTTCTAAATATTGACAGTCCAGGGGATCCTTCCAAATATTGACACTGTCCTAGGGATCCTTCCAAATACTGATACAGTCCAGGGGATCCCTCTAAATATTGACACTGTCCTGGGGATCATTATAAATATTGACACTGTCCTGGGGATCCTCCTAAATATTGACACTGTCCTGGGGATCCTTCTAAATATTGACACTGTCCTGGGGATCATTATAAATATTGACACTGTCCTGGGGATCCTCCTAAATATTGACACTGTCCTGGGGATCCTCCTAAATATTGACTGTCCTAGGGATCCTTCTAAATATTGACACTGTCCTGGGGATCCTCCTAAATATTGACACTGTCCTGGGGATCCTTCCAAATATTGACAGTCCTGGGGATCCTTATAAATATTGACACTGTCCTGGGGATCCTCCTAAATATTGACACTGTCCTGGGGATCCTTCTAAATATTGACACTGTCCTAGGGATCCTCCTAAATATTGACACTGTCCTGGGGATCATTCTAAATATTGACACTGTCCTGGGGATCCTTCTAAATATTGACACTGTCCTAGGGATCCTTCTAAATACTGATACGGTCCAGGGGATCCCTCTAAATATTGACACTGTCCTGGGGATCCTTCTAAATATTGACACTGTTCTGGGTATCCTTCTGAATATTGACAGTCCTGGGGATCCTTCTAAATATTGACCCAATCCTGGGGATCCTTCTAAATATTGACACTGTCCTGTGGATCCTTCTAAATATTGACACTCTCCTAGGGATCCTTCCAAATACTGATACAATCCAGGGGATCCCTCTAAATATTGACACTGTCTTGGGGATCCTTATACATATTGACACAGTCCTGGGGATCCTTTTAAATATTGAGACAATCCTGGGGATCCTTCTAAATATTGACACTGTCCTGGGGCTCCTTCTAAATATTGACACTGTCCTAGGGATCCTTCCAAATACTGATACAATCCAGGGGATCCCTCTGAATATTGACACTGTCCTGCGTATCCTTCTAAATATTGACAGTCCTGGGGATCCTTCTAAATATTGACACAGACCAGGGGATCCCTCTAAATATTGACACTGTCCAGGGTACCCACTAAATATTGCCACTGTCCTGGGGATCCTTCTAAATATTGACACAGTCCAGGGGATCCCTCTAAATATTGACACTGTCCTGGGGATACTTCTAAATATTGACAGCCCTGGGGATCCCTCTAAATATTGACAGTCCAGGGGATCACTGTAACTATTGACAGTCCTGGGGATCCTTCTAAATATTGACACAGTCCAGCGGATCCTTCTAAATATTGACAGTCCAGGGGATCCCTCTAAATATTGACAGTCCAGGCGATCACTGTAAATATTGACAGTCCTGGGGATCCTTCTAAATATTGACACAGTCCAGCGGATCCTTCTAAATATTGACAGTCCAGGGGATCCCGCGAAATATTGACACTGTCCAGGGGATCCTTCTAAATATTGACAGTCCAGAGGACCCCTCTAAATATTGACACTGTCCTGGGGATCCTTCTAAATATTGACAGTCCAGGGGATCCCTCTAAATATTGACAGTCCTAGGGATCCTTCTAAATATTGACAGTCCAGGGGATCCCTCTAAATATTGACACAGTCCTGGGGATCCTTCTAAATATTGACACAGTCCAGCGGATACTTCTAAATATTGACAGTCCAGGGGATCCCTCTAAATATTGACAGTCCAGGGGATCACTGTAAATATTGACAGTCCTGGGGATCCTTCTAAATATTGACACAGTCAAGCGGATCCTTCTAAATATTGACAGTCCAGGGGATCCCTCTAAATATTGACTGTCCTGGGGATCCCTCTAAATATTGACAGTCCAGGGGATCCTTCTAAATATTGACACAGTCCAGCGGATCCTTCTAAATATTGACTGTCCTGGGGATACCTCTAAATATTGACAGTCCAGGGGATCCTTCTAAATATTGACAGTCCTGGGGATCCCTCTAAATATTGACAGTCCTGGGGATCCTTCTAAATATTGACACAGTCCAGCGGATCCTTCTAAATATTGACTGTCCTGGGGATCCTTCTAAATATTGACACAGCCCAGGGGATCCCTCTAAATATTGACAGTCCAGGGGATCCCTCTAAATATTGACATTCCAGGGGATCACTCTAAATATTGACAGTCCTGGGGATCCTTCTAAATATTGACACTGTCCTGGGGATCTCTCTAAATATTGACAGTCCTGGGGATCCCTCTAAATATTGACAGTCCAGGGGATCACTCTAAATATTGACAGTCCTGGGGATCCTTCTAAATATTGACACAGTCCAGGGGATCCTTCTAAATATTGACACAGTCCTCGGGATCCCTCTAAATATTGACACTTTCCTGGGGATCCTTCTAAATATTGACACAGTTGAGGGGATCCCTCTAAATATTGACACAGTCCAGGGGATCCTTCTAAATATTGACACAGTCCTCGGGATCCCTCTAAATATTGACACTTTCCTGGGGATCCTTCTAAATATTGACACTGTCCTAGGGATCCTTCTAAATATTGACACTGTCCTAGGGATCCTTCTAAATACTGATACAGTCCAGGGGATCCCTCTAAATATTGACACTGTCCTGGGGATTCTTCTAAATATTGACAGTCCTGGGGATCCTTATAAATATTGACAGTCCAGGGGACCCGTCTAAATATTGACACTGTCCTGGGGATCCTTCTAAATATTGACGGTCCAGGGGATCCCTCTAAATATTGACAGAGTCCTGGGGATCCCTCTAAATATTGACACTCTCCTGGGGACCCTTCTACATATTGACACAATCCAGGGGATCCTTCTAAATATTGACAGCCCTGGGGATCCTTCTAAATATTGACACAATCCAGGAGATCCTTCTAAATATTGACAGTCCAGGGGATCCTTCTAAATATTGACAGCCCTGGGGATCCTTCTAAATATTGACAGTCCTGGGGATCCTTCTAAATATTGACACAATCCAGGAGATCCTTCTTAATATTGACAGTCCAGGGGATCCTTCTAAATATTGACAGCCCTGGGGATCCTTCTAAATATTGACAGTCCAGGGGATCCATCTAAATATTGACAGTCCAGGGGACCCTTCTAAATATTGACAGTCCTGGGGATCCTTCTAAATATTGACAGTCCAGGGGATCCCTCTAAATATTGACAGTCCAGAGGATCTCTCTCAATATTGACAGAGTCCTGGGGATCCCTCTAAATATTGACAGTCCTGGGGATCCTTCTAAATATTGACACAATCCAGGAGATCCTTCTAAATATTGACAGTCCAGGGGATCCTTCTAAATATTGACAGCCCTGGGGATCCTTCTAAATATTGACACAATCCAGGAGATCCTTCTAAATATTGACAGTCCAGGGGATCCGTCTAAATATTGACAGCCCTGGGGATCCTTATAAATATTGACACTGTCCTGGGGATCCTTCTAAATATTGACAGTCCAGGGGATCACTCTAAATATTGACAGTCCTGGGGATCCTTCTAAATATTGACACAGTCCAGGGGATCCTTCTAAATATTGACAGTCCAGGGGATCCTTCTAAATATTGACAGTCCTGGGGATCCCTCTAAATATTGTGAGTCCAGGGGATCTGTAAATATTGACAGTCCAGGGGATCCCTCTAAATATTGACCATCCTGGGGATCCCTCTAAATATTGACAGTCCAGGGGATCACTGTAAATATTGACAGTCCAGGGGATCCCTCTAAATATTGACAGTCCAGGGGATCACTCTAAATATTGACAGTCCTGGGGTTCCTTCTAAATATTGACACAGTCCAGGGGATCCCTCTAAATATTGACAGTCCTGGGGATCCCTCTAAATATTGACAGTCCAGGGGATCACTCTAAATATTGACAGTCCTGGGGATCCTTCTAAATATTGACACAGTCCAGGGGATCCTTCTAAATATTGACAGTCCAGGGGATCCTTCTAAATATTGACAGTCCTGGGGATCCCTCTAAATATTGTGAGTCCAGGAGATCACTGTAAATATTGACAGTCCAGGGGATCCTCTAAATATTGACCATCCTGGGGATCCCTCTAAATATTGACAGTCCAGGGGATCCTTCTAAATATTGACACAGTCCAGGGGATCCCTCTAAATATTGACAGTCCAGGGGATCACTCTAAATATTGACAGTCCTGGGGATCCTTCTAAATATTGACACTGTCCTGGGGATCCCTCTAAATATTGACAGTGCTGGGGATCCCTCTAACTATTAACAGTCCAGGGGATCACTCGAAATATTGACAGTCCTGGGGATCCTTCTAAATATTGACACAGTCCAGGGGATCCCTCTAAATATTGACACAGTCCTCGGGATCCCTCTAAATATTGACACTTTCCTGGGGATCCTTCTAAATATTGACACAGTCCAGGGGATCCCTCTAAATATTGACACTGTCCTGGGGATTCTTCTAAATATTGACAGTCCTGGGGATCCTTCTAAATATTGAAACTCTCCAGGGGATCCCTCTAAATATTGACACTGTCCTGGGGATCCTTCTAAATATTGATGGTCCAGAGGATCCCTCTAAATATTGACAGTCCAGAGGATCTCCCTCAATATTGACAGAGTCCTGGGGATCCCTCTAAATATTGACAGTCCTGGGGATCCTTCTAAATATTGACACAATCCAGGAGATCCTTCTAAATATTGACAGTCCAGGGGATCCTTCTAAATATTGACAGCCCTGGGGATCCTTCTAAATATTGACACAATCCAGGAGATCCTTCTAAATATTGACAGCCCTGGGGATCCTTATAAATATTGACACTGTCCTGGGGATCCTTCTAAATATTGACAGTCCAGGGGATCACTCTAAATATTGACAGTCCTGGGGATCCTTCTAAATATTGACACAGTCCAGGGGATCCTTCTAAATATTGACAGTCCAGGGGATCCTTCTAAATATTGACAGTCCTGGGGATCCCTCTAAATATTGTGAGTCCAGGGGATCACTGTAAATATTGACAGTCCAGGGGATCCCTCTAAATATTGACCATCCTGGGGATCCCTCTAAATATTGACTGTCCTGGGGATCCTTCTAAATATTGACACAATCCAGGAGATCCTTCTAAATATTGACAGTCCAGGGGATCCTTCTAAATATTGACAGCCCTGGGGATCCTTCTAAATATTGACACAATCCAGGAGATCCTTCTAAATATTGACAGTCCAGGGGATCCGTCTAAATATTGACAGCCCTGGGGATCCTTATAAATATTGACACTGTCCTGGGGATCCTTCTAAATATTGACAGTCCAGGGGATCACTCTAAATATTGACAGTCCTGGGGATCCTTCTAAATATTGACACAGTCCAGGGGATCCTTCTAAATATTGACAGTCCAGGGGATCCTTCTAAATATTGACAGTCCTGGGGATCCCTCTAAATATTGTGAGTCCAGGGGATCTGTAAATATTGACAGTCCAGGGGATCCCTCTAAATATTGACCATCCTGGGGATCCCTCTAAATATTGACAGTCCAGGGGATCACTGTAAATATTGACAGTCCAGGGGATCCCTCTAAATATTGACAGTCCAGGGGATCACTCTAAATATTGACAGTCCTGGGGTTCCTTCTAAATATTGACACAGTCCAGGGGATCCCTCTAAATATTGACAGTCCTGGGGATCCCTCTAAATATTGACAGTCCAGGGGATCACTCTAAATATTGACAGTCCTGGGGATCCTTCTAAATATTGACACAGTCCAGGGGATCCTTCTAAATATTGACAGTCCAGGGGATCCTTCTAAATATTGACAGTCCTGGGGATCCCTCTAAATATTGTGAGTCCAGGAGATCACTGTAAATATTGACAGTCCAGGGGATCCTCTAAATATTGACCATCCTGGGGATCCCTCTAAATATTGACAGTCCAGGGGATCCTTCTAAATATTGACACAGTCCAGGGGATCCCTCTAAATATTGACAGTCCAGGGGATCACTCTAAATATTGACAGTCCTGGGGATCCTTCTAAATATTGACACTGTCCTGGGGATCCCTCTAAATATTGACAGTGCTGGGGATCCCTCTAACTATTAACAGTCCAGGGGATCACTCGAAATATTGACAGTCCTGGGGATCCTTCTAAATATTGACACAGTCCAGGGGATCCCTCTAAATATTGACACAGTCCTCGGGATCCCTCTAAATATTGACACTTTCCTGGGGATCCTTCTAAATATTGACACAGTCCAGGGGATCCCTCTAAATATTGACACTGTCCTGGGGATTCTTCTAAATATTGACAGTCCTGGGGATCCTTCTAAATATTGAAACTCTCCAGGGGATCCCTCTAAATATTGACACTGTCCTGGGGATCCTTCTAAATATTGATGGTCCAGAGGATCCCTCTAAATATTGACAGTCCAGAGGATCTCCCTCAATATTGACAGAGTCCTGGGGATCCCTCTAAATATTGACAGTCCTGGGGATCCTTCTAAATATTGACACAATCCAGGAGATCCTTCTAAATATTGACAGTCCAGGGGATCCTTCTAAATATTGACAGCCCTGGGGATCCTTCTAAATATTGACACAATCCAGGAGATCCTTCTAAATATTGACAGCCCTGGGGATCCTTATAAATATTGACACTGTCCTGGGGATCCTTCTAAATATTGACAGTCCAGGGGATCACTCTAAATATTGACAGTCCTGGGGATCCTTCTAAATATTGACACAGTCCAGGGGATCCTTCTAAATATTGACAGTCCAGGGGATCCTTCTAAATATTGACAGTCCTGGGGATCCCTCTAAATATTGTGAGTCCAGGGGATCACTGTAAATATTGACAGTCCAGGGGATCCCTCTAAATATTGACCATCCTGGGGATCCCTCTAAATATTGACTGTCCTGGGGATCCTTCTAAATATTGACACAGTCCAGGGGATCCCTCTAAATATTGACACAGTCCTCGGGATCCCTCTAAATATTGACACTTTCCTGGGGATCCCTCTAAATATTGACACAGTCCAGGGGATCCCTCTAAATATTGACACTGTCCTGGGGATTCTTCTAAATATTGACAGTCCTGGGGATCCTTATAAATATTGACAGTCCAGGGTATCCCTCTAAATATTGACACTGTCCTGGGGATCCTTCTAAATATTGATGGTCCAGGGGATCCCTCTAAATATTGACAGTCCAGAGGATCTCTCTCAATATTGACAGAGTCCTGGGGATCCCTCTAAATATTGACAGTCCAGGGGATCCTTCTAAATATTGACACAATCCAGGAGATCCTTCTAAATATTGACAGTCCAGGGGATCCTTCTAAATATTGACAGCCCTGGGGATCCTTATAAATATTGACACAATCCAGGAGATCCTTCTAAATATTGACAGTAAAGGGGATCCTTCTAAATATTGACAGCCCTGGGGATCCTTCTAAATATTGACACAATCCAGGAGATCCTTCTAAATATTGACAGTCCAGGGGATCCTTCTAAATATTGACAGCCCTGGGGATCCTTATAAATATTGACAGTCCAGGGGATCCCTCTAAATATTGACAGACCAGGGGATCCTTCTAAATATTGACAGTCCTGGGGATCCCTCTAAATATTGACAATCCAGGGGATCCCTCTAAATATTGACAGTCCTGGGGATCCTTCTAAATATTGACAGTCCAGGGGATCCCTCTAAATATTGACAGTCCAGGGGATCCTTCTAAATATTGACAGTCCAGGGGATCCTTCTAAATATTGACAGTCCTGGGGATCCTTCTAAATATTGAAACTCTCCAGGGGATCCCTCTAAATATTGACACTGTCCTGGGGATCCTTCTAAATATTGACGGTCCAGAGGATCTCCCTCAATATTGACAGTCCTGGGGATCACTCTAAATATTGACAGTCCTAGGGATCCTTCTAAATATTGACAGTCGACGGGGTCCTTCTAAATATTGACAGTCCTAGGGATCCTTCTAAATATTGACAGTCCAGGGGATCCCTCTAAATATTGACAGTCCTGGGGATCCCTCTAAATATTGACAGTCCAGGGGATCACTCTAAATATTGACAGTCCTGGGGATCCTTCTAAATATTGACACAGTCCAGGGGATCCTTCTAAATATTGACAGTCCAGGGGATCCTTCTAAATATTGACAGTCCTGGGGATCCCTCTAAATATTGTGAGTCCAGGGGATCACTGTAAATATTGACAGTCCAGGGGATCCCTCTAAATATTGACCATCCTGGGGATCCCTCTAAATATTGACAGTCCAGGGGATCACTGTAAATATTGACAGTCCAGGGGATCCCTCTAAATATTGACAGTCCAGGGGATCACTCTAAATATTGACAGTCCTGGGGATCCTTCTAAATATTGACACAGTCCAGGGGATCCCTCTAAATATTGACAGTCCAGGGGATCCCTCTAAATATTGACAGTCCAGGGGATCACTCTAAATATTGACAGTCCTGGGGATCCTTCTAAATATTGACACTGTCCTGGGGATCCCTCTAAATATTGACAGTCCTGGGGATCCCTCTAAATATTGACAGTCCAGGGGATCACTCGAAATATTGACAGTCCTGGGGATCCTTCTAAATATTGACACAGTCCAGGGGATCCCTCTAAATATTGACACAGTGTTCGGGATCCTTCTAAATATTGACACTTTCCTGGGGATCCTTCTAAATATTGACACAGTCCAGGGGATCCATCTAAATATTGACACTGTCCTGGGGATTCTTCTAAATATTGACAGTCCTGGGGATCCTTATAAATATTGAAACTCTCCAGGGGATCCCTCTAAATATTGACACTGTCCTGGGGATCCTTCTAAATATTGATGGTCCAGGGGATCCCTCTAAATATTGACAGTCCAGAGGATCTCTCTCAATATTGACAGAGTCCTGGGGATCCCTCTAAATATTGACAGTCCAGGGGATCCTTCTAAATATTGACACAATCCAGGAGATCCTTCTAAATATTGACAGTCCAGGGGATCCTTCTAAATATTGACAGCCCTGGGGATCCTTCTAAATATTGACACAATCCAGGAGATCCCTCTAAATATTGACAGTAAAGGGGATCCTTCTAAATATTGACAGCCCTGGGGATCCTTCTAAATATTGACACAATCCAGGAGATCCTTCTAAATATTGACAGTCCAGGGGATCCTTCTAAATATTGACAGTCCAGGGGATCCCTCTAAATATTGACAGACCAGGGGATCCTTCTAAATATTGACAGTCCTGGGGATCCCTCTAAATATTGACAGTCCAGGGGATCCCTCTAAATATTGACAGTCCTGGGGATCCTTCTAAATATTGACAGTCAGGGGATCCATCTAAATATTGACAGGCCTGGGGATCCTTCTAAATATTGACAGTCCAGGGGATCCCTCTAAATATTGACAGTCCAGGGGATCCCTCTAAATATTGACAGTCCAGGGGATCCTTCTAAATATTGACAGTCCTGGGGATCCTTCTAAATATTGAAACTCTCCAGGGGATCCCTCTAAATACTGACACTGTCCTGGGGATCCTTCTAAATATTGACGGTCCAGGGGATCCCTCTAAATATTGACAGTCCAGAGGATCTCTCTCAATATTGACAGAGTCCTGGGGATCACTCTAAATATTGACAGTCCTAGGGATCCTTCTAAATATTGACAGTCCAGGGGATCCCTCTAAATATTGACAGTCCAGGGGATCCTTCTAAATATTGACAGTCGACGGGGTCCTTCTAAATATTGACAGTCCTAGGGATCCTTCTAAATATTGACAGTCCAGGGGATCCCTCTAAATATTGACAGTCCAGGGGATCACTCTAAATATTGACAGTCCTGGGGATCCTTCTAAATATTGACACAGTCCTGGGGATCCTTCTAAATATTGACAGTCCAGGGGATCCTTCTAAATATTGACAGTCCTGGGGATCCCTCTAAATATTGTGAGTCCAGGGGATCACTGTAAATATTGACAGTCCAGGGGATACCTCTAAATATTGACCATCCTGGGGATCCCTCTAAATATTGACAGTCCAGGGGATCACTGTAAATATTGACAGTCCAGGGGATCCCTCTAAATATTGACAGTCCAGGGGATCACTCTAAATATTGACAGTCCTGGGGATCCTTCTAAATATTGACACAGTCCAGGGGATCCCTCTAAATATTGACAGTCCAGGGGATCACTCTAAATATTGACAGTCCTGGGGATCCTTCTAAATATTGACACTGTCCTGGGGATCCTTCTAAATATTGACGGTCCAGAGGATCCCTCTAAATATTGACAGTCCAGAGGATCTCTCTCAATATTGACAGAGTCCTGGGGATCCCTCTAAATATTGACAGTCCTGGGGATCCTTCTAAATATTGACACAATCCAGGAGATCCTTCTAAATATTGACAGTCCAGGGGATCCTTCTAAATATTGACAGCCCTGGGGATCCTTCTAAATATTGACACAATCCAGGAGATCCTTCTAAATATTGACAGTCCAGGGGATCCTTCTAAATATTGACAGCCCTGGGGATCCTTATAAATATTGAAACTGTCCTGGGGATCCTTCTAAATATTGACAGTCCAGGGGATCACTCTAAATATTGACAGTCCTGGGGATCCTTCTAAATATTGACACAGTCCAGGGGATCCTTCTAAATATTGACAGTCCTGGGGATCCCTCTAAATATTGTGAGTCCAGGGGATCACTGTAAATATTGACAGTCCAGGGGATCCCTCTAAATATTGACCATCCTGGGGATCCCTCTAAATATTGACAGTCCAGGGGATCCTTCTAAATATTGACAGTCCAGGGGATCCCTCTAAATATTGACAGTCCAGGGGATCACTTTAAATATTGACAGTTATGGGGATCCTTCTAAATATTGACACAGTCCAGGGGATCCCTCTAAATATTGACAGTCCAGGGGATCCCTCTAAATATTGACAGTCCAGGGGATCACTCTAAATATTGACAGTCCTGGGGATCCTTCTAAATATTGACACTGTCCTGGGGATCCCTCTAAATATTGACAGTCCTGGGGATCCCTCTAAATATTGACAGTCCAGGGGATCCCTCTAAATATTGACAGTCCAGGGGATCCTTCTAAACATTGACAGTCCTGGGGATCCTTCTACATATTGACAGTCCAGGAAATCCCTCTAAATGTTGACACTGTCCTGGGGATCCCTCTAAATATTGACAGTCCAGGGGATCACTCTAAATATTGACAGTCCTGGGGATCCTTCTAAATATTGACACAGTCCAGGGGATCCCTCTAAATATTGACACAGTCCTCGGGATCCCTCTAAATATTGACACTTTCCTGGGGATCCCTCTAAATATTGACACAGTCCAGGGGATCCTTCTAAATATTGACACAGTCCTCAGGATCCCTCTAAATATTGACACTTTCCTGAGGATCCTTCTAAATATTGACACTGTCCTGGGGATCCTTCTAAATAATGACAGTCCTGGGGATCCTTATAAATATTGACAGTCCAGGGGATCCCTCTAAATATTGACACTGTCCTGGGGATCCTTCTAAATATTGACGGTCCAGGGGATCCCTCTAAATATTGACAGTCCAGAGGATCTCTCTAAATATTGACAGAGTCCTGGGGATCCCTCTAAATATTGACAGTCCTGGGGATCCTTCTAAATATTGACAGTCCTGGGGATCCTTCTAAATATTGACACAATCCAGGAGATCCTTCTAAATATTGACAGTCCAGGGGATCCCTCTAAATATTGACACAGTCCAGGGGATCCTTCTAAATATTGACAGTCCAGGGGATCCTTCTAAATATTGACAGCCCTGGGGATCCTTCTAAATATTGACAGTCCAGGGGATCCTTCTAAATATTGACAGTCCAGGGGATCCCTCTAAATATTGACAGTCCAAGAAATCCCTCTAAATGTTGACACTGTCCTGGGGATCCCTCTAAATATTGACAGTCCTGGGGATCCTTCTAAATATTGACAGTCCAGGGGATCCCTCGAAATATTGACAGTCCTGGGAATCTCTCTAAATATTGACAGTCCTGGGGATCCCTCTAAATATTGACAGTCCACGGGGTCCTTCTAAATATTGACACAGTCCTGGGGATCCTTCTAAATATTGACAGTCCAGGGGATCCCTCTACATATTGACAGTCCAGGGGATCCTTCTAAATATTGACACAGTCCTGGGGATCCCTCTAAATATTGACAGTCCAGGAAATCCTTCTAAATGTTGACACTGTCCTGGGGATCCTTCTAAATATTGACACAGTCCAGGGGATCCCTCTAAATATTGACACAGTCTAGGGGATCCTTCTAAATATTGACCCAGTCTAGGGGATCCCTCTGAATATTGACACTGTCCTGGGGATCCTTCTAAATATTGACATTCCAGGGGATCCTTCTAAATATTGACACAGTCCAGGGGATCCCTCTAAATATTGACACTGTCCTGGGGATCCTTCTAAATATTGACATTCCAGGGGATCCCTCTAAATATTGACACTGTCCTGGGGATCCTTCTATATACTGATACAGTCCAGGGGATTCCTCTAAATATTGACACTGTCCTGGGGATCCTTCTAAATATTGACAGTCCAGGGGATCCTTATAAATATTGACACTGTCCTGGGGATCCCTCTAAATATTGACACTGTCCTGTGGATCCTTCTAAATATTGACACTGTACTATGGATCCTTCTAAATATTGACACTGTCCTGGGGATCCTTCTAAATATTGACACTGTCCTGGGGATCCTCCTAAATATTGACACTGTCCTAGGGATCCTCCTAAATATTGACACTGTCCTGGGGATCCCTCTAAATATTGACACTGTCCTGGGGATCCTTCTAAATATTGACAGTGTCCTGGGGATCCTTCTAAATATTGACACTGTCCTGGGGATCCTTCTAAATATTGACACTGTCCTAGGGATCCTTCTAAATACTGATACAGTCCAGGGGATCCCTCTAAATATTGACACTGTCCTGGGGATACTTCTAAATATTGACAGTCCTGGGGATCCTTCTAAATATTGACACTGTCCTGGGGATCCTTCTAAATATTGACACTGTCCTGGGGATCCTTCTAAATACTGATACAGTCCAGGGGATCCCTCTAAATATTGACACTGTCCTGGGGATCCTTCTAAATATTGACACTGTCCTGGGGATCCCTCTAAATATTGACAGTCCAGGGGATCACTCTAAATGTTGACACTGTCCTGGGGATCCCTCAAAATATTGACAGTCCTGGGGATCCCTCTAAATATTGACAGTCCTGGGGATCCTTCTAAATATTGACACGTCCAGGGGATCCCTCTAAATATTGACACAGTCCTCGGGATCCCTCTAAATATTGACACTTTCCTGGGCATCCTTCTAAATATTGACACAGTCCAGGGGATCCCTCTAAATATTGACACAGTCCCGGGGATCCTTCTAAATATTGACACAGTCCTCGGGATCCCTCTAAATATTGACACTTTCCTGGGCATCTTTCTAAATATTGACACAGTCCAGGGGATCCCTCTAAATATTGACATTGTCCTGGGGATCCTTCTAAATATTGACACTGTCCTAGGGATCCTTCTAAATATTGACAGTCCAGGGGATCCTTCTAAATATTGACACTGTCCTAGGGATCCTTCTAAATATTGACATTCCAGGGGATCCTTCTAAATATTGACACTTTCCTGGGGATCCTAAATATTGACGGTCCAGAGGATCTCTCTAAATATTGACAGAGTCCTGGGGATCCTTCTAAATATTGACACTGTCCTGGGGATCCTTCTAAATATTGACACTGTCCTAGGGATCCTCCTAAATATTGAAACTGTCCTGGGGATCCCTCTATATATTGACACTGTCCTGGGGATCCTTCTAAATATTGACAGTGTCCTGGGGATCCTTCTAAATATTGACACTGTCCTGGGGATCCTTCTAAATATTGACACTGTCCTAGGGATCCTTCAAAATTCTGATACAGTCCAGGGGATCCCTCTAAATATTGACACTGTCCTGGGGATACTTCTAAATATTGACAGTCCTGGGGATCCTTCTAAATATTGACACTGTCCTGGGGATCCCTCTAAATATTGACAGTCCTGGGGATCCTTCTAAATATTGACAGTCCTGGGGATCCTTCTAAATATTGACACAATCCAGGAGATCCTTCTAAATATTGACAGTCCAGGGGATCCCTCTAAATATTGACACAGTCCAGGGGATCCTTCTAAATATTGACAGTCCAGGGGATCCTTCTAAATATTGACAGCCCTGGGGATCCTTCTAAATATTGACAGTCCAGGGGATCCTTCTAAATATTGACAGTCCAGGGGATCCCTCTAAATATTGACAGTCCAAGAAATCCCTCTAAATGTTGACACTGTCCTGGGGATCCCTCTAAATATTGACAGTCCTGGGGATCCTTCTAAATATTGACAGTCCAGGGGATCCCTCGAAATATTGACAGTCCTGGGAATCTCTCTAAATATTGACAGTCCTGGGGATCCCTCTAAATATTGACAGTCCACGGGGTCCTTCTAAATATTGACACAGTCCTGGGGATCCTTCTAAATATTGACAGTCCAGGGGATCCCTCTACATATTGACAGTCCAGGGGATCCTTCTAAATATTGACACAGTCCTGGGGATCCCTCTAAATATTGACAGTCCAGGAAATCCTTCTAAATGTTGACACTGTCCTGGGGATCCTTCTAAATATTGACACAGTCCAGGGGATCCCTCTAAATATTGACACAGTCTAGGGGATCCTTCTAAATATTGACCCAGTCTAGGGGATCCCTCTGAATATTGACACTGTCCTGGGGATCCTTCTAAATATTGACATTCCAGGGGATCCTTCTAAATATTGACACAGTCCAGGGGATCCCTCTAAATATTGACACTGTCCTGGGGATCCTTCTAAATATTGACATTCCAGGGGATCCCTCTAAATATTGACACTGTCCTGGGGATCCTTCTATATACTGATACAGTCCAGGGGATTCCTCTAAATATTGACACTGTCCTGGGGATCCTTCTAAATATTGACAGTCCAGGGGATCCTTATAAATATTGACACTGTCCTGGGGATCCCTCTAAATATTGACACTGTCCTGTGGATCCTTCTAAATATTGACACTGTACTATGGATCCTTCTAAATATTGACACTGTCCTGGGGATCCTTCTAAATATTGACACTGTCCTGGGGATCCTCCTAAATATTGACACTGTCCTAGGGATCCTCCTAAATATTGACACTGTCCTGGGGATCCCTCTAAATATTGACACTGTCCTGGGGATCCTTCTAAATATTGACAGTGTCCTGGGGATCCTTCTAAATATTGACACTGTCCTGGGGATCCTTCTAAATATTGACACTGTCCTAGGGATCCTTCTAAATACTGATACAGTCCAGGGGATCCCTCTAAATATTGACACTGTCCTGGGGATACTTCTAAATATTGACAGTCCTGGGGATCCTTCTAAATATTGACACTGTCCTGGGGATCCTTCTAAATATTGACACTGTCCTGGGGATCCTTCTAAATACTGATACAGTCCAGGGGATCCCTCTAAATATTGACACTGTCCTGGGGATCCTTCTAAATATTGACACTGTCCTGGGGATCCCTCTAAATATTGACAGTCCAGGGGATCACTCTAAATGTTGACACTGTCCTGGGGATCCCTCAAAATATTGACAGTCCTGGGGATCCCTCTAAATATTGACAGTCCTGGGGATCCTTCTAAATATTGACACGTCCAGGGGATCCCTCTAAATATTGACACAGTCCTCGGGATCCCTCTAAATATTGACACTTTCCTGGGCATCCTTCTAAATATTGACACAGTCCAGGGGATCCCTCTAAATATTGACACAGTCCCGGGGATCCTTCTAAATATTGACACAGTCCTCGGGATCCCTCTAAATATTGACACTTTCCTGGGCATCTTTCTAAATATTGACACAGTCCAGGGGATCCCTCTAAATATTGACATTGTCCTGGGGATCCTTCTAAATATTGACACTGTCCTAGGGATCCTTCTAAATATTGACAGTCCAGGGGATCCTTCTAAATATTGACACTGTCCTAGGGATCCTTCTAAATATTGACATTCCAGGGGATCCTTCTAAATATTGACACTTTCCTGGGGATCCTAAATATTGACGGTCCAGAGGATCTCTCTAAATATTGACAGAGTCCTGGGGATCCTTCTAAATATTGACACTGTCCTGGGGATCCTTCTAAATATTGACACTGTCCTAGGGATCCTCCTAAATATTGAAACTGTCCTGGGGATCCCTCTATATATTGACACTGTCCTGGGGATCCTTCTAAATATTGACAGTGTCCTGGGGATCCTTCTAAATATTGACACTGTCCTGGGGATCCTTCTAAATATTGACACTGTCCTAGGGATCCTTCAAAATTCTGATACAGTCCAGGGGATCCCTCTAAATATTGACACTGTCCTGGGGATACTTCTAAATATTGACAGTCCTGGGGATCCTTCTAAATATTGACACTGTCCTGGGGATCCCTCTAAATATTGACAGTCCTGGGGATCCTTCTAAATATTGACACAATCCAGGAGATCCTTCTAAGTATTGACAGGCCAGGGGATCCTTCTAAATATTGACAGCCCTGGGGATCCTTCTAAATATTGACACAATCCAGGAGATCCTTCTAAATATTGACAGTCCAGGGGATCCTTCTAAATATTGACAGCCCTGGGGATCCTTCTAAATATTGACAGTCCCGGGGATACTTCTAAATATTGACACAATCCAGGAGATCCTTCTAAATATTGACAGTCCAGGGGATCCTTCTAAATGTTGACAGCCCTGGGGATCCTTCTAAATATTGACAGTCATGGGGATCCCTCGAAATATTGACAGTCCAGGGGATCCTTCTAAACATTGACAGTCCAGGGGATCCCTCTAAATATTGACAGTCCTGGGGATCCTTCAAAATATTGACAGTCCAAGGGATCCCTCTAAATATTGACAGTCCTGGGGATCCTTCTAAATATTGACAGTCCAGGGGATCCCTATAAATATTGACAGTCCAGGGGATCCTTCTAAATATTGACAGTCCTGGGGATCCGTCTAAATATTGACAGTCCAGGGGATCCCTCTAAATATTGACAGTCCAGGGGATCCTTCTTAATATTGACACAGTCCTGGGGATCCCTCTAAATATTGACAGTCCAGGGGATCCCTATAAATATTGACAGTCCTGGGGATCCTTCTAAATATTGACAGTCCAGGGAATCCCTCTAAATATTGACAGTCCAGGGGATCCTTCTTAATATTGACACAGTCCTGGGGATCCCTCTAAATATTGACAGTCCAGGAAATCCCTCTAAATGTTGACACTGTCCTGGGGATCCCTCTAAATATTGACACAGTCCAGGGGATCCCTCTAAATATTGACACTGTCCTGGGGATCCTTCTAAATATTGACATTCCAGGGGATCCTTCTAAATATAGACACAGTCCAGGGGACCCCTCTAAATATTGACACTGTCCAGGGGATCCTTCTAAATATTGACAGTCCAGGGGATCCCTCTAAATATTGACAGTCCTTGGGATCCCTCTAAATATTGACAGTCCAGGGGATCACTGTAAATATTGACACTGTCCTGCGGATCCTTCTAAATATTGACAGTCAAGGGGATCCTTATAAATATTGACACTGTCCTGGGGATCCCTCTAAATATTGACACTGTCCGGGGGATCCTTCTAAATATTGACACTGTCCTGGGGATCCTTCTAAATATTGACAGTCCTGGGGATCCTTCTAAATATTGACACTGTCCTGGGGATCCTTCTAAATATTGACACTGTCCTAGGGATCCTCCTAAATATTGACACTTTCCTGGGGATCCTCCTAAATATTGACACTGTCCTAAGGATCCTCCTAAATATTGATACTGTCCTGGGGATCCCTCTAAATATTGACAGTCCTGGGGATCCCTCTAAATATTGACAGTCCAGGGGTTCACTCTAAATGTTGACACTGTCCTGGGGATCCCTCAAAATATTGACACTCCTGGGGATCCTTCTAAATATTGACAGTCCAGGGGATCACTCTAAATATTGACAGTCATGGGGATCCTTCTAAATATTGACACAGTCCAGGGGATCCTGATAAATATTGACACTGTCCTGGGGATCCCTCTAAATATTGACACTGTCCTAGAGATCCTTCTAAATACTGATACAGTCCAGGGGATCCCTCTAAATATTGACACTGTCCTGGGGATCCTTCTAAATATTGACAGTCCAGGGGATCACTCTAAATGTTGACACTGTCCTGGGGATCCCTCAAAATATTGACACTCCTGGGGATCCCTCTAAATATTGACAGTCCAGGGGATCACTCTAAATATTGACAGTCGTGGGGATCCTTCTAAATATTGACACAGTCCAGGGGATCCTGATAAATATTGACACTGTCCTGGGGATCCCTCTAAATATTGACACTGTCCTAGAGATCCTTCTAAATACTGATACAGTCCAGGGGATCCCTCTAAATATTGACACTGTCCTGGGGATCCTTCTAAATATTGACACTCTCCCTTGTATCCTTCTAAATATTGACACTGTCCTGGGGATCCTTCTACATATTGACACAGTCCTGGGGATCCTTCTAAATATTGACACTGTCCTCGGGATCCTTCCAAATACTAATACGATCCTGGGGATCCTTCTAAATATTGACACTGTCCTGGGGATCCTTCTAAATATTGACACTGTCCTAGGGATCCTTCCAAATACTGATACAATCCAGGGGATCCTTCTAAATATTGACACTGTCCTGGGTATCCTTCTAAATATTGACAGTCCTGGGGATCCTTCTAAATATTGACCCAATCCTGGGGATCCATCTAAATATTGACACTGTCCTGGGGATCCTTCTAAATATTGACACAGTCCAGGGGATCCCTCTAAATATTGACACTGTCCAGGGTACCCTCTAAATATTAACACTGTCCTGGGGATCCTTCTAAATATTGAGACAGTGAAGGGGATCCCTCTAAATATTGACAGTCCAGGGGATCCCTCTAAATATTGACACTGTCCAGGGGATCCTTCTACATATTGACAGTCCAGGGGATCCCACTAAATATTGACACTGTCCTGGGGATCCTTCTAAATATTGACAGCCCTGGGGATCCCTCTAAATATTGACAGTCCAGGGGATCCCTCTAAATATTGACACTGTCCTGGGGATCCTTCTAAATATTGACACGGTCCTGGGGATCTCTCTAAATATTGACAGTCCAGGGGATCCCTCTAAATATTGACAGTCCAGGGGATCCCTCTAAATATTGACACTGTCCAGGGGATCCTTCTACATATTGACAGTCCAGGGGATCCCACTAAATATTGACACTGTCCTGGGGATCCTTCTAAATATTGACAGCCCTGGGGATCCTTCTAAATATTGACAGTCCAGGGGATCCCTCTAAATATTGACACTGTCCTGGGGATCCTTCTAAATATTGACACGGTCCTGGGGATCCTTCTAAATATTGACACGGTCCTGGGGATCCCTCTAAATATTGACAGTCCTGGGGATCCTTCTAAATATTGACACTGTCCTGGGGATCCTTCTAAATATTGACACTGTCCTGGGGATCCTTCTAAATACTGATACAGTCCAGGGGATCCCTCTAAATATTGACACTGTCCTGGGGATCCTTCTAAATATTGACATTCCAGGGGATCCCTCTAAATATTGACACTGTCCTGGGGATCCTTCTAAATATTGACACTGTCCTGGGGATCCTTCTAAATATTGACACTGTCCTGGGGATCCTTCTAAATATTGACACTCTCCTGGGGATCCTTCTAAATATTGACATTCCAGGGGATCCCTCTAAATATTGACACTGTCCTGGGGATCCTTCTAAATATTGACACTGTCCTGGGGATCCTTCTAAATACTGATACAGTCCAGGGGATCCCTCTAAATATTGACACTGTCCTGCGGATCCTTCTAAATATTGACAGTCCAGGGGATCCTTATAGATATTGACACTGTCCTGGGGATCCCTCTAAATATTGACACTGTCCTAAGGATCCTCCTAAATATTGACACTGTCCTGGGGATCCCTCTAAATATTGACAGTCCTGGGGATCCCTCTAAATATTGACAGTCCAGGGGATCACTCTAAATGTTGACACTGTCCTGGGGATCCCTCAAAATATTGACACTCCTGGGGATCCCTCTAAATATTGACAGTCCAGGGGATCACTCTAAATATTGACAGTCGTGGGGATCCTTCTAAGTATTGACACAGTCCAGGGGATCCTGATAAATATTGACACTGTCCTGGGGATCCCTCTAAATATTGACACTGTCCTAGAGATCCTTCTAAATACTGATACAGTCCAGGGGATCCCTCTAAATATTGACACTGTCCTGGGGATCCTTCTAAATATTGACACTCTCCCTTGTATCCTTCTAAATATTGACACTGTCCTGGGGATCCTTCTAAATATTGACACTGTCCTCGGGATCCTTCCAAATACTGATACGATCCTGGGGATCCTTCTAAATATTGACACTGTCCTGGGGATCCTTCTAAATATTGACACTGTCCTAGGGATCCTTCCAAATACTGATACAATCCAGGGGATCCTTCTAAATATTGACACTGTCCTGGGTATCCTTCTAAATATTGACAGTCCTGGGGATCCTTCTAAATATTGACCCAATCCTGGGGATCCATCTAAATATTGACACTGTCCTGGGGATCCTTCTAAATATTGACACAGTCCAGGGGATCCCTCTAAATATTGACACTGTCCAGGGTACCCTCTAAATATTGACACTGTCCTGGGGATCCTTCTAAATATTGACACAGTCCAGGGGATCCCTCTAAATATTGACACTGTCCAGGGTACCCTCTAAATATTAACACTGTCGTGGGGATCCTTCTAAATATTGAGACAGTGAAGGGGATCCCTCTAAATATTGACGCAGTCCTTGGGATCCTTCTAAATATTGACAGTCCAGGGGATCCCTCTAAATATTGACAGTCCAGGGGATCCCTCTAAATATTGACACTGTCCAGGGGATCCTTCTACATATTGACAGTCCAGGGGATCCCACTAAATATTGACACTGTCCTGGGGATCCTTCTAAATATTGACAGCCCTGGGGATCCCTCTAAATATTGACAGTCCAGGGGATCCCTCTAAATATTGACACTGTCCTGGGGATCCTTCTAAATATTGACACGGTCCTGGGGATCCTTCTAAATATTGACACGGTCCTGGGGATCCCTCTAAATATTGACAGTCCTGGGGATCCTTCTAAATATTGACACTGTCCTGGGGATCCTTCTAAATATTGACACTGTCCTGGGGATCCTTCTAAATACTGATACAGTCCAGGGGATCCCTCTAAATATTGACACTGTCCTGGGGATCCTTCTAAATATTGACACTGTCCTAGGGATCCTTCCAAATACTGATACAATCCAGGGGATCCTTCTAAATATTGACACTGTCCTGGGTATCCTTCTAAATATTGACAGTCCTGGGGATCCTTCTAAATATTGACCCAATCCTGGGGATCCATCTAAATATTGACACTGTCCTGGGGATCCTTCTAAATATTGACACAGTCCAGGGGATCCCTCTAAATATTGACACTGTCCAGGGTACCCTCTAAATATTAACACTGTCCTGGGGATCCTTCTAAATATTGAGACAGTGAAGGGGATCCCTCTAAATATTGACAGTCCAGGGGATCCCTCTAAATATTGACACTGTCCAGGGGATCCTTCTACATATTGACAGTCCAGGGGATCCCACTAAATATTGACACTGTCCTGGGGATCCTTCTAAATATTGACAGCCCTGGGGATCCCTCTAAATATTGACAGTCCAGGGGATCCCTCTAAATATTGACACTGTCCTGGGGATCCTTCTAAATATTGACACGGTCCTGGGGATCTCTCTAAATATTGACAGTCCAGGGGATCCCTCTAAATATTGACAGTCCAGGGGATCCCTCTAAATATTGACACTGTCCAGGGGATCCTTCTACATATTGACAGTCCAGGGGATCCCACTAAATATTGACACTGTCCTGGGGATCCTTCTAAATATTGACAGCCCTGGGGATCCTTCTAAATATTGACAGTCCAGGGGATCCCTCTAAATATTGACACTGTCCTGGGGATCCTTCTAAATATTGACACGGTCCTGGGGATCCTTCTAAATATTGACACGGTCCTGGGGATCCCTCTAAATATTGACAGTCCTGGGGATCCTTCTAAATATTGACACTGTCCTGGGGATCCTTCTAAATATTGACACTGTCCTGGGGATCCTTCTAAATACTGATACAGTCCAGGGGATCCCTCTAAATATTGACACTGTCCTGGGGATCCCTCTAAATATTGACACTCTCCTGGGGATCCTTCTAAATATTGACATTCCAGGGGATCCCTCTAAATATTGACACTGTCCTGGGGATCCTTCTAAATATTGACACTGTCCTGGGGATCCTTCTAAATACTGATACAGTCCAGGGGATCCCTCTAAATATTGACACTGTCCTGCGGATCCTTCTAAATATTGACAGTCCAGGGGATCCTTATAGATATTGACACTGTCCTGGGGATCCCTCTAAATATTGACACTGTCCTAAGGATCCTCCTAAATATTGACACTGTCCTGGGGATCCCTCTAAATATTGACAGTCCTGGGGATCCCTCTAAATATTGACAGTCCAGGGGATCACTCTAAATGTTGACACTGTCCTGGGGATCCCTCAAAATATTGACACTCCTGGGGATCCCTCTAAATATTGACAGTCCAGGGGATCACTCTAAATATTGACAGTCGTGGGGATCCTTCTAAGTATTGACACAGTCCAGGGGATCCTGATAAATATTGACACTGTCCTGGGGATCCCTCTAAATATTGACACTGTCCTAGAGATCCTTCTAAATACTGATACAGTCCAGGGGATCCCTCTAAATATTGACACTGTCCTGGGGATCCTTCTAAATATTGACACTCTCCCTTGTATCCTTCTAAATATTGACACTGTCCTGGGGATCCTTCTAAATATTGACACTGTCCTCGGGATCCTTCCAAATACTGATACGATCCTGGGGATCCTTCTAAATATTGACACTGTCCTGGGGATCCTTCTAAATATTGACACTGTCCTAGGGATCCTTCCAAATACTGATACAATCCAGGGGATCCTTCTAAATATTGACACTGTCCTGGGTATCCTTCTAAATATTGACAGTCCTGGGGATCCTTCTAAATATTGACCCAATCCTGGGGATCCATCTAAATATTGACACTGTCCTGGGGATCCTTCTAAATATTGACACAGTCCAGGGGATCCCTCTAAATATTGACACTGTCCAGGGTACCCTCTAAATATTGACACTGTCCTGGGGATCCTTCTAAATATTGACACAGTCCAGGGGATCCCTCTAAATATTGACACTGTCCAGGGTACCCTCTAAATATTAACACTGTCGTGGGGATCCTTCTAAATATTGAGACAGTGAAGGGGATCCCTCTAAATATTGACGCAGTCCTTGGGATCCTTCTAAATATTGACAGTCCAGGGGATCCCTCTAAATATTGACAGTCCAGGGGATCCCTCTAAATATTGACACTGTCCAGGGGATCCTTCTACATATTGACAGTCCAGGGGATCCCACTAAATATTGACACTGTCCTGGGGATCCTTCTAAATATTGACAGCCCTGGGGATCCCTCTAAATATTGACAGTCCAGGGGATCCCTCTAAATATTGACACTGTCCTGGGGATCCTTCTAAATATTGACACGGTCCTGGGGATCCTTCTAAGTATTGACACGGTCCTGGGGATCCCTCTAAATATTGACAGTCCTGGGGATCCTTCTAAATATTGACACTGTCCTGGGGATCCTTCTAAATATTGACACTGTCCTGGGGATCCTTCTAAATACTGATACAGTCCAGGGGATCCCTCTAAATATTGACACTGTCCTGGGGATCCCTCTAAATATTGACACTGTCCTGGGGATCCTTCTAAATACTGATACAGTCCAGGGGATCCCTCTAAATATTGACACTCTCCTGGGGATCCTTCTAAATATTGACATTCCAGGGGATCCCTCTAAATATTGACACTGTCCTGGGGATCCTTCTAAATATTGACACTGTCCTGGGGATCCTTCTAAATACTGATACAGTCCAGGGGATCCCTCTAAATATTGACACTGTCCTGCGGATCCTTCTAAATATTGACAGTCCAGGGGATCCTTATAGATATTGACACTGTCCTGGGGATCCCTCTAAATATTGACACTGTCCTGGGGATCCTTCTAAATATTGACAGTCCTGGGGATCCTTCTAAATATTGACACTGTCCTGGGGATCCCTCTAAATATTGACACTGTCCTGGGGATCCTTCTAAATATTGACACTGTCCTAGGGATCCTGCTAAATATTGACACTCTCCTGGGGATCCTCCTAAATATTGACACTGTCCTAAGGATCCTCCTAAATATTGACACTGTCCTGGGGATCCCTCTAAATATTGACAGTCCTGGGGATCCCTCTAAATATTGACAGTCCAGGGGATCACTCTAAATGTTGACACTGTCCTGGGGATCCCTCAAAATATTGACAGTCCTGGGGATCCCTCTAAATATTGACAGTCCAGGGGATCACTCTAAATATTGACAGTCCTGGGGATCCTTCTAAATATTGACACAGTCCAGGGGATCCTGATAAATATTGACACTGTCCTGGGGATCCCTCTAAATATTGACACTGTCCTAGAGATCCTTCTAAATACTGATACAGTCCAGGGGATCCCTCTAAATATTGACACTGTCCTGGGGATCCTTCTAAATATTGACACTCTCCCTTGTATCCTTCTAAATATTGACAGTCCTGGGGATCCTTCTAAATATTGACCCAATCCTGGGGATTCCTCTAAATATTGACACTGTCCTGGGGATCCTTCTACATATTGACACAGTCCTGGGGATCCTTCTAAATATTGACACTGTCCTCGGGATCCTTCCAAATACTGATACGATCCTGGGGATCCTTCTAAATATTGACACTGTCCTGGGGATCCTTCTAAATATTGACACTGTCCTAGGGATCCTTCCAAATACTGATACAATCCAGGGAATCCTTCTAAATATTGACACTGTCCTGGGTATCCTTCTAAATATTGACAGTCCTGGGGATCCTTCTAAATATTGATCCAATCCTGGGGATCCATCTAAATAGTGACACTGTCCTGGGGATCCCTCTAAATATTGACACTGTGCTGGGGATCCTCCTAAATATTGACACTCTCCTGGGGATCCTCCTAAATATTGACACTGTCCTAAGGATCCTCCTAAATATTGACACTGTCCTGGGGATCCCTCTAAATATTGACAGTCCTGGGGATCCCTCTAAATATTGACACTGTCCTGGGGATCCTTACAAATATTGACACAGTAAAGGGGATCCCTCTAAATATTGACACAGTCCTTGGGATCCTTCCAAATATTGACAGTCCAGGGGATCCCTCTAAATATTGACAGTCCAGGGGATCCCTCTAAATATTGACACTGTCCAGGGGATCCTTCTACATATTGACACTGTCCAGGGGATCCCACTAAATATTGACACTGTCCTGGGGATCCTTCTAAATATTGACAGCCCTGGGGATCCCTCTAAATATTGACAGTCCAGGGGATCCCTCTAAATATTGACACTGTCCTGGGGATCCTTCTAAATATTGACACTGTCCTGGGGATCCTTCTAAATACTGATACAGTCCAGGGGATCCCTCTAAATATTGACACTGTCCTGGGGATCCCTCTAAATATTGACACTCTCCTGGGGATCCTTCTAAATATTGACATTCCAGGGGATCCCTCTAAATATTGACACTGTCCTGGGGATCCTTCTAAATATTGATACAGTCCAGGGGATCCCTCTAAATATTGACACTGTCCTGCGGATCCTTCTAAATATTGACAGTCCAGGGGATCCTTATAAATATTGACACTGTCCCGGGGATCCCTCTAAATATTGACACTGTCCTGGGGATCCTTCTAAATATTGACAGTCCAGGGGATCCTTATAAATATTGACACTGTCCCGGGGATCCCTCTAAATATTGACACTGTCCTGGGGATCCTTCTAAATATTGACACTGTCCTGGGGATCCTTCTAAATATTGACAGTCCTGGGGATCCTTCTAAATATTGACACTGTCCTGGGGATCCTCCTAAATATTGACACTCTCCTGGGGATCCCTCTAAATATTGACACTGTCCTAAGGATCCTCCTAAATATTGACACTGTCCTGGGGATCCCTCTAAATATTGACACTGTCCTGGGGATCCTTCTAAATACTGATACAGTCCAGGGGATCCCTCTAAATATTGACACTGTCCTGCGGATCCTTCTAAATATTGACAGTCCAGGGGATCCTTATAGATATTGACACTGTCCTGGGGATCCCTCTAAATATTGACACTGTCCTGGGGATCCTTCTAAATATTGACAGTCCTGGGGATCCTTCTAAATATTGACACTGTCCTGGGGATCCCTCTAAATATTGACACTGTCCTGGGGATCCTCCTAAATATTGACACTCTCCTGGGGATCCTCCTAAATATTGACACTGTCCTAAGGATCCTCCTAAATATTGACACTGTCCTGGGGATCCCTCTAAATATTGACAGTCCTGGGGATCCCTCTAAATATTGACAGTCCAGGGGATCACTCTAAATGTTGACACTGTCCTGGGGATCCCTCAAAATATTGACAGTCCTGGGGATCCCTCTAAATATTGACAGTCCAGGGGATCACTCTAAATGTTGACACTGTCCTGGGGATCCCTCAAAATATTGACAGTCCTGGGGATCCTTCTAAATATTGACACTGTCCTCGGGATCCTTCCAAATACTGATACGATCCTGGGGATCCTTCTAAATATTGCCACAGTCCAGGGGATCCTGATAAATATTGACACTGTCCTGGGGATCCCTCTAAATATTGACACTGTCCTAGAGATCCTTCTAAATACTGATACAGTCCAGGGGATCCCTCTAAATATTGACACTGTCCTGGGGATCCTTCTAAATATTGACACTCTCCCTTGTATCCTTCTAAATATTGACAGTCCTGGGGATCCTTCTAAATATTGACCCAATCCTGGGGATTCCTCTAAATATTGACACTGTCCTGGGGATCCTTCTACATATTGACACAGTCCTGGGGATCCTTCTAAATATTGACACTGTCCTCGGGATCCTTCCAAATACTGATACGATCCTGGGGATCCTTCTAAATATTGACACTGTCCTGGGGATCCTTCTAAATATTGACACTGTCCTAGGGATCCTTCCAAATACTGATACAATCCAGGGAATCCTTCTAAATATTGACACTGTCCTGGGTATCCTTCTAAATATTGACAGTCCTGGGGATCCTTCTAAATATTGATCCAATCCTGGGGATCCATCTAAATAGTGACACTGTCCTGGGGATCCCTCTAAATATTGACACTGTGCTGGGGATCCTCCTAAATATTGACACTCTCCTGGGGATCCTCCTAAATATTGACACTGTCCTAAGGATCCTCCTAAATATTGACACTGTCCTGGGGATCCCTCTAAATATTGACAGTCCTGGGGATCCCTCTAAATATTGACAGTCCAGGGGATCCTGATAAATATTGACACTGTCCTGGGGATCCTTCTAAATATTGACACTGTCCTGGGGATACCTCTAAATATTGACACTCTCCTGGGGATCCCTCTAAATATTGACACTGTCCTAAGGATCCTCCTAAATATTGACACTGTCCTGGGGATCCCTCTAAATATTGACAGTCCTGGGGATCCCTCTAAATATTGACAGTCCTGGGGATCCCTCTAAATATTGACAGTCCAGGGGATCACTCTAAATATTGACAGTCGTGGGGATCCTTCTAAATATTGACACAGTCCAGGGGATCCTGATAAATATTGACACTGTCCTGGGGATCCCTCTAAATATTGACACTGTCCTAGAGATCCTTCTAAATACTGATACAGTCCAGGGGATCCCTCTAAATATTGACACTGTCCTGGGGATCCTTCTAAATATTGACACTCTCCCTTGTATCCTTCTAAATATTGACACTGTCCTCGGGATCCTTCCAAATACTGATACGATCCTGGGGATCCTTCTAAATATTGACACTGTCCTGGGGATCCTTCTAAATATTGACACTGTCCTAGGGATCCTTCCAAATACTGATACAATCCAGGGGATCCTTCTAAATATTGACACTGTCCTGGGTATCCTTCTAAATATTGACAGTCCTGGGGATCCTTCTAAATATTGACCCAATCCTGGGGATCCATCTAAATATTGACACTGTCCTGGGGATCCTTCTAAATATTGACACAGTCCAGGGGATCCCTCTAAATATTGACACTGTCCAGGGTACCCTCTAAATATTAACACTGTCCTGGGGATCCTTCTAAATATTGAGACAGTGAAGGGGATCCCTCTAAATATTGACGCAGTCCTTGGGATCCTTCTAAATATTGACAGTCCAGGGGATCCCTCTAAATATTGACAGTCCAGGGGATCCCTCTAAATATTGACACTGTCCAGGGGATCCTTCTACATATTGACAGTCCAGGGGATCCCACTAAATATTGACACTGTCCTGGGGATCCTTCTAAATATTTTCAGCCCTGGGGATCCCTCTAAATATTGACAGTCCAGGGGATCCCTCTAAATATTGACACTGTCCTGGGGATCCTTCTAAATATTGACACTGTCCTGGGGATCCTTCTAAATATTGACATGGTCCTGGGGATCCCTCTAAATATTGACAGTCCTGGGGATCCTTCTAAATATTGACACTGTCCTGGGGATCCTTCTAAATATTGACACTGTCCTGGGGATCCTTCTAAAAACTGATACAGTCCAGGGGATCCCTCTAAATATTGACACTGTCCTGGGGATCCCTCTAAATATTGACACTCTCCTGGGGATCCTTCAAAATATTGACATTCCAGGGGATCCCTCTAAATATTGACACTGTCCTGGGGATCCTTCTAAATATTGACACTGTCCTGGGGATCCTTCTAAATACTGATACAGTCCAGGGGATCCCTCTAAATATTGACACTGTCCTGCGGATCCTTCTAAATATTGACAGTCCAGGGGATCCTTATAGATATTGACACTGTCCTGGGGATCCCTCTAAATATTGACACTGTCCTGGGGATCCTTCTAAATATTGACAGTCCTGGGGATCCTTCTAAATATTGACACTGTCCTGGGGATCCCTCTAAATATTGACACTGTCCTGGGGATCCTTCTAAATATTGACACTGTCCTAGGGATCCTCCTAAATATTGACACTCTCCTGGGGATCCTCCTAAATATTGACACTGTCCTGGGGATCCCTCTAAATATTGACAGTCCTGGGGATCCCTCTAAATATTGACAGTCCAGGGGATCACTCTAAATATTGACAGTCCTGGGGATCCTTCTAAATATTGACACAGTCCAGGGGATCCTGATAAATATTGACACTGTCCTGGGGATCCTTCTAAATATTGACACTCTCCCTTGTTTCCTTCTAAATATTGACAGTCCTGGGGATCCTTCTAAATATTGACCCAATCCTGGGGATTCCTCTAAATATTGACACTGTCCTGGGGATCCTTCTACATATTGACACAGTCCTGGGGATCCTTCTAAATATTGACACTGTCCTCGGGATCCTTCCAAATACTGATACGATCCTGGGGATCCTTCTAAATATTGACACTGTCCTGGGGATCCTTCTAAATATTGACACTGTCCTAGGGATCCTTCCAAATACTGATACAATCCAGGGGATCCTTCTAAATATTGACACTGTCCTGGGTATCCTTCTAAATATTGACAGTCCTGGGGATCCTTCTAAATATTGACCCAATCCTGGGGATCCATCTAAATAGTGACACTGTCCTGGGGATCCTTCTAAATATTGACACAGTCCAGGGGATCCCTCTAAATATTGACACTGTCCAGGGTACCCTCTAAATATTGACACTGTCCTGGGGATCCTTCTAAATATTGACACAGTAAAGGGGATCCCTCTAAATATTGACACAGTCCTTGGGATCCTTCTAAATATTGACAGTCCAGGGGATCCCTCTAAATATTGACAGTCCAGGGGATCCCTCTAAATATTGACACTGTCCAGGGGATCCTTCTACATATTGACACTGTCCAGGGGATCCCACTAAATATTGACAGTCCAGGGGATCCCTCTAAATATTGACAGTCCAGGGGATCCCTCTAAATATTGACACTGTCCAGGGGATCCTTCTACATATTGACACTGTCCAGGGGATCCCACTAAATATTGACACTGTCCTGGGGATCCTTCTAAATATTGACAGCCCTGGGGATCCCTCTAAATATTGACAGTCCAGGGGATCCCTCTAAATATTGACACTGTCCTGGGGATCCTTCTAAATATTGACACTGTCCTGGGGATCCTTCTAAATACTGATACAGTCCAGGGGATCCCTCTAAATATTGACACTGTCCTGGGGATCCCTCTAAATATTGACACTCTCCTGGGGATCCTTCTAAATATTGACATTCCAGGGGATCCCTCTAAATATTGACACTGTCCTGGGGATCCTTCTAAATATTGACACTGTCCTGGGGATCCTTCTAAATACTGATACAGTCCAGGGGATCCCTCTAAATATTGACACTGTCCTGCGGATCCTTCTAAATATTGACAGTCCAGGGGATCCTTATAAATATTGACACTGTCCTGGGGATCCCTCTAAATATTGACACTGTCCTGGGGATCCTTCTAAATATTGACACTGTCCTGGGGATCCTTCTAAATATTGACACTGTCCTGGGGATCCTTCTAAATATTGACACGGTCCTGGGGATCCCTCTAAATATTGACAGTCCTGGGGATCCTTCTAAATATTGACACTGTCCTGGGGATCCTTCTAAATATTGACACTGTCCTGGGGATCCTTCTAAATACTGATACAGTCCAGGGGATCCCTCTAAATATTGACACTGTCCTGGGGATCCCTCTAAATATTGACACTCTCCTGGGGATCCTTCTAAATATTGACACTGTCCTGGGGATCCTTCTAAATACTGATACAGTCCAGGGGATCCCTCTAAATATTGACACTGTCCTGCAGATCCTTCTAAATATTGACAGTCCAGGGGATCCTTATAGATATTGACACTGTCCTGGGGATCCCTCTAAATATTGACACTGTCCTGGGGATCCTTCTAAATATTGACAGTCCTGGGGATCCCTCTAAATATTGACACTGTCCTGGGGATCCTTCTAAATATTGACACTGTCCTAGGGATCCTCCTAAATATTGACACTCTCCTGGGGATCCTCCTAAATATTGACACTGTCCTAAGGATCCTCCTAAATATTGACACTGTCCTGGGGATCCCTCTAAATATTGACAGTCCTGGGGATCCCTCTAAATATTGACAGTCCAGGGGATCACTCTAAATGTTGACACTGTCCTGGGGATCCCTCAAAATATTGACAGTCCTGGGGATCCCTCTAAATATTGACAGTCCAGGGGATCACTCTAAATATTGACAGTCCTGGGGATCCTTCTAAATATTGACACAGTCCAGGGGATCCTGATAAATATTGACACTGTCCTGGGGATCCCTCTAAATATTGACACTGTCCTAGAGATCCTTCTAAATACTGATACAGTCCAGGGGATCCCTCTAAATATTGACACTGTCCTGGGGATCCTTCTAAATATTGACACTCTCCCTTGTATCCTTCTAAATATTGACAGTCCTGGGGATCCTTCTAAATATTGACCCAATCCTGGGGATTCCTCTAAATATTGACACTGTCCTGGGGATCCTTCTACATATTGACACAGTCCTGGGGATCCTTCTAAATATTGACACTGTCCTCGGGATCCTTCCAAATACTGATACGATCCTGGGGATCCTTCTAAATATTGACACTGTCCTGGGGATCCTTCTAAATATTGACACTGTCCTAGGGATCCTTCCAAATACTGATACAATCCAGGGGATCCTTCTAAATATTGACACTGTCCTGGGTATCCTTCTAAATATTGACAGTCCTGGGGATCCTTCTAAATATTGACCCAATCCTGGGGATCCATCTAAATAGTGACACTGTCCTGGGGATCCTTCTAAATATTGACACAGTCCAGGGGATCCCTCTAAATATTGACACTGTCCAGGGTACCCTCTAAATATTGACACTGTCCTGGGGATCCTTCTAAATATTGACAGTCCAGGGGATCCCTCTAAATATTGACAGTCCAGGGGATCCCTCTAAATATTGACACTGTCCAGGGGATCCTTCTACATATTGACACTGTCCAGGGGATCTCACTAAATATTGACACTGTCCTGGGGATCCTTCTAAATATTGACAGCCCTGGGGATCCCTCTAAATATTGACAGTCCAGGGGATCCCTCTAAATATTGACACTGTCCTGGGGATCCTTCTAAATATTGACACTGTCCTGGGGATCCTTCTAAATACTGATACAGTCCAGGGGATCCCTCTAAATATTGACACTGTCCTGGGGATCCCTCTAAATATTGACACTCTCCTGGGGATCCTTCTAAATATTGACATTCCAGGGGATCCCTCTAAATATTGACACTGTCCTGGGGATCCTTCTAAATATTGACACTGTCCTGGGGATCCTTCTAAATACTGATACAGTCCAGGGGATCCCTCTAAATATTGACACTGTCCTGCGGATCCTTCTAAATATTGACAGTCCAGGGGATCCTTATAAATATTGACACTGTCCTGGGGATCCCTCTAAATATTGACACTGTCCTGGGGATCCTTCTAAATATTGACACTCTCCTGGGGATCCTTCTAAATATTGACAGTCCTGGGGATCCTTCTAAATATTGACACTGTCCTGGGGATCCTTCTAAATATTGACACTGTCCTAGGGATCCTCCTAAATATTGACACTCTCCTGGGGATCCTCCTAAATATTGACACTGTCCTAAGGATCCTCCTAAATATTGACACTCTCCTGGGGATCCTCCTAAATATTGACACTGTCCTAAGGATCCTCCTAAATATTGACACTGTCCTGGGGATCCCTCTAAATATTGACACTGTCCTGGGGATCCTTCTAAATACTGATACAGTCCAGGGGATCCCTCTAAATATTGACACTGTCCTGCGGATCCTTCTAAATATTGACAGTCCAGGGGATCCTTATAGATATTGACACTGTCCTGGGGATCCCTCTAAATATTGACACTGTCCTGGGGATCCTTCTAAATATTGACAGTCCTGGGGATCCTTCTAAATATTGACACTGTCCTGGGGATCCTTCTAAATATTGACACTGTCCTAGGGATCCTCCTAAATATTGACACTCTCCTGGGGATCCTCCTAAATATTGACACTGTCCTAAGGATCCTCCTAAATATTGACACTGTCCTGGGGATCCCTCTAAATATTGACAGTCCTGGGGATCCCTCTAAATATTGACAGTCCAGGGGATCACTCTAAATGTTGACACTGTCCTGGGGATCCCTCAAAATATTGACAGTCCTGGGGATCCCTCTAAATATTGACAGTCCAGGGGATCACTCTAAATATTGACAGTCCTGGGGATCCTTCTAAATATTGACACAGTCCAGGGGATCCTGATAAATATTGACACTGTCCTGGGGATCCCTCTAAATATTGACACTGTCCTAGAGATCCTTCTAAATACTGATACAGTCCAGGGGATCCCTCTAAATATTGACACTGTCCTGGGGATCCTTCTAAATATTGACACTCTCCCTTGTATCCTTCTAAATATTGACCCAATCCTGGGGATTCCTCTAAATATTGACACTGTCCTGGGGATTCTTCTACATATTGACACAGTCCTGGGGATCCTTCTAAATATTGACACTGTCCTGGGGATCCTTCTAAATATTGACACTGTCCTAGGGATCCTTCCAAATACTGATACAATCCAGGGAATCCTTCTAAATATTGACACTGTCCTGGGTATCCTTCTAAATATTGACAGTCTTGGGGATCCTTCTAAATATTGACCCAATCCTGGGGATCCATCTAAATAGTGACACTATCCTGGGGATCCTTCTAAATATTGACACAGTCCAGGGGATCCCTCTACATATTGACACTGTCCAGGGTACCCTCTAAATATTGACACTGTCCTGGGGATCCTTCTAAATATTGACACAGTAAAGGGGATCCCTCTAAATATTGACACAGTCCTTGGGATCCTTCTAAATATTGACAGTCCAGGGGATCCCTCTAAATATTGACAGTCCAGGGGATCCCTCTAAATATTGACACTGTCCAGGGGATCCCACTAAATATTGACACTGTCCTGGGGATCCTTCTAAATATTGACAGCCCTGGGGATCCCTCTAAATATTGACAGTCCAGGGGATCCCTCTAAATATTGACACTGTCCTGGGGATCCTTCTAAATATTGACACTGTCCTGGGGATCCTTCTAAATACTGATACAGTCCAGGGGATCCCTCTAAATATTGACACTGTCCTGGGGATCCCTCTAAATATTGACACTCTCCTGGGGATCCTTCTAAATATTGACATTCCAGGGGATCCCTCTAAATATTGACACTGTCCTGGGGATCCTTCTAAATATTGACACTGTCCTGCGGATCCTTCTAAATATTGACAGTCCAGGGGATCCTTATAAATATTGACACTGTCCTGGGGATCCCTCTAAATATTGACACTGTCCTGGGGATCCTTCTAAATATTGACACTGTCCTGGGGATCCTTCTAAATATTGACAGTCCTGGGGATCCTTCTAAATATTGACACTGTCCTGGGGATCCTTCTAAATACTGACACTGTCCTAGGGATCCTCCTAAATATTGACACTCTCCTGGGGATCCTCCTAAATATTGACACTGTCCTAAGGATCCTCCTAAATATTGACACTGTCCTGGGGATCCCTCTAAATATTGACAGTCCTGGGGATCCCTCTAAATATTGACAGTCCAGGGGATCACTCTAAATGTTGACACTGTCCTGGGGATCCCTCAAAATATTGACACTCCTGGGGATCCCTCTAAATATTTACAGTCCAGGGGATCACTCTAAATATTGACAGTCGTGGGGATCCTTCTAAATATTGACACAGTCCAGGGGATCCTGATAAATATTGACACTGTCCTGGGGATCCCTCTAAATATTGACACTGTCCTAGAGATCCTTCTAAATACTGATACAGTCCAGGGGATCCCTCTAAATATTGACACTGTCCTGGGGATCCTTCTAAATATTGACACTCTCCCTTGTATCCTTCTAAATATTGACACTGTCCTGGGGATCCTTCTACATATTGACACAGTCCTGGGGATCCTTCTAAATATTGACACTGTCCTCGGGATCCTTCCAAATACTGATACGATCCTGGGGATCCTTCTAAATATTGACACTGTCCTGGGGATCCTTCTAAATATTGACACTGTCCTGGGGATCCTTCCAAATACTGATACAATCCAGGGGATCCTTCTAAATATTGACACTGTCCTGGGTATCCTTCTAAATATTGACAGTCCTGGGGATCCTTCTAAATATTGACCCAATCCTGGGGATCCATCTAAATATTGACACAGTCCAGGGGATCCCTCTAAATATTGACACTGTCCAGGGTACCCTCTAAATATTAACACTGTCCTGGGGATCCTTCTAAATATTGACACAGTGAAGGGGATCCCTCTAAATATTGACACAGTCCTTGGGATCCTTCTAAATATTGACAGTCCAGGGGATCCCTCTAAATATTGACAGTCCAGGGGATCACTCTAAATATTGACAGTCCTGGGGATCCTTCTAAATATTGACACAGTCCAGGGGATCCCTCTAAATATTGACACTGTCCTAGAGATCCTTCTAAATACTGATACAGTCCAGGGGATCCCTCTAAATATTGACACTGTCCTGGGGATCCTTCTAAATATTGACACTCTCCCTTGTATCCTTCTAAATATTGACAGTCCTGGGGATCCTTCTAAATATTGACCCAATCCTGGGGATTCCTCTAAATATTGACACTGTCCTGGGGATCCTTCTACATATTGACACAGTCCTGGGGATCCTTCTAAATATTGACACTGTCCTCGGGATCCTTCCAAATACTGATACGATCCTGGGGATCCTTCTAAATATTGACACTGTCCTGGGGATCCTTCTAAATATTGACACTGTCCTAGGGATCCTTCCAAATACTGATACAATCCAGGGGATCCTTCTAAATATTGACACTGTCCTGGGTATCCTTCTAAATATTGACAGTCCTGGGGATCCTTCTAAATATTGACCCAATCCTGGGGATCCATCTAAATAGTGACACTGTCCTGGGGATCCTTCTAAATACTGATACAGTCCAGGGTACCCTCTAAATATTGACACTGTCCTGGGGATCCTTCTAAATATTGACACAGTAAAGGGGATCCCTCTAAATATTGACACGGTCCTGGGGATCCTTCTAAATATTGACAGTCCAGGGGATCCCTCTAAATATTGACAGTCCAGGGGATCCCTCTAAATATTGACACTGTCCAGGGGATCCTTCTACATATTGACACTGTCCAGGGGATCCCACTAAATATTGACACTGTCCTGGGGATCCTTCTAAATATTGACAGCCCTGGGGATCCCTCTAAATATTGACAGTCCAGGGGATCCCTCTAAATATTGACACTGTCCTGGGGATCCTTCTAAATATTGACACTGTCCTGGGGATCCTTCTAAATACTGATACAGTCCAGGGGATCCCTCTAAATATTGACACTGTCCTGGGGATCCCTCTAAATATTGACACTCTCCTGGGGATCCTTCTAAATATTGACATTCCAGGGGATCCCTCTAAATATTGACACTGTCCTGGGGATCCATCTAAATATTGACACTGTCCTGGGGATCCTTCTAAATACTGATACAGTCCAGGGGATCCCTCTAAATATTGACACTGTCCTGCGGATCCTTCTAAATATTGACAGTCCAGGGGATCCTTATAAATATTGACACTGTCCTGGGGATCCCTCTAAATATTGACACTGTCCTGGGGATCCTTCTAAATATTGACACTGTCCTGGGGATCCTTCTAAATATTGACAGTCCTGGGGATCCTTCTAAATATTGACACTGTCCTGGGGATCCTTCTAAATATTGACACTGTCCTAGGGATCCTCCTAAATATTGACACTCTCCTGGGGATCCTCCTAAATATTGACACTGTCCTAAGGATCCTCCTAAATATTGACACTCTCCTGGGGATCCTCCTAAATATTGACACTGTCCTAAGGATCCTCCTAAATATTGACACTCTCCTGGGGATCCTCCTAAATATTGACACTGTCCTGGGGATCCATCTAAATATTGACACTGTCCTGGGGATCCTTCTAAATATTGACAGTCCTGGGGATCCTTCTAAATATTGACACTGTCCTGGGGATCCCTCTAAATATTGACACTGTCCTGGGGATCCTGATAAATATTGACACTGTCCTAGGGATCCTCCTAAATATTGACACTCTCCTGGGGATCCTCCTAAATATTGACACTGTCCTAAGGATCCTCCTAAATATTGACACTGTCGTGGGGATCCTTCTAAATATTGACAGTCCTGGGGATCCCTCTAAATATTGACAGTCCAGGGGATCCCTCTAAATATTGACAGTCCAGGGGATCACTCTAAATATTGACAGTCCTGGGGATCCTTCTAAATATTGACAGTCCAGGGGATCCCTCTAAATATTGACAGTCCTGGGGATCCCTCTAAATATTGACAGTCCAGGGGATCCCTCTAAATATTGACAGTCCAGGGGATCACTCTAAATATTGACAGTCCTGGGGATCCTTCTAAATATTGACACAGTCCAGGGGATCCTGATAAATATTGACACTGTCCTGGGGATCCCTATAAATATTGACACTGTCCTAGAGATCCTTCTAAATACTGATACAGTCCAGGGGATCCCTCTAAATATTGACACTGTCCTGGGGATCCTTCTAAATATTGACACTCTCCCTTGTATCCTTCTAAATATTGACAGTCCTGGGGATCCTTCTAAATATTGACACAGTCCAGGGGATCCTGATAAATATTGACACTGTCCTGGGGATCCCTATAAATATTGACACTGTCCTAGAGATCCTTCTAAATACTGATACAGTCCAGGGGATCCCTCTAAATATTGACACTGTCCTGGGGATCCTTCTAAATATTGACACTCTCCCTTGTATCCTTCTAAATATTGACAGTCCTGGGGATCCTTCTAAATATTGACCCAATCCTGGGGATTCCTCTAAATATTGACACTGTCCTGGGGATCCTTCTACATATTGACACAGTCCTGGGGATCCTTCTAAATATTGACACTGTCCTCGGGATCCTTCCAAATACTGATACGATCCTGGGGATCCTTCTAAATATTGACACTGTCCTGGGGATCCTTCTAAATATTGACACTGTCCTAGGGATCCTTCCAAATACTGATACAATCCAGGGGATCCTTCTAAATATTGACACTGTCCTGGGTATCCTTCTAAATATTGACAGTCCTGGGGATCCTTCTAAATATTGACCCAATCCTGGGGATCCATCTAAATAGTGACACTGTCCTGGGGATCCTTCTAAATATTGACACAGTCCAGGGGATCCCTCTAAATATTGACACTGTCCAGGGTACCCTCTAAATATTGACACTGTCCTGGGGATCCTTCTAAATATTGACACAGTAAAGGGGATCCCTCTAAATATTGACACAGTCCTTGGGATCCTTCTAAATATTGACAGTCCAGGGGATCCCTCTAAATATTGACAGTCCAGGGACACCCTCTAAATATTGACAGTCCAGGGGATCCCACTAAATATTGACACTGTCCTGGGGATCCTTCTAAATATTGACAGCCCTGGGGATCCCTCTAAATATTGACAGTCCAGGGGATCCCTCTAAATATTGACACTGTCCTGGGGATCCTTCTAAATATTGACAGCCCTGGGGATCCCTCTAAATATTGACACTGTCCTGGGGATCCTTCTAAATATTGACACTGTCCTGGGGATCCTTCTAAATACTGATACAGTCCAGGGGATCCCTCTAAATATTGACACTGTCCTGGGGATCCCTCTAAATATTGACACTGTCCTGGGGATCCCTCTAAATATTGACACTGTCCTGGGGATCCTTCTAAATACTGATACAGTCCAGGGGATCCCTCTAAATATTGACACTGTCCTGGGGATCCCTCTAAATATTGACATTCCAGGGATCCCTCTAAATATTGACACTGTCCTGGGGATCCTTCTAAATATTGACACTGTCCTGGGGATCCTTCTAAATACTGATACAGTCCAGGGGTCCCTCTAAATATTGACACTGTCCTGCGGATCCTTCTCAATATTGACAGTCCAGGGGATCCTTATAAATATTGACACTGTCCTGGGGATCCCTCTAAATATTGACACTGTCCTGGGGATCCTTCTAAATATTGACACTGTCCTGGGGATCCTTCTAAATATTGACAGTCCTGGGGATCCTTCTAAATATTGACACTGTCCTGGGGATCCTTCTAAATATTGACACTGTCCTAGGGATCCTCCTAAATATTGACACTCTCCTGGGGATCCTCCTAAATATTGACACTGTCCTAAGGATCCTCCTAAATATTGACACTGTCCTGGGGATCCCTCTAAATATTGACAGTCCTGGGGATCCCTCTAAATATTGACAGTCCAGGGGATCACTCTAAATGTTGACACTGTCCTGGGGATCCCTCAAAATATTGACACTCCTGGGGATCCCTCGAAATATTGACAGTCCAGGGGATCACTCTAAATATTGACAGTCGTGGGGATCCTTCTAAATATTGACACAGTCCAGGGGATCCTGATAAATATTGACACTGTCCTAAGGATCCTCCTAAATATTGACACTGTCCTGGGGATCCCTCTAAATGTTGACACTGTCCTGGGGATCCCTCAAAATATTGACACTCCTGGGGATCCCTCGAAATATTGACAGTCGTGGGGATCCTTCTAAATATTGACACAGTCCAGGGGATCCTCCTAAATATTGACACTGTCCTGGGGATCCCTCTAAATATTGACACTGTCCTGGGGATCCTTCTAAATACTGATACAGTCCAGGGAATCCCTCTAAATATTGACACTCTCCTGGGGATCCTCCTAAATATTGACACTGTCCTAAGGATCCTCCTAAATATTGACACTGTCCTGGGGATCCCTCTAAATATTGACACTGTCCTGGGGATCCTTCTAAATACTGATACAGTCCAGGGGATCCCTCTAAATATTGACACTGTCCTGCGGATCCTTCTAAATATTGACAGTCCAGGGGATCCTTATAGATATTGACACTGTCCTGGGGATCCATCTAAATATTGACACTGTCCTGGGGATCCTTCTAAATATTGACAGTCCTGGGGATCCTTCTAAATATTGACACTGTCCTGGGGATCCCTCTAAATATTGACACTGTCCTGGGGATCCTTCTAAATATTGACACTGTCCTAGGGATCCTCCTAAATATTGACACTCTCCTGGGGATCCTCCTAAATATTGACACTGTCCTAAGGATCCTCCTAAATATTGACACTGTCCTGGGGATCCCTCTAAATATTGACAGTCCTGGGGATCCCTCTAAATATTGACAGTCCAGGGGATCACTCTAAATGTTGACACTGTCCTGGGGATCCCTCAAAATATTGACAGTCCAGGGGATCACTCTAAATATTGACAGTCCTGGGGATCCTTCTAAATATTGACACAGTCCAGGGGATCCTGATAAATATTGACACTGTCCTGGGGATCCCTCTAAATATTGACACTGTCCTAGAGATCCTTCTAAATACTGATACAGTCCAGGGGATCCCTCTAAATATTGACACTGTCCTGGGGATCCTTCTAAATATTGACACTCTCCCTTGTATCCTTCTAAATATTGACAGTCCTGGGGATCCTTCTAAATATTGACCCAATCCTGGGGATTCCTCTAAATATTGACACTGTCCTGGGGATCCTTCTACATATTGACACAGTCCTGGGGATCCTTCTAAATATTGACACTGTCCTCGGGATCCTTCCAAATACTGATACGATCCTGGGGATCCTTCTAAATATTGACACTGTCCTGGGGATCCTTCTAAATATTGACACTGTCCTAGGGATCCTTCCAAATACTGATACAATCCAGGGGATCCTTCTAAATATTGACACTGTCCTGGGTATCCTTCTAAATATTGACAGTCCTGCGGATCCTTCTAAATATTGACCCAATCCTGGGGATCCATCTAAATAGTGACACTGTCCTGGGGATCCTTCTAAATATTGACACAGTCCAGGGGATCCCTCTAAATATTGACACTGTCCTGGGGATCCTTCTAAATATTGACACAGTAAAGGGGATCCCTCTAAATATTGACACAGTCCTTGGGATCCTTCTAAATATTGACAGTCCAGGGGATCCCTCTAAATATTGACAGTCCAGGGGATCCCTCTAAATATTGACACTGTCCAGGGGATCCTTCTACATATTGACACTGTCCAGGGGATCCCACTAAATATTGACACTGTCCTGGGGATCCTTCTAAATATTGACAGCCCTGGGGATCCCTCTAAATATTGACAGTCCAGGGGATCGCTCTAAATATTGACACTGTCCTGGGGATCCTTCTAAATATTGACACGGTCCTGGGGATCCTTCGAAATATTGACACGGTCCTGGGGATCCTTCTAAATATTGACACTGTCCTGGGGATCCCTCTAAATATTGACAGTCCTGGGGATCCTTCTAAATATTGACACTGTCCTGGGGATCCTTCTAAATACTGATACAGTCCAGGGGATCCCTCTAAATATTGACACTCTCCTGGGGATCCTTCTAAATATTGACATTCCAGGGGATCCCTCTAAATATTGACACTGTCCTGGGGATCCTTCTAAATATTGACACTGTCCTGGGGATCCTTCTAAATACTGATACAGTCCAGGGGATCCCTCTAAATATTGACACTGTCCTGCAGATCCTTCTAAATATTGACAGTCCAGGGGATCCTTATAAATATTGACACTGTCCTGGGGATCCCTCTAAATATTGACACTGTCCTGGGGATCCTTCTAAATATTGACACTGTCCTGGGGATCCTTCTAAATATTGACAGTCCTGGGGATCCTTCTAAATATTGACACTGTCCTGGGGATCCCTCTAAATATTGACACTGTCCTGGGGATCCTTCTAAATATTGGCACTGTCCTAGGGATCCTTCTAAATATTGACAGTCCTGGGGATCCTTCTAAATATTGACACTGTCCTGGGGATCCCTCTAAATATTGACACTGTCCTGGGGATCCTTCTAAATACTGATACAGTCCAGGGGATCCCTCTAAATATTGACACTCTCCTGGGGATCCTTCTAAATATTGACATTCCAGGGGATCCCTCTAAATATTGACACTGTCCTGGGGATCCTTCTAAATATTGACACTGTCCTGGGGATCCTTCTAAATACTGATACAGTCCAGGGGATCCCTCTAAATATTGACACTGTCCTGCAGATCCTTCTAAATATTGACAGTCCAGGGGATCCTTATAAATATTGACACTGTCCTGGGGATCCCTCTAAATATTGACACTGTCCTGGGGATCCTTCTAAATATTGACACTGTCCTGGGGATCCTTCTAAATATTGACAGTCCTGGGGATCCTTCTAAATATTGACACTGTCCTGGGGATCCTTCTAAATATTGACACTGTCCTGGGGATCCCTCTAAATATTGACACTCTCCTGGGGATCCTCCTAAATATTGACACTGTCCTAAGGATCCTCCTAAATATTGACACTGTCCTGGGGATCCCTCTAAATATTGACAGTCCTGGGGATCCCTCTAAATATTGACAGTCCAGGGGATCACTCTAAATGTTGACACTGTCCTGGGGATCCCTCAAAATATTGACAGTCCTGGGGATCCCTCTAAATATTGACAGTCCAGGGGATCACTCTAAATATTGACAGTCCAGGGGATCACTCTAAATATTGACAGTCCTGGGGATCCTTCTAAATATTGACACAGTCCAGGGGATCCAGATAAATATTGACACTGTCCTGGGGATCCCTCTAAATATTGACACTGTCCTAGAGATCCTTCTAAATACTGATACAGTCCAGGGGATCCCTCTAAATATTGACACTGTCCTGGGGATCCTTCTAAATATTGACACTCTCCCTTGTATCCTTCTAAATATTGACAGTCCTGGGGATCCTTCTAAATATTGACCCAATCCTGGGGATTCCTCTAAATATTGACACTGTCCTGGGGATCCTTCTACATATTGACACAGTCCTGGGTATCCTTCTAAATATTGACACTGTCCTCGGGATCCTTCCAAATACTGATACGATCCTGGGGATCCTTCTAAATATTGACACTGTCCTGGGGATCCTTCTAAATATTGACACTGTCCTAGGGATCCTTCCAAATACTGATACAATCCAGGGGATCCTTCTAAATATTGACACTGTCCTGGGTATCCTTCTAAATATTGACAGTCCTGGGGATCCTTCTAAATATTGACCCAATCCTGGGGATCCATCTAAATAGTGACACTGTCCTGGGGATCCTTCTAAATATTGACACAGTCCAGGGGATCCCTCCAAATATTGACACTGTCCAGGGTACCCTCTAAATATTGACACAGTCCTTGGGATCCTTCTAAATATTGACAGTCCAGGGGATCCCTCTAAATATTGACACTGTCCAGGGGATCCTTCTACATATTGACACTGTCCAGGGGATCCCACTAAATATTGACACTGTCCTGGGGATCCTTCTAAATATTGACAGCCCTGGGGATCCCTCTAAATATTGACAGTCCAGGGGATCCTTCTAAATATTGACACTGTCCTGGGGATCCCTCTAAATATTGACAGTCCTGGGGATCCTTCTAAATATTGACACTGTCCTGGGGATCCTTCTAAATATTGACACTGTCCTGGGGATCCTTCTAAATACTGATACAGTCCAGGGGATCCCTCTAAATATTGACACTGTCCTGGGGATCCCTCTAAATATTGACACTCTCCTGGGGATCCTTCTAAATATTGACATTCCAGGGGATCCCTCTAAATATTGACACTGTCCTGGGGATCCTTCTAAATATTGACAGTCCAGGGGATCCTTATAAATATTGACACTGTCCTGGGGATCCTTCTAAATATTGACACTGTCCTGGGGATCCTTCTAAATATTGACAGTCCTGGGGATCCTTCTAAATATTGACACTGTCCTGGGGATCCTTCTAAATATTGACAGTCCAGGGGATCCTTATAAATATTGACACTGTCCTGGGGATCCTTCTAAATATTGACACTGTCCTGGGGATCCTTCTAAATATTGACAGTCCTGGGGATCCTTCTAAATATTGACACTGTCCTGGGGATCCCTCTAAATATTGACACTGTCCTGGGGATCCTTCTAAATATTGACACTGTCCTAGGGATCCTCCTAAATATTGACACTCTCCTGGGGATCCTCCTAAATATTGACACTGTCCTAAGGATCCTCCTAAATATTGACACTGTCCTGGGGATCCCTCTAAATATTGACACTGTCCTGGGGATCCCTCTAAATATTGACAGTCCAGGGGATCACTCTAAATGTTGACACTGTCCTGGGGATCCCTCAAAATATTGACACTCCTGGGGATCCCTCTAAATATTGACAGTCCAGGGGATCACTCTAAATATTGACAGTCCTGGGGATCCTTCTAAATATTGACACAGTCCAGGGGATCCTGATTAATGTTGACACTGTCCTGGGGATCCCTCTAAATATTGACACTGTCCTGGGGATCCTTCTAAATATTGACACTCTCCCTTGTATCCTTCTAAATATTGACACTGTCCTGGGGATCCTTCTACATATTGACACAGTCCTGGGGATCCTTCTAAATATTGACACTCTCCCTTGTATCCTTCTAAATATTGACACTGTCCTGGGGATCCTTCTACATATTGACACAGTCCTGGGGATCCTTCTAAATATTGACACTGTCCTCGGGATCCTTCCAAATACTGATACGATCCTGGGGATCCTTCTAAATATTGACACTGTCCTGGGGATCCTTCTAAATATTGACACTGTCCTAGGGATCCTTCCAAATACTGATACAATCCAGGGGATCCTTCTAAATATTGACACTGTCCTGGGTATCCTTCTAAATATTGACAGTCCTGGGGATCCTTCTAAATATTGACCCAATCCTGGGGATCCATCTAAATATTGACACTGTCCTGGGGATCCTTCTAAATATTGACACAGTCCAGGGGATCCCTCTAAATATTGACACTGTCCAGGGTTTCTTTTGGGCCTCCTTATCTCGAGAGACAATGGATACGCGCCTGGAGGTGGTCAGTGGTTTGTGAAGCAGCGCCTGGAGTGGCTATAAAGGCCAATTCTGGAGTGACAGGCTCTTCCACAGGTGCTGCAGAGAAATTTGTTTGTTGGGGCTGTTGCACAGTTGGCTCTCCCCTTGCGCCTCTGTCTTTTTTCCTGCCAACTACTAAGTCTCTTCGACTCGCCACAATTTAGCCCTGTCTTTATGGCTGCCCGCCAGCTCTGGCGAATGCTGGCAACTGACTCCCACGACTTGTGATCAATGTCACACGATTTCATGTCGCGTTTGCAGACGTCTTTATAACGGAGACATGGACGGCCGGTGGGTCTGATACCAGTGGCGAGCTCGCTGTACAATGTGTCTTTGGGGATCCTGCCATCTTCCATGCGGCTCACATGGCCAAGCCATCTCAAGCGCCGCTGACTCAGTAGTGTGTATAAGCTGGGGATGTTGGCCGCTTCAAGGACTTCAGTGTTGGAAATATAGTCCTGCCACCTGATGCCAAGTATTCTCCGAAGGCAGCGAAGATGGAATGAATTGAGACGTCGCTCTTGGCTGGCATACGTTGTCCAGGCCTCGCTGCCGTAGAGCAAGGTACTGAGGACACAGGCCTGATACACTCGGACTTTTGTGTTCCGTGTCAGTGCGCCATTTTCCCACACTCTCTTGGCCAGTCTGAACATAGCAGTGGAAGCCTTACCCATGCGCTTGTTGATTTCTGCATCTAGAGACAGGTTACTGGTGATAGTTGAGCCTAGGTAGGTGAACTCTTGAACCACTTCCAGAGCATGGTCGCCAATATTGATGGATGGAGCATTTCTGACATCCTGCCCCATGATGTTCGTTTTCTTGAGGCTGATGGTTAGGCCAAATTCATTGCAGGCAGACGCAAACCTGTCGATGAGACTCTGCAGGCATTCTTCAGTGTGAGTGTCCAGGGTACCCTCTAAATATTGACACTGTCCTGGGGATCCTTCGAAATATTGACACAGTAAAGGGGATCCCTCTAAATATTGACACAGTCCTTGGGATCCTTCTAAATATTGACAGTCCAGGGGATCCCTCTAAATATTGACAGTCCAGGGGATCCCTCTAAATATTGACACTGTCCAGGGGATCCTTCTACATATTGACAGTCCAGGGGATCCCACTAAATATTGACACTGTCCAGGGGATCCTTCTAAATATTGACAGCCCTGGGGATCCCTCTAAATATTGACAGTCCAGGGGATCCCTCTGAATATTGACACTGTCCAGGGGATCCTTCTAAATATTGACGGTCCAGGGGATCCCTCTAAATATTGACGGTCCAGGGGATCCTTCTCAATATTGACAGTCCAGGGATCCCTCTAAATATTGACACTGTCCTGGGGATCCTTCTAAATATTGACAGTCCAGGGGATCCTTCTAAATATTGACACTGTCCTGGGGATCCTTCTAAATATTGACAGTCCAGGGGATCCCTCTAAATATTGACAGTCCAGGGGATCCTTCTAAATATTGACAGTCCAGGGGATCCCTCTAAATATTGACACTGTCCTGGGGATCCTTCTAAATATTGACAGTCCAGGGGATCCCTCTAAATATTGACACAGTCCAGGGGATCCTTCTAACTATTGACAGTCCTGGGGATCCTTCTAAATATTGACAGTCCAGGAAATCCCTCTAAATATTGACACTGTCCTTGGGATCCTTCTAAATATTGACAGTCCAGGGGATCCCTCTAAATATTGACAGTCCTGGGGATCCTTCTAAATATTGACAGTCCAGGGGATCCCTCTAAATATTGACAGTCCTGGGGATCCTTCTAAATATTGACAGTCCAGGGGATCCCTCTAAATATTGACAGTCCTGGGGATCCTTCTAAATATTGACAGTCCAGGAAATCCCTCTAAATGTTGACACTGTCCTGGGGATCCCTCTAAATATTGACAGTCCACGGGATCTCTCTAAATATTGACAGTCCAGGGGATCCCTCCAAATATTGACAGTCCAGGGGATCCCTCTAAATATTGACAGTCCAGGGGATCCCTCTAAATATTGACAGTCCAGGGCATCTCTCTAAATATTGACAGTCCAGGGGATCTCTCTAAATATTGACAGTCCTGGGGATCCTTCTAAATATTGACAGTCCAGGGGATCACTCTAAATATTGACAGTCCTGGGGATCCTTCTAAATATTGACACTGTCCTGGGGATCCCTATAAATATTGACACTCTCCTGGGGATCCTCCTAAATATTGACACTGTCCTAGGGATCCTCCTAAATATTGACACTGTCCTGGGGATCCCTCTAAATATTGACAGTCCTGGGGATCCCTCTAAATATTGACAGTCCAGGGGATCACTCTAAATGTTGACACTGTCCTGGGGATCCCTCAAAATATTGACAGTCCAGGGGATCACTCTCAATATTGACAGTCCTGGGGATCCTTCTAAATATTGACACAGTCCAGGGGATCCTTATAAATATTGACACTGTCCTGGGGATCCCTCTAAATATTGACACTCTTCCTTGTATCCTTCTAAATATTGACCCAATCCTGGGGATCCCTCTAAATATTGACACTGTCCTGGGGATCCTTCTACATATTGACACAGTCCTGGGGATCCTTCTAAATATTGACACTGTCCTCGGGATCCTTCCAAATACTGATACAATCCTGGGGATCCTTCTAAATATTGACACTGTCCTGGGGATCCTTCTAAATATTGACACTGTCCTAGGGATCCTTCCAAATACTGATACAATCCAGGGGATGCTTCTAAATATTGACACTGTCCTGGGTATCCTTCTAAATATTGACAGTCCTGGGGATCCTTCTAAATATTGACCCAATCCTGGGGATCCTTCTAACTATTGACACTGTCCTTGGGATCCTTCTAAATATTGACACAGTCCAGGGGATCCCTCTAAATATTGACACTGTCCTAGGGATCCTCCTAAATATTGACACTCTCCTGGGGATCCTCCTAAATATTGACACTGTCCTAAGGATCCTCCTAAATATTGACACTGTCCTGGGGATCCCTCTAAATATTGACAGTCCTGGGGATCCCTCTAAATATTGACAGTCCAGGGGATCACTCTAAATGTTGACACTGTCCTGGGGATCCCTCAAAATATTGACACTCCTGGGGATCCCTCTAAATATTGACAGTCCAGGGGATCACTCTAAATATTGACAGTCCTGGGGATCCTTCTAAATATTGACACAGTCCAGGGGATCCTGATAAATATTGACACTGTCCTGGGGATCCCTCTAAATATTGACACTGCCCTAGAGATCCTTCTAAATACTGATACAGTCCAGGGGATCCCTCTAAATATTGACACTGTCCTGGGGATCCTTCTAAATATTGACACTCTCCCTTGTATCCTTCTAAATATTGACAGTCCTGGGGATCCTTCTAAATATTGACACTCTCCCTTGTATCCTGCTAAATATTGACACTGTCCTGGGGATCCTTCTACATATTGACACAGTCCCTGGGGATCCTTCTAAATATTGACACTGTCCTCGGGATCCTTCCAAATACTGATACGATCCTGGGGATCCTTCTAAATATTGACACTGTCCTGGGGATCCTTCTAAATATTGACACTGTCCTAGGGATCCTTCCAAATACTGATACAATCCAGGGGATCCTTCTAAATATTGACACTGTCCTGGGTATCCTTCTAAATATTGACAGTCCTGGGGATCCTTCTAAATATTGACCCAATCCTGGGGATCCATCTAAATATTGACACTGTCCTGGGGATCCTTCTAAATATTGACACAGTCCAGGAGATCCCTCTAAATATTGACACTGTCCAGGGTACCCTCTAAATATTGACACTGTCCTGGGGATCCTTCGAAATATTGACACAGTAAAGGGGATCCCTCTAAATATTGACACAGTCCTTGGGATCCTTCTAAATATTGACAGTCCAGGGGATCCCTCTAAATATTGACAGTCCAGGGGATCCCTCTAAATATTGACACTGTCCAGGGGATCCTTCTACATATTGACAGTCCAGGGGATCCCACTAAATATTCACACTGTCCTGGGGATCCTTCTAAATATTGACAGCCCTGGGGATCCCTCTAAATATTGACAGTCCAGGGGATCCCTCTGAATATTGACACTGTCCAGGGGATCCTTCTAAATATTGACGGTCCAGGGGATCCCTCTAAATATTGACGGTCCAGGGGATCCTTCTCAATATTGACACTGGATTGGGGATCCTTCTAAATACTGACAGTCCAGGGGATCCTTCTAAATATTGACAGTCCAGGGATCCCTCTAAATATTGACACTGTCCTGGGGATCCTTCTAAATATTGACAGTCCAGGGGATCCCTCTAAATATTGACAATGTCCTGGGGATCCTTCTAAATATTGACAGTCCAGGGGATCACTCTAAATATTGACAGTCCAGGGGATCCTTCTAAATATTGACAGTCCAGGGGATCCTTCTAAATATTGACAGTCCAGGGGATCCCTCTAAATATTGACACAGTCCTGGGGATCCTTCTAAATATTGACAGTCCAGGGGATCCTTCTAAATATTGGCAGTCCTGGGGATCCTTCTAAATATTGACAGTCCAGGAAATCCCTCTAAATATTGACACTGTCCTTGGGATCCTTCTAAATATTGACAGTCCAGGGGATCCCTCTAAATATTGACAGTCCTGGGGATCCTTCTAAATATTGACAGTCCAGGGGATCCCTCAAAATATTGACACTCCTGGGGATCCCTCTAAATATTGACAGTCCAGGGGATCACTCTAAATATTGACAGTCCTGGGGATCCTTCTAAATATTGACACAGTCCAGGGGATCCTGATAAATATTGACACTGTCCTGGGGATCCCTCTAAATATTGACACTGCCCTAGAGATCCTTCTAAATACTGATACAGTCCAGGGGATCCCTCTAAATATTGACACTGTCCTGGGGATCCTTCTAAATATTGACACTCTCCCTTGTATCCTTCTAAATATTGACAGTCCTGGGGATCCTTCTAAATATTGACACTCTCCCTTGTATCCTGCTAAATATTGACACTGTCCTGGGGATCCTTCTACATATTGACACAGTCCTGGGGATCCTTCTAAATATTGACACTGTCCTCGGGATCCTTCCAAATACTGATACGATCCTGGGGATCCTTCTAAATATTGACACTGTCCTGGGGATCCTTCTAAATATTGACACTGTCCTAGGGATCCTTCCAAATACTGATACAATCCAGGGGATCCTTCTAAATATTGACACTGTCCTGGGTATCCTTCTAAATATTGACAGTCCTGGGGATCCTTCTAAATATTGACCCAATCCTGGGGATCCATCTAAATAGTGACACTGTCCTGGGGATCCTTCTAAATATTGACACAGTCCAGGGGATCCCTCTAAATATTGACACTGTCCAGGGTACCCTCTAAATATTGACACTGTCCTGGGGATCCTTCGAAATATTGACACAGTAAAGGGGATCCCTCTAAATATTGACACAGTCCTTGGGATCCTTCTAAATATTGACAGTCCAGGGGATCCCTCTAAATATTGACAGTCCAGGGGATCCCTCTAAATATTGACACTGTCCAGGGGATCCTTCTACATATTGACAGTCCAGGGGATCCCACTAAATATTGACACTGTCCTGGGGATCCTTCTAAATATTGACAGCCCTGGGGATCCCTCTAAATATTGACAGTCCAGGGGATCCCTCTGAATATTGACACTGTCCAGGGGATCCTTCTAAATATTGACGGTCCAGGGGATCCCTCTAAATATTGACAGTCCAGGGGATCCCTCTGAATATTGACACTGTCCAGGGGATCCTTCTAAATATTGACAGTCCAGGGATCCCTCTAAATATTGACACTGTCCTGGGGATCCTTCTAAATATTGACAGTCCAGGGGATCCTTCTAAATATTGACACTGTCCTGGGGATCCTTCTAAATATTGACAGTCCAGGGGAGCCCTCTAAATATTGACACTGTCCTGGGGATCCTTCTAAATATTGACAGTCCAGGGGATCACTCTAAATATTGACAGTCCAGGGGATCCTTCTAAATATTGACACTGTCCAGGGGATCCCTCTAAATATTGACACTGTCCTGGGGATCCTTCTAAATATTGACAGTCCAGGGGATCCCTCTAAATATTGACAGTCCAGGGGATCCTTCTAAAGATTGGCAGTCCTGGGGATCCTTCTAAATATTGACAGTCCAGGGGATCACTCTAAATATTGACAGTCCAGGGGATCCTTCTAAATATTGACAGTCCAGGGGATCCCTCTAAATATTGACACAGTCCAGGGGATCCTTCTAACTATTGACAGTCCTGGGGATCCTTCTAAATATTGACAGTCCAGGGGATCCTTCTAAAGATTGGCAGTCCTGGGGATCCTTCTAAATATTGACAGTCCAGGAAATCCCTCTAAATATTGACACTGTCCTTGGGATCCTTCTAAATATTGACAGTCCAGGGGATCCCTCTAAATATTGACAGTCCTGGGGATCCTTCTAAATATTGACAGTCCAGGGGATCCCTCTAAATATTGACAGTCCTGGGGATCCTTCTAAATATTGACAGTCCAGGAAATCCCTCTAAATGTTGACACTGTCCTGGGGATCCCTCTAAATATTGACAGTCCACGGGATCTCTCGAAATATTGACAGTCCAGGGGATCCCTCCAAATATTGACAGTCCAGGGGATCCCTCTAAATATTGACACAGTCCTGGGGATCCTTCTAATTTTTGACAGTCCAGGGGATCCCTCTAAATATTGACAGTCCAGGGCATCTCTCTAAATATTGACAGTCCTGGGGATCCCTCTAAATATTGACAGTCTACGGGGTCCTTCTAAATATTGACAGTCCTAGGGATCCTTCTAAATATTGACACTGTCCTGGGGATCCTTCTAAATATTGACACTGTCCTGGGGATCCCTCTAAATATTGACACTGTCCTGGGGATCCTTCTAAATATTGACACTCTCCTGGGGATCCTCCTAAATATTGACACTGTCCTAGGGATCCTCCTAAATATTGACACTGTCCTGGGGATCCCTCTAAATATTGACAGTCCTGGGGATCCCTCTAAATATTGACAGTCCAGGGGATCACTCTAAATGTTGACACTGTCCTGGGGATCCCTCAAAATATTGACAGTCCTGGTGATCCCTCTAAATATTGACAGTCCAGGGGATCACTCTCAATATTGACAGTCCTGGGGATCCTTCTAAATATTGACACAGTCCAGGGGATCCTTATAAATATTGACACTGTCCTGGGGATCCCTCTAAATATTGACACTCTTCCTTGTATCCTTCTAAATATTGACCCAATCCTGGGGATCCCTCTAAATATTGACACTGTCCTGGGGATCCTTCTACATATTGACACAGTCCTGGGGACCCTTCTAAATATTGACACTGTCCTCGGGATCCTTCCAAATACTGATACAATCTTGGGGATCCTTCTAAATATTGACACTGTCCTGGGGATCCTTCTAAATATTGACACTGTCATAGGGATCCTTCCAAATACTGATACAATCCAGGGGATGCTTCTAAATATTGACACTGTCCTGGGTATCCTTCTAAATATTGACAGTCCTGGGGATCCTTCTAAATATTGACCCAATCCTGGGGATCCTTCTAACTATTGACACTGTCCTTGGGATCCTTCTAAATATTGACACAGTCCAGGGGATCCCTCTAAATATTGACACTGTCCAGGGTACCCTCTAAATATTGACACTGTCCTGGGGATCCTTCTAAATATTGATACAGTCCAGGGGATCCCTCTAAATATTGACAGTGTCCAGGGGATCCTTCTAAATATTGACAGTCCAGGGGATCCTTCTAAATATTGACAGCCCTGGGGATCCCTCTAAATATTGACAGTCCAGGGGATCCCTCTGAATATTGACATTGTCCAGGGGATCCTTCTAAATATTGACGGTCCAGGGGATCCCTCTAAATATTGACACAGTCCAGGGGATCCTTCTAAATATTGACAGTCCAGGGGATCCCTCGAAATATTGACACTGTCCTGGGGATCCTTCTAAATATTGACAGTCCAGGGGATCCTTCTAAATATTGACAGTCCAGGGGATCACTCTAAATATTGACAGTCCAGGGGATCCTTCTAAATATTGACAGTCCAGGGGATCCCTCTAAATATTGACACTGTCCTGGGGATCCTTCTAAATATTGACACTGTCCTGGGGATCCTTCTAAATATTGACACTGTCCTGGGGATCCTTCTAAATATTGACAGTCCAGGGGATCCCTCTAAATATTGACACTGTCCTGGGGATCCTTCTAAATATTGACACTGTCCTGGGGATCCTTCTAAATATTGACACAGTCCAGGGGATCCTTCTAACTATTGACAGTCCTGGGGATCCTTCTAAATATTGGCAGTCCTGGGGATCCTTCTAAATATTGACAGTCCAGGAAATCCCTCTAAATATTGACACTGTCCTTGGGATCCTTCTAAATATTGACAGTCCAGGGGATCCCTCTAAATATTGACAGTCCTGGGGATCCTTCTAAATATTGACAGTCCAGGGGATCCCTCTAAATATTGACAGTCCTGGGGATCCTTCTAAATATTGACAGTCCAGGGGATCCCTCTAAATATTGACAGTCCTGGGGATCCTTCTAAATATTGACAGTCCAGGAAATCCCTCTAAATGTTGACACTGTCCTGGGGATCCCTCTAAATATTGACAGTCCTGGGGATCCCTCTAAATATTGACAGTCCAGGGGATCTCTCTAAATATTGACAGTCCAGGGGATCCCTCCAAATATTGACAGTCCAGGGGATCCCTCTAAATATTGACAGTCCAGGGGATCCTTCTAAATATTGACACAGTCCTGGGGATCCTTCTAAATATTGACAGTCCAGGGGATCCCTCTAAATATTGACAGTCCTGGGGATCCTTCTAAATATTGACAGTCCAGGGGATCTCTCTAAATATTGACAGTCCTGGGGATCCCTCTAAATATTGACAGTCTACGGGGTCCTTCTAAATATTGACAGTCCTAGGGATCCTTCTAAATATTGACAGTCCAGGAAATCCCTCTAAATGTTGACACTGTCCTGGGGATCCCTCTAAATATTGATACAGTCCAGGGGATCCTTCCAAGTATTGACACAGTCCAGGGGATCCCTCTAAATATTGACACTGTCCTGGGGATCCTTCTAAATATAGACATTCCAGCGGATCCCTCTAAATATTGACACTGTCCTGGGGATCCTTCTAAATATTGACACTGTCCTGGGGATCCTTCTAAATATTGACACTGTCCTGGGGATCCTTCTAAATATTGACAGTCCAGGGGATCCCTCTAAATATTGACACTGTCCTGGGGATCCTTCTAAATATTGACAGTCCAGGGGATCACTCTAAATATTGACAGTCCAGGGGATCCTTCTAAATATTGACAGTCCAGGGGATCCCTCTAAATATTGACACTGTCCTGGGGATCCTTCTAAATATTGACAGTCCAGGGGATCCCTCTAAATATTGACACAGTCCAGGGGATCCTTCTAACTATTGACAGTCCTGGGGATCCTTCTAAATATTGGCAGTCCTGGGGATCCTTCTAAATATTGACAGTCCAGGAAATCCCTCTAAATATTGACACTGTCCTTGGGATCCTTCTAAATATTGACAGTCCAGGGGATCCCTCTAAATATTGACAGTCCTGGGGATCCTTCTAAATATTGACAGTCCAGGGGATCCTTCTAAATATTGACAGTCCAGGGGATCCCTCTAAATATTGACAGTCCTGGGGATCCTTCTAAATATTGACAGTCCAGGGGATCCCTCTAAATATTGACAGTCCTGGGGATCCTTCTAAATATTGACAGTCCAGGAAATCCCTCTAAATGTTGACACTGTCCTGGGGATCCCTCTAAATATTGACAGTCCTGGGGATCCCTCTAAATATTGACAGTCCAGGGGATCTCTCTAAATATTGACAGTCCAGGGGATCCCTCCAAATATTGACAGTCCAGGGGATCCCTCTAAATATTGACAGTCCAGGGGATCCTTCTAAATATTGACACAGTCCTGGGGATCCTTCTAAATATTGACAGTCCAGGGGATCCCTCTAAATATTGACAGTCCAGGGGATCTCTCTAAATATTGACAGTCCTGGGGATCCCTCTAAATATTGACAGTCCTAGGGATCCTTCTAAATATTGACAGTCCAGGAAATCCCTCTAAATGTTGACACTGTCCTGGGGATCCCTCTAAATATTGATACAGTCCAGGGGATCCTTCCAAGTATTGACACAGTCCAGGGGATCCCTCTAAATATTGACACAGTCCGGGGGATCCTTCTAAATATTGACACAATCCAGGGGATCCCTCTAAATATTGACACTGTCCTGGGGATCCTTCTAAATATAGACATTCCAGCGGATCCCTCTAAATATTGACACTGTCCTGGGGATCCCTCTAAATATTGACACTGTCCTGGGGATCCTTCTAAATATTGACAGAGTCCTGGGGATCCTTCTAAATACTGATACAGTCCAGGGGATCCCTCTAAATATTGACACAGTCCAGGGGATCCTTCTAAATATTGACACAATCCAGGGGATCCCTCTAAATATTGACACTGTCCTGGGGATCCTTCTAAATAGTGACATTCCAGGGGATCCCTCTAAATATTGACACTGTCCTGGGGATCCTTCTAAATATTGACAGAGTCCTGGGGATCCTTCTAAATATTGACACTGTCCTGGGGATCCTTCTAAATACTGATACAGTCCAGGGGATCCCTCTAAATATTGACACTGTCCTGGGGATCCTTCTAAATACTGATACAGTCCAGGGGATCCCTCTCAATATTGACACTGTCCTAGGGATCCTTCTAAATACTGATACAGTCCAGGGGATCCCTCTAAATATTGACACTGTCCTGGGGATCCTTCTAAATATTGACAGAGTCCTGGGGATCCTTCTAAATATTGACACTGTCCTGGGTATCCCTCTAAATATTGACAGTCCTGGGGATCCTTCTAAATATTGACCCAATCCTGGGCATCTTTCTAAATATTGACACTGTCCTGGGGATCCTTCTAAATATTGACAGAGTCCTGGGGATCCTTCTAAATATTGACACTGTCCTAGGGATCCTTCTAAATACTGATACAGTCCAGGGGATCCCTCTAAATATTGACACTGTCCTGTGGATCCTTCTAAATATTGACACAATCCAGGGGATCCCTCTAAATATTGACACTGTCCTGGGGATCCTTCTAAATATTGACACTGTCCTAGGGATCCTTCCAAATATTGATACAATCCAGGGGATCCCTCTAAATATTGACACTGTCCTGGGGATCCTTCTAAATATTGACAGAGTCCTGGGGATCCTTCTAAATATTGACACTGTCCTGGGGATTCTTCTAAATATTGACAGAGTCCTGGGGATCCTTCTAAATATTGACACTGTCCTGGGTATCCTTCTAAATATTGACACTGTCCTGTGGATCCCTCTAAATATTGACACTGTCCTAGGGATCCTTCCAAATACTGATACAATCCAGGGGATCCCTCTAAATATTGACACTGTCCTGGGGATCCTTCTAAATATTGACAGAGTCCTGGGGATCCTTCTAAATATTGACACTGTTCTGGGGATCCTTCTAAATATTGACAGTCCAGGGGATCCCTCTAAATATTGACACTGTCCTGGGGATCATTCTAAATATTGACACAGTCTAGGGGATCCCTCTAAATATTGACACTGTCCTGGGGATCCTTCTAAATATTGACACAGTCTAGGGGATCCCTATAAGTATTGACACTGCCCAGGGGATCCCTCTAAATATTGACACTGTCCTGGGGATCCTTCTACATATTGACACAGTCCTGGGGATCCTTCTAAATATTGACACTGTCCTCGGGATCCTTCCAAATACTGATACAATCCTGGGGATCCTTCTAAATATTGACACTGTCCTGGGGATCCTTCTAAATATTGACACTGTCCTAGGGATCCTTCCAAATACTGATACAATCCAGGGGATGCTTCTAAATATTGACACTGTCCTGGGTATCCTTCTAAATATTGACAGTCCTGGGGATCCTTCTAAATATTGACCCAATCCTGGGGATCCTTCTAACTATTGACACTGTCCTTGGGATCCTTCTAAATATTGACACAGTCCAGGGGATCCCTCTAAATATTGACACTGTCCAGGGTACCCTCTAAATATTGACACTGTCCTGGGGATCCTTCTAAATATTGATACAGTCCAGGGGATCCTTCTAAATATTGACAGTCCTGGGGATCCTTCTAAATATTGACCCAATCCTGGGGATCCTTCTAACTATTGACACTGTCCAGGGGATCCTTCTAAATATTGACAGTCCAGGGGATCCTTCTAAATATTGACACTGTCCTTGGGATCCTTCTAAATATTGACAGCCCTGGGGATCCCTCTAAATATTGACAGTCCAGGGGATCCCTCTGAATATTGACATTGTCCAGGGGATCCTTCTAAATATTGACGGTCCAGGGGATCCTTCTAAATATTGACACTGGATTGGGGATCCTTCTAAATGCTGACAGTCCAGGGGATCCTTCTAAATATTGACAGTCCAGGGGATCCCTCTAAATATTGACACTGTCCTGGGGATCCTTCTAAATATTGACACTGTCCTGGGGATCCTTCTAAATATTGACACCGTCCTGGGGATCCTTCTAAATATTGACAGTCCAGGGGATCCCTCTAAATATTGACACTGTCCTGGGGATCCTTCTAAATATTGACAGTCCAGGGGATCCTTCTAAATATTGACAGTCCAGGGGATCCCTCTAAATATTGACACTGTCCTGGGGATCCTTCTAAATATTGACAGTCCAGGGGATCCTTCTAAATATTGACAGTCCAGGGGATCCCTCTAAATATTGACACTGTCCTGGGGATCCTTCTAAATATTGACACTGTCCTGGGGATCCTTCTAAATATTTACACCGTCCTGGGGATCCTTCTAAATATTGACAGTCCAGGGGATCCCTCTAAATATTGACAGTCCAGGGGATCCTTCTAAATATTGACAGTCCAGGGGATCACTCTAACTATTGACAGTCCAGGGGATCCCTCTAAATATTGACACTGTCCTGGGGATCCTTCTAAATATTGACAGTCCAGGGGATCACTCTAACTATTGACAGTCCAGGGGATCCTTCTAAATATTGACAGTCCAGGGGATCACTCTAACTATTGACAGTCCAGGGGATCCCTCTAAATATTGACACTGTCCTGGGGATCCTTCTAAATATTGACAGTCCAGGGGATCCCTCTAAATATTGACATAGTCCAGGGGATCCTTCTAACTATTGACAGTCCTGGGGATCCTTCTAAATATTGGCAGTCCTGGGGATCCTTCTAAATATTGACAGTCCAGGAAATCCCTCTAAATATTGACACTGTCCTTGGGATCCTTCTAAATATTGACAGTCCAGGGGATCCTTCTAAATATTGACAGTCCTGGGGATCCTTCTAAATATTGACAGTCCAGGGGATCCCTCTAAATATTGACAGTCCTGGGGATCCTTCTAAATATTGACAGTCCAGGAAATCCCTCTAAATGTTGACACTGTCCTGGGGATCCCTCTAAATATTGACAGTCCAGGGGATCTCTCTAAATATTGACAGTCCAGGGGATCCCTCCAAATATTGACAGTCCAGGGGATCCCTCCAAATATTGACAGTCCAGGGGATCCCTCTAAATATTGACAGTCCTGGGGATCCCTCTAAATATTGACAGTCCAGGGGATCCTTCTAAATATTGACAGTCCTGGGGATCCTTCTAAATATTGACAGTCCAGGGGATCCCTCTAAATATTGACAGTCCTGGGGATCCTTCTAAATATTGACAGTCCAGGAAATCCCTCTAAATGTTGACACTGTCCTGGGGATCCCTCTAAATATTGACAGTCCAGGGGATCTCTCTAAATATTGACAGTCCAGGGGATCCCTCCAAATATTGACAGTCCAGGGGATCCCTCTAAATATTGACAGTCCAGGGGATCCTTCTAAATATTGACACAGTCCTGGGGATCCTTCTAAATATTGACAGTCCAGGGGATCCCTCTAAATATTGACAGTCTACGGGGTCCTTCTAAATATTGACAGTCCTAGGGATCCTTCTAAATATTGACAGTCCAGGAAATCCCTCTAAATGTTGACACTGTCCTGGGGATCCCTCTAAATATTGACAGTCCAGGGGAACCTTCCAAGTATTGACACAGTCCAGGGGATCCCTCTAAATATTGACAGTCCTGGGGATCCCTCTAAATATTGACAGTCTACGGGGTCCTTCTAAATATTGACAGTCCTAGGGATCCTTCTAAATATTGACAGTCCAGGAAATCCCTCTAAATGTTGACACTGTCCTGGGGATCCCTCTAAATCTTGATACAGTCCAGGGGATCCTTCCAAGTATTGACACAGTCCAGGGGATCCCTCTAAATATTGACACAGTCCGGGGGATCCTTCTAAATATTGACACAATCCAGGGGATCCCTCTAAATATTGACACTGTCCTGGGGATCCTTCTAAATATAGACATTCCAGGGGATCCCTCTAAATATTGACACTGTCCTGGGGATCCTTCTAAATATTGACAGAGTCCTGGGGATCCTTCTAAATATTGACACAATCCAGGGGATCCCTCTGAATATTGACACTGTCCTGGGGATCCTTCTAAATAGTGACATTCCAGGGGATCCCTCTAAATATTGACACTGTCCAGGGGATCCTTCTAAATATTGACACAATCCAGGGGATCCCTCTAAATATTGACACTGTCCTGGGGATCCTTCTAAATAGTGACATTCCAGGGGATCCCTCTAAATATTGACACTGTCCTGGGGATCCTTCTAAATATTGACAGAGTCCTGGGGATCCTTCTAAATACTGATACAGTCCAGGGGATCCCTCTCAATATTGACACTGTCCTAGGGATCCTTCTAAATACTGATACAGTCCAGGGGATCCCTCTAAATATTGACACTGTCCTAGGGATCCTTCTAAATACTGATACAGTCCAGGGGATCCCTCTAAATATTGACACTGTCCTGGGGATCCTTCTAAATATTGACAGAGTCCTGGGGATCCTTCTAAATATTGACACTGTCCTGGGTATCCCTCTAAATATTGACAGTCCTGGGGATCCTTCTAAATATTGACCCAATCCTGGGCATCTTTCTAAATATTGACACTGTCCTGGGGATCCTTCTAAATATTGACAGAGTCCTGGGGATCCTTCTAAATATTGACACTGTCCTAGGGATCCTTCTAAATACTGATACAGTCCAGGGGATCCCTCTAAATATTGACACTGTCCTGTGGATCCTTCTAAATATTGACACTCTCCTGGGGATCCTTCTAAATATTGACACAGTCCAGGGGATCCCTCTAAATATTGGCACTGTCCTCGGGATCCCTCTAAATATTGACACTTTCCTGGGGATCCTTCTAAATATTGACACTGTCCTAGGGATCCTTCTAAATACTGATGCAGTCCAGGGGATCCCTCTAAATATTGACACTGTCCTGGGAATCCCTCTAAATATTGACACTGTCCTGGGGATCCTTCTAAATATTGACACTGTCCTAGGGATCCTTCTAAATATTGACACTGTCCTGGGGATCCTTCTAAATATTGACAGTCCTGGGGATCCTTATAAATATTGACACTGTCCTGGGGATCCCTCTAAATATTGACACAGTCCAGGGGATCCCTCTAAATATTGACACTGTCCAGGGGATCCCTCTAAATATTGACACTTTCCTGGGGATCCTTCTAAATATTGACACTGTCCTGGGGATCCTTCTAAATATTGACAGTCCTGGGGATCCTTATAAATATTGACACTGTCCTGGGGATCCTTCTAAATATTGACAGTCCTGGGGATCCTTATAAATATTGACACTGTCCTGGGGATCCTTCTAAATATTGACACTGTACTAGGGATCCTTCTAAATATTGACACTGTCCTGGGGATCCTTCTAAATATTGACACTGTCCGAGGGATCCTTCTAAATATTGACATTCCTGGGGATCCTTATAAATATTGACACTGTCCTGGGGATCCCTCTAAATATTTGACACTGTCCTAGGGATCCTTCTAAATACTGATACAGTCCAGGGGATCCCTCTAAATATTTGACACTGTCCTGGGGATCCTTCTAAATATTGACACTGTCCTGGGGATCCTTCTAAATATTGACAGTCCTGGGGATCCTTCTCAATATTGACAGTCCTGGGGATCCTTCTAAATATTGACAGTCCTGGGGATCCTTCTAAATATTGACCCAATCCTGGGGATCCTTCTAAATATTAACACTGTTCTGGGGATCCTTCTAAATATTGACAGTCCTGGGGATCCTTCTAAATGTTGACCCAATCCTGGGGATCCTTCTAAATATTGACACTGTCCTGGGGATCCTTCCAAATATTGATACAATCCAGGGGATCCCTCTAAATATTGACACTGTCCTGGGGATCCTTCTAAATATTGACAGTCCAGGGGATCACTCTAAATATTGACAGTCCAGGGGATCCTTCTAAATATTGACAGTCCAGGGGATCCCTCTAAATATTGACACTGTCCTGGGGATCCTTCTAAATATTGACAGTCCAGGGGATCCCTCTAAATATTGACATAGTCCAGGGGATCCTTCTAACTATTGACAGTCCTGGGGATCCTTCTAAATATTGGCAGTCCTGGGGATCCTTCTAAATATTGACAGTCCAGGAAATCCCTCTAAATATTGACACTGTCCTTGGGATCCTTCTAAATATTGACAGTCCAGGGGATCCTTCTAAATATTGACAGTCCTGGGGATCCTTCTAAATATTGACAGTCCAGGGGATCCCTCTAAATATTGACAGTCCTGGGGATCCTTCTAAATATTGACAGTCCAGGAAATCCCTCTAAATGTTGACACTGTCCTGGGGATCCCTCTAAATATTGACAGTCCAGGGGATCTCTCTAAATATTGACAGTCCAGGGGATCCCTCCAAATATTGACAGTCCAGGGGATCCCTCCAAATATTGACAGTCCAGGGGATCCCTCTAAATATTGACAGTCCTGGGGATCCCTCTAAATATTGACAGTCCAGGGGATCCTTCTAAATATTGAAAGTCCTGGGGATCCTTCTAAATATTGACAGTCCAGGGGATCCCTCTAAATATTGACAGTCCTGGGGATCCTTCTAAATATTGACAGTCCAGGAAATCCCTCTAAATGTTGACACTGTCCTGGGGATCCCTCTAAATATTGACAGTCCAGGGGATCTCTCTAAATATTGACAGTCCAGGGGATCCCTCCAAATATTGACAGTCCAGGGGATCCCTCTAAATATTGACAGTCCAGGGGATCCTTCTAAATATTGACACAGTCCTGGGGATCCTTCTAAATATTGACAGTCCAGGGGATCCCTCTAAATATTGACAGTCTACGGGGTCCTTCTAAATATTGACAGTCCTAGGGATCCTTCTAAATATTGACAGTCCAGGAAATCCCTCTAAATGTTGACACTGTCCTGGGGATCCCTCTAAATATTGACAGTCCAGGGGAACCTTCCAAGTATTGACACAGTCCAGGGGATCCCTCTAAATATTGACAGTCCTGGGGATCCCTCTAAATATTGACAGTCTACGGGGTCCTTCTAAATATTGACAGTCCTAGGGATCCTTCTAAATATTGACAGTCCAGGAAATCCCTCTAAATGTTGACACTGTCCTGGGGATCCCTCTAAATCTTGATACAGTCCAGGGGATCCTTCCAAGTATTGACACAGTCCAGGGGATCCCTCTAAATATTGACACAGTCCGGGGGATCCTTCTAAATATTGACACAATCCAGGGGATCCCTCTAAATATTGACACTGTCCTGGGGATCCTTCTAAATATAGACATTCCAGGGGATCCCTCTAAATATTGACACTGTCCTGGGGATCCTTCTAAATATTGACAGAGTCCTGGGGATCCTTCTAAATATTGACACAATCCAGGGGATCCCTCTGAATATTGACACTGTCCTGGGGATCCTTCTAAATAGTGACATTCCAGGGGATCCCTCTAAATATTGACACTGTCCAGGGGATCCTTCTAAATATTGACACAATCCAGGGGATCCCTCTAAATATTGACACTGTCCTGGGGATCCTTCTAAATAGTGACATTCCAGGGGATCCCTCTAAATATTGACACTGTCCTGGGGATCCTTCTAAATATTGACAGAGTCCTGGGGATCCTTCTAAATACTGATACAGTCCAGGGGATCCCTCTCAATATTGACACTGTCCTAGGGATCCTTCTAAATACTGATACAGTCCAGGGGATCCCTCTAAATATTGACACTGTCCTAGGGATCCTTCTAAATACTGATACAGTCCAGGGGATCCCTCTAAATATTGACACTGTCCTGGGGATCCTTCTAAATATTGACAGAGTCCTGGGGATCCTTCTAAATATTGACACTGTCCTGGGTATCCCTCTAAATATTGACAGTCCTGGGGATCCTTCTAAATATTGACCCAATCCTGGGCATCTTTCTAAATATTGACACTGTCCTGGGGATCCTTCTAAATATTGACAGAGTCCTGGGGATCCTTCTAAATATTGACACTGTCCTAGGGATCCTTCTAAATACTGATACAGTCCAGGGGATCCCTCTAAATATTGACACTGTCCTGTGGATCCTTCTAAATATTGACACTCTCCTGGGGATCCTTCTAAATATTGACACAGTCCAGGGGATCCCTCTAAATATTGGCACTGTCCTCGGGATCCCTCTAAATATTGACACTTTCCTGGGGATCCTTCTAAATATTGACACTGTCCTAGGGATCCTTCTAAATACTGATGCAGTCCAGGGGATCCCTCTAAATATTGACACTGTCCTGGGAATCCCTCTAAATATTGACACTGTCCTGGGGATCCTTCTAAATATTGACACTGTCCTAGGGATCCTTCTAAATATTGACACTGTCCTGGGGATCCTTCTAAATATTGACAGTCCTGGGGATCCTTATAAATATTGACACTGTCCTGGGGATCCCTCTAAATATTGACACAGTCCAGGGGATCCCTCTAAATATTGACACTGTCCAGGGGATCCCTCTAAATATTGACACTTTCCTGGGGATCCTTCTAAATATTGACACTGTCCTGGGGATCCTTCTAAATATTGACAGTCCTGGGGATCCTTATAAATATTGACACTGTCCTGGGGATCCTTCTAAATATTGACAGTCCTGGGGATCCTTATAAATATTGACACTGTCCTGGGGATCCTTCTAAATATTGACACTGTACTAGGGATCCTTCTAAATATTGACACTGTCCTGGGGATCCTTCTAAATATTGACACTGTCCGAGGGATCCTTCTAAATATTGACATTCCTGGGGATCCTTATAAATATTGACACTGTCCTGGGGATCCCTCTAAATATTTGACACTGTCCTAGGGATCCTTCTAAATACTGATACAGTCCAGGGGATCCCTCTAAATATTTGACACTGTCCTGGGGATCCTTCTAAATATTGACACTGTCCTGGGGATCCTTCTAAATATTGACAGTCCTGGGGATCCTTCTCAATATTGACAGTCCTGGGGATCCTTCTAAATATTGACAGTCCTGGGGATCCTTCTAAATATTGACCCAATCCTGGGGATCCTTCTAAATATTAACACTGTTCTGGGGATCCTTCTAAATATTGACAGTCCTGGGGATCCTTCTAAATGTTGACCCAATCCTGGGGATCCTTCTAAATATTGACACTGTCCTGGGGATCCTTCCAAATATTGATACAATCCAGGGGATCCCTCTAAATATTGACACTGTCCTGGGGATCCTTCTAAATATTGACAGTCCAGGGGATCACTCTAAATATTGACAGTCCAGGGGATCCTTCTAAATATTGACAGTCCAGGGGATCCCTCTAAATATTGACACTGTCCTGGGGATCCTTCTAAATATTGACAGTCCAGGGGATCCCTCTAAATATTGACACAGTCCAGGGGATCCTTCTAACTATTGACAGTCCTGGGGATCCTTCTAAATATTGGCAGTCCTGGGGATCCTTCTAAATATTGACAGTCCAGGAAATCCCTCTAAATATTGACACTGTCCTTGGGATCCTTCTAAATATTGACAGTCCAGGGGATCCCTCTAAATATTGACAGTCCTGGGGATCCTTCTAAATATTGACAGTCCAGGGGATCCTTCTAAATATTGACAGTCCAGGGGATCCCTCTAAATATTGACAGTCCTGGGGATCCTTCTAAATATTGACAGTCCAGGGGATCCTTCTAAATATTGACAGTCCAGGGGATCCCTCTAAATATTGACAGTCCTGGGAATCCTTCTAAATATTGACAGTCCAGGAAATCCCTCTAAATGTTGACACTGTCCTGGGGATCCCTCTAAATATTGACAGTCCTGGGGATCCCTCTAAATATTGACAGTCCAGGGGATCTCTCTAAATATTGACAGTCCAGGGGATCCCTCCAAATATTGACACTGTCCTGGGGATCCTTCTAAATATTGACAGAGTCCTGGGGATCCTTCTAAATACTGATACAGTCCAGGGGATCCCTCTAAATATTGACACAGTCCAGGGGATCCTTCTAAATATTGACACAATCCAGGGGATCCCTCTAAATATTGACACTGTCCTGGGGATCCTTCTAAATAGTGACATTCCAGGGGATCCCTCTAAATATTGACACTGTCCTGGGGATCCTTCTAAATATTGACAGAGTCCTGGGGATCCTTCTAAATACTGATACAGTCCAGGGGATCCCTCTCAATATTGACACTGTCCTAGGGATCCTTCTAAATACTGATACAGTCCAGGGGATCCCTCTAAATATTGACACTGTCCTAGGGATCCTTCTAAATACTGATACAGTCCAGGGGATCCCTCTAAATATTGACACTGTCCTGGGGATCCTTCTAAATATTGACAGAGTCCTGGGGATCCTTCTAAATATTGACACTGTCCTGGGTATCCCTCTAAATATTGACAGTCCTGGGGATCCTTCTAAATATTGACCCAATCCTGGGCATCTTTCTAAATATTGACACTGTCCTGGGGATCCTTCTAAATATTGACAGAGTCCTGGGGATCCTTCTAAATATTGACACTGTCCTAGGGATCCTTCTAAATACTGATACAGTCCAGGGGATCCCTCTAAATATTGACACTGTCCTGTGGATCCTTCTAAATATTGACACTCTCCTGGGGATCCTTCTAAATATTGACACAGTCCAGGGGATCCCTCTAAATATTGGCACTGTCCTCGGGATCCCTCTAAATATTGACACTTTCCTGGGGATCCTTCTAAATATTGACACTGTGCTAGGGATCCTTCTAAATACTGATGCAGTCCAGGGGATCCCTCTAAATATTGACACTGTCCTGGGGATCCCTCTAAATATTGACACTGTCCTGGGGATCCTTCTAAATATTGACACTGTCCTAGGGATCCTTCTAAATATTGACACTGTCCTGGGGATCCTTCTAAATATTGACAGTCCTGGGGATCCTTCTAAATATTGACACTGTCCTGGGGATCCCTCTAAATATTGACACTGTCCAGGGGATCCCTCTAAATATTGACACTTTCCTGGGGATCCTTCTAAATATTGACACTGTCCTAGGGATCCTTCTAAATATTGACACTGTCCTGGGGATCCTTCTAAATATTGACACTGTCCTCGGGATCCTTATAAATATTGACACTGTCCTGGGGATCCTTCTAAATATTGACAGTCCTGGGGATCCTTATAAATATTGACACTGTCCTGGGGATCCTTCTAAATATTGACACTGTACTAGGGATCCTTCTAAATATTGACACTGTCCTGGGGATCCTTCTAAATATTGACACTGTCCGAGGGATCCTTCTAAATATTGACAGTCCTGGGGATCCTTATAAATATTGACACTGTCCTGGGGATCCCTCTAAATATTTGACACTGTCCTAGGGATCCTTCTAAATACTGATACAGTCCAGGGGATCCCTCTAAATATTTGACACTGTCCTGGGGATCCTTCTAAATATTGACACTGTCCTGGGGATCCTTCTAAATATTGACAGTCCTGGGGATCCTTCTCAATATTGACAGTCCTGGGGATCCTTCTAAATATTGACCCAATCCTGGGGATCCTTCTAAATATTAACACTGTCCTGGGGATCCTTCTAAATATTGACAGTCCTGGGGATCCTTCTAAATGTTGACCCAATCCTGGGGATCCTTCTAAATATTGACACTGTCCTGGGGATCCTTCTAAATATTGACACTGTCCTAGGGATCCTTCCAAATATTGATACAATCCAGGGGATCCCTCTAAATATTGACACTGTCCTGGGGATCCTTCTAAATATTGACAGTCCAGGGGATCACTCTAAATATTGACAGTCCAGGGGATCCTTCTAAATATTGACAGTCCAGGGGATCCCTCTAAATATTGACACTGTCCTGGGGATCCTTCTAAATATTGACAGTCCAGGAAATCCCTCTAAATATTGACACTGTCCTTGGGATCCTTCTAAATATTGACAGTCCAGGGGATCCCTCTAAATATTGACAGTCCTGGGGATCCTTCTAAATATTGACAGTCCAGGGGATCCCTCTAAATATTGACAGTCCTGGGGATCCTTCTAAATATTGACAGTCCAGGGGATCCCTCTAAATATTGACAGTCCTGGGGATCCTTCTAAATATTGACAGTCCAGGAAATCCCTCTAAATGTTGACACTGTCCTGGGGATCCCTCTAAATATTGACAGTCCAGGGGATCCCTCTAAATATTGACAGTCCAGGGGATCTCTCTAAATATTGACAGTCCAGGGGATCCCTCCAAATATTGACAGTCCAGGGGATCCCTCTAAATATTGACAGTCCAGGGGATCCTTCTAAATATTGACACAGTCCTGGGGATCCTTCTAAATATTGACAGTCCAGGGGATCCCTCTAAATATTGACAGTCCAGGGGATCTCTCTAAATATTGACAGTCCTGGGGATCTCTCTAAATATTGACAGTCTACGGGGTCCTTCTAAATATTGACAGTCCTAGGGATCCTTCTAAATATTGACAGTCCAGGAAATCCCTCTAAATGTTGACACTGTCCTGGGGATCCCTCTAAATATTGATACAGTCCAGGGGATCCTTCCAAGTATTGACACAGTCCAGGGGATCCCTCTAAATATTGACACAGTCCGGGGGATCCTTCTAAATATTGACACAATCCAGGGGATCCCTCTAAATATTGACACTGTCCTGGGGATCCTTCTAAATATAGACATTCCAGCGGATCCCTCTAAATATTGACACTGTCCTGGGGATCCTTCTAAATATTGACACTGTCCTGGGGATCCTTCTAAATATTGACAGAGTCCTGGGGATCCTTCTAAATACTGATACAGTCCAGGGGATCCCTCTAAATATTGACACAGTCCAGGGGATCCTTCTAAATATTGACACAATCCAGGGGATCCCTCTAAATATTGACACTGTCCTGGGGATCCTTCTAAATAGTGACATTCCAGGGGATCCCTCTAAATATTGACACTGTCCTGGGGATCCTTCTAAATATTGACAGAGTCCTGGGGATCCTTCTAAATATTGACACTGTCCTGGGGATCCTTCTAAATACTGATACAGTCCAGGGGATCCCTCTCAATATTGACACTGTCCTGGGGATCCTTCTAAATATTGACAGAGTCCTGGGGATCCTTCTAAATATTGACACTGTCCTGGGGATCCTTCTAAATACTGATACAGTCCTGGGGATCCTTCTAAATATTGACACTGTCCTGGGGATCCTTCTAAATACTGATACAGTCCAGGGGATCCCTCTAAATATTGACACTGTCCTGGGGATCCTTCTAAATACTGATACAGTCCAGGGGATCCCTCTCAATATTGACACTGTCCTAGGGATCCTTCTAAATACTGATACAGTCCAGGGGATCCCTCTCAATATTGACACTGTCCTAGGGATCCTTCTAAATACTGATACAGTCCAGGGGATCCCTCTCAATATTGACACTGTCCTAGGGATCCTTCTAAATACTGATACAGTCCAGGGGATCCCTCTCAATATTGACACTGTCCTGGGGATCCTTCTAAATATTGACAGAGTCCTGGGGATCCTTCTAAATATTGACACTGTCCTGGGTATCCCTCTAAATATTGACAGTCCTGGGGATCCTTCTAAATATTGACCCAATCCTGGGCATCTTTCTAAATATTGACACTGTCCTGGGGATCCTTCTAAATATTGACAGAGTCCTGGGGATCCTTCTAAATATTGACACTGTCCTAGGGATCCTTCTAAATACTGATACAGTCCAGGGGATCCCTCTAAATATTGACACTGTCCTGTGGATCCTTCTAAATATTGACACTCTCCTGGGGATCCTTCTAAATATTGACACAGTCCAGGGGATCCCTCTAAATATTGGCACTGTCCTCGGGATCCCTCTAAATATTGACACTTACCTGGGGATCCTTCGAAATATTGACACTGTCCTAGGGATCCTTCTAAATACTGATGCAGTCCAGGGGATCCCTCTAAATATTGACACTGTCCTGGGGATCCCTCTAAATATTGACACTGTCCTGGGGATCCTTCTAAATATTGACACTGTCCTGGGGATCCTTCTAAATATTGACAGTCCTGGGGATCCTTATAAATATTGACACTGTCCTGGGGATCCCTCTAAATATTGACACTGTCCTGGGGATCCTTCTAAATATTGACACTGTCCGAGGGATCCTTCTAAATATTGACAGTCCTGGGGATCCTTATAAATATTGACACTGTCCTGGGGATCCCTCTAAATATTTGACACTGTCCTAGGGATCCTTCTAAATACTGATACAGTCCAGGGGATCCCTCTAAATATTTGACACTGTCCTGGGGATCCTTCTAAATATTGACACTGTCCTGGGGATCCTTCTAAATATTGACAGTCCTGGGGATCCTTCTCAATATTGACCCAATCCTGGGGATCCTTCTAAATATTGACACTGTCCTGGGGATCCTTCTAAATATTGACAGTCCTGGGGATCCTTCTAAATATTGACCCAATCCTGGGGATCCTTCTAAATATTAACAGTCCTGGGGATCCTTCTAAATGTTGACCCAATCCTGGGGATCCTTCTAAATATTGACACTGTCCTGGGGATCCTTCTAAATATTGACACTGTCCTAGGGATCCTTCCAAATATTGATACAATCCAGGGGATCCCTCTAAATATTGACACTGTCCTGGGGATCCTTCTAAATATTGACAGTCCTGGGGATCCTTCTAAATATTGACACTGTCCTGGGGATTCTTCTAAATATTGACAGAGTCCTGGGGATCCTTCTAAATATTGACACTGTCCTGGGTATCCTTCTAAATATTGACACTGTCCTGTGGATCCCTCTAAATATTGACACTGTCCTAGGGATCCTTCCAAATACTGATACAATCCAGGGGATCCCTCTAAATATTGACACTGTCCTGGGGATCCTTCTAAATATTGACAGAGTCCTGGGGATCCTTCTAAATATTGACTCTGTCCTGGGGATCCTTCTAAATATTGACAGAGTCCTGGGGATCCTTCTAAATATTGACACTGTTCTGGGGATCCTTCTAAATATTGACAGTCCAGGGGATCCCTCTAAATATTGACACTGTCCTGGGGATCATTCTAAATATTGACACAGTCTAGGGGATCCCTCTAAATATTGACACTGTCCTGGGGATCCTTCTAAATATTGACACAGTCTAGAGGATCACTCTAAGTATTGACACTGTCCAGGGGATCCCTCTAAATATTGACACTGTCCAGGGGATCCTTCTAAATATTGACACTGTCCTGGGGATCCTTCTAAATATTGACACCGTCCAGGGGATCCCTCTAAATATTGACACTGTCCTGGGGATCCTTCTAAATATTGACACAGTCTAGGGGATCCCTCTAAGTATTGACACTGTCCAGGGGATCCCTCTAAATATTGACACTGTCCTGGGGATCCTTCTAAATATTGACAGTCCAGGGGATCCCTCTAAATATTGACACTGTCCTGGGGATCCTTCTAAATATTGACACAGTCTAGGGGATCCCTCTAAATATTGACAGTGTCCTGGAGATCCTTCTAAATATTGACACAGTCCAGGGGATCCTTCTAAATATTGACAGTGTCCTGGGGATCCTTCTAAATATTGACACAGTCCAGGGGATCCCTCTAAATATTGACAGTGTCCTGGAGATCCTTCTAAATATTGACACAGTCCAGGGGATCCTTCTAAATATTGACAGTGTCCTGGGGATCCTTCTAAATATTGACACAGTCCAGGGGATCCCTCTAAATATTGACACTGTCCTGGGGATCCCTCTAAATATTGACAGTCCTGGGGATCCTTCTAAATATTGACAGTCCAGGGGATCCCTCTAAATATTGCCAGTCCTGGGGATCCTTCTAAATATTGACACTGTCCTGGGGATCCTTCTAAATATTGACCCAATCCTGGGGATCCTTCTAAATATTGACACTGTCCTGGGGATCCTTCTAAATATTGACACTGTCCTGGGGATCCTTCTAAATATTGACGGAGTCCTGGGGATCCCTCTAAATATTGACACTGTCCTGGGGATCCTTCTAAATATTGACACTCTCCTGGGGATCCTCCTAAATATTGACACTGTCCTAGGGATCCTCCTAAATATTGACACTCTCCTGGGGATCCTCCTAAATATTGACACTGTCTTATGGATCCTCCTAAATATTGACACTCTCCTGGGGATCCTCCTAAATATTGACACTGTCCTAGGGATCCTCCTAAATATTGACACTGTCCTGGGGATCCCTCTAAATATTGACAGTCCTGGGGATCCCTCTAAATATTGACAGTCCAGGGGATCACTCTAAATGTTGACACTGTCCTGGGGATCCCTCAAAATATTGACAGTCCTGGGGATCCCTCTAAATATTGACAGTCCAGGGGATCACTCTCAATATTGACAGTCCTGGGGATCCTTCTAAATATTGACACAGTCCAGGGGATCCTTATAAATATTGACACTGTCCTGGGGATCCCTCTAAATATTGACACTCTTCCTTGTATCCTTCTAAATATTGACCCAATCCTGGGGATCCCTCTAAATATTGACACTGTCCTGGGGATCCTTCTACATATTGACACAGTCCTGGGGATCCTTCTAAATATTGACACTGTCCTCGGGATCCTTCCAAATACTGATACAATCCTGGGGATCCTTCTAAATATTGACACTGTCCTGGGGATCCTTCTAAATATTGACACTGTCCTAGGGATCCTTCCAAATACTGATACAATCCAGGGGATGCTTCTAAATATTGACACTGTCCTGGGTATCCTTCTAAATATTGACAGTCCTGGGGATCCTTCTAAATATTGACCCAATCCTGGGGATCCTTCTAACTATTGACACTGTCCTTGGGATCCTTCTAAATATTGACACAGTCCAGGGGATCCCTCTAAATATTGACACTGTCCAGGGTACCCTCTAAATATTGACACTGTCCTGGGGATCCTTCTAAATATTGATACAGTCCAGGGGATCCTTCTAAATATTGACAGTCCTGGGGATCCTTCTAAATATTGACCCAATCCTGGGGATCCTTCTAACTATTGACACTGTCCAGGGGATCCTTCTAAATATTGACAGTCCAGGGGATCCTTCTAAATATTGACACTGTCCTTGGGATCCTTCTAAATATTGACAGCCCTGGGGATCCCTCTAAATATTGACAGTCCAGGGGATCCCTCTGAATATTGACATTGTCCAGGGGATCCTTCTAAATATTGACGGTCCAGGGGATCCTTCTAAATATTGACACTGGATTGGGGATCCTTCTAAATGCTGACAGTCCAGGGGATCCTTCTAAATATTGACAGTCCAGGGGATCCCTCTAAATATTGACACTGTCCTGGGGATCCTTCTAAATATTGACACTGTCCTGGGGATCCTTCTAAATATTGACACCGTCCTGGGGATCCTTCTAAATATTGACAGTCCAGGGGATCCCTCTAAATATTGACACTGTCCTGGGATCCTTCTAAATATTGACAGTCCAGGGGATCCTTCTAAATATTGACAGTCCAGGGGATCACTCTAACTATTGACAGTCCAGGGGATCCTTCTAAATATTGACAGTCCAGGGGATCACTCTAACTATTGACAGTCCAGGGGATCCCTCTAAATATTGACACTGTCCTGGGGATCCTTCTAAATATTGACAGTCCAGGGGATCCTTCTAAATATTGACAGTCCAGGGGATCACTCTAACTATTGACAGTCCAGGGGATCCTTCTAAATATTGACAGTCCTGGGGATCCTTCTAAATATTGACAGTCCAGGGGATCCTTCTAAATATTGACAGTCCAGGGGATCCTTCTAACTATTGACAGTCCAGGGGATCCTTCTAAATATTGACAGTCCTGGGGATCCTTCTAAATATTGACAGTCCAGGGGATCCTTCTAAATATTGACAGTCCTGGGGATCCTTCTAAATATTGACAGTCCAGGAAATCCCTCTAAATATTGACACTGTCCTTGGGATCCTTCTAAATATTGACAGTCCAGGGGATCCCTCTAAATATTGACAGTCCAGGGGATCCTTCTAAATATTGACAGTCCTGGGGATCCTTCTAAATATTGACAGTCCAGGGGATCCCTCTAAATATTGACAGTCCTGGGGATCCTTCTAAATATTGACAGTCCAGGGGATCCCTCTAAATATTGACAGTCCAGGGGATCCTTCTAAATATTGACAGTCCTGGGGATCCTTCTAAATATTGACAGTCCTGGGGATCCTTCTAAATATTGACAGTCCAGGAAATCCCTCTAAATATTGACAGTCCAGGGGATCCTTCTAAATATTGACAGTCCTGGGGATCCTTCTAAATATTGACAGTCCAGGAAATCCCTCTAAATATTGACACTGTCCTGGGGATCCCTCTAAATATTGACAGTCCTGGGGATCCCTCTAAATATTGACAGTCCAGGGGATCTCTCTAAATATTGACAGTCCAGGGGATCCCTCCAAATATTGACAGTCCAGGGGATCCCTCTAAATATTGACAGTCCAAGGGATCCTTCTAAATATTGACAGTCCAGGGGATCCCTCTAAATATTGACAGTCCAGGAAATCCCTCTAAATGTTGACAGTCCAGGGGATCCCTCTAAATATTGACAGTCCAGGGGATCCTTCTAAATATTGACAGTCCAGGGGATCCCTCTAAATATTGACAGTCTACGGGGTCCTTCTAAATATTGACAGTCCTAGGGATCCTTCTAAATATTGACAGTCCAGGAAATCCCTCTAAATGTTGACACTGTCCTGGGGATCCCTCTAAATATTGACAGTCCAGGGGATCCTTCCAAGTATTGACACAGTCCAGGGGATCCCTCTAAATATTGACAGTCCTGGGGATCCCTCTAAATATTGATAGTCTACGGGGTCCTTCTAAATATTGACAGTCCTAGGGATCCTTCTAAATATTGACAGTCCAGGAAATCCCTCTAAATCTTGATACAGTCCAGGGGATCCTTCCAAGTATTGACACTGTCCTGGGGATCCTTCTAAATATAGACATTCCAGGGGATCCCTCTAAATATTGACACTGTCCTGGGGATCCTTCTAAATATTGACACTGTCCTGGGGATCCTTCTAAATATTGACAGAGTCCTGGGGATCCTTCTAAATACTGATACAGTCCAGGGGATCCCTCTAAATATTGACACAGTCCAGGGGATCCTTCTAAATATTGACACAATCCAGGGGATCCCTCTAAATATTGACACTGTCCTGGGGATCCTTCTAAATAGTGACATTCCAGGGGATCCCTCTAAATATTGACACTGTCCTGGGGATCCTTCTAAATATTGACAGAGTCCTGGGGATCCTTCTAAATACTGATACAGTCCAGGGGATCCCTCTCAATATTGACACTGTCCTGGGGATCCTTCTAAATATTGACAGAGTCCTGGGGATCCTTCTAAATATTGACACTGTCCTGGGTATCCCTCTAAATATTGACAGTCCTGGGGATCCTTCTAAATATTGACCCAATCCTGGGCATCTTTCTAAATATTGACACTGTCCTGGGGATCCTTCTAAATATTGACAGAGTCCTGGGGATCCTTCTAAATATTGACACTGTCCTAGGGATCCTTCTAAATACTGATACAGTCCAGGGGATCCCTCTAAATATTGACACTGTCCTGTGGATCCTTCTAAATATTGACACTCTCCTGGGGATCCTTCTAAATATTGACACAGTCCAGGGGATCCCTCTAAATATTGGCACTGTCCTCGGGATCCCTCTAAATATTGACACTTTCCTGGGGATCCTTCTAAATATTGACACTGTCCTAGGGATCCTTCTAAATACTGATGCAGTCCAGGGGATCCCTCTAAATATTGACACTGTCCTGGGGATCCCTCTAAATATTGACACTGTCCTGGGGATCCTTCTAAATATTGACACTGTCCTAGGGATCCTTCTAAATATTGACACTGTCCTGGGGATCCTTCTAAATATTGACAGTCCTGGGGATCCTTATAAATATTGACACTGTCCTGGGGATCCCTCTAAATATTGACACAGTCCAGGGGATCCCTCTAAATATTGACACTGTCCAGGGGATCCCTCTAAATATTGACACTTTCCTGGGGATCCTTCTAAATATTGACACTGTCCTAGGGATCCTTCTAAATATTGACACTGTCCTGGGGATCCTTCTAAATATTGACAGTCCTGGGGATCCTTATAAATATTGACACTGTCCTGGGGATCCTTCTAAATATTGACAGTCCTGGGGATCCTTATAAATATTGACACTGTCCTGGGGATCCTTCTAAATATTGACACTGTACTAGGGATCCTTCTAAATATTGACACTGTCCTGGGGATCCTTCTAAATATTGACACTGTCCGAGGGATCCTTCTAAATATTGACAGTCCTGGGGATCCTTATAAATATTGACACTGTCCTGGGGATCCTTCTAAATATTGACACTGTACTAGGGATCCTTCTAAATATTGACACTGTCCTGGGGATCCTTCTAAATATTGACACTGTCCGAGGGATCCTTCTAAATATTGACAGTCCTGGGGATCCTTATAAATATTGACACTGTCCTAGGGATCCTTCTAAATACTGATACAGTCCAGGGGATCCCTCTAAATATTTGACACTGTCCTGGGGATCCTTCTAAATATTGACACTGTCCTGGGGATCCTTCTAAATATTGACAGTCCTGGGGATCCTTCTCAATATTGACAGTCCTGGGGATCCTTCTAAATATTGACAGTCCTGGGGATCCTTCTAAATATTGACCCAATCCTGGGGATCCTTCTAAATATTAACACTGTCCTGGGGATCCTTCTAAATATTGACAGTCCTGGGGATCCTTCTAAATGTTGACCCAATCCTGGGGATCCTTCTAAATATTGACACTGTCCTGGGGATCCTTCTAAATATTGACACTGTCCTAGGGATCCTTCCAAATATTGATACAATCCAGGGGATCCCTCTAAATATTGACACTGTCCTGGGGATCCTTCTAAATATTGACAGAGTCCTGGGGATCCTTCTAAATATTGACACTGTCCTGGGGATTCTTCTAAATATTGACAGAGTCCTGGGGATCCTTCTAAATATTGACACTGTCCTGGGTATCCTTCTAAATATTGACACTGTCCTGTGGATCCCTCTAAATATTGACACTGTCCTAGGGATCCTTCCAAATACTGATACAATCCAGGGGATCCCTCTAAATATTGACACTGTCCTGGGGATCCTTCTAAATATTGACAGAGTCCTGGGGATCCTTCTAAATATTGACTCTGTCCTGGGGATCCTTCTAAATATTGACAGAGTCCTGGGGATCCTTCTAAATATTGACACTGTTCTGGGGATCCTTCTAAATATTGACAGTCCAGGGGATCCCTCTAAATATTGACACTGTCCTGGGGATCATTCTAAATATTGACACAGTCTAGGGGATCCCTCTAAATATTGACACTGTCCTGGGGATCCTTCTAAATATTGACACAGTCTAGGGGATCCCTATAAGTATTGACACTGTCCTGGGGATCCTTCTAAATATTGACACTGTCCTGGGGATCCTTCTAAATATTGACACAGTCTGGAGGATCCCTCTAAGTATTGACACTGTCCTGGGGATCCTTCTAAATATTGACACTGTCCTGGGGATCCTTCTAAATATTGACACAGTCTGGAGGATCCCTCTAAGTATTGACACTGTCCAGGGGATCCATCTAAATATTGACACTGTCCAGGGGATCCTTCTAAATATTGACACTGTCCTGGGGATCCTTCTAAATATTGACACTGTCCTGGGGATCCTTCTAAATATTGACACAGTCTAGGGGATCCCTCTAAGTATTGACACTGTCCAGGGGATTACTCTAAATATTGACACTGTCCTGGGGATCCTGCTAAATATTGACTCAGTCTAGGGGATCCCTTTTAGTATTGACACTGTCCAGGGGATCCCTCTAAATATTGACAGTGTCCTGGAGATCCTTCTAAATATTGACACAGTCCAGGGGATCCTTCTAAATATTGACAGTGTCCTGGGGATCCTTCTAAATATTGACACAGTCCAGGGGATCCCTCTAAATATTGACAGTCCAGGGGATCCCTCTAAATATTGACAGTCCTGGGGATCCTTCTAAATATTGACACTGTCCTGGGGATCCTTCTAAATATTGACAGTCCAGGGGATCCCTCTAAATATTGACACTGTCCTGGGGATCCCTCTAAATATTGCCAGTCCTGGGGATCCTTCTAAATATTGACACTGTCCTGGGGATCCTTCTAAATATTGACCCAATCCTGGGGATCCTTCTAAATATTGACAGTCCAGGAAATCCCTCTAAATGTTGACACTGTCCTGGGGATCCCTCTAAATATTGACAGTCCAGGGGATCCTTCCAAGTATTGACACAGTCCAGGGGATCCCTCTAAATATTGACAGTCCTGGGGATCCCTCTAAATATTGACAGTCTACGGGGTCCTTCTAAATATTGACAGTCCTAGGGATCCTTCTAAATATTGACAGTCCAGGAAATCCCTCTAAATCTTGATACAGTCCAGGGGATCCTTCCAAGTATTGACACAGTCCAGGGGATCCCTCTAAATATTGACACAGTCCGGGGGATCCTTCTAAATATTGACACAATCCAGGGGATCCCTCTAAATATTGACACAGTCCGGGGGATCCTTCTAAATATTGACACAATCCAGGGGATCCCTCTAAATATTGACACTGTCCTGGGGATCCTTCTAAATATAGACATTCCAGGGGATCCCTCTAAATATTGACACTGTCCTGGGGATCCTTCTAAATATTGACACTGTCCTGGGGATCCTTCTAAATATTGACAGAGTCCTGGGGATCCTTCTAAATACTGATACAGTCCAGGGGATCCCTCTAAATATTGACACAGTCCAGGGGATCCTTCTAAATATTGACACAATCCAGGGGATCCCTCTAAATATTGACACTGTCCTGGGGATCCTTCTAAATAGTGACATTCCAGGGGATCCCTCTAAATATTGACACTGTCCTGGAGATCCTTCTAAATATTGACAGAGTCCTGGGGATCCTTCTAAATACTGATACAGTCCAGGGGATCCCTCTCAATATTGACACTGTCCTAGGGATCCTTCTAAATACTGATACAGTCCAGGGGATCCCTCTAAATATTGACACTGTCCTGGGGATCCTTCTAAATATTGACAGAGTCCTGGGGATCCTTCTAAATATTGACACTGTCCTGGGTATCCCTCTAAATATTGACAGTCCTGGGGATCCTTCTAAATATTGACCCAATCCTGGGCATCTTTCTAAATATTGACACTGTCCTGGGGATCCTTCTAAATATTGACAGAGTCCTGGGGATCCTTCTAAATATTGACACTCTCCTGTGGATCCCTCTAAATATTGACACTTTCCTGGGGATCCTTCTAAATATTGACACTGTCCTAGGGATCCTTCTAAATACTGATGCAGTCCAGGGGATCCCTCTAAATATTGACACTTTCCTGGGGATCCTTCTAAATATTGACACTGTCCTAGGGATCCTTCTAAATACTGATACAGTCCAGGGGATCCCTCTAAATATTGACACTGTCCTGGGGATCCTTCTAAATATTGACACTCTCCTGTGGATCCCTCTAAATATTGACACTTTCCTGGGGATCCTTCTAAATATTGACACTGTCCTAGGGATCCTTCTAAATACTGATGCAGTCCAGGGGATCCCTCTAAATATTGACACTGTCCTGGGGATCCCTCTAAATATTGACACTGTCCTGGGGATCCTTCTAAATATTGACACTGTCCTAGGGATCCTTCTAAATATTGACACTGTCCTGGGGATCCTTCTAAATATTGACAGTCCTGGGGATCCTTATAAATATTGACACTGTCCTGGGGATCCCTCTAAATATTGACACAGTCCAGGGGATCCCTCTAAATATTGACACTGTCCAGGGGATCCCTCTAAATATTGACACTTTCCTGGGGATCCTTCTAAATATTGACACTGTCCTAGGGATCCTTCTAAATATTGACACTTTCCTGGGGATCCTTCTAAATATTTACACTGTCCTGGGGATCCTTCTAAATATTGACAGTCCTGGGGATCCTTATAAATATTGACACTGTCCTGGGGATCCTTCTAAATATTGACAGTCCTGGGGATCCTTATAAATATTGACACTGTCCTGGGGATCCTTCTAAATATTGACACTGTACTAGGGATCCTTCTAAATATTGACACTGTCCTGGGGATCCTTCTAAATATTGACACTGTCCGAGGGATCCTTCTAAATATTGACAGTCCTGGGGATCCTTCTCAATATTGACAGTCCTGGGGATCCTTCTAAATATTGACAGTCCTGGGGATCCTTCTAAATATTGACCCAATCCTGGGGATCCTTCTAAATATTAACACTGTCCTGGGGATCCTTCTAAATATTGACAGTCCTGGGGATCCTTCTAAATGTTGACCCAATCCTGGGGATCCTTCTAAATATTGACACTGTCCTGGGGATCCTTCTAAATATTGACACTGTCCTAGGGATCCTTCCAAATATTGATACAATCCAGGGGATCCCTCTAAATATTGACACTGTCCTGGGGATCCTTCTAAATATTGACAGAGTCCTGGGGATCCTTCTAAATATTGACACTGTCCTGGGGATTCTTCTAAATATTGACAGAGTCCTGGGGATCCTTCTAAATATTGACACTGTCCTGGGTATCCTTCTAAATATTGACACTGTCCTGTGGATCCCTCTAAATATTGACACTGTCCTAGGGATCCTTCCAAATACTGATACAATCCAGGGGATCCCTCTAAATATTGACACTGTCCTGGGGATCCTTCTAAATATTGACAGAGTCCTGGGGATCCTTCTAAATATTGACTCTGTCCTGGGGATCCTTCTAAATATTGACAGAGTCCTGGGGATCCTTCTAAATATTGACACTGTTCTGGGGATCCTTCTAAATATTGACAGTCCAGGGGATCCCTCTAAATATTGACACTGTCCTGGGGATCATTCTAAATATTGACACTGTCCTGGGGATCCTTCTAAATATTGACACAGTCTAGAGGATCCCTCTAAGTATTGACACTGTCCAGGGGATCCATCTAAATATTGACACTGTCCAGGGGATCCTTCTAAATATTGACACTGTCCTGGGGATCCTTCTAAATATTGACACTGTCCAGGGGATCCCTCTAAATATTGACACTGTCCTGGGGATCCTTCTAAATATTGACACAGTCTAGGGGATCCCTCTAAGTATTGACACTGTCCAGGGGATTACTCTAAATATTGACACTGTCCTGGGGATCCTGCTAAATATTGACTCAGTCTAGGGGATCCCTTTTAGTATTGACACTGTCCAGGGGATCCCTCTAAATATTGACAGTGTCCTGGAGATCCTTCTAAATATTGACACAGTCCAGGGGATCCTTCTAAATATTGACAGTGTCCTGGGGATCCTTCTAAATATTGACACAGTCTAGAGGATCCCTCTAAGTATTGACACTGTCCAGGGGATCCCTCTAAATATTGACAGTGTCCTGGAGATCCTTCTAAATATTGACACAGTCCAGGGGATCCTTCTAAATATTGACAGTGTCCTGGGGATCCTTCTAAATATTGACACAGTCCAGGGGATCCCTCTAAATATTGACAGTCCAGGGGATCCCTCTAAATATTGACACTGTCCTGGGGATCCCTCTAAATATTGACAGTCCTGGGGATCCTTCTAAATATTGACCCAATCCTGGGGATCCTTCTAAATATTGACACTGTCCTGGGGATCCTTCTAAATATTGACGGAGTCCTGGGGATCCCTCTAAATATTGACACTGTCCTGGGGATCCTTCTAAATATTGACACTGTCCTGGGGATCCTTCTAAATATTGACACAGTCCTGGGGATCGTTCTAAATATAGACACAGTCCTGGGGATCCCTCTAAATATTGACACTGTCCTGGGGATCCTTCTAAATATTTACACAGTCCTGGGGATCCCTCTAAATATTGACACTGTCCTGGGGATACTTCTAAATATTGACACAGTCCTGGGGATCGTTCTAAATATAGACACAGTCCTGGGGATCCCTCTAAATATTGACACTGTCCTGGGGATCCTTCTAAATATTTACACAGTCCTGGGGATCCCTCTAAATATTGACACTGTCCTGGGGATCCTTCTAAATATTGACACTGTCCTGGGGATCATTCTAAATATTGACACAGTCCTGGGAATCCCTCTAAATATTGACACTGTCCTGGGGATCCTTCTAAATATTGACACAGTCCTGGGGATCCTTCTAAATATTGATGGATTCCTGGGGATCCTTCTAAATATTGACACAGTCCAGGGGATCCCTCTAAATATTGACACTGTCCTGGGGATCCTTCTAAATATTGACACTGTCCTGGGGATCCTTCTAAATATTTACACAGTCCTGGGGATCCCTCTAAATATTGACACTGTCCTGGGGATACTTCTAAATATTGACACTGTCCTGGGGATCCTTCTAAATTTTTACGGAGTCCTGGGGATCCCTCTGAATATTGACACTGTCCTGGGGATCCTTCTAAATATTGACACTGTCCTGGGGATCCTTCTAAATATTGACACTGTCCTGGGAATCCCTCTAAATATTGACACTGTCCTGGGGATCCTTCTAAATATTTACCCAGTCCTGGGGATCCCTCTAAATATTGACACATTCCTGGGGATCCCTCTCAATATTGACCCAGTCCTGGGGAACCTTCTCAATATTGTCCAGGTCCTGGGGATCCCTCTAAATCCCCACCCAGTCCTGGGGATCCTTCTAAATATTGACCCAGTCCTGGTGATCCTTCTCAATATATTCCCTGTCCTGGGGATCCCTCTCAATATTGACCCAGTCCTGGGGATCCCTCTCAATATTGACCCAGTCCTGGGGATCCTTCTCAATATTGTCCCCGTCCTGGGGATCCTTCTCAATATTGACCCTGTCCTGGGGATCCCTCTCAATATTGACCCCGTCCTGGGGATCCCTCTCAATATTGACCCTGTCCTGGGGATCCATCTCAATATTCACCCAGTCCTGGGGATCCTTCTCAATATTGACCCTGTGCTGGGGATCCGTCTCAATATTGACCCAGTCCTGGGGATCCCTCTCAATATTGACCCAGTCCTGGGGATCCTTCTCAATATTGACCCTGTGCTGGGGATCCGTCTCAATATTGATCCAGTCCTGGGGATCCCTCTCAATATTGTCCCAGTCCTGGGGATCCCTCTCAATATTGTCCCAGTCCTGGGGATCCCTCTCAATATTGACCCAGTACTGGGGATCCCTCTTAATATTGTCCCAGTCCTGGGGATCCCTCTCAATATTGTCCCAGTCCTGGGGATCCCTCTCAATATTGACCCAGTACTGGGGATCCCTCTTAATATTGTCCCAGTCCTGGGGATCCCTCTCAATATTGTCCCAGTCCTGGGGATCCCTCTCAATATTGACCCAGTACTGGGGATCCCTCTTAATATTGTCCCAGTCCTGGGGATCCCTCTCAATATTGTCCCAGTCCTGGGGATCCCTCTCAATATTGTCCCACTCCTGGGGATCCTTCTCAATATTGTCCCAGTCCTGGGGATCCCTCTCAATATTGTCCCAGTCCTGGGGATCCCTCTCAATATTGTCCCAGTCCTGGGGATCCCTCTCAATTTTGACCCAGTCCTGGGGATCCCTCTTAATATTGACACACTCCTGCGGTATTTTCTGCAAGATATTACCACCCACAATTATCTGCCAAAAACGTTATGTTCTATTAAATCAATAATGCCATCCAAATACAGACTGTGCAAGGACTGAAAGAACCATTGTCCTCAGGAACCTTTGCCCTCCCTTCTGACCCTCTTCTTTCCCATGGATCACAATTTAAAAATGAGTTTGTTGAACCTTTAATCCAAGTCTATAAATGGAACATTAGCCTCCCCCCATTTCTGTTTTAATAGTGTAGTTCTGAAGCAGCCAGATCTCCTGAAGCAGCTAAACAAGGAATGATTGGGAGGGAGGTTTTTGGAATATTTTCATATCACTTTTCACATCAATAGCTCTGTGCTAATAGGGCCCTTTCACCTTATAAGATCTCTGCACTCCTCCAATTCTGGTGTCTCGCACATCCCCCAATTTTAATCATTACAGCATTGGCGGCTGAGCCTTCAGCAGTCTAGATTGCCCTCCCTAAACCTCTCTGCCTCTCCGCCTCTCTCTCCTCCTTTAAGATGCTCCTTAAAACGTACCTCTTTGACCAAGCTTTTCAGCCACCTGTTCCAATATGGACTCTCAGTTGGACAAGCAGCAACACGTCTGCTGAGGGCCAGAGATTGGTGAGAGCTGGACTCGGATGTGGTGTTACAAGTAGGTCTGGCCTAGCAATGAGGTGCTGAGGACCGGGTGGTGAAGGAGAGAATGGGAATCTAATTTTTACACACTTATAAGGTTTTATTTACAGAGATACACATTACAAACATGCATGTCCAAACCCAAACACCACTGTTTCAGTCTGCTGCTATATAAAGGAGCACAAGTGAATCCCCAGATAATGCCCATTACCTGAATACAATTAAACACTCAATTAATATACAATTAACAGCAGAACTTATGTGTCTGCTCAGGTAGGTAATATCTTCACTCAGTGAATGAGGGTGTTGTATAAATGGAAGATGCTAGGAAACTCAGAATCTGGAGATTGTGAGATTGGAAAGGATAGGGTAGGTCCTGAAACCCCTTGAGAAGCATGGTGGGGTGGAGATGTCCTTCGGATAAGGCGTTAAGCTGACAGCCCAAATACATAATATTTGATTAGCATTTATAGAACAGAAACAGGCCATTCGGCCCAACAGTTCCATGCCGGTGTTTATGCTCCATATGAGCCTCCTCCCACCCTTTTTCATCTCACCCTATCAGCATCCTATTCCTTTCCCCCTCAAGTATTTATCCAGCTTCCCCTTAAATGTATCTCTGCTATTTGCCTCAACTAATCCACATGGTAGCGAGTTCTACATTCTCACCACTCCTAGGTCAAGAAGTTTCACCTGAATTACCTGTTGGATTTATTAGTTACTGCCTTATATTTATGACCCCCAATTCGAGTTACTCGCACATGTGGAAACATCTTCTCTATGTCTACCCTATCAAACA